>NC_139538.1:57844138-58551823 GCF_965153285.1 Podarcis tiliguerta
TGCCTTCCCTTTTTTTCCTGAAGCTAAGCGGGGAGGGGAGGCGGGCGGAAAGGCTAGCAGTGAGGCGAAGGAACCTTTTCCGGCATTGCAGGAGCCTGGCAATCCTCACCCTTAACCACATTGCCTTGGACTGCAGTCAACAAGCCCACCTCTTTCAAGTAGATGCATTTAGGATCGGGGGCGTAATTAAAAGGGCTTTTTTCTTATTCGCCTCCTTCCTCTCCTGCTACTACCTCTTTCCATGCCCGTTTCCATTTCTCTCTCTCACACACACATACACTGCCATATTCTGAGCACAGAACTGCTCCAGTTCTACTTGATCCGGGGAATGTGTCTCCCTGATCTCAGCTGGCATGTGTAAAATTAGCAGGATATTCCAAATATGCCCCCGTCAGATGCAGGCCGATCCAGATCGTAACAAGCGACGGTTTTGAAGGGAATGATAGCAATACAAACGTCCTACTGTTGAGCAACACTGTCAGCTGGAAATCTGCGTGAGGCAAACCTGGGCGCAATTCCACACGCTTTTTGGTTTGTTTGTTTGTTTTGTTTAAGCAAATAAATGAATGAAAGGGGCAACCCCAATTAAGACCTAAATTGCCCTTTCCTCCCTATACGTTAGCCCCTCCTTCCAACATCATTCCCATTTGGCTTCTATGAAGCAGTCCCTATTGATGAGAAACTCCCATGAAAAACCAATACAAGCACTGTATGGTGCAGGTTTGTAAGATCGGGCCTTTTCCCAGCCAGGCTTTTCCCTATAGGGAACCAGTTGGATGTGATCGACTTTCGTCTTACATACACACTTTGACACGGCCAAAAGCTGAGGTGGCAGCTTTTTGATTGTTTTTGCTTTTTGTTGGGGCTTTTTTCCAATTTACCTTTTTAAAGGCTGTGTCAGAAAAAGCTGCAAATGAAAAAAAATGTAATATATAAAAAAACAATTTTGTGGTAACATGTTATTCCAATTAGAAGCATTAGTGCTATACTTTATACACCCCCTGGGGTTTGGATTAACAAGCAGCACCAAAAGAAACATTATTCCTTACCTAAAAGCACAAAGCTTTGCCTTAGTTTTTGGACTCAAGGAAAGTGCCGTTTGGACAGCACTGGTTTCCAAAAGTTTCAGTTACAAGATTATTAACTCTCAAGTCTTTGCACTCAGACCTTAGAACATTCTCTACGGTTAAAGAATACAGCCTGCCAATTTTATTTTATTGTATTTTTGTTAAGTTTGGAGCTTGTTACCTGCTCATTAGAAGGGCTTTATGGCTATTGCTCATGCAGGGATCATGATCCAAGCCTGTTCTTTTTCCAAAAAAGCACTAAGTTCATTGCATCATTTAAAGGACAAGGGTGGTATATTAATTAGAAGCAGCAACCTAAAGATGGGACGCCACAACACTTTTTGTGGTCATGTCAATGCCAATGCTTTTCAACGGCTCCAACCTAAGAGCAGCGTGATAGGTGAAACCAGATGGACTGGATGCAAAGGACTGAGTCTTTTATAGGAGAAAGAGGGGTTCCCCAGTCACTGAGGCTGTGGCCCTTTCTTATATATTTTATGAGGCATTCTTTCCCAAACAGCGTCCCTTACAGCGGGTTACGGCGCATTTTGAATTAGGTACGAAAGCGGCTATTTCCCTCCGTCTCCCACAACACACACACACACACACACTTTTCCTGATCAAAACAAGAAGTGTCTAGCCGCCTTGAGGAATCCCAGAAGCATGCACAACAATATGGTTATTATCGGCCTGATATTTGGGGAAGAAAGTGCTAATGGGCAATCTGGTGTTTATTTTGAAACTGCTAACAATGATTTTTCTTGGGTAAAAAAGGCAAGTGTGTCTGGGCACACGGTTGAGTGGGTTTTGAGCAGAGGCTCTAACAGATGGTGTGGAGCTATAGGTGCGCTTTCTCTCTCCCGCGCGCGCTCTGTCTCTCTCTCTCTCGCCCCCCTCCGCTCTCCAGACTTAGGGGAACCGTCGTGCCTGACCGGACTGTGAGCAGCAGCAGGAGGAGGAGGAGGAGCGGCGGCGGCGGCAGCAGCAGCAGCCTGGCTGCACCAGGCAGCTCATGGAAAGGCTTTTCCGCTTTCTACCCGCTCCTGCCCCTCCCCCAGCCCAGCCTCCCCTGGAGAATGAGAGAGACACACAGAGCGAGCGGGGAGAGAGAGAGAGCTCTCGGCGCGCGCTGCTTTTTGCCTCGCAGGCTCCCCTGGAGAGCTTTCCCGCGCGCGCCGGCTTCCCTTCGCCCAAACAAGCGCCGCGTTCAAGGCTCCTTCCTCGAGAAGGCCGCAGCCGAGCTGTGCGTTTCCACAAGCCCCTACCACCTCGCACAGAAATCGGTGCTTTCCTCTCTCTCTCTCTCCTTCCCTGCCTCGCCTGCTTTGCCTCAACGCCCCCCTCCCGCTTTTTCCCCTTCACACAGCCTGGGCCTCAGCCGTCTGTGCTCCATGAGGTCACTTGCTTCCATTCCCATTACTGCGGGCTCTCTTTTTTTTTTTTTTTTTGCCTCCTTTTGCAAAGGGGGCTGTGTGAGGTGGGAGAAAAAAAAGGGGGGGGGAGGATGGAAGAAGAACCGCTCGAGGCACACGAATACATGTAATTTCCAGGCCCCGCCATTCACCGCCTCGGCCACCACTCCTTCCCCAACACCAAGTGTGGGGAAGGCAAGCTTCTCTTCTTTCTTTCCCCCCACCTACCTACTGCGTTTGCTACCCACTTTGAGCCACTTTTTTGCTTGTTGACAAGGTGGGTAGCTTGCGCGTGTCCTTTTTCCCAAGGAAAGCCTGCAAAAGTCCTCGTCACTGAAGCGGGGACATGGCCTAGTTTCCCCCAAGTTGTCTAAAGCAGGTACCAGTGTGGAGAAGCCTGAAGAAATATATGACACCGCAGACATAACAAGCAGTCAGTGGCTGCGAGTGTTTGTTGTTGCAGCACGCCATATAACTTCTGGTGATTGTTACTTCGCCTCTGATGAATCCGCGTATTTAGATGTGATTTATTTTTTATTTTGTAGCACCAACAGAAATCCATAAACTGTCGGTTCAGCGCCATTGACTCTTTGATCAGTTACTGGGCTATCTCTCCCCCTCCCCCTCTTTCCTCCCCGTCAGCGAAGAGAGATTAAAAGCCTGTATTTTCAGCACTGGTGCTACTGCAAAGATCCGTAGCTTCAATTACCAATAAAAGTGTGCTTGAAAATGTTAGCCTCTTTCCTTTCTCTCTCCCTCCCTCTCTCTCTATTCAAGAGCATCAAAACTTGCAGAGCTGCCTATAGTACCCTCTTAATTAGCCTACAGCGATTTCCGAAAACATTTAGCTGCTATGTACAAAGGAAATAAAAAGTCATTGTCAACTCGAGAGCGCTCCAGAGTTTAAAAGGGTGCCTCTCTGTAACCTATTGAAATAATTATTGGAGGGCACAACGCCTCCGTCTTTGTCAGAGGACTGGGGTTTGCCTGTCAGGTTGGGTTTTCTCCAAAAGAGCACCATTCATTTAACTGCGGAGGGCATTTAAATCTAACCCTATTTTTGTCAAGATCGCTATAAACTTTCTGGTGAGGAGTGGAGAGACTGCTTGGAAGCTTAACCGAGCTGGAATTGTGTCCCAGGCCACATATTCCCAAAGCCCTGCCCTTTGTTTTTGATACCTTTTACATTTTATTTTTTTATTATTATTTTTCAAATGATGCCAGAGAAAGCAAGTTTCTCTTCGTGCACCATTGCAAGGAGAGACAAAAAATGCACTGGGCATTTATTTACAGTACTAAACACCCCCGGAATTCTCTATTTTTTGAGGGGCACGAGTTCCCCTCGTTTACATGTGTGGAAACATTATCTTTTTTTCTGAAAAAACCGGGAAAGCAGCAAATGACTCTCTCGGGAAAATAAAAGAAGATTTAAAAGTTGAGCCATCCAGTAGCTAACAGGCAGCTTTTGGGATGGGGGGGGGGACAGTTCCTTGCCTTTAATTGCCTTGGAGGAGTCCTGATAACACTGTAGTTATCCTCGAGAAAGTTGGCCAAGACAGGTTAAATAATTTAATAAGGACCTGCTTGTAATTATGTTATTTACAAGGGATGACAGAGGTTTGAGAAAGAAACAGGAGCTGATCTCAGGGAAAATGGACGGGTTTGGGTGACCCCTGGAGCATAGAGCTTGAATTATGGAGATGGGGGACTGCGAGGTGAATCCGGACTAGTGGAGAACAAGATGACTTTTCACCTCAACACATTTAACTTTTACATCCCAAATAAACGTCTCGCGAGACTAAATCATCCCATTTGAAAAAGAAAAAGAGAGGGCAGAGGAGAGGAGGAGGGAAGGAAAGCTGCTTCCTTCGATTCCAGCGCGTCCGGATTAAGAGACAATTTCCCTTTTTGTCATCGGTCTTAACAAAATTAATCCCCCAGGTTGTTTTAAAATAAAATTGAGGGAACACTGGAGCAGTTGCCCTCCCCGGTCACTTCTTTCCCTGATATCAAGCAGATGGAAATCTGGCATTAAAGGGCAGCGCATTCATAACAGCTTCCTGATAGTAACAGTAATAATAATAAAACTAGTTTGCTTTCGAAGTATTTGTCAACCGTATGGGAATTTAGCTAACATGTCAAGGGGGCTCGGGGAAGGATAGGCGTGCCATCAAGAGCCAAGAAGAGTCCCATTCCCTCGGAGGTGGGAGTCAGACACAAACTCAGCAGCTCACACAACTCTTTAAAAAACTTAAACTTTCTCACCTGTTTGGTCATGGAATCTATTAGCCGAACGTACAAATCCTGTTCCGTTCTAACTCCTGCGTATGGGGGAGGAAAAGCAAAAACAAAACGAGAGACCCATTTATTGTCAGAAACGAAGTGCGTGGTTAGCAAGGCAAAGCTACACAGATAACACAATGGCTACACGAAGACACTCAGCTGGACGCTGGGTGCAATAAAAACGCATGTGAGAGAGGGAGATTCAAATAAAAATAATCTAGTCTGCAGGTTGTCGCTGCCTAGCATGTATGGCCACAGAAACATGAGACAGTTGCCTTGACTGAGATAACTGAAGTATGCATGTTTCACCAAAGTGGCCTGCGTTATCATAAAGTAACCCCCCCCCACCCCACCCCAAAGACAACACAAGAAATAAAGGTTGATTGCTCGGGTTTCCGATCCCTATTTCCCTTTGTCAATATTTGCCATCCAACTTCCTGATTCTTTTGGTGTGGAATCATGTACATCTGGCATGATGGAGCTAGGCAGTCACAAGAATTAACATTAATTTGCGAAGCTGGGTTTGGATCTCTTAAAAGTGATGTTGTGCTGGAGCAGATATTGATTTGGGGCATTTCGCTTGTTTGTGTGTTTGTGTGTGTGTTTTAACTTTCTACTTCAAGACCAGCCGGTTAATCATGTAAAGTACCATTGACTTATTGATCGCTTATGTTTTGTTTTCCTTCTATGCCATAAGAAGAGTCGTGTTCACAGTCATGTAATTTTAATCTCAAAATCTTTATATCCTTTGTTTGTTTTTTTGTTTAAAGTGCTCCAGAAAGAAGGTAGCAATTTTCGTGCATATACAGGTAAAACAACAACAACAACAAGGATGCAGCGAGGAATAAAAACTTACCATTACTGTACAATAACTGGAGTTTATAGTGAATTCCATTGTTAGTTTTTTCATTGTTTGGCTCCTGCAAGTAATGATAAATAATTGCTTTTAATTGGTTTGTGGGGTTGTGTTTTTAAAATGCCGTAGCTGGACTCCAGCTGCCTATAGGATCAGATTGCTCCAGCAGCAGCAGCTTCCCATTAGAGTGTTTTGTTTTGTTTATCTATCTCTGTGACAGACAAGCTTTGTTTGGGACCGGAAAAAATGGACTTCTGGCTGCTGAAATATGCCGGTTAGGTTAAGGGAACTTTGCAAACCAGTTTTAGGTGCCAATCCCTGGCATCAGAACTTGGGACACTGCACGTGGTTCGGATGCCTCTAGAGTCCCGTTAGAACTGCTACTGTCTAGGCAAGGCGAATGTTATATTTAATCGTCGGGATCCGACTTATATCACATTATTATTATTATTATTTTATTTTGCTATTAGTACTATTTTAAATGATGGGGCGGGGGCGGGGAGGGAAGGTTGCATTTTTTAATTAAAAACTTACTTTCTCTTTTTCCACAAAGTCCACAAAAGCAGTCCTTTCAATCTCCACTGGCTGCCCCTGCCTGTCGTACAGAGCTAAGACGAAGTGGAAAAAATTGGATTTTCTGAGATTGGAAGGCGGCTGTTTCTCGAAATGTGCCCGAGCCAACCCCACACCGCTGCGGGGAGAAAAAACAAGATAATTTCTGGGTGAGAGAACCGGAGGCACCGGAGAAGCAAGAGAGCGCAGGGACTTGGGGGTGCGCGGGCGTGGGGAGGGTGGGATGGACGGGTTCAGATATGTAGATAGATGGGTAGATGGAGAGATATCACAAAAGAACACACACACATTGGGAGATTGTGGAAATTACTTCTGGGGGGGCGTTGGGGGAGAAAGGAGAATTTCTGGATTTGTCACTATCGCCGTAATATGATGTAATGAGCAGGGAGAGAGCATGAGAGAGGAAGGCATGTGGGATGGGGAGGGAGAGAGAGAGAGAAGGAGAAGAAGCAGCAGAAAGAGAGAGAGGGAGACATTGAAGCGGAGTTCAGGGAGATTGTAATTGATATGGAGCATCGAGGGCGATTTACGGCCGGGATGCGAAGCGCCAGAGAGAGGCGAGAGGGAGAACGGGGATCATTTGGCACACGTACCTTTGCGCGGCTGTGTTAGCATCCACAACCCCAGCTGTATGCATCCATGATCGGACTGGGTTCATTCCACTGCCCAGCGGTTCTTCTTTCATGGTCGTCCCACCTCGTGGTATATTTTCCTGAATCCCAAACATTAAAACAATTTGGGGGCAAAACCAGCTCTGAACCAAAAGGGGCTAAAAATAATAAAAAATAAAAAATTGTGGGAAATGTCAGATAAAGGGGGTGGGGGGTCGTAGTTGATGGCTGTTGTTTTCTTTCTCTCGTGGCGGTGGTGGGGTTTGTTTGTTTTGTTTTTTTCTTCCTTTCTCCTCTCCCCCCCTCTCTCTCTTTCGCTCGCTCGCCTCTTTCTCTCCCGGTCTCCCACTCTCCTTGGCGCGAGCGGAATAGAAGAGATGACTTTACTCCCCGCGATCAGTAGGAGGAAAGCCCAGTTCAAGTCGTCTTTCCGTCTTCAATCTGTCCTGTATTGGCACGGCATAAACAATATACTGAGCAGTTCTACTTGGATGGCGTTCCAGTTTGGAGGTTTAAAAAAAAAAAAGAAGAAAGAAAGAAACCAACAACACACACCAAAAAAACACACAAAAAACCGGAGAGGTTGGAACAGAGGTGGGGGGAGAGAGGGGGAAAAATGAAGTTTTTTGTTGTTGTTGCTTTTAAAAAAAGTAGGAAATACAGCCGCCGGTATTGCGAGGTTGCCTTTGTTTTTCCCCCCCTTTCTTTCTTTTCTTTCTCTCGTTCTTTCTTTAACAAATAAATAATTTTTGTTGTTTGTTTGCCGAGGCTTCTCAACGTGGTGTCATCCCTAGTAAAACAGCATCAAAAAACCTTCAGGACACTGCTGAATCGACCACTTCTGGCAAGGCTCTCCTGCTCCAAAAGACAAATAAACGAAAAAATGATTACCATGGAGGTGTTCCTGGACACAGGAGAGCTCGATGAGGGGCCTTTAGCGTCTTGCAGAATGGATGGGAAGCGTACAAAACTCAGCCCTCCATCCCCTAGGAATGGAACCTTTCCCGGGAGCCAAAACTCTAAACCCCCGGGAACGGCGCTGTCAGATTCTGACGTGCGGGAGGCGGGGCCAACACCATATATGGGGGGCAGAACAAATCCTCCCTTTAGCCGAGAGCTCCACAGCTTGTTTAGTTCTGACTGACTGCTGCAGCCTCCGAGTGCAGCGCCACGCTGCCCCCCTCCCTTATAACGCAAGCGTTAGGGTGGGCTTTTTATTTTATACATACATATATATATATATAATAATATATATGCATGCAACACACACGCGCGCCGGCAGCCAATGAAATTAGAATATATATATATATATATATATATATATATTAATAAAAAGGGTGGGGAGGGGAGAGTCGCAGCACAGGGACAGCTGGAGCGCCTCGCAATTTGCAAAGAATCACGATCGTTAAAAGACTAGCACGCCTCAATATAAACAGAGAGCGGTGCTGGATGTTAAACACAAAACCTATGCACACACACACACACACAAATGCACGCTGAAAGGGGGAGAGAAGAAACGGGCGAAGAAGGTGCGTGGGATGTAGGCTAAAGCCATCCGCGTGTAGGTGGCCAGGATCCTTCCTTCCCAACCCCTACACACACACACACACACACACACACGGGTTCTCTCTTACAGCAATCTTTGGGGGGTGAAGCGGGGAAGAAAGGGCCGTTCCGACAAGGTTCCGTGCGTTCTGGAAAGTGAATTGGCCAGGCTGCTTGACTTGGCTGCATTAAAATACACACACGCACACGCGCGCGCGCGCGCACACACACACACGGTCTCCGGTTTAATTTTACGAGTCAAGCCCTGGAACGATTACAGGTGGTCTGCAAACTGCGCACAGGGTGATTAGTGCGTGTTGACCAACTGCAACGAAGCCCCGTTACGTTTGGGTAAAGGGCAACTCTTCGCCGGGTCCGCAGGGGCGCAGGCATGAAATGCAAACTTTCTAATAATATTCGTGGGGAAGGTGAACGCCGCCCAGAACAATAGCCGAGCCCGCCCATCCCCCCCCCCAAAGCACGTCCTGTTTTCTAATCCGCTCCTATTTTTATTTGTATTTCTTTTTTAAAAAACACAAGCCTCCAAAGTTACGCTCCTACTGATGAGGAGCAGACAGGAAAAGAAACCCGCGCGGCGCTCTTTAGAATCCCAATCAATGCCTGGCAGTGCTTTCCAAGTGACGAGGTTTTTTTCCTCGCGTTTGCCTTTTAGCTCTTTTCCGGTAACAGGTTAGGAAAGGCAGATCACAGCATCTTTGAAACTTGGGTTTCGAGGAATCGTTAGAGCTGTGTGCGTGTATTTTTGTGTGCGCGTGTGTGTGTTCAGAGAGGTAAAGGCAATGGGGAGATGAGCACTCAAAAGTGCTAGAACTGTAGGATTATTGGAGTTAAGAGTGAAATGGCTAATTACTTGTGAGATGGGAGACACACCACTGACAGCACGAGGTGAATTATTCCTGGAAAGAAAGGGGGGGAGAAAGAGATAGGGCGCAGGGTTTTCAAAAGGGCAGTTGCTTTTTCGCAAGGATGAGACTTTGGGTATACTATAGACAAAGGGGTGTCCCGGATACTCTTCTGCAGAGACGCAGCAGATCCCCTCCTCCGCCCCCCCCGTTTGATTGTGTGTGTACATATGAGCCCAACAAGGGTATTGAATATATATATATATAAACCTTCCCCCATCTTGGGTGGGTTAGGACTTCCTTTTATGTGAATTGGCAGGGGTATGTACGTTAATATTTTAATTAATCGGTGAAAATCGAAGTCCGATTTGTGTTACCAAGGGACCCCGGATCCCTCCTCAAAGGGTGAGGGGGGGGTGCGCGGAAATATGTGTTAGAAAGCAATCTATTTTGCTGGTGTTGGGGGTTAATGACTATTGCTAAAGATAAGTGAATTATCAAAGCTGTTGCTCTACCCGATCTCAAAATCCATTACATTGCTGGCCGTCTAATTAAATACGTAAGTATAATAAAATCATATTTTATGACTATTTGAGGGTAATGAGATTAGTCTTTAGAAGCGATCGCCACATATTAAAGATGCCACTGTCTATAGAATGTTAATAACCTTAAATCAAAGTGTATAGAAACTATTCACGATAAATTAAAGGGGGGATCCTGACTCCATAATAATAATCAGTGGGTACCGTGGGGTAGATTGAAAGATGTCACACCTCTTCTGAGCTAGACTTGCAAGGAGAACTAAAGTTACAAAACAAGTTGGGGGGGGGGGAGAAAAATAAATGTCTCATTTTCTTTTTCAGTCCCCCTTTCTGTGTGTTTTGTACAGTATATATAGACGATAAAAGCTTCTTGGAGTCATTATGGACAAAATACTATTGTCTCTCCCGGCTATCTCTTTTTTTAAAAGATACTTTCCCACCGTGGGTCAAATATCTGATCAGGACCAATCTGATAAAAATATACCCGAAGAAGGTTAAAGTTGCTCCTTTTGCCTGCACTAACAAAAAGCACCATGCTTCAAACCATTTACAGTATCTTTAATTCAGATTACACGCGCCAAGGCGATTTAAATCTGATTACCAAATTAGATGGTTTTAAAACAAATCCTTTTAAATCTGATACTGTTGACTAAAGGGGGAGGGGGAGAAGGAGGGAGGTGTATGCGTGTGTGAGAGGGGGGTGAAAGTTGCATAAGCCCCCCATGACATAAGGTAACGATCCTGCCCCAGAAAGAAAGGGGAGTTTTAAACCTTTTTGACAACAAATGCAGCTGCCCCGCTATTTTGGACGATATTAAGCGAAAATGAATGCAAATCTGTGTTCAGAAGCCATCTGGCCAGAAACAGGGGAGTCAGCTGCTCTTCACATCAGACTCTGAGGCTGAATCTATTTCAGCTCATTTTCTAGATCATCTGGTCCTGCACCCAAAGCGTGGAAAATACGGTCTTTATCATTCACCAACTTTCTTTCTTTCTTTCTCCTTCCCCTTCTCTCTTTCACCTCTGGCTCCAAGCCACATTCGGGGAGCAAAGCGGAGAGATGGAAAGGGAAGGGGGAAAATTACTTCCTGGGTTTGGATCCTAAGGATGTGTGTGTGTGTGTGTGTGTGTGTGTGTGTGCATAGGGCTTCTGTTTTTGTCTGCTTGCTTTCGAGCACCTCAAGCTCAAGTTTTCTACCCTGTCGAGGGGCAGGGAGCAAACACCCCGCCTTTGCCCCCCACCCCACCCCATCCCGGGGGTAGAGAGCAAAAGGACGGGGCGATTCCTCTTGTCCGAGGAGGAGGGGGGGGGAGATAAAACCTGCTTAAGCAAGAGGCGGAGAGTTGTTTGTAAGAGCGTCCGCATAATACTTGGGGGAAATCAGTGTTTCCCTCATAAAACGGGGGCTTCTCTTATCCCAAATATAAGGGGAGGAGGTGGCAGGGAGGGAGGTGGCCGGGGCGAGGCTGGCTGCGAGCCCCCGGCGAAGCGCTGTCCTGCCAAAGAAGGTGAAGTTCACCGGGACACAAAGCACCAGGGGGAAGCAGACGATGCGCCCTTCTTGTGCGGATGGTGAAACTTTCCTTTTGAAACGTTTGCAACCTCGGGGAGGACCAGGCAGGCCTGGTCACAACCTAAGCAGTGGGGAGGTGCTCACCCTTAAATGAGAGAGCCCAGGAACTGACCAAGACTCAGCTGAGTTGGTAGCCCGGCCACAGCCAGGCAGGCAGCCGTCCCCTCCTCCTCCTCCTCCTCCACCCCCCCCCCCACCAAAAAGTCTTGACCTTAGCAAAGTTAGTCATGCAGAATGTGCTGCGGATTTGAATGAGATTTGCATGTTGCAGCCAAGACCTCCCGAAGTAACGACCCTCCTCCTCCTCCTCCTCGGAGTGTGTGAAGTGTTCCTTTTGTGTGAATTTACGGGGTGAGGCTTCAATGATCCCCCCACAAATTTGCATTTAAATAGCGACATCAAGCGATTCGCGTGCCACACACCAGTGGTCTCCCAGATGTCAAGCCGAAGTCAGTCAGATGGCCATTGCCCAGCTGTCCTTCTAAACATCATCATACCAGAGCATGCAGTGACCTTAAAGGGACAGAGCCCTGCCTGGGCTTTCAACCACCACCCAAGGCTCCTCTTTCTCCGCACCCCACCCCTTACAAGGGTGGCGGGGGAGGGGGGAAGCCGGGTGTGTGGGGGGGAGAGGACACGTCCGATCTGGCCTTTCAACATGTTCCATTGTACAGCCCCCGTCTGTTAAAAGCCTGAGAAAAGGAATCGCAGAGTCTACCATAAATCATGTTTAAGATCTCAACCCTTCTCCCCCCCCCTTTCTGTGTTCTCTAACAACACACAGCATAATGACCCATAATCGCACACCTTATACGGATCCCACAGATTCAAATTGATAATTTGCCCGGCCTCGGAGTGCGCGCGTGTGTATGCACATATACGCGTGTTTGTGTGCGCACGCGCTTATACACACTTACACACACGCGCACAATTGCACGCACACACGCACGCACACTCGCGCGCTCTCTCTCTCTCCTTTGGGATGATTCTCCCGAGACTATTATCGCAAACACTTCACTTATTATCTCCCTGCCACCACCCTGAATAAGAAAGAACTGTTACACCTCAGTGGTTCAAACCTTCCCAATTTTCCCACGTGTATTCCCTGTTTATTTTGCCTGGTGCTCAAGTTCCACGCTGCTCCTCTTCCCCCCTCTACTCCCCCCCCCTCCAATTTGGTGTGTTTATGCGCGCCTGAGTGCAAGTTTCCACTTTTGCCAAAGAAACTTTGGAGGGAGGAAAAGTTCAGAGAGAAGGAACGGTGCCATCAGCTTGTGGTCACGCCAACCACCATGCGCGCGCGCGCGCGCTCTCGTGTTTAATTTTCACCCTTCTGTCCATTCTTATTATTCGAACGAGTATTATTTTATTTCGGATGGCCAAGCGAAGAATCGAAGCCAACTTGCCAACACCCATATTTCATTTTTAGTGTTTTTCAGGCGCCATTGATTAAGGAGGTGTTCGGTTCCACTCGGAGTAATTTATGCCCGGCTTCACCGAAACAAATCTCAGCAAACTCTTGTTTCTTCGCTTCTCGAAGAGCCGCACATTTGTAGTTCAGCTATTTGTTTAAACTTGGCAAGGTCTCCCAGAACAATTTGGGTTGGGAGTGTGTGTGTGTGTGTGTGTGTGTGTGTGTTGCGGGAGAGACACTGGGGGTGCCAAGGGTCGACTAATTTCCCAGGTCGGTGGCTAGTATTTCGGGGCGCCGTGCGCGCCCCTCGGAGGTCCTGACTCCGGATTGTGCTGCTGTTACAGCAAGATTCGTAGGGTAAACGCGATTTGGGCGCGCGCCTGGGATGTGCCGAAGGCTTCCGCCAGCATAACTAACTGGGCATTGGTGGTGGGTTTTTTTGTTTTGGGGTTTTTTTGTTTTTTGTTTAGAGAGAAGCTTTCTCTGGAGACTCCTTGAAAGATCCTTCCCCTGCCAAGGCCGGCACTTTGGGGTCAGTGCAGAGGGATTTGGGCCAGGGGACCTAATTCCACAGCATCCAGCTCTGGCTCCAAGCCGCCCTGTCCTCTTTTTGCTACTGCAGCAGCAGCAGCAGCAGCGGCAGATCAGAGGTTGGCGGCGGCCCCTCTTTCCGGTGACCGTCCAGCTGAGAGGCAGGCGAGCCCAGGGACCTGGACCTGGAAGGAATTGGACCGCCCTCCTCGCCTGGACTTTGATTCCCTCCCGAATCCAATCCACCACCGTTTCCTTCTCCAAACAGATTCCAGGCACGCCAGCCCAAAAGGGCAAAGTTACAGCGGCGAGTGGCAGTGTAGGAATTGGAAATCTCTCTCTCTCTCTCTCACTCTCTCTCTCTCTCACACACACACACGCCTGTGCAAAGCCACCTGCCAGGCTCTGGTGCAGAGTTCGCTTCTGGCTCCGGAGCGAGACTCCGGACAGGCACGTGTGAACGTCAGCACGGTCTTGGGAATGCCCCGCTTCGCCTTCCTAGCCCGCCCATACAATACCAGGCAAAATATGGTATTGAGCTTCGATTGGCTTCATTCAGGTTAGCATTCACACCTGCCAAGCGCAAGGCGGGTGCTATGTATACCAAACAAACACACAGCAAGTTGGGGGGGGGGGATCTTAACTAGCTCTGCTCAAACCGGCGTGGGGAGACGAAACCACGTTTAAGCTTTTTCTTCGTAGTGTCTTAAGGAGGTGAGGCGGACAATAACGCGCTGGTTAACTGGAGCAAAACGTAAGTTTTGTAGCAACAAGGTTTTTTTCCTCTCTCTCTCTTTCTGTGAACGAGCTGCTTTGATGATTTCCTTTCTCATCCCCGCCTACCTCCTTTTGGTTAGATTGCAAAGACTGGGGATGGTGCGGGGCGGGCGCGCTGAGAAAAGACCTTTTAACTCTATTATTAGGCGAGTTTCAGGAAACACACATAGACCAAAATCTCCCTGAATAAAGAGATATAATTCTCTAAGTAAAGAAATTCTAGCGTCTCTTGGCCGCCCGGCGGTGGTGAAGTTTGACGAACAGCGCCTCCTTGGGTGGGGAGACGAGATTTTCAGCGCAAATAAGATTGAGATCGTCAGTCGAGGGGACAAAAAGTAGCATCTCTCTCGCTCTCTGCCTCTCTCCCTCCCTTTCTACAGTCCACGGTCTTATTGGGCTTCATTTGCCCCTCTTCTGAGTGGCAGTGGTGAGAAACAGCTTTCTCCACCTGGGAGGCTGCTCTGAAGTTTCTTAGGCCTCTCGGATCCGCTGAGTATAAACGCGGCGTTTCAGATTTAAGAGGAAGCGATAGTTTTCTCTTCCCACCTTCTCCCAACGAACTCCCTCCTAGCAGCGGTCCTTAGTTTGGCATCTGCAAGCAGGGCATCCGCCTTGGGAAACTAAACGCGGGTGAAATGGCACCGAGATGGTTAGCCTGGAAAAACCTTCCCAAGTAGAGAAAAAACGGGGAAAAGGCGGGAGGGTGCCGCTACTTGAGAGTAAAGAGGCTCTCGGAGCAGGAGGGGAGCTCTGGCAACCGGGGAGAGAGAGAGAGGAGGGGAAAACGGGGATTCCGGAGCGAAGGTAATAGTCAGTGTGGAAAGTAACCACGGGAAGCGCGTTCAGCTGGAAGAAGAAACCAGGGGAACGTCCGTCACATTTGGGGCTTGGAAGAGTCTTCCTTTAGTTTAGAGGGACAGGACAGGACGCTTCCGTGTCTGGGAAAGGATTGGGGAACGGAGCGGAGAATACAGACCAGAAGCATTGATTTAAACTAAGCAAACCTCACGGAGAGAGAGGGAGAAAACGCACGTCAAATTGGAAGAACGTTGTTTGCCCGGAAGACTTTCTCTTTGCGATGAATGAATGAAGGCTGTAGGGGAAAGGGGAAAAAAAGAGCAATCCAATATAGGGAGGGGAGAGAGGGCTGGCGGGCTGGCGGCGGCGGCGTGGGGGATTGTTCCTGGAAGCAGGCAGGATCGGGCAAGGGAGGAAGTTTCGCAGCTTTTTAGGGGTCGAGAAAGCGCATCGTTTCCTAAAGACCTCCAGCGGTTCCAGGAAAAGCAAAGCCAGAGAGTTCGTCGGCATTTATTTAAATGGCCCTTTGTTGTCCTCTCCCTTTCCCTGCGCCGCCGGGCCTGTGTTTATTCGTAAACAAACAAAAGAAAAAACAAACAAAACGCCACCTCCCTTCCCTGCAAAGAAGTTTTCGAGCCGACCCGTCTTCATTATCCTACCATCAAAATCTCCACCGACTCCGACTGAACAAACAAGGATCGATCCGATCATTTCAGATATTATAATTGGCTTTAATTAAACACACTTCGTTCTAATTAACTCTGAAATTTTAGCATGCTTTGGGACGCTGGTGTCTGATTTGATATTGTCAGTCCAGATGTCCTAATAAAATTCAATCCTCCACTCAAGACTTCAATATTCACTAAGAACAAAATGCAAATTAAATGTAAAACCTAAAGTATCGCCAAAGGTATAATCAAGAAAGGTGTCTCCAAACTTCTCACTTTTTTTATTACGCAGTAGTTAGAAAATGCAGATTACAGCCTAACAAGACCTCGCCTGAATAATAGAGAGTTTAACTCTTTCCTGCTCTTTCCTGAGTCTAACCTAATGTGCTTGGGGAACCGGTGCACGCGCGCGCGCGCACCCTTGTCCTGCCGAGGACCAGAGCTGGGTGGGACTCGGGGCACATTTCCTTCAAAAACACGGTGCGCTCTTGAAGGCGATTTCGCCTAATTTGGGAGCGGGGGGGGGGGGTGCGCGACACCTCCAGTTCCCAGATATTTCCAAGATTGCAGAGAGGATATAATGCTCCAGAGCCGACTGGCACAATTTTTCGGCGACTTCCTTTTCCCTGTCGAGCGTAAAGGAAGTGGAGCACTTGGATAGAGGATCCTCCAGCAGCAGTTCAACTGCGCTGAGAGACCTGGCCACGCTCAGCTACTCCCTGGGCCAAGGAGGCTCTCTAACGTGTCCCCCACCCCACCCCGCAATCTTGCAAAGCAGTGAAGAAACAAGGACCCTCCATTCTCTCGGGGCTTCTCTCTCTCTCTCTCCATAGCCCACGATTGCGCATCCTTTTCAATAATTAAAGCCTTAAAAGCTGGTCCACCACCGAGCAAAGTTACATGACAGACTTCCCCGGACCAGCCTATTAAGAGAGGCTTTTTGATGGCTCCTGGACAGTTTAGCTGGGCGAGATGTCATTTGTTTGTTGCACTGGGAGTTTCGATCTATTGAATCGGGATAACAATAATAAACACGGAATGCTGTTACTCTTAAAAAGAGCACGGTTTGTAAGCAAGAACACTTGCTTATTTCCCTCCCGCCGCCCCCGCTTCGTACATTGTGCCATGTTAATAAAGTCACTTAAAGTTGTTGCTAATTTAACTTTGGCATTAAAAAAAAAAAAAAAGAGGAGGAAGAGGGAAGGGCATGCGTGCGAGTGTGTGTGTGTCGCACGCGGGTGATTTGCATTTTCTTTAGTATATTGAAATGAGGAGAGAACTGCTGGGCGGTTGGGCTGCCCAGAGCATAGCTAGGGGCCATGCAGAAATAAAAACAGAGAAA
Organism: Podarcis tiliguerta; assembly: GCF_965153285.1. Lineage (NCBI taxonomy): Eukaryota > Metazoa > Chordata > Lepidosauria > Squamata > Lacertidae > Podarcis > Podarcis tiliguerta. The sequence continues at coordinate 57,860,995 of NC_139538.1, forward strand.
GAAAAGAAGAAAGAAAGAAACGGGCTCCTCTTCTAGACTATTAATAAGCAATTTGTCCCGCTGAAATTTACATTGCAAAGGGGGGGGGGGCGGAGGAGGAGGACGGGGGGGGGGAGAAGAACTGGCCGTCCGCGCGCATTTGTGCTGCTTTCAGCTGCGCCAGCGCTGTGCAAGCTGCCTTGGTGGATGAAAGGATGAAGTGTCCCACACCGCCCCCTCCCCCCCCCAAAAGTGATTTATGGTAGATATTTAAACTTTCCTTCCTTATAACTGTTAGGGGCAAGGTTTCTCTTGCGCGCGTTTAGCGTGGCTCTTGATTTGCATATGCTTGATCAATCTCCTCTCTCCCTTTCAAGTGGGACACTTGGAATCCCCCCCCCACCCCACCCTCCTTTGAAACGGACAAGTACACACTTTAGCGGTTAGCCGAAGGGTTAATTTTAACTCCGCTCTTCACCCTGAAAATTGCGGCTTGTTGTGTTTCAAAGCTTATTTAGGTCTGAGAAATAATCGTAGATTGTGTTGGGTAAACAACAAGTGCTGGGATTCATCCCCTCTTACACACACACACACACACACACACACCACACACTGCCTTCCTCGCAACCCAAATTTCCCTTTGGCTTTAAGGGGGGGGGGGAGAGGCGAAAAGGGGGAGAGAATTTTTTAAAAAAGAAAAGAGTTTGTAAAGGTTGAATAGCGGGTGCAGTCTGCCACCTAGAGGACACTTTGCGTTTCCATGGCAAATCCCTGGCGTTTGCTCATATTAGATCCTTCTTTAGATCTTGATTGCTGTTTAAGTCACTTATCAAAATTACCCAGCTATTTCTCCGTGCCATTTTGCTTATGAAACATTGATTGCTTTGTTATTTGAACTTTTAAGAGCGCAGTATTAAAGAAAAAGAAAAGAAAGGCGCACAAAACAACTTCAACACTCTCCGCACAAGAAAATCGTTGCCATTTTTAGACATTAGATTAAAAGGTATGAAATGTAAAAATAATACAATTTGATTTGTTAGTCTAACTGCGATTTGAGAGTTGATGTCCCCAAAGGCCAGGCGAGCTTTTTCTCTTTATTTATTTTTATTAAAACATCAATCTACTGTGGAGCTGGGTGAACTCAGTTTCACCTAGAGAACATAAAATTCTCCATACCAAGGAAATAAGCACCTTTCATAAATCAACAGTATTCCTGACAGATCGATCAATTTTTGGTTGTTAATCCGAAAGGAGGAGTTTTAATTGCTTCCACCGTGTTTTTTCAGTTCAAGCACCTTTGGCGTTGCCAGACCCTTAAAAGTGCTTCACTCTGGCGCTATAATTTGGATGGAAAACAAAGTTACACCTTTCAAGCCAAATCACCTTCCCAACTCCCCCGAAACAACACGAACAGCGCCAACATTCCTCTTCGGATCCCAACAGGGGTACCGAAACGACAACACAAAACAGAACTTTCTGACAACCTTCCAACAAACAGGGGCGCGGGCGCGCGCGGAGGCACACACAGATATACTACACAAGCCCGCAAGTAATCCACCCGAAGTTACACGGAGGAACACCCCACACGGTGCGTAAAAGGACAAAACCGCTGGCTGAGTGGCAAGAGGAGCTTCTGTCAAGCAGTGGCTTAGGACGCCTCTTGTCCTCAGACCCCTTTGATGCATGGAGCCAATTGCGGATCAAGTGAAATTGACAGCAACATCAGGCGCGCTGCCCTGCCTGATCAATCTGCCCCCTCGCCTAATTGGAGTCAGCGCAAGAGCAGCAAGGAAGCGAGAGTGGCTTTCTTTCTTTCCTTTCTCCCTCCTCCCTTGTGCCGAGTTACCAACCCAGCTGCACCACCCCCCTCCATCCCTCGGGCAACTTTGTCTCTTTCCAGAATCAGGACCACACACACACCTGAGACTGGAGGACCCCCTCGGAGAGAAAGGAAAGGGAGGAAGAAAAAGAGAAGTGAGGGGGGGGGGGAGCAAGCAAGCAAGCGAGCGCAATGCTGGTAGTAATGGGACTCGCAAAACCCAATCGCTTACCTTTCACGGCTAATTAGGCAATAGACAGGTTTGTTTGGGTTCACAAAGGAGGCTAGGAGTGTTTATTGTGGACGGAAAGCTAGACTTGAGGAGTGTGTGTGATCTGGGCTATTTAATACATTACTTACCCGACGACAATCTCAGGAAAGCTCTACGGGGCAAAGGGATGTGAGAGAGCGCAGCAGTGCGCAAGCGCCCCCCCTGGTTGAAACGGGAGGGAGGGGGAGCGACAAGCGAATGGGACTTGGGGGAGGAGGAGGAGGAGGGGGAGGAGGGAGGCTGGATAGAGGGGAGTCCGGAGTTGGGGGGGGGGGCAAAGCGAGCAACAGTCTTGAAGAAAGTTTGGTGGGAGAGGGAGCTTGTCCTGGAGGAAGGCGCAAACCAGCAGTCAGGCAGCGGGCGAAAGGGATGGGAAGAGGCAGGCAGAGCGCGGCTGCATCCTCGGATGTGGGTCGCTCCCCTCGAGAGGCCACCTCGGGCAAAGGCGGGGAGTTGCACTTCGCAGAGGTGGCATCTCCAAGCCCTTGGCGGCTGGCCAGAGGGGGAAGAGGAGGCGGCGGCCGAGGAGCCCCGGAAGCTCTCTGCCAAGGGCGCCGCCGAGCCAAGCTGGGTTTAACTCCTTTTCACCAAAGGGTCGTGCGCGCCCAGACAACCGGGGTGGCCAAAGGGTCGGGTTTTCCCCCTTTTGCTCTGCTTCTCCAGACAGGGTCCAGCTTCTCGGCCAGATCAGTGACTCCATGCAGCATGACTAGCTTTGGGGACGGGTGGGCGCGGGGTTCCCCTCTTTCCCTGGATGCATGAATCTGGAGAAGGGGACTTGGGACTGTGGTGTCGAAGCTGCTTTGGGAAGCCTCGGTGGGAAAGGGCGGCCACGACCTGGCCTTATTCTAGGCTCCTTTTAATTGAGGGTGGGAGGAAGGGAGAGAAAAGCAGTCTTGTGTCACCGCAAAGCCCGCGCTTTTCTCTTGACACCCAACTCATCAGTCCAGAAGACGTCTCTCTCCCATGCCTCCCTCCCCCCCCCCCCCGATGTTCACTAAAACAACTCACGTTTCCCTCCCGTTTGGGTGCTTGTTTGTTTTTCGCCCAGGTTAATAATAATAATAGTTAGTAGCAGTAGTAATTAATTTAACCATAAAAAACCAGCCACATCTTCCTCCCGCTTTCCCACGGCTTGGCCACTCACCCCGATCACTATGAGTGGAAACTTAACCTCGGGTTTCTACACAAGTGGGAGACGGGTCCAAACACGGGAATCGCCCTGAAAGCGAGGAGGGCGAGCGCGCGAGCGCACACGCGTGCCAACGTGCCACCTTCCCGGGAGAAATAGTATGCGTGTCCCCAAACCACAGCAACATAAGAATACAACAGTTGGGATCGCGGCACGTTTCCCTTCACGCCTGCACCTGAAGACGCTCGGGCGCAGAGGGGAAAAGACCTTGCGATGAGCCCCCAAAACGGGCTGCCTTCGGATGTCCCCCTCCGTTTCCATCTGTCAGGCGCTTTACGCTAAAGATGCTGCTGGCGGCGCTGGTCTTTACTGCCCCGCGCCAGCAACTGGTGGGATCTGGACAGATCTGGCAACCTAGGCGTTTTTTAAAAAATCAACAACACACAAACAGTGCCCATCCACGTAGGTCATCCTCTAAGGAGGTGTGGGGCAAGAAGGGGAGACAGTTCACGCCGGTAACAAAACGTTCCTCCCCCCAATCTAGCCAAATCGGATGGTAAGTGAAAGGTGAATAGCACTGCGCTCCGCAAAAACAGAGGAACCCGAGGTTACTATGCCAAGGCTGGGTTGGAGAGCGACCGTCGCTCCCTGGTCGATAGCGCGTGCTTCCTTGGAAGTAAGCCCCGCTGAAGTCAACAGGAGTTACTTCCAGGTAAAGCAGGCTCTAAGAAGCTCTGTAGATCCCCCCCCCCCCCGCGCTTAAATGGCTACTGTATTGTGTGCCACCACAGTGCGTTGGAACTGAATGCGCCGCCGCTGACAATTTCCACGCTTATTCTGAAGGCAGGAATCTTAAAAGACGGAAAGGCGCTTAGGGGAGAACCTCAATCAGTCAATGCCGGGTGGTGGTTGTTTTAAACTTCTCAGCTAATGCGTAAAAGACCGAGGTGTAAAGGATATTTAAGACAGATCCACACACGAATTGTAAGCAAGTAGTGTGATATAAGCCGCTCTAGGTCTTCAGAAGGCGCTAAGAAGTCACAACCCCAGGTGGGATTTAAACACACACACACACACATTTTTTTTCACATTTTGGGACAAATTATACTGAAATACTTCGGTTTAAGTGGTCTGGATTGGGATGTATCATATTTCTCTTTTGCACCAGCTTCAGGAAGGAGAAGTACAGCCAGAATCTAAAAACAAAATGATTACTTAAAAAAAAACAACACCCAGCTAGTCATTAACAAATTATGGAAATTGACACCAAAGCACATTTTGTTACAAAGGGGAACACAAAGGTTCTATTACTTCATAAAGTAACATATACACGAATTATATTGGGTTTTTTATTTTCTAGATCGTGGATGATGGGTACAAATCGATTTTTATTGTAGGAGAAGGTGAAGAGCTTAGACAGAGAATACAAAGTTGCCTGTTTCTCTCCTGAAAAAGAACTCAGTACATTTTAAAACAAAAAGGTGACCCTGGGGAAGCCCTCCTCCAAAACGCTCCGGCTGCTGAGATTTTTTTCTTTTACAAGAATTCGAGAGGAATCTTTTTTTAATAATAATAATAAAAAACCCAAACCAGCTCAGAACCCTTACCCCAAGAATAAGACATTTTGCCAATGTTTTAATGTCAGATTATTATTATTTTTTAATCTATTTTTGTAGCTCAAGAATTTTAATTTTGTAAGGAAACTTATTTACAATTTCCCCCCTAAAGTAATGAATTGCTACATTAGTCTTAACTTTTCTCAGCAAGGGGACAGAAAAGAGGGGGGGGGGGAGAGACAGAAACTGAAAGTGACCATTAAAGCCTGCAGTCCTGAACTCATTTACTCGGGAATAAACCTCACTGAGCATAGTGGGACTTACTTCTGAGTAGACATGTATAGAATCACACTGTTTCAAAGGTATAGAAGAGTAAGCAGGAGTTCATCAAAAAGCAATAAAAAAACCCTACCCACCCCAGTATTAATAATTACATGGCTGAAGAGAGAGCTGATCTGAGAGACAATGCAATTAATTTAACTTGGAGAGTGTGTTCGGGCAAGAGAGTCTGTCTTTGTGTACGTGTGAATTCTCCCTTTTCTGGTTCAGGGACTGAGAGAGAGCCCAGGGTGTTAGGTCTTCATGCTGAAGTATGGGTGCCTGAGGGTGGGCCATTTAGGAGAATTAGGCATAGTCCCTAATACTGTATAACTTATATAACCCAAGCTTCATATTTGTTTTTCAGAATTATCCACCTCAGGCTGAGAGGAAAAGAACCATCTCCCCCTTTCCTTTATCCAAGAGGATACGCCAGTCTTTCTGATATGCAGTTCAACCCAAGCCACTGATTTTCAGAAGTTATAATGTGTTCAGTAGAACATCTAAGTAAGTGGGCTTGCTAACAAAAGAGGATTGCTAACAAAATTAAGAAAACTGATAAAATCATAAATTAGCATTAGTTACTGGGAAAAAGGAGGTACCATCAATCTTGCAGTACACAGGAAGAAGCCTCATTGACTCATGTTGTTTTAAAATCCTTATTAATAAGACTATTGTTTTGGAACGGTTTTCTCTTCATGACCACCTTAAGTTCTGCTCTGGTATATGTGAAATTTATAAAATATGTGGCATGTAGTCACGGAAACATTGAAGTTGAGGCTGTTTGAAACCTAGTACTACAGGACTGATATGTATTAGCTGAAAATATGGGGGTGATGCACACCCACATGCTCCTGGGTTCTGTCTCTTTGTCACACTCTGATGTGACAAAGAAATGAGACCTAGAGTAGGACCTTTTAGATAAAAAGGTGGGGTTGTGCTTACAATGGTGGACTCCATTTGGGTCTGTGTTATAAAGCACCCAAGCTGCAGAGAGAGTCAGCAAGACTGTAGAGAGGCGGCCAAATCTTGCTTCTTCCAAACATCCAGGTTAATCTGGAACAGGTTTAGCCACCTCTTCCCACAGTGATTCTAATTATACCCCTTTATTGTCACATGGTAGGTCTAAGTCTTTCTATGACACTCACTGACTTTCCTTCTAAAGAGGGGAACCTATTAGACCCAGAGAGATGGGAGGAGAAGAACAGGTGCATTGAAATGGTAGGCATTCTCTTTCACCAGCCATTAAGACAGGTGAAAATTTGGTGTAACAGGAAAAGGACCATTGCAGTCTGATTTCATCCTGTTCCAGTTTAGCTTGTTCTGCAAATAATAATAAGCAACAAAACAACAATAGCAGCTGTAACAGAAACAATAACTTACGATACACCTAAAATTTGCCAGGTTAATTAAAACCTGCGCACAGATTTACAATCTAATGTAGAAACAAGACACATTGTGGAGGGAAGTAAAGGGGAGAAATGATGTTTTTTTTTAAAGGAGGGGTTCGAACACAGAGCCAGAAGAAGAGAGCAAGATGTAAGGCAGGAATTGCAGGGAGGTAGGAACAAAGGACATTATATGCAATGATATAAAGGTGAATTTTGATAGCCATGAGGCAGGAGGGAAGCAAGTTGATAGGCTCTAAAGAGCCAGGGGATGTAAAGTGGGTAATGATGATGTGAATGTATATAATTAAATGGAAAATAAATAACACACACACACATGTATGTGTGTATATATATATATATGTGTGTGTGTGTGTGTGTGTGTGTGTGTGTGTGTGTAGACAAAGGACATTTGTGGGGAATAAAGAGGGCAGTCTTAGGTTTAAGGCTGATATCTGTAGGTAGGTCTAAGATCCTGAGGAGGAACAGAGAAAGAAAACAAAATAGTTACAGAAGAGCAAAACCAGTAAGACATTTGAAAATGTTCACAGGCATCTTGATTTGAAATCAAGGAGAGAGTGAGAGGACACCGGTGATGAGAACAGTGAAACTGAGTAATGCAAACTGAGCCGCAAGTAGAATATATCAAATGAGCGGCAGCACGCAGGAGAGAGAGGGAAGTTATTTAATAACAGATGTTGAAAGATGAAGTACAAGGTTGTAATCGTCAATGAGAATAAATGAGAGAATGGGCTAAAATGCTGGTAAAGCCTGCAGAAAGAAAATAATGAATTAAGGTCTATATTAAACAACTGAAAATAACAAGACCTGGAAGAGTGGAGGAAGAGGAAAGGAAGAATTAGATGAAGACACGATTCTGGCCTTGATAAGTCTACAAACACTAGCATGATCAAGAACAAGAAAAGGTGATGTTGCAGCAATAAGAAAACCAGAAGCTCAGTTTTAGTGGAGTTATATTTAGATACAGTGGTACCTCGGGTTAAGAACTTAATTCGTTCTGGAGGTCCCTTCTTAATCTGAAACTGTTCTTAACCTGAGGTACCACTTTAGCTAATGGGGCCTCCTGCTGCCGCCGCACAATTTCTGTTCTCATCCTGAAGCAAAGTTCTTAACCCAAGGTACTATTTCTGGGTAAGTGGAGTCTGTAACCTGAAGTGTCTGTAACCCGAGGTACCACTGTAATGGGCACTTATCTGATGAGAAGCAGAGCTGAGAGTGGGGCAAGAGAAGAAGATAGTTCGTGTAAAGAATTGTAGGTCATTGGCATAAAGGTGGAATATTTTCTTTCTTAATTTTAATGGAGGCAGACAGGGGAAGTAAATGTTGCCCAGTTGATTCCATGGATGATCCTCTCTTCATAGTGACAAAGTTGTTATAAGAACCACAACAGTGCAATAGTCACCATTTTCGTCCCAGAAATGTGCCTCCAATTTGGCATTTGGAAAGTCTTGTCATGGTCAGAAAAGCAGGTGTAGGAACTTGGTTTTGCAGAATGTTTGCACAATATCTGTTGAAATGGTCTTCTGATTCCTACTGGCTCATATGAACACTGCAATATACAATAGTAAATGATGGATTCCACTAGAGACTTTTGGCTACAGAATCATGGAAGATCAACCATTTTTTGTTGTCCAGTGCAGCAGTATTAGGATGTTCAGTTTTAGTGTTGCAAAGAATCAGTCTAAGCTGTGGTAGTATCAGGTTCAGTACCAGAGGACGCCCCAGTGGTTCCTGCTAAATATCCCCCTCCACTCCAATAGTGGCTGTGGTTGGAAGTCTCCTCACTACGGCAGCAATAATATGAGTGTATGCCTTCTTAAGCCATGAAACCTTGGTCATATCTAATTCAAGGATCCATCTCCATGCCCTTAGTCAGATATTAATTAATTCCAGGAAAGTTTACACTGGGCACCCTCCATCAAACATCTTCCTCTGGTAATTAGATTAAGTCTAAATTTACATTCCCTGCAAAATGCCCATGAGGGACAAAAGAACGTAAGACAAGCTTGCTGGATCAGACCAATGGGTCATCAAGTCCCTGTGTCCTGTTCTCACAGTGGCCACCCGGATGCCTGTGGGAAGCTTGTAAGCAGGACATGAGCACAACAAGGCTCTGCATACCTGCAACTCATCAGCAATGCGGCACTGTGCATCTGACAGTCATGGTAGCCATTGAGAGCCTTGCCCTCCATGAATTTGTTTTTCTAAAAATTGATTTATTATCAAAAAAGGGCAAACATAATAAAGAAAAGAAACAACGAATCAAAAATTTAATCCATAAATTGTTAATATTTGTATGAGAAATAAAACCATTCCATGATAACTGGGCAATTCTTGCGAACTTCATCCAAGTAAGCAAAGCAGCATTGTCATTTTTAAACCAACAGTGTCCATTGCAATAACCTCTGTGGTGTGTCATCATCTTCAGTAAAGACCCCCAGAACAGAACTGAAGTGAACACATATTTAAGATATGGGTCCATAACAATATACTCAAGTACCTTATGCAATATGTTCAATAACAGTTTAACATCAGATGTATAATGCCTTTAACAATTTGTTGGGGGTGTCGGAGAAACAGCTTACAGAATACAGTGATTGACCTAACCTGACAGAACCAAATATGTATATATATGTATGTATGTGCATAGGTAGTTCCCTTACGAAGGGGCAAGAGACAATTTTATCCTCTGCCAGTCATCATTGACAACAGTGAGCTAGTTGCATCAATTGCCCGACTGTGGCAGTTTTCTGTGCACACTGCAGTTTCCTGTGTACACTGACTGGCCAGTGACTCTACAGGGTTCAGGTAGGGATTTTTTCTAGCCCTACCGGGAGGTGCTGAAGACTGAACCTGAGGACTTCTGCAGGTAAAAGCATGAGTTATGGTCATTCTTTCCTCTGAGCTACTCCTCTGTCCTTTTGGATGGGATAGCAAAACGACCTCCAAGATCTTCCTGACTCAGCCAAGAGTCCTATGGCTGATGCTTTGCAAGGGTTTGGTGACGCTTCCAGGTGAATGTGCCAAATAAATAGTGGAGAAAAAGGATAGGGAGCACTTGGGTGTCTCTGACTGCTACTCTATCCATTTATCCTCCCCAACTAAGGGAGATAATCATATAAAATAAATCTGAGTTGGTCCTACTTCAAAACAGAAGAGCAAAACAGAAGCCACATTGTTGTTCATCTAGTTCCTTCCTGCCCGAAAGCCACTTCCCTAATGAGTTACTTCTGAAATGGCAGGGAGATGAGTTCACCAGCATCCTTTTGGGATAAACCTAGCCATACACCCTCACACCTTCTGCATATTAATTAGTGGGCTTGGCAGCTTAAATAAGGTAGAGAGGTATGGGGTTTTTTCCTCTGTGGCTATTTAGTTCCAGCTCTCATGGAATCAACATCTCAGAGCCCATGTAGTGCTTCCACTGAATGTTTCAGCAACACAAATGATCACAATCATCATTATTTTTAAAAGCAAATAAGAACATTTCATTCTATGATCAGAGGTTGTAGAAACATTGTGTGGAATATAGGATTCCATTAATGGATAAGACACTGGGAAGAAGCTGGCAAAATTTATTTATTTCCATAGGAATTTAGTTGTTTGTCTGGCACAACTAAAATCCTCAAACGCTTTAAATCATGAAGGTTTTGTTTGAACTTTATTGGCTTCTCTTCTTCTTGCCCCTATGAAACAAGCTTTGGGAACTCTGTACATTTAGGAGTACACATAGATTCTTATTTCTTCCCTTCATGTTCCTTACTTTCAGCCTTCCTCCCTTTCTTGTTAAAAATCACACAGTTTTTTTAATACTCTTTTTAAAGACAGCCTTAATAAAGATTAGAAGAGGCAGCATGACGAAAGTCATTGCAAAACATTTGCTCATACATGCAGCCGTTGCTAGAGTTGAAAGGCATTGTGATAAGGTTATTGAGCCCCAGTGTGTGGTTTTCTTTGTATGGCCCTGATCCAAAGAAACACAACTGCTCCAGAAGAGTCACTTGTATTGCCATCTTGTTTTCTGATAGACCAATCAGAGCTAGAGATGCAAAATGTCTCTAGATAGAGACAGAGATGGGAGCAGTTGAATTGTATTCTATGGAGACCTAATGTAGCATAGCAGCCTAAGAGACTGAGAACCAGTCACCATTAAGTCACTAGATTGCCCAAGTAAACGACTGCTTCTCAGTTTCAGCCCCCCCCCCCCACCGGCAAAATTATCATACGGAAGTGCTTTGAACACTTCAAAGCATGTTGTTGCTGCTGACAGCATTCCTTGATACCTATGTCAAGTGTACACTGCGAGTTATTGAATGTGGTTCTCCTCTCCCCAATCTATTGATTGCGGTGCACACCCTTAACTTTTTTTGGGGGGTCTGTACTGGTAGGCTTTGTACATACCATACCTTTACAGAACATTAAAAGCACATTCCTTCCCTCAAATAATTATGGGTTCTGCAGTTTACCTCTCACAAGCAACACCCAGCAGTTCTCAGCAACACTTAACCAACTACAGCATCCACACTTCTTTGAAGGAAAGAATATACTTTAAAGGTGTAGCACAGAGCTTTCCAAACTTTTCATATTGGTGGCACATATTTAGACAGGCATCATTTCATGACACAATAACTCAGTTTTACTAGCAAACAGGAAGTCAAACTAACCCCTTTCCTGCCCCGGGAGGAGCGTGGGGAGTGTTCGTGCTACACACTTACACACTGCAGCCGACACATTAACGTGTCGTGACACACAGTTTGGAAAGCTCTGCTATAGTGTGTACACAGACTGCTTTCCTCTTATTCTTGAATCAGCGTGGCAACTGGTTACACACCTGAGGCTATCTTCAAAAATGATGGTTAAAGTATGTGTGTATGTATGGGGGAGGGGGGAAATCAAATTAAAAAGCTATATTGTCCACAGACTTTACTTTGTTTTCTACCTTTTATTGAGATTATTCATAAACTAGACTAGCCTAAAATGAGTAACTTGTGAAAACAAATTGAGATGAAGGAACAGGGCTTATTGGGTGAGAAGCTGAGCTAAATCTGAACCCAGAACTTTCCCCCACCTCAGTCATGAAACAAGAAGAGAGAGCAAGACAGCATATGCAAAGTGTCTGTCTTTTCCTCTCCACTGGCCGTTGATATTACTCCCACCTCGCAACTGCAATTTGGGTTAAGGACTTCCAGGTCAGAGAGCATGAGCTCAGTCACTTTCTTATTTCAGAAATTAAGCTCTGCTTGGCGGTTCTGCTTCCAAGTGGGCTTCAGCTTTGACATTCCTCATTGTACAAATATGACACCATCAGGTTAAATTCACATGTGTTAGCACTTCTGTCTACGCAGCAAATACAGCCGGCATAGGGGAAGTCAATGGGGTAACCTGTCCATTCCTTTTTCGTCGCTTTCGTGTGCCTCACCCTCTATCAGCAGTTTTCTGTCTTTGTGCTTTAATCTTATTCTTCCTTCTACCTTGCAGTGTGTCAGAACGGCTTCATTCAGTGCTGAGATGGAAAAAACTGCATACTCCAACTCTGCAGGGATACTACAGAACTGAACAGTCGAGTTTCCCCCTGGTACCAGCATCTTACCTTTGCAGTTTTTGCTCTTCCACCAGCCCTGAAGCAACTTGTCTGCTCCCAAATTGGAGTCTTCCTTATGGCAGCACAGATACTTGATACTCCTTTACTGGTAAGGCAGGCTGTAAATGTATTGTGAAGTGCAATTAAGTGGATAACGGTGGTCAAATACTCTCCTCATTCACCTGTCCGTTATTTTTCTTGCAGAGAATTCTTACTTTTGTTTACATTTCATAGTGTTTCATTTTTAATGGCTGTGAGACAATACAGGATCTGTGCCATTTTGAACAGCTCTTTATCCCTGATTTAGAACTGGAATCACTATATTATTTTGAATAGAACGTTGAGATTTTGCAAAAGTGAACAAAGAAACAAACCCTGTCCATAGGCTTACAATCTCATACAAGTTGAAGTGTGGAGAAGATGAAAGGGTTAGAAGGCAGACTACCCAAAGCCCTTTTAAATACACTATGATTAACACCGCAAAATATCTTCCTAAGTTTCCCGAATTTTAATTTTTTTACTAAATGCTTCCTTCTGTTTTGGGGTATACCTTTACAGATTCTTCTTCAATGGTGGATGGGAAGTGAGTAAAAAATCATGACAGAAAAGGTCATACTCTCAAAACCAAGAAAAATAAAAGTTAATGTCATCTCCTCTAGTGTTGAAGGTTAAATATTTTAGTGAAAAGTGTCAGGGATATAAGAGGACATTGACTGAAACAGTGGCCTGCTTTCCTTAAGTAACTGTCTTTGTGCCACAGTCTTGAATCCCCCAGCTTAAAGCCCTATTGGAAATGAGGTCACAGGGTGAGAGGTCAAGTATCAGGTGACCATGAGTTCAAGTTAAAATGTGGCAGCAGTGCTCACCAGGGACAGAGAAAGCCAAAAATCACACACACACACACACACACACACACTTCACCAGCAGACATAGAATTCTGTCAGGCATAACAAAAAATAAAGATATGATCTCTTTGTGTATCAAAAATTAAAATGAGTATGGGAAATACTGTAAATGTTTGCTCTAGGCTTGTTTGCTAGTGGGGTAGTTTTATGGTTTGCTTCTAGAGACAGCTCAGATGATGAAAGAAAATTAATGTATTGCATTCAAATATTACTAGCGGAATATGCTCACTATGTCAGAATTATCTGGAAATTTCAAGAGAAACTGCAACGTGATAGAAACTTTTTTGTTAACTTTAGAATGTTAAATTTTAAACACTGATCTCTATATTATTTAGAAAAGCCTTACAGCCTGTCCAGCATTATTATTATTACAGTATTATTTACTCACAACTGAGTCATGCTATATTCCACAGAGCTTATTCCCAATGGTGCATTGGTTTGCTTGTTGTATTTGTTGTACTATTAATATTACTCACCTATCACTAGCAGATCCCAGGGTGGTTTTCAGCAAATTAAAACCATAATTAAAAACATTTAAAATGGATTACAGTCACAGGAAACAGGTAAGTTCTGAAAACACACATCTCAGGTGTCAAGGCCTAGGGTAAAAGGGGCATTTTCAGTATCGCCAAAAGTTATTTTGTGAATTTGCCAGACACACACCTGTGTGGAGGGAATTCCCCAACTTAGGGGCTACCACAGAGAATGCCTTGTCTGGTGGCTATAGGGATGTGTATAGATGCTAGGGGAGGATATATTTATTAGATATTACCCTTCCTTCCTCATGTTTGTGAGTTCAGCAGAGTGCATTCCTTTGCAGCTTAGAAGGGAAGCTTAGATAGGCTAGTTTTAGCCTTTTAATTTAAGTCATTCAGGATGTTTTAAGGCAGACTGGATTCTCCTGGTATTTCCCTCCTGAAAACAATAACCACATAAACAATCTTGTAAATGGTAAAAATGACGTTTACTCACTCAGAATACTTGTTGAAGAGTAACAGACGCAGCAGCTTTGTTCAGGCAGGCTTAAAATGGTAATCCAGTTACGACGACATACTTTAGTCCAGTTTAAAATGGAGTCTGACCTGTGCCTCAGACTCAGCATATGTTCTCACGTTGCTGGAATGAGGTGAGAAAAGGACACAGTGGCTCTCAGAGTTCTCTCTAGCAAACTTACAGGAAAACTCTTTGAGCTTCAGCCCCTATCATGTGCCTGTCTAGCAAACATACATCATTGGTTTGACTGCGTTGTAAATATCCCACAGAGGCACTACCCCAAAACTGCTGAGAGAGGTGGAACTACTAAGAGGGCCCCCAATGCAAATCTTAACACTAAGCAGGGTCTCTAGGGAGGCAGTGGCCTTTGCAGCTGTCTGGGTCCTAAGTCTTTTAGGGCTTTAAACAGTAGCATGAGCACCTTAAATTGGGCCCAGAAACATACAGGCATCTGGTGCAGCTGCCTTAAAATGGCTTATGTGAATTCTAAAGGCAACCCTAGCTAGCAACCTGGCCATTGCATTTTAGACCAGTTCAAGTTCTGAGTCAAGGTCAGCCTCGTGTACACAGGATTACAATAATCCAATCTGGAAGTTTAACTAGAGCGTGGAACACCATGGCTAAGTCATCTCTGCCTAAAAGGAATCATAGCTGGTGAACCAGCCATAGCTGGAAATAGGCACTCTGAACTACCAAGGCCGCCTGAACCCCTGCTCCTTTCAGGGGAGTGTAACCGCTATCCAGAAAACACTCTTTTCCCACATTTGATAACTTGGAACACATAACACACCTGTCTTTTCAGGATTCAATTTCTTGGCCCACAGCCAGCCCATCACTGCCTCCAAACACTTGCCTAGCACCTCAGCTGCCTCCTCTCCTGATCCATATTGTGAATGGAAGGACATGTTTGGATTCAGCCCAGTGTCACTGTGGTACCAGTTCTGCAAGGAGCAATGCACATTGATGAGAAGGGAAACTCTCATGGGGCTAGCAGTCCTTTTCACTTGTTGAAACAGTAAAAATAACTCCTCTGGCACCAGAAAATGTTACTTTTTTAAAAAAAAAAATCTATTACTTATTTTCACTTTTTACATTTGCATTTCAGCCATTCTCTGTTGAGTACATGGAATCACCCAGTTTTTCCTTCTCAAAACAGTCTTAAAAATAGGTTAAGTTGAGGAAGGTGAGTGAGGAGTACAACTTTCTCTGCTGCGATTCTGCCTAAAATAGCACTCAAAGCAGCTTACAGAACTATTAAAATATAAATGATAATTGCTTACTCCCCCCCCAAAAAAACTGTACAAAAATAAAGCATAAGGTAACAGTATAACACATCAGAAAAAATTAAACAGATAAAAACTATTATGGGCGTAGCCAGGATTTTTGTTGGGGGGCAGAACCTCAGCTAGTTATGTATTTTTTCTTGATTTTTATTGATGGGGGGGCAGCTGCCCCTCCCTGCCCCCTCTTGGCTACGCCCATGAAGACTACAATGCTGAATGTACTTATATATATATACATGTAAAGACTGATACAACCATGCACAGGATTGCTATATCAGATAACAACAGGCATAACAATCCTGACCCAGGATCTGAGAAGGTTGGCAAAATAAAATATGTTTAATCCTGTGCTTGAAGCTTCATAACATGGTGGCCTCCCTGGTATCGCTGCAGACAAAACTTCAAGAGCTGCGGCAACCCTTTGGGGGGTATGACCCCACTCCAAATGATCAAGCCCAGGGCAATCCAATTTATAAATCTCTAAAAAGAGGGGGGGGGGGAGTTATGCAGGAAAAGCACCCCCTAAGGGTGGAACTGCACAGTATATATAGTACAGGGACGTTTACCAAATACTGTGACAATACTTAGTTTGAAGTGGATGTCCAAAGTGGGGATATCTTTTCCCCAGTGGTGATAAAAAGCCACTTAGGGAATAGTTTTCATTGGGGGGAAATGGAGGAAAGTGGAAGTCTTACATGCCTGTCTTCAACTTCAGATTGCAAATTCTGTGGCTGCACTGCATGTGACATACACTCCACCCCTCCAAGAACTGCATATATGTCATTTGGCCTCCTCAAACTCCTTAGGGATTCATAGGTCACAACAAGTACATTGGCTGATGTTTGGAAGCGAACCGGCAACCAGAGTAGCTGAGCAAGAATCAGTATAATATGATTCCAGTGCCTTGCTCCATCCGGAAGGTGGGTGGTGGCATTGTATTCCAGCTATACTAGCGTGGTTAAGAACAGAACCTGTATAATGCCATCAGTATGTGATTTTGCTTAAGTGTTTCATGTGAATATCAAATGCTATGGATGGACCTTTACAGAATAGGTTAATTGCTTCTGGGAAAGGGCCACAGCTCAGGGGCAGAGCCTCTGCTTTGCATGCAAAAGATCCCAGGTTCAAATCTCTAGGTAGAGCTGGAACTGCTTCCTTTCTGAAAGCTGGAGAGATGCTGCCATGTAGTGCAGGCAATATTGAGCGAGGCAGCTTCTTATGCAGCAAAACAGAAATGACCCAACATTGCTGAAAAAGCCCTGTCGTTTGGGAATAGAAATAAAGCAGTGATTCCAGCTATCAAAGGCTAACTTCTCCTGACTGTTCCTAAACAAAACTGAAGTAGTTTCATCACAACCCCTAAGCTGTGTCCAGGTTGAAATGGATCGAGGAAGTTAGCCTTTTCTAGAATTGCATATCGCTGATAGACCACCACATGCTCAGCCATATAGTACTAACAGATACCTCTGAATGCCACAGGTTCAGTTTTCCATAAAACTGCCTTTCCTGTCACAGTAATGTGCTCATCTGTGGCTTTGCATTGTACTGCATTGTACTACTTCAATGAAGGGAGCAGCACTGGTATGATATCCTGGGTCAGTACACTGTAACGTACTACAGATGCAACCTTGGTTTAGTAACACAACATTTTTCTCCTAAGAATTGAAGCACGTATAACATCTTTAAAGAGGGATGGAAGGGGTGAAAGGCAGTTCCCCAAGTCTTTCTCAGAGAAGTAGAGATTATTTTGTATGTGCTAGAAGTGTTTGGTTGCAGCCTTAAAGACATTTAGTAGGATGTACATTTTCTTGATTTCAGTAACTGATTGCTACAATGCAATTCTGCAGTGATACAAATTTATTGCAAATTATTATTACAAGAAGAGTAAGCTTTAATTTTCTTTAGTGTACATGCAATATTGGAAGAAAACAAAAAGGTTACATTTCCTTAAACTCTTGCCCTGCCTATACATGGGCTGCTTAAATTCACATGTATAAAATGGCTATAGCACAATTCTCACTGTTGACCAGAAAATGCCTCTTAACTATCTGCCCTATTCTCAAATGCTCCCTTGGCACAGGTCTTTCTGAAATGAATAGCGCTTACTTGGGTGAAGCAGTTTAAGGACCAAGCCTCTATATTTCCATCAGTGCAGGAGCAAGAAGTTTTTCTGGAGACTCGTCACTTCCAAGGAACATTCCAGCTAATGGTGGTTTTGCCCACAATGCTGTGTTTCTTTTGTATCCCAAACCACAGATTGATAGGTAGCCATTATAGCTGGAATTCCTTGAAGCTGTAATGAGAGGGCTGTAATTTCATGGCTGTGAGGCCATAAGCTATGAAATATGACCTTTATACAGTGTGAGAAAGAAAACCCAGCACTGTTTTTATATTGTTCTAGTAGGAATCTACTATGAAGAAACCCTCAAATTTCTCACACAATTGGTCTTAGGGTGCTTTTGCACTTCACCAGCGACCCATGGGTCAAACTGACCTTTGCCACAGTCTACACCAGAGCACTGAAGTTAAGTCACTGAAGCACATACCGTTTTCCCAGACACTTCTAGGGTGAGCAGAAGCAAAGGAGAGCAGGGCTCTGCTATCTTTAGCACTCGTGTAAGTGCAGGTGTAAGCCTTCCTCACCCTTGGATGGCAAACTGTGCTTGCTCTCTGGCCTGTATTCTTCTGTAACTGGTCATCCAAGCTACTTCCATCTGTGCTGCCAACCTAGTGTATGTTTCATCTGCTCCTGATCCAAGCCAGTAATGAATCAGCTGTGTAGGTGGAGCAAGATGGGATGATAACAGTGCAATTCTCTATGTCTGCTCAGAAGCTCAGACTCATTTAATAATTCAACGGACCTTTCTGCCAGGGAAGTGGGTGTGAAGATTGTAACACATTTCAAGTGTTCACTTACATTGTCTCAGTGATATTTGCAATAACCTTGCTCAGGAGGCCTTTATTATGCCCATTTTGCAGGCTGGGGGTTGTGGCTAGGGCTGATAAAATAGTGGCTTACTAGCTCTGCCCACTGAGTTCATGACTGAGAGCAGAGGTTTGAACTGTGCACATCCCAGCTCATAGATTAGACTCTAAGATATGGGCTTCATGTTCAATGGGAAGACCGCCCAACTCCTGCCTGTTCAGAACTTTGAGGGGAACTGTCCATACCAAGAGAGGAAGGGCTGCTTTTCTGCCCTGCTCCTTATCTCTGGTTCTGTTTCTCCTCTCACAGCTGATGTTGGTACAGGGGAAACGCAGGATCCCCCTCCTTCCTCAGTCAGCCTTACATGGTAAGCTGCCATGAGTGGATTTGGGGAGAAGAGATAGGACTGCTAGTTATTTGAATGACTTGCCATCTACCCCTGGACCCACGTAGGCAACTCTGTTAATGGAGATAGATGGAGAAATAGCACTTGTTGTACAATCCTCTACGTGTCTGTGCAGAAGTAAGAGGCACTGGCTTGTATGCAATGGAGTGCTAAGTAAATGCACCAGCAGCTCAATAGTTTCCATTAGTGCTATGGGGCTTTGCTCCCTGTCCTCCCCCTAGGTAAAGGTAAAGGAGACCCTTGACCATTATGTCCAGTCGTGGCCGACTCTGGGGTTGCGGCACTCATCTTGCTTTATTGGCCAAGGGAGCCGGTGTACAGCTTCCGGGTCATGTGGCCAGCATGACTAAGCCGCTTCTGGCGAACCAGAGCAGTGCATGGAAACACCATTTACCTTCCCACCAGAGTGGTACCTATTTATCTACTTGCACTTTGACGTGCTTTTGAACTGCTAGGTTGGCAGGAGCAGGGACCAAGCAACAGGAGCTCACCCCGTCGCAGGGATTCGAACCGCCGACCTTCTGATTGGCAAGTCCTAGGTTCTGTGGTTTAACCCACAGCGCCACCCACGTCCCGTCCTCCCCCTACATGTCCTGGGTTTCCCCATACGCTCTGGAGCAGATTTGAGGAGGGACACAACAGGGGATGTGCACAAGGAGAGGAGAGGGTGCAAAGTCCTGTAGCACAAGTGGAAATCTTTGTGCCAATGAGAAGCTTACTTAGTGTTGCATTGGGTACACCTTGGGCCAGTCATTCACTCTCAGCCTAACCCACCTAACAGGGTTGTTGTGAGGATAAAATGGGGAAGAGGAGAACAATATACACCACCTTGAGCTTCTTGGAGGAATAGTGGGATTTAAATGCAATAATTATAAATAAAGCAAATAAGTAATCGAGTTCCATGTGGCTTTTCCCTTGGTATAGGATTTCAGCCTTTTTATTTATTTGGCACACTCAAAGTATTCACAGCACTCAACATACTTACAACAGCCTTGCGAGGGAGGTAACTTACCAGCACTTCAACACACATCTGAATTCACCATAATAATCTTTAGCTTGCTCTCTTCAGAAACTGATACTTAAAGTTATATTACAGATTATTAGAACCGAAAGAGCTCTATTTAAATAGAACCATTTCTTCACCACTTCCTGAGCTGTTAAGCATTACGACATAGTCATGTTACACATGTTCAATATAATTGTAAAGTTGGTGTATTATAGTTCCATATACAGTATATATAACCCCTGGAAGAATAATCAGAAAGCAGGTTAAGATAGAATACAATTTATTAGTACCTGCTTTTTCCTGTAAAGACTATACTGGTGGCAATAATAATGACTTATGTGACTTGGCTAAGCTGAATATTATTAGACAAGCAGAATATTATTATAAAGGAAATTATCTGCACTTTATTATGTCCTGTTTTATTCACTTCTGCAAAACAGAACATTTTGGCAAGAATGGAATTGTCTGGCTTGGGCCATTTAGGGTCTAATCATATATATTTTTATATCTGTAGCACTTTAAACTGTTCCTGTTGCAGTAGTTAAAATACAGAAATGTTTATTAACTTTTAAAATGAGAAAATTCTGAATGAAATTATTGTTTCGCCTCTTCGATTAAAGGAAAATTGTTTTGGATGATCTTATCAGGCTTTGTCGGCCTGCCATCTACTGGCTGGACTTTTGTAAGTTTTCCAAAAGGACCGAAAAAGCTTCCTAAATGGAAACATATGTGCAAGTTTTTAAAAACTTGCTTTGTAGAGTTGACAAAGCCATGGCTATGAAGAATGCATAGCAACCACAGAATGCATGGACATGATAGGAAATGTTAGGGGGACCAAATAGACAATAGATGACCAAAGGGATAAGTTTGGGTATCTTGCTGATTGTCTAATACCATGTTTGTTTTTCCTCTCCCCTTTTAGTTAATCTTAATAGCCGAGAGCTACGTTTTACTATTTTTAAACCACTGAGTGAAGCTTAATGCATGCTACCTCTTCAGATCTAAAATCCCAACAGTTGTTAATTAGTCATGGTTGACCTACAGTGGTGACAGACCGTACCAAAAATACTAGGTGTAGGAAAGGAAATAGTTACAGCTTCCACTTCTAAATGGATCAGTACATAATTTCCCTTTAGTGATTCATAGGTTTACTAATAAGGGCACAGGAATGACAATTTTCTTATGTCGCCATTTATGTTTTGTTGGCTCATCGAGTTGGAAGGGACTTTGGAGATCATCTAGTTAAACCCGTTGCTGAATGCAGGTCTGGGACGAAGGATGCTGCTACAGCATCCCTGACGGATGGCTGTCAACGCCCTGCAACAAATAAGAACTCACCACCTCTCCGTTCAACAACTGAACAGTTATTCTTGTTAAGAAGTTTCTATGGACCCTGGGCCCTAAATAGTGGTGGTTGTGACTATGGTGTCTATAGAAAGCACAACAATTTTTAGTTGGGTCAAACCAATAACCTTTATTCAGTTCCATTTCAGTTACTGAAAAGAGAACTTGATTGTGGAAAATGGGTCAAATCTAGTTATTTCATTGGCAATCAAAATGCAGGAAGATGAAAATATTCTTTACTGTGATCCACTGATGTCTCTCCATTCAGTGTTTTTATGTGCACATTTTAAAATAAAAAGGTTTCAGCTCCATTCTCCCTCTCCGAGGGGAATGTATTAAGTAGATTAAAGAAACAGACAGCTCAACACAAGTACAAGTTTATTTAAAGATTTGTCACTGGTGCAGTGTTTGTTCTTCCTTCAATATATATTCTAATATATATGTATGGCAACCCAGCAGTACCGCACTGCAGTCAGCTTGCCATTTCGCATGTTCATAGCAAAGTCACCTATTCATTGGATAATAAACCTAATCTACCTTGCAGCTGATGGGTTCTCCATCATGCAGATGAACTGCCCCGACTCTATTCAGCAGAAAGCACAGGAGGGCTTACTTTGCTATAAATAAATTGTGTGACTATGTTAAGTGGCTAGTTCAAACTGTGGCACGGACCCAAAGCTCACTTGAGTTGCAGAAGGGGAAAGGAGTTGTCACCAAGAGAAGAGTCATCTTACTGTGTTGTGAATGGAAAGTATAGCTGACCAAATTCCTTCCTAAGAGCTGATGCCCGCAAGTCTCTTCAACGCTGTGTTTCAGTAATTTGTAAGTGATACTGAGATGCTTTGTCCCCACATCCTTTGATTTGCATAAGTGGAACTGTTGGTTCCCTAATTCTGGGACAAGTTGCAGTTCTGGTATTAGGCATGGCATGTACAGTGCAACCTAGATCATTTGGCAGTACACTGTGGGCTTCACACAAATACCCGCAGTATTATAAGTCACGCAAATACAGAAAAAGACTCAAACAATGCACAGCTTGTCTGACAACCATGCCTATCATATGAAGCAGAAAAAGTGCGCCCTTATCTGCAGTTGGCTTATGAATACTAGCCTGTCTCTTACCCCGGAGACCTCTCTGGGGATTTAATAAAAGCCTCCCTGGAAGGCATGCTTAAATCCTAGTTTGCACTGGAAGCCTACAACTAGCTTACTCACACAAGACTTTAATACATATTATTAACAATATCTTAAATATGACACTCTAATAGTTCAGGTAGTCATACAAAGCAAGAGAGAACAAAACTGGTAAAATTTCACAATCCGTCTCCCTCTCCACACTTTCCCGCTTCGTTTGAATCTAAATCATTATACACACAAAGTTTTGTGTACTCTGATCTTCTTTTGACATATGGTAAAAAGACCCAACATAACATTTCTTCAAGGAACACTTGACTAGTAATAGATTTTACTATCATGATCTGATTTGAATAGTTAGGCTGCACTCAAGATACAGTAGCCACACGATCTGTTGGCGGAACCTGGGAAACTGGGACATTCTGTGCTACTGAGTGCCCCAATTTCCATCCATCCATTTCCTACTTAATTATTTTCCCGCCATTTTTATAAGCTGCAGCACGTTAAGGGTTATCACGAAGGTGCTTTGTTTTTGCTACTCACCTTAACTCTAGGAGCACTATAATCCAAACCAAAACTAAAATTAATTAACTGAGAAAGTGTGTGGACACCGACTCTACATCCTTGTCTCTGCTGTGACTCCTGTAGAGAGCACTGGTATCTATTTCTAATACTGCTTAGATTGTAAGTCACATTTGAACAGCTTAGTATAAGTGCACTGCCATTTTCATTCTGCCTCAAAAGGCTTCAGCTGTAGTGCCCTAATGCCCTAGTAATGGATATCCCGTTTAGAATACTGAACCTATTTTAATATGACAAAGCGAATGCAGAGCATAATACAAATTGTCATAAAGAACAGCTTAGTCCTCACAATGCCCTCAACTGGCGGTGTCACTGAAGTCAACAGGATTTGTGCTGGCGGTGTCCCTTGGAGGCAAGATGTCAATGCTGGAAAACTTTTCCATCCTCTGGGTCTTTTCACACAGGAGACTTGTAGTGTTTTTTAAAATATTGCTTTGTAATGCAGATGTGAAGCCTGTGCTGGCCAGAATGCTCATTCAAATGACAAATGTCTCTCTTTTCCTTCCCGTTTTGCACTTAACAAGGATTACACACTCACATAAATAGCATGAGAGAAGCACAAGCAACTATTTAAACTTCATGTCTGATAACACTTTCAGTCTCCAAGGATGCAAACCTGTCATCAGTTATGCTTTGGCAAATCCTATTGACAGCCAGTGGGTACACGCATGTTACTAATGACATATAAAATTGCATTTTAAATGTGTATAAATGGCGAAACAATAGGGATTCGGTCTTTTGGTATAATTTATCATCCCTTTTCTTAGTTATTTCCAAAGAGTTTCTTAACTTTTGATCATTAACGTAGGCCACAGGGTTTGTTTGTTTTAACCTATACCTTGTGGGAAATTCATTAAAACAATTAATGAAACAAATCCTTTCTTCCAAATCCTTTTTTTTTAAAGAATGGCTTTATCCGTGGCATTCAGCATCCTTGTCTACCTCTGTTGAGAGACCTAACTGGCAAATCATCAGTTATTTCCCCATCAAACTTCAAGCATCTTCTGTATTGATAGAAGAGTTTGAAACCTCCATTCAGCTGCAATGCGCCAGGTGTATGAAAATAACAAAGAATCTGTTAGAAGCAGCTGATACACAAATTGCTTCTCTATTTGGATTTGTGCTTGGAAATCTATTTGACCTACTTTGTCTTGCCTGTCTGTTAAAAAGGTGGGGGCGGGAAGAAGGACCGTGTGGAAATCAATGTGGATCTGCTTATTGCACAGAAGGGCTTGTTCCAACCAGGAGACTACTGTGTAGGACAGACAAGCATCTGCTTTGATACAACTTCACGACATAATAAAGGTTGCATCCCAGCATCTAAGCTGTGACTGTGAAGAGCTCAGGTGGCTTTGATATTTAGGCCATCTGGGTGCTGGTATCACAGTGTGCAGAGCAGAGGTCTTATTCAGATCACATGCCATTAAGCCAAAGGCAGTGTCTTTATATTCCATACAGATATACGCAGCCTACAGATCTGTTTTGCTTATTCCAGACCTGTTCAAGTTGCGAAAATAGGACATTTATTGATGATCCATAGAGCTGCTGTGCTGTGTCCAAATTGAACTGTTTCTTAATAGCAATAATTTTGCCCTAGAAGAGTTCTCACATAGGAGTCACACCTGGTTTGCTGTATTAGGATGCCCTTTTCATAATGCCATAGTACTAGAAGGGGCAATAAATCCATTTGGCCCAAAGGCAACATTGTATATTATGATTTCTCACACAAAAGGCTGCTGTCAGACCCAACTCTGAAAGTGAGGCAGGAGAAGTCGAGACGGACGAGGGAAACCAAGTGACAACAGTCTCTAGCCAGAACAGGTTTCCTATTTGTTCAGGCCAGCAAGCAAACCTGACCCAGAGGTTTTTATAAGCATTGCAGGGTACGTGGCCTGACCTAATGGTACAAAGAGGCTTCCTTGACTATTGTGGCTGGACTCATATCAGTTTCTTATTTTGGCCAGAGCTGAGTGGGTGTGTGAAGAACAAACTGAAGCCCTGCCAGAGAGATTCGGGAGGTTGCCAGTTCAAGACTCACTGTGGGCTTGAGTCCAGACAGGCACAATAAGAGAACAGGTGCAATGCATAAACATTCCAACAGAGTAAATAGTTCCAGATGACTTAGACAAGAGACTTAAGCAACTTTCTATGGGGAAAAGCAAAAGTTGCTTTAAAAAATGGGATCTGGGGCTTTTTCTGGCATCACAGTTGGCCACAGACCATATATTGAATGGCTGAGACTTAACCCTTCAGGTAATTTTTCTTAGGCAACTCAGTGTGTGAGTTAGTTTTGCTCATGCTGAGGATTGTCCTCTGGGTTCAGGACAAAACCTGATTGGTCATTTTAAAAGTGGGTTTTGGGTTTTTTTTGGCAAATGGTTTTAAATTTTTCAGGCCAGAATGACTCAAGGGAAGGTTTTCCAGTTGGTTTTTGTAAAGGAGAATTAACAAGTGGTAAACTGCAGCACAGCAGGATTTAGCCTAGACCTAAATCTAGCACCACATTAAATTTTTGCCCCCCAAAATCTTCCCACGAAGCCCCAATGTTCAAAGGGAAAATGTTTCAGCAATGTCAGGGATCAGGTTCCAGTCAAATATAAGAAGACTGGTGGTGCAGGAAAGGCCAAGAGGAAGGGAATGCAAGACTGCAGTGACATGAAGCAAATCTGGGGCATGGCTAGGCAAGAGCTGAGGAGATATGGAGAGCTTGGGAGATGCAAGGCGGATATGGGGCACAGCTTGGCAAACTTGGAGTTGTATTAGGAGGGCATTTGTGCAGAGATGGGGAAACTGTAACCCTCTAGATGTTTTTGGACTGCAACTCCCATTATTCCACTAGTCAGTATGATCAATGGAGGCTGGTCCATTGGGGTGAACCCCCTGCTTGTCAGCTTCCTCCATCTTAGTCTCAATGTTGCTCTAGTGGAACTCAGCAGGAAGGACTAGAGAGACAGAATTAGAATTAGTTGGTTCCACCTGTCATTGCCACTGGCTCCACCTACTGTTGCCTTACCTACCTTCTGGTCCTACTGGGCTCCACCCACCACTGAATATGGCCCATGGTCAGGGATAATGGGAGTTGTAATCCAACAACATCTGGAGTTTCCCCAGTCCTGTTTTTATGATTGAAATGCCCTATCAGCAACTGGATCAACTGGCGAGGGCAGAGATTATTGCAGGTACTAATGGTTTATAGACATTAATGTTGAAATTACTGCCAACAACCATAGGTCTAAAAAGAGTTAGGAATACAGGTTGTTTGGTCTCTGGCTGTTTACTAGTGACTGTAGCAACAAAATGGAATTTTTCAGGTGGAATTTGCATTTAAATAATATGTTACGATATTTAAGCCCAATAATAATTCAGATTTTGTGTAGAACACTTAAAATGCAGAAAGCTGTTAACTATCACATCAGACACCAGCGAAGGATGATAATGGATGGTTGTTTTGGAATAACTGTGAATGTAAACATGATTCAAGGCACTGGAACAAGCTTATGGAAAATATGTCTTCAATGAATCACATGACTTTCATTCCCTATTGTAATGTGATCAGAGAATGATGAAGCCAAGAAGCATTTGTGCCAGGAAGCCTCATACAAGAAGGCAACTTGGAGACTGGATTGATTGCCATGTAGATAACCTGATATATTCGTGCTCACTTTGCTTAACTACCTTCCTAGTAAAATTACTGTGGTACACATCATCTGAAATTGCCTAAAATAGAGAAGGGCTCTGATTGGACATTTGCACTAGTAGATAAGGTTAAAAAACAAACAAACTACTAATCTACCAAGTATGAGATGTTGGGGGGGGGGGGTAGGAGGGAAGACCAGCAGGGAATCACATACATACTTGCTCTCTGAAGTGGGTTCCTTGATATAGTGCACTGGTGAAGGGATGTCATTGAGGTGCAAGTTCTTAACATCCTTGTACAACCTGAATTGCAATCGAATACCCCAGCATTTTTGTGAGCACAGTTTAAAAAGAACCCAGTATTAACATTTGTAAAATCCACGGCCTTTTACCAATATTATACACATATGATGAGGCTTTTTATTGATCTTGTTGTCTTGTTATGCAAGATGTTTTTGCAGAGATTTACCATAATAATGTCCTCTAATGAAGCTGATTATGTATCCCACAAGGCACATTAATATATGAATAAATTGTTCTTAAGGTAGGTCTATTTATCACAGGAACAGCAATAAGCATAATACAGTGTTCCATAGAGCATAGTATACACTGTAATATATGGATGCATCTAATATTTATATTTTTTTCTATAGGATCATTTCCAGAACAATGAGCATTTGCAGTGCTTGGTGTGAAAACAAGGAACCAATAAGAGCAAAGAAAAATGTTAAGAGTGTGCAGGTCAAAAACAACCCCATGTTCATCACTTAACAATGTGGTTAGTGGTCACTATAAAGATCACATTATCATTATGACCATTTTTCAGGAGAGAGATTGATGGTGATGTCTATGTGAATGTATGGAACTGTTTACTCTGGGCACAAAACAGCCAAAGTCCAGCATATACACACCCCATTGATTTATATGGGAGAACTAGGCATATGCTTTACCATTTCCTGCTAAAATGGACCATTTAAGTATTATTGCATGCCACCCCAATCTCAGAGCGGTGTGAGATTCGAGGGTTCTAGGCACTTAACTCGGGGTTTGGTTTCCTTGGAACGAGGGACAGCGGAGATTATGGCGTCTTTATGCTATTTCCTTTATTTACACATAAGTACAACCTGGACATATGATGAAGGGGCTCACAGTGTTAACCCCCACTGCTGTTTCTCCCATGGACATGAATTACCACCAGCATTAATTGTGCTGTATAAAATACATAAATAGTAGAAATGAAAATAGGAAAGCCTCCTGAGAAAAGTGTCAGGGAACAGGAAGGCCGGCTAAAAGATTAGGAAGAAGTTCTTCACTATCTGCCCAATCTACAGTCTAGTTTCATCTAAATAAATAGATGGAGAGTTGGTGATCACAATAGTCTCACTAGAGAGACCGTAAGTCAGGTTGCAACCCTAAAGACACTTATTAAGGAGGAAGTCCCATTGAAAGCAATTTTGCTTCCAAGTAAGCATACAAAGGGTTGTGTTGTCATGGTCAAGCACACGCAGAAATCTGCAGCTATAACTTCCAGTTAAATGACCTTGGGTAGTAGAACTGGGAGAGACACTTTGCTTGTAACCACAGAGAGCCACAGCTAGAGTAAAAAAGTACATATGAAATGCATGATAACAAAAGATTTTTTTTGGGGGGGGGGTTAAGGGACATATAAACATTATTTCTTTTTAAAGTTTTTTGCTTATGCTTAATATATAATATATGCAGGGCTAAATAGACTGTTGGCCTGACTCATGATTAGGAGGAGGAGGAGGAAGAAGAAGAAGAAGAAGAGTTTGGATTTGATATCCCGCTTTATCACTATCCTAAGGAGTCTCAAAGCGGCTAACAATCTCCTTTCCCTTCCTCCCCCACAACAAATACTCTGTGAGGTGAGTGGGGCTGAGAGACTTCAGAAGCTTCATATGGTTTCTCCTGGTCCTTCTCCTCACCTCTGACAGTTGTGGTGCCTCCCTGCTTATGGCAAGTGGGTTACTCGTCTCATTTACCATGAGCAGAAGTTATATTTTGCACACACCAGCAGAACCCACACTGGGATAGTTTGCAATGCCACACAAAGCTTGGTTCATCTGGCTTGTTCTTCTCTAATCAGGAGCAGGTCCCACAGGCATAGGAATAAACACAAGACAGATAGCTGCCTACATCAGCCACAAATCCCAGTGACTCAAATGAGTGCATACGATTGTCCTAAATAATTGTGTGTTTTTTAAAATGACTGTTCATTTGCGTTAGCTGGTTTATGGGATGGGTCACTTAAGAGCAGTTTGATTAGCTACTAGATATGAAGAGCCATGGGGTTTTTTGCTGTTTTATAATGCTGTTGTTGGCATTACTTTTATATTCTATTGATTTGTTGTGTTTTAATGGATTGTTGTTTACTATCCTGGGAGCCCTTGGGTTGAAATGCAGGACATAAATTTAAACAACAACTAATAATAATGATAATAATAATAAGTAGTAGTAGTAGTTGTAGTAGTAGTAGCAGCAGCAGCAGCAGCAGTTTAGGTGGAATTGTCATCCCTGAAGATTTTCAGGAAAAGACTAGGCAGGGGGCACTTTGAGTGAGTAATAGCTCAGGTATAGAATGCCTTACCCTGGCATAGGGATCTGGCCAAGATAAACAGTGCTGTAATCTATGTTTCATTGTTTTCCAGGTTCTGATCTTGACACTTGTCTATGACATTTAAATGAGTGGTCATGAAATGACAGTGTGGTTGGAGAGGTTGGGTTCTTTCTCACTGTTTGCAAGGGTCTTTCTTGTAGCTATAAAAAGCAACGGGGGGGGGAGTTCAAAAATCAATTGGTGGGGCTTTTTGTGACTGTTTTTGCATTGTCCATTTGTTTTTGATGTGGTTTACGTAAGTTCCATTGGCATAATTTTGGCATAACCATAGTGTTACTGGTTAATGAAGACCAACCACAACATCAGGACCAGTGCCAAGTATTAGCGGCAGAAAGTATAGGGTGCTTTCTGGCCTCTTCAGCACTGCCCTGGTGGCCTCCACTGTGGATTTATTAAGAGGCAACAGATCTGACAGCACTGGGGATAGCCTGAGCTGCCATCTTAATTTCTACAGAATGTCTCTTGGCCGTACAATGAGGCACAGAGACATTCTGGGGAGATTAGGACGGTGGTGGCTTCAGCTGCCTCAAATGGTGCTTCTGTTTGGAGGGCTGGGTCATAGTTAACAAAAATTAAGGTGGAAGGAGCAGGCCCTCTGGGATCTCCCCTTCCTTTTTGATGTTTATTTGGAATCTGACCCACAGCCAAGCACATCAGGGTACCAGAGATGTGGAAGATTGAGAACCACCATTGCCACCATTCATGCCAGTCTGGTAAGTGCTGCTGCATTTTAAAGGGGGTTTCCAAGGGTTTCCAGAGGTTTAGAGGGTGTTTACAGGCTTCTTAGATGGTGTTCCCCACTATACACAATTTCACGTATACATGCAGTACTTGGTAACATAACCCCCATGTAACTGGGGAGACACCTGTAGATGAACACTTCATCTTATTGCTTTTGCTTATTGTGGGACCTGCCCTTCCACATGGTCCATTGGCCCATGAATGTGCATCCCTTCCCATCTGCTATCTGACCTTTCTTTGTTTGCCGTTTATGTTTCAATATTTAAGGGAGAATGAATGTGAAATAATTTTGCAAGACAGGCACCTGGCATCTCCATCGTTCTTAGAAGTAAATATTTGATTTAAATGGAACTTACTTTCAAGTAAATGGGCTTAGGATGTAGATCATATTACATTATATTATTGTAGTCTAGAGACAGCCTTATGTGATGGATGATGCGAAGGGCCGCAGAATCTAGCAACAATAGCCAAATTGTTTTTAAAGCTGCAAATAAGGCACAGTTCACTCTTCAGACTTAAATTTGTGTAATTCACAGTGTTTGTTTCTTTTACTGCATGAGTAATGTGTAATCTGCATGTATGATTGGGAATACCTTTTTCATCTGAGTGCACTCCATTTTGATTTGTGTACCTCTGGGGTGCCTAACAATGAAGATGCCAGTTGCGTGGAGAGGAAGAGGTTTGCTGAATCACAAAGAGCAGACTTTATCAGGAAAACCTAACAATGTGTTATACTTTACTAAAGTAAGCCCTGTGTGGCCAGCTGGAACTTTGAAATTTACCGGAAGCCACTGGGACAGTTAAATCACAATAGAACTTATTTTTAATGAAGTTTTCTGAAATGGCACATGACTACATAATCACCACAACAGAAATCTGTTTAGCTGGTGTATAAAGGAAAGGCATACTAAAGCTTTGACAAGGAATGGAACACACTTCTAGAAGTCTGTAAAGTGGAAGGTTCCTCCAGATGACCTGCTATTGAGCATCCACACCTGATTTCCTTGCACCAAGTTTATGCAGAGGTCATACTATGTTTGATCTTTATTTAGTGTTTGTTTTGATTTTGTTAGCGGGAGGAGGTTATACAACAACGAGCATTCATCCAGGTTTTCTTGTCTGATTTTTCTAACTTCACCATCAGTCGCTCGTTCATTCCACACTTTTTGGTACATTTGCAATTAGGAAACTAACTTCAAAAAGTTTGCTTCTCCCCAAAGTAGATTTGCTTTACCCAGGTGACAGAGTGCTTTAATCCACTTCCTAAATTGCCATTATACATTTGGATCCCTCTCATAAAATACAGATGGTTTGGAGGCAACCTGAAGTGATCAAGAAATTCAAGCAACTGTGGGTGCTTCCAGACTGCAGCTATTTTCAGGAGGGATTTGATTACAAACTGGCAAAGTCAGGCTGCGGTTGGGAGGTCTTGTGCAACAAAAACACCTCCGCAAAAGATCGGGCTTCCTGAGATAAGGAAAGTTGTGGGTAAATGCACTGGAAAGTGTGAGATAACACTTGCTTTGAGGCAACATCATCTAACCTCCCTGCAAACAAATGAATGTTCATTAAATAGCCAACTTCATCTAATCTCCTTGGAAACAAATCAGGATGAAGGCTCAGTTTCCTGGAATCACCATGTAAAAAGCAAAGGAAGAGATGATGCAATATTTTGTGACCTGGTGTTGCCAACACCGAATAGCTCCATGTTTCTTCAACAAGTGTTTTTGTATGTAGATATGCTTACAAGTGTGTATGCAAGTATCTATTTGCTTCTCACCCTTAGCTTGGTTGAGAACCAGTTCACATGGACACTGCCATATCTCTTGCTATGATTTCAACCAATCCCAATCAGTCTGTTAGGCAGGAAAGTCACACAGATAGGAATACAAATGCGGCCATCATAATTCTTCTTGTGCTACGATTTTCATCATGAGAAGGACATCCAGTAGCATTCCTTTGAACAGAACCATAACACAGGAAGCAGACATGACCAGCCTTAACCTCACTATAAGAGGAGACAAATTAAGAGGTTCAGTGAACAAGCCTTTATTTATAAGGGGAATTAGCGGCAGGCTAAAGAGGCTGCAATACTATCACTCTCATTCTTGTGCATATGTGGTTCAGTTTAGAAATTGCCAATTCCATTTTGGTTTCACCATTGTTGAAAAGTATTTTTGGTTGCACTTTCAACAGCTGCCTCAAGAATTTTCACCATTGTTCCTCATCAAATCTCAACCGGAAACACTCAAGCTCACCAGAAATTCAGCTCAGTCTCCATTTTCTTTATTGTTACAATTCTAATCTCCCAGTTTTAGATCTTACATCAAGGCCACAGTCTGGAAAAATGACGTTGCTGAAGCTAAACAGACCTGGGTCTGGTTAGTCCCTGTAGAGAAGATTGCCTGGGAACATCATGTGCACTGCCTTAATCACCTTTGCAGGAAAAGAGTAGGATATAAATATACAATACATCAATAAGAAACACATTGCTACTGCATTACAGGCTGCACCGGTTAGATACTCCTGCTTTTTGAGACCAAACATCCAGTTCCACAGGATCCAGCTTAAACATGTACAAAGGCTGAAGGTAGGCACCAAAGGCTTGTGGAAGGTCTATGGTGCTAGATGGGTCAAATTTGTGTAGGCTGTTGTTAGTGGACACAGTGCCTTGATGATGATCAGGGATGGCTAGGTTCATCCTAGGCCCCTTGTGATGGCCTGGGAATCTGATTCAGAGGCTGAACCAGAGGAATCCCAGCCTGCACAGGAGTCCCCGCCTCCAGGGCCGGCTGAGTCGGGGCAGGGTCTTGAATCTGAAGTGCCTGCACCTGTGCCGGATCCTCAGGAGCAGACACCAGATGAATCCACTCTGGCTCCGGAGGTGATTGAGGACCCATTGCCTACAGGTGCGCGTCTCTCAGCCCTGTCAGGGGAAGGTGAGCCTCCCCCTGGGTCCAGTAACCCTCCAGCCTCTCCTGAGCTGCAGAGGCTCAGGGCAGAGAGGCGAAGGGAACTGGGTTCTCTCAGGAGGAGTGCTCACCTTAAGGCCAGGAGAGGCAGGTCACCTGTGGGCCGGGACTGCCCCTGGCCTCAGAGAAGATAAAGGCCAGTCAGCCCGGTCCCAGGTTGCGGGAGCAACGTCGTTGGAAACCTGCTTCTGCCAGCACCCAGACCTGTTCTTCCAGAGTTCCCGTCCCCACCCGGCTTCTTGCTTCGGACTCCACTTCGCCCTTTGTGGACTGTCTCCAGACCCTTGACCCAGGACCGGACTCTGACCACGCCTCACGGTAACCTCCCCCCGGGACCAGCACACCCCTATTTATTTCTGAACCTAATCTACCTCACAGGGTTGTTTTGAAGAAAGGATGCGCACATCCCTGAGTGCCTTGGAGGAGGAAAGGAAAGATAAAATATAATACATTAGTAATGCTGAGAATTCAGGATCTTCCCACCTGTATAATTATCACCATATTTATGAGAGCACTCTCTTGGGAACAGAAATCATACCACAGAAAACGTCTCAACACTTTGCAGCTTTCATCCGCCCCCGCCCCCCCCGGCTTCGTTCTATGAAAAGTTTGCTCTCGAATGTAATTCTCTCTTTTGAATTCAGCATGCCCCCGCCACAATAATTTGAAAGAAACAAAGGCCAGACTAAGATGACCTGGGTAATAGGCACCTTCTATATGACTCCACAAGCAGCCTCCATCCCTGCCTGAGTTACTTGCTTTCCCCAAAACAATGATTGAATTAATCATATCCAGATGTCACCCGAGAAGTATGTGCACCTGATCTCCAAATGGCCTATTTATCACTGTACTAATGGAGACATTCAGCACATTGCGAACAAGTGCCTCACTTTTCCATTTCCTGGAGGTATAGCAGATATGTTGTGTGCATTTCCTAACACCTTTCAATGGATTTCAAATATGGCTCTTGACTTAGGACCACTTTGGATGTCACGACCATCTTGAGGAAACCTGTGTACAGAGAAACATGAGTAGCATAAAAGCTTCCCTGCTAGACATACACACACACATATGTTCCCTGTATTCCCACATGCAGTGCTTTCTCATGTGGCTTTTACAGCTCCCCCATCTCCACCCCACTGATTGTTTTTTGTGCAGAGTACAGAACAAAATGAAACCATCAGGAGTTACCTCGGCATGTGCTATTTTCAAAAAAAGGCAGAAAAACAATTCAAGTGGAGCACAGTCAGAGAGCAATCGTCAGCACGAAATGAGATCTTGGTTTTCCATTTCATCTGCAGAGAGAAAACACAGCAGAACTGGCATGTCCACATTGTCCATACATTATGAAATCCATATGTACTGAGAAATAAAACAGATTCATTCTGCGTAGGTTTTCCCCACCTCCCCCTTGGAAATTGGAAACACAAAGCGTTCAACTGGAGAAAATAACAAGAGCTTGTTGGATCACCATGGATGCAGAACATAGCCATTGTAGCTAGTAGCTGTTGATAGCCTTATCTTCCATGCATTTGTCCAATGCACTTCTAAAGCCATCCAAGTTGGTGGCCATTAATGGAGAGCCATTGTAGATTTCTTGTGAGTAGACCACATTGGCTATTCTGTCATAGTAGGCAGCTGGGTGGATAGCCAGCCCTGCAGGTGGCAGATTTGGGTGGGCCACAATCCACCTGAGCCAAGTGACTCTGTGTGTGTGGCTCATGAGAGGGCCAGGCCTGCTTATCCTCTGCATGTTGAATCAGAAGTAATTCCCACTGAGTTCAATAGTGTTTCCATTTAAGTGAATGTGTATGAAATTGCAGCCTAAATCTTTAAAATCACATCATCTAGCAAAAAGCCAGCTGCAACCAGAAGTTTTTGTTATGAGAACAGTTCTAGACTCTGTTTTTATTTAAATAAAATCCTTTCCAGTTAAGAATGTGTTGTATGCGGCTGAATGAGTGAATTTTTATAATATCCTACCAGGATGTGGATGGGTTGTTTGAATGAAAAGGGTGGGTGGGTGGAACGCAAGATACATGGCTTCATTTCCTTGCTTGGCCACAGTCGCTCTTTAATTTATCTCATAAAACCCCAATATCCCTACTCATAATTAAGTGGGATTAATACTTCTCTGCTGCAATGGAGCCCTAGTTAAGAAGGTTGTTTTGAGCATGAAATGTAATAGAAATTGCTAGGTGCTGAGATATTACAGTAATGAGGGAGACTGTAGTAGTTCCATGCTCCCCTTCCCTCCAGAGATGTCAGAAAGGCCTGTGGGGGAGAGCATAGCCAGTCTTAAAAACATCAACAGGGGCAAATCTCTCCTCTACTGCCTGCAGACCAGACAAGTTGGCCAAGTGTCCTACTATACAGAGGACAGCACTTTATCTGAAGGACTTTTAGAGAACAATTTTCTGTTTCAAGGTTGGGGAACTACATTCCCCTTCTGGGCAACTTTCAGAGGGACACATTCCCATTGTGGGCAGGGTCTGAGGCAAAAGTGGGAAGATTTTACCTCTGTACAGTAGGCTAGTTTATCTTCTTCCTGCCATACAGGCAAGCAAGAGGCATTATCAGATGTGTCAAGGAGACATTCTAGCATGGCTAAAGCACTTGAGGAGAGATGGGGGGCAGTGGCAATAAAAAGTGTGACCTAGGGAGAGTGGACATAGCCTGAGGGGCCTGACCTAACCCCTGGCGGCCAAAGAGAGAGTCCTGGAGAGTTGCATCCAGCCTCCAGTTCTGAGCTTTCCTGCCCCTGATCTAAACCAACCAATTCAGCATCTTCTATCCCCAGAGTGCCCACCGTCCAAAACAGTCAGAAAACATGAGCTCCAGATCGAGCATAGCTGTCTTCTTGTAATCCATTTGGTAAATATTAGGAATAGAGTTGCCAGAGGTAGCAATAAATTCTTTCTTTTTCTTTTTTACATTTATACTTGAAGGTTAATGTGTAACATCTCAAGCAATGGCACTTTTTTTTTTTTTTGTTTAGCCAAAAAAACAACAACCCCAAGTCTGTTTAAAATTTGGAATAGGTTCCTGAACCATTCAGAAAAGCCTTCCCTGGTGTATTCCACCACCGTTAAGGTTGCTCTTTACTGATGTTTCCACCTTCATTTCAAGAGAATGAAATGGCAGCCTGTCTATCACATGATGACTGAAAGCAGCAGTAAACTGAGACTGGAACAGAAGTACAATCCACAAGGGAAGCTCCACTACGGGTTTAATGTATTCCCCCCAGAAATCACAAAAGTCTTCCAGGGTCTTTTGTGTTTATCGTTAAAGATCTACAACATTTATGTGACTAAAGGCACCTGTGTAGTTTATATTTTGTTGTTACATAGAGACATTTCATAAGCGCAGGCAGAAAATGGCAAGTTACCATTCCTAGGGCTTGCAACCAGGGACGGAAATGTAAATGCAGCGGCAGAGTGACTTTGGCATATTCTTAATTATGTTGGCACACTTTTGTATTGATTTTTGCTCTGTTAATTACTAAAGTATCAATATGTTGTAAAATACCATGCATTCATTATCTTTGCTTGCAGTCCATTTAAATAGTTACCAAAAAAATCCAACTCCCCACCTTACCCCCACACCTCTGTCAGCGCTACCAATGAAGCGGTAATGTACTTACTTTCCCCCCCTTTCTAGGCACACTTCATTACACAAAACATTTATTTCAGTCCATGTATTGTTCAGAATCCTCTTTCCAATAATAAGCGCACTGCATATTTCCCCCCCCTCGGTTGGTGTTTGTAGAGCCCTTGTAAATAACGCATGCATATTGAGAACTCCTCTGCACTTTCTTGTCTTTGAACGCAATTAGAAATGGTTATGTTTTTAAATCACCTGGGATTTCACATTCCCCCCCTCCAATTACTAGAGAATCTTCCCCTCTTTACTTACAGCCTTAGAGGATCTTTGTGGAGTAGCCAAGTGTCTGAATTTTGAAAGAAAAAGCTAGCTGGAACAAAGTAGTAATCATGATACAATATTAAAAAGGACATTAAAATGAGCTGGAAAAGCAGCGGCAATCATCCTGCTCTTGAGAAATACAGGAGCATCAGGAAGCTGATCCACACAATACAGTACCCACATATAAGAGAGCACATAACAAACCAACTTGCGCAAAAGATGCTCCTTAGCAGCTTCCCTCTCCTTCCCTACAGGAAACCTTTCCCACATTGATCTGTCTCCTGGGAACTTACAGTGCTTTCTTTGCACAGCATCCTAGGGCATGGTCAGTTATTCAGGAGTGGGGAACCTTTTTGACCTCAAGCGCTACATGCAACAGTGTAGGGGGGGACTGCAGGCCAGTGGGTGTGGCCAGAGCTGCTGGTGGGTGTGGCCTTGGGGCACGCCCACACATTCCACCTTCCTCTCTCTCACACACATTCATCCTCTCTCACAGGGTGAGAGGTGGTAGCAGGTGGTTGCATTGAGCACATGGAAGGCCTGTGAGGGCCACATATGCAGGGTGCAGGGTACCCACAGTGTGTCACCAGGCCAAATTATCTGAACAATCCTGTTGGGGCTATTTCTCTCAGCAACTCAGAGGTACAAGGTACCCGACACTCACCTGTGATTGTGGGAGGCGATGGGCAAAAGTCCAGGCAGCTTGTCAGCCATTACCCATCTCCCCCCCCCCCCCAGGCTAAGCTCCCAGGCTTCTAAGGAACATGAACATGGACTCTCCTTCCTTGGAAGTTTTTAAGCAGAGGTTGGTTGACCTCTGTCATGTGTTATTTAGTTGATGATTCCTGCATCACAGTGGGATGGAATAGATGATCCTCATGATCATTTCCAACTCTACAGTTCTATGATTCTATGAAATCTGATGGGAGAAATCCCATTCCTGCATCCAAATTACATTTCTTGGCCAGGCCATTTCTGTACCAGAAGGACTGAACACAAAGACTTGACTATAGATGGCAAGGGAAGATGAGGCACTGAGAGAGAGAAAGGACATTCTGCCCAATTAAAATTTGCCAGGAGGAAGGGGGGGGGGAACCTCTCTGCAGAAGGTGCCAGGTTGTCTCAAAGTTACTAATGCAATTGGTTCTGCATGTTTACGTGTTGTCTAGCAGTTAACATTGTCCATTGAGTGTGCAAAGGAAGTACTTCTTTAAATGTGCATATGACATGGATCATTGACCTTCGACAGTGGGACGGTGGAAGCAACTGCCCATTTGTCTGGAAAATGTTAAGATCACATTAGACAGTTTTACATTCTAGCAGCAGTCCATTATTATCAATCACTGGGCAATTCAAGTCTTTCTGCAGTAGGTTCTCATCACCAGTTCCTTTTAGAAAGCAAATATAGGAAAGGTGAAGGACATGAGACTATAATAATGTTTTTATTTTGTGTGCTATGTTTAAACATCTTTATACTTTTGAGCATTCTCAATCACAAAACAGCTGCAATCCTGAATCTGCAGATGACTTGGTTGCGGAGAAATTATGACCAGCTAAGCCTATTGGCCATTATATCACAGTGGTACTTATTTCTCTGGCTTCTGCCTTTGCATGTTGGGTCTAGCTCCTCCTGTGCGGTTTGAGGTCAAGGTGAGAGAGGGCAGGAAAACAGAGAGGCGGGTAAGAGGGAGAGGAAGCTATCAGTAACACCGAGTCTCCCAGTTGCTCATGCTGACCAGCAAGCCAGTCTGATCCAGAAGCATTTTATAAGACTCAATGGTATATCTGCTCTGCTCAGGCCTGACTTATTGGTACAAGGAGGCTTAATTGAATGGTATCACTCAAGTTCATTCCTTTGCCAACCACAGCTGTATGATTCTGGCCCATGAGTTCAAGCCTCACTGGAGACTCCTTAATTCACCCATTCAAGACTTGCCATGGGCTCACTGCACTACTGTGCATCTTTGCCATTGTGGGTACTTCCTCACAGATATTGAATTCAGGTAAGGATACTCAAGAACAAAATAATATACACACAGCTCATCAATGGCTCGTGTGTGTGTGTGTGTGTGTGTGGTAGTCCCCTTTGAAATATATGGGAGCTGGTGCAACAATATTTACATCTGTGTCAAGATGTTGTACACATTAATACCTATGGGACAGCTTAAATAATACATTGCATGTATTTTGGAAACAGGGTGCTGGAACAGAGAGAAATAGCACATATTGATGTGTTCAATCTTATAACCATATAAATCATCTGTTTATTGCCATTTGCACACCCACGGGTGTAAATGAAATTTAGCATGACATGGCAGTATATTGATAAAAAAACCAGAGGTAACGCAACAGGTAATGCAGTGTAAAAGAAATGTTAGAAACCAGGAAAGAAGTGCTAGCGTGATAGCCAAGAAACCTAATGCAAAAACCCAGGAATTATTCATATGGATTTTTCATCTGTTCACAATGTATGTGAACACTTTCAGGAATAAAAAGAAAGAACTTTTAGTCTGACAATTACTTATGTAGTCCTGTTTCTTCAAAGATCATCAACAAAAGATTGTCAACAGAAAAAGCTAGCAAATCTTCAGACCGTCAGTGTTTCTTCCTCGCTAGAAAAACAATTGAGGAGATTAATTAAGTAATAAACCTTCCCATAATCACCACTATAAACATGAGTAATGACAGACCCAACTTCTGATTTCACCTCTGCACTCCACATCTCGGCTTCATTATCTCTCCCACCCCCACCCCCCAGCAGTCAGGTTGCATTTCCCAGCTCTTCACCTTCTCCTCTGGAGCCCTGGATAAAATTCTCCATTTTAATCTAGTTTTTAAAATCACCTGAAGACTTCAGTAATTTTGAGCGATACCCACTACATTAGCAGTGCACTCCTCCTATGCATGTCCACTCAGCAGTAAATCCCATTAAATTCACGGAGATTTATTTCCTCAGTGCTGCAATCCTACACTCACTCACTTGGGAGCAGGGGTGTTGCTGGAAGTGCTGTGCCAAAAATTCATTCTGTGTCCCCCCCCCCAACTATTCCCCAGCAATTAATTCAGCAAGTAATTGCATGTGAAAATTATCTAGCTGAAATTTTGTATAAATTCTCATGAGTGTGAGGGTTTTCGTTTTTTTTTAACCTTTAGCTTAATTTTAAGGTGACCAAGTTGTGTTTGTGAATGTCTTTTCGTTCCTTCTACAAATGAAGTCTCCAATGGGCAGTACCCTATAGCCTTCCTGGGTGTCTGCAGTTCCTGAAAACCCCATGACAACCTCAGCTGGGCTTTCTTATCAGCATGGGAAGATTGGGAGGCTACTTATACTGTGCCTAATGAGTGCAGCGAACTCAGATGCTCAGTAGTCAGCCTCCCCCCCAGCTTCCTGTTCTTAGGGGAAGGCACCACAAGTTAACTTCTCCCATGGAGTTTTTTAGATCAGTAGGTGTAGGCAGCCAGGGAGGCTGCAGAGTGCTGGAGAAAGCTTTAATGGAAAACACACAGACCACAACCTCGAACCTGCACCCATCAAAATTCTAAAGAAATTTCAAAGTGCCCAGGGATTGAGACTGAAAAATGGAAGCATGTTTTCCAGGAGAAGAAAAGTTTTGAGAAGCTGGAGAATTGGTTTTGTCAACGGCACTTGAAGGATTTCAAACACAGGACCATTACACAAATTTGCATAAAGGTATAGGCTGTCTCACAGCTACTTAAGATGATGGGCAGCTCTGGTCTTTTTTCACTGGTCTTCCTCTCCAGTGCTACAAAAAGTAATTTTTGACCTCCCTCTACCAAATACTACAAGGCTCTGATGCTAAGCTATGTGACAGCCTGTGACCTGCACATATCTAATGATTATGTTTATCCATGGTACACATATTCTATGTTGTTGTTTTTTTTGGACAATGGGAGTTCTTTTTTGGTCTGTTGTGGTTGTGGCTAATCCCTAGTTCAGGGGCCTTATCTGACTTCTAAGCATTTTTTCTCTCCCACCCCTCAAGTCCAAGTTATTTAAACAGGGAAAAAAGTTTAACCACAATTTCTGGGGCGGTTGGAACCCAGTGCCCTTCTGTGCTTGCAAATCTCTCCCTCTCTGTTCATCAGATTGATTTGGACAGATCAGCCTGGCTGGTGTGAGGCGAGGGGCAAGGGGGTGGACAGTAGTTTGGGTGTGTCTCTGCTGGTGTGAGTCCTATATAGGGAAGGGGGGAGAAACTGTATTTAAAGGCATTTTCACTTTCTGAAACAAAAGAAGAACTGAACAACATTATAACCGAAACCCAGCTACCCTTGCAAAATTGCACTTCTCTAAATTTTGCAATTCATTTCTCAGCTAAGTAATGTGTTGAAAAAGCATATACATGGGTATATTAAAAAAAAACACATACAAAAAGAATTCTGTTAGGAGAAATTGCTTTGCAAAAACATGTATATTAGGCAAAATTGCATACAAGTTTATTTGGAAAAATGCACCTTTAAAATGCTGGTGAATTTCCATGGGGATTTTTTTCCTTCTTTCGAAAATGACACACAAATGACACACATTTGTGAAAATGTGGAGAGCTAAGTTTTTAACTGGAAAAATGGGAAACAAGGAGAATCGAAATTGACAGGTCTGTCTATCCCTAGCTCTAGCGCATCAAAACTTTTCAAAGGTGTGGTATATCGGTCCTGCTGATAAGATTCTGTATGCATAATGCATACATAAAAGTGCAATGCTTGTCTCAGATTACAAAGGAGAGCTGCAGTTTTATGCATGCGTGTGTAATCTTTAAATATTTGCATTATATAAAGGGCCTGTATATCAACACAGAGATCAAGCTGGAGAGAGTGGCTCTTTATTTCGTCAGGAAGAGCCGTTTTTTAAGCAGGCTTCATTTCCACTGAATAAACCAGCAGGTGATCTCTTATGCATCTGTTTTCCCTTGATCTTACTGTGTGAGCGACACTTGCTTTACACTAGCATTAACTGTCAAAATATTATTTAGCTACTGTATGCCTTCCAGAGCAAGCTTTATTAATAAAAAAAAGTAAAGGAAATGTAGTGATAATTGAATCTCTTTATAGTCACCATGTAACAGAAAGAGAGGAAGATGGTTTCTGACCTTAGGGGAAAACATCTGGATTTCCTCTTTGCCCCCAAGATCATGTCCTCTCCCTTACACTATAATCACTTTGATTCACAATACCTCAGAGGGAGATAAAATTTGCAATGTGTGCATATGATCACAGAAATGCAACAGCATTCCTCCATTTCTGTCTTCCTTCCTTCTTCTTCTTTTTGAATCCCTACAGGAATCACATTAAATAAATATATAGCAAGCTGCAGTGTCACAACAAGTAGATGTACAATTATGAGGCCTAATACCCAAAGGAAATCAACCCGAGACTTATTAATATCCAGACCCTACAAAAGACAACTGTCAGACAATTGGTCAACAAGGTACATCGTATCTGTTAGATACTGACTAACCCATTATGATCTTTATGGAGTGTCCTTTTGGGGTCTAGATCTTCAAATATGAGTTGGAAGACCCTTTCCTTTTATTAGTTGCTAAGCTCTTTATACTTTTACCATATTGCAGCAGGTTAGAAGTCTGAGCTTTATTGTCTTATGTTATTGAAAATCCAGATTCCCTCAGCCTTCTCCCTCAGGTCAAGATTTGTCTGCGAATACATTCTCATTTCTCCATGTACAAAGGCTGTCTGGAGAGAGGCAGAAAAAGATTATGACTGTAATATACTTAAATCCAATTTATTTGCCTGACTAGAAACTTCCACACTTCACAATTGCTTCCTACAGAAGATTTTGTACTTAATTCTTTCTTGGCAGTAAAGAGCAAGCCCGATTCAGCTCATCTGACAGATATATACATGACACACACACACACACACACACACACACACCTGAGCCAAATGGAAGAGCCCTGGAAGAGATGGGTGAAAATAGCAAATTTGCACATTTACCTGTATGTGTTCACACTTTATTTTAATTTAAGTATGATTAATTTGCATGGTAGAAATAGCTCTTTAAAGCTCATGTGAAAAGCTGGCATGATGGCGAGAGGGATGGCTTTTTAACTAGATAACCCGACACCTGACACAAAGGAATTTCATACAGATGTACAACTGTTTGCATTGTAACCGAACACAAACCCCTTTTCATCTATTTTATAATGCAATACTCTTGTTA
This sequence comes from Podarcis tiliguerta, assembly GCF_965153285.1. Classification (NCBI taxonomy): domain Eukaryota; kingdom Metazoa; phylum Chordata; class Lepidosauria; order Squamata; family Lacertidae; genus Podarcis; species Podarcis tiliguerta. The sequence goes on from NC_139538.1 coordinate 57,903,746, forward strand.
TTGCTGAATCTTCACTATGCCTTAAAGGAGTGCATCTATATTACCTGCATTACATCCGGGGGGGGGGGGGGAGAAAAGAAAAGTGGGTGGGGGTGGTTTGAAAAGGATTCACCTGTCAAGAGCACTGGACCTCAAACTGGGCTTGCAGAACTGTTTGGAAGCAGTCACTGCTCCTCATGGATCTGAACCATAAGGCACAATAAACCAGTAGGCTGACAGCCTCCACGTCTTAGGTTATTTACCTATATGCAACAAGCCAGCAATATGCTGCCTTGGGGGGGGGGCAGCCTGGTGTGCAATTGTTCTGTCCTGGTTGTTTATGGTCTGTATCCTTAGCCTTTCTATTGCCCTGGCTCTTCACCTTCTTCTGTCTCTTTCCATTTGAAATTATTTGCTGCGTGGAGGATGTGCCCACAGCCAGTCACCTGATATGGTACTGGAGCTGTTCATGCCTGGACACACAGTGAGACCCGATCCAACAAGAAACAATCCCAAGCTGGGTTTTGGCACAAGCCAAGCTGGATGAGAGGCTGCAATCCTACGGAGTCACTTACATTAACACCTCAAAGGGGAGGGAGGAAGAACCCTGACTATTTTTGGGTTTGGCATCCCAGTCAGCTTGTGATGGATGAACTCTCTTGCCTTGTCCAAAAAATGTCTTCTGCTACCAACTTAAAATGCAAAAGGTAAGAAACTGGGCTCTTTCAATAACCAGACTGGTTTTTTCTATTCTTGTTTTAAAATCAAGGCTGAGAGCACTGGAGGGAGGGGGGGGGACTGATAGGGCAGGAAGCACAGAGGTTAACAGCTGGCAGAGTCACAGCAGAGCCAACTCCTTCTGGTTTTGCTGCCGCCTTCCTCCCTACTGAGATCTACAATGGCAACCCTGAGACTAAGAAGAAGGAGGCTGCCAGCCCTTGGACTAGATATAAGTAACTCTTGGGGTGGCTGACTCTTGCTTTATATCATATTAATCAGCCAGGGCAAATGCTGATTGGTGGAACTGAAACTTGAAAAACATGCTACCATACAAACAGCGCCAACACACTAGCTCATCTTCCAAGTAGCATATTTGATTCCTCCCCCCTAAGGCTTGTATTCAGTAGAGTGTTAGGAAAATCAGTCTGTGCAATGATTTCTCCTTGGGCAACAAAATAATCTCTTCCTTTGTTCCCCCTCTGTTCTGGGGTTTCCCCCTAACCCTTCAGGGCAGGTTCGGGGATGGCACAGGGTGCGCTTGGGGAGTGAGGAGAGATAAAAACCCCTTGCGCCAATGCTAGACCTTATGCTAGTGCAAATATACAGTGGCTTGCCACCCATAATCTTAGGGATCTATTTTACTTTCAGTCTGAAACCAAAGCTCAGCTTGGAGAACGTCTGCCTTCCATACAACTTTCACTCAAGCTGTAGGACTCAGAGGCAATGGGGTCTGACATGGACCAGTTGTAATCAATACTAATATGTCCTAAAGAGCTGGATCTTCCACAATACTGATGGGACTTAAACTGTCATTATAGAGAGCCAGTGTGGTGTAGTGGTTAAGAGGGGTGGACTCGTAATTTGGTGAACAGGGTTCGTGTCTCCGCTCCTCCACATGCAGCTGCTGGGTGACCTTGGGCTAGTCACACTTCTCTGAAGTCTCTCAGCCTCACTCACCTCACAGAGTGTTTGTTGTGGGGGAGGAAGGGAAAGGAGATTGTTAGCCGCTTTGAGACTCCTTACGGTAGTGATAAAGCGGGATATCAAATCCAAACTCTTCTTCATATATATATATATACAACATTGTGAAAGGTTGTGCGTAAGGATAACAATATGTTGGCATAGTGATAAGAATAATGTACAGCTTATCAAGACAAGTGGACATCAATTCATGTACCAACAATGTGATTGCTTCCTCTTTGGTGATGGGCCTACACCTCTGCGCTTGAGTCAGAATTCAGCACCTGTTGAAGACGTTCTTATGTAGACAAGCCTTCCCAGAGGTTTAGAAAGTTTGTATGAGTTTTAATTTGCTATTCTATTGTGGTTTTAACTTTCTGTATGTTTTAAATTGTGGTTGTAAATCTATTAGTGATAATTTTATTTCTTTATCTTTTTGTTAACCGCTTTAAGGTTTTTCCTACAATCAAGTGGTATATGAATTTTATGAAACAAACAAACAAACAAACATAGAAATGCAATTTTTGCTATTCACCTGTCCACAGGTTTCTTTTGAAGCTTCGTCTCTTTTTCTAGTGCACTTCTGTTGAAAGCAGGGACAAGAGACTCCAGCAGGGATGAGATCTCTGTTTATTTCACTTTCCTATAATAAGATTATTATTTTTTAAAAAACCCACTATTACTATTATAAATTTGGTAGCTGTTTTTAATCTGTAATTTTAATGTAGAAGAATATTAGCTATAATAGCTATACTACTCATAAGGCACCCTCTTGTGGTGATAATACTGTGTGACTTGTGTAAGAGCTTATGCTACTTGTTCCAATCTTTGCTCAGGAAATCTTGCTGAGGACAAATACCTCCAGCTCTTCTTCACTTTTCTAGCTGTTTTGTTAGTCTCATTCAAAAAGCAGAGAATATTAGTTAATTCAGATTACTGTGTTAGGCCTAGAGAAGTCCATCAGAAATGCATTCCTTAATCAGCATCTAAATCTCAGTTGGGGTTTCTATCCTAGCCCCATTTACCTGGGAGTAAGCCCCAATGAATTCAAAAGGACTTACTTCTGAGTAGAAATTGGCCACTTCCTGGCTTTCATGATTTTGGGGCACAATTCAATCACATACCGGCAAATTCAGATACAACAATTAAAGTTGATTTGGAGATATGTGCAAGATACCCGCTCCCCCAAAAGACAGGCCTTTTCACAAGAAAGGAAAGTGTCAGAAACATACACTGCAAAGCGTGGGATAGCGCTTGCTTTGATGATCCAATATAATTTAACCTTCCCACAAACAAATAAGAACAATTGTTCATTACCAGTAGCCAACATCCTGCCAGTGACCAGGACTGCATCCTAAGTAGGTTTCATTGCCACTGAAATCAATGTGATTAACAACAGAATCCTACGCATACCTCCTCAGAAGCAAGCCCCACTCACTTCACTGAGGCTTATTCTTAGACAAGTGGGTAAAGGATTGCAGTCTAAAGTATACTAGACAGTGCATCTAGTTGGTGGATCGTTCATGACTTCAATTTAGAGAAACTCTTCTTAGCATATATACTGTGTATCTCAATTCTGGGCGTGGCATTAGGCTTTTTACCTTTTTTGACCAATGGGACCCTTCTCCCCTTTTCTAAGATTCTTCTGACAACTATAAGTGTATTTCAAAAGGAGATTATGGGGTTGTAAAAAAAAGAACAGGCAGCAGATGCTGGCTTAAGACGGCACCCACTTCATTCCATGTACAGAACCTGGCCCGACTGGCAGTTATGGTACATAGGAACACAGAAACCTGTCTTGCACTGAGCCAGCATCTGCTGCCTGTGGCAGCTGCCTCACTCTGTCTAATGGCTGTGCCAGAGCCCGGTCCTCTTTTTTCAATAGGCCATCCTAGTTCCATCAAAGCTGCTCTGAGCATTCTGAAGGGAGAGTGGCATAAATAAAACACACGAGAAAAGCTCATATACATGCCTGCATCAGGTGCCTGACATAAATGAACTTGACTCTAGGCTAGGGTTGCCATATTAGAACCAGGATACCCCAAAATTTGCTTGAGCTTCTTTTTCTTTTTTTTAAGGAAACCACCAAAATTGTTGAGGCTTTTTTTTAAGATTGACTTGCCTAAGATCCAGGACATCAATTCCGCCTTTGAAAACCCGGCAATGTCTGGGAAAATCCAGACGTATGGCAGCCCAACTCTAGGTTACAAATGAACCGAAAGCCAAGAAACTTTAGGTCACCTTTATTTTACTGAAACTGTATCCCCACTTCTCTGCATAACAGCTCAAATGCATAAATCTATTTGTTTATACCCAAACCAGAACAGAACACAAGACAGTGGAAGAATCTGCTATAATGTCCATTGTTTTGGATCCATATAGAAACTGCCACACAACCCATGCAGATTTCAAGAAACATTTTCACTATGCAAATAACATCTCTCCCCCCCCCCTTCATTTTTAAACTTTCAAACGGTTTGGTGATTAGTTTTGTTAAGAGCACCACAATGCTAAGTTGTAGGTCCCTGTGGTCAGAAGAAGACATTTAGAAACCTAAATGAACTTTATTTACACATTGTTAAGAACTTCAGACATTTGCGGTTCTCCCACAAATGCAGACCACGAAAATGATGACGTATTTGCAATCATACTTGGTAGCCTTTTTTATGTGGAATAATTACAGAAATAATCTGAAGCTGTGGATCAGATTATTAATGAAAAGGGTAGCCTGCAAAGTCTCCTAATACCTTTTGTAAAACAAGGCAGGAGACTGTATAATATAATGAATAGCCCTGGGCTTGAGGACTGCCAGAACTAACATCCTGAAATCTGTTGTCTCAGCTGATGAGCTCTAAAGGGAACACAGCCAGAAGGAGCAGCAACTGTACAGTCGATGGAACTGTTGAACGTCTATACCTTCCATATACTGTTTTCCTGTCATTACAATTGTGTGGAGCACAACATTTAAGTCTGTAGGATTTATGAACTGCTTCACACAACATAAAGACCGGAACTGATTTACAAGAAGAATAAAAGATGCAGGTGAAAACAAAAGTTCTAAAAACACAGTCAGGTTTCCAAGAGCTGGAGCTGCCCCAAATGCCTGGCAAAATAAAAATTCTTTGCCTGGTGCTGAAATGACGACTAAATTGGTGCCCAGTGGGCCTCCCTGGAGACAGCGTTCCTTAGGCAGGGGGCTACTACAGGAAAGACCTGTTCTGTTGTCACCACTCTCTGGACCTCCTTCAGATGCTGATCTCAGGGTCTGAACAGATACACAGTGGTTGCCATATGTTTGATGCTAAATGGAAACACCCACTAATAAGAGTTATTCAGGTAGTCAAGATGGCATTTACCTCCTTAAGACTAGGCAGATGTGGACAAACCCCATTTATTTATTTATACTCCACCTACTAACAAAAGTTATTGAGACAGCTTGAATTATATTAAAAGCACAACACAATAGTCACTACAGCCAGGCAAAGATATATGCAAGTCCCTCTCTCCTTGTTCTTTGATTTTCCAACAAATGCCATTCTGCAGCTGAATCTCTGGCTGTTGGAAGCAGCTAGTTGTTAGGCCACACAGGGCAGGATGTCCTCGCAGGTTGGCTGCTGCTGCCTCTCACAGCCCTGGGCCTGATGGCAAATGTGGGAGGTGCTGGCAGGCAGGGAGCATATATACTGCATGCCTTCCTCCCAGTTCACAAATGTTCCTCTTAATCTAACGAGAGGAAAGCATTGCCAGCTTTGCTTGCTAGATCATAAATCCTACACTGAAATCACTTTTATACAATATGGCAATTTTGCATGACTCGCGTTTGAGGGTCTGCAACAAGAAATGGTTCTGCTTGTACAGCATGGGTAGGCAAACTAAGGCCCGGAGGCCGGATCCGGCCCAATCGCCTTCTAAATCCGGCTCGCGGATGGTCCAGGAATCAGCATGTTTTTACATGAGTAGAATGTGTTATTATATTTAAAATGCATCTCTGGGTTATTTGTGGGGCTTGCCTGGTGTTTTTACATGAGTAGAATGTGTGCTTTTACTTAAAATGCATCTTGGTTATTTGCGGGGCAAAGGAATTCATTCATTCCCCCCCCCCATATAGTCCAGCCCCCCACAAGTCTGAGGGACAGTGGACCAGCCCCCTGCTCAAAACGTTTGCTGACCCCTGAACTACAGTATGTACAGGTCCCATATGTTTTGTGTGCATTTGTAAAGGGGTTGCCATGATTGTCTTGTAGGATTTATGAAACCATGCAAAGAAGTGACTTGTGCAGTCTGTGAGGATTTTGAACCCCCTTCTGTTTTCTGATCCCTTCAGAAGACAAAATGCTTCAGTGGGAATGACCAAATGATGCTATAGCCTTCTCCTTCAGACTAGAGCATGTAGCCACAGCCAGAAGATCCTTTTTATAGAGTGATGTTTTTTGTAAAGTTGTTTACGATCTCGTTTCTCTAAGTTCCGGGGTGAAGCTAGGGATGGCTGAATCTTTTAGTCTTGGTTTCTCTCAATTTCTCATTTTTTCATCCTTCTGTTCTCTACATTTCCATGTCAGTGTTTAAAAAGTCTTCATGAAAACTGATCGGCATTTTAGAATTTCTCCTAATGTACACATTTTGTATGCAATTTTGCCTAGCATCCACATTTTCAAAAAAGGAACTTCCCCTAATAAAATGCCTTTTTGTACTTTTCCCACTAATATATAGAGAACTGGGTTGCAAAATTTGGAGATGTGTGATTTTTGAAGAGTGGCTGTTTGAAAAGTGGATTTTGAATAGCAAATCTATCCTGTCTGAATACTCTCTCTTTGGCCAGGGCAACCTGCTCCGACCAGGCATCATCCAGATATTTTGGACTACAACTCCCAGCATTCCTGAAGGTTGGCCACGCTGATGGGAGTTGTAGTCTAAAACATCCCAGAGGGCACCATGTTGGGGAAGGCTTGGCTAGGGATTAAAGGCATGAGGAGCCATACTTGAACAACATGGCACTATATCTCCTATAGTACTTTGTACAGATTTGTACAGATCTGCAAAAAAGGTGTCTACGTCAGTAACACAAAGCTGTAAAACACAAAGATGCAAAACAAAAATTAAACACTGCTGTTACATAGTAACAAATTACAAATGAAATAACTGAGCAGAAGTTTCTAAAGCTGGAAACAGAAACAAACAATGCAGAAATCAATCAGTTTGGTCCCAAAGCCTTTCTGAAAAAGGAACAAAGTTATGGCACCTGGCATTCCAGAAAGTTGGCACCACAACTGAAAAGGCCCTGCTCTGAGTACACCTGTCAGACGTGAGTTGGCTAGAGCAGACTAGGGTCCTCAATGTTGAACAGAACACAGACGGGGGTTGCCAAGTCTATCTGTAGTTCCTGTGATTTTCAATATATGTCCAAAGAGTTTTACCTCACTTCAACCACCTAGCTGCAAATCATTGTTACAGACAGAGAGGTGACATGACTAAAAGAATCGAATCATCCCAAAGAAACCCAGATATCAGATTTGGTTTTTCAGATCTGTGAAATGTGGAATGCAAATGCTATAGTCCCTTTTTTTTTAATCCCTGCTTACTCTCTAATCTTATCAAATATACATCCACATATCGTAATACACACAAATAGTATTAGGGTTTGCAAAGCACATTTTCTTAGAAAATCCAATTTCACAATGTATTTTTTTCCTGCTGACATATTAGCCATTTCTTTATACATTAAAAGGTCTTACGCTACTCCAGCTGAAGGAGACAGAACTGAGCTGCATAGCAAAGGCAGGGTAAGCTAATCACATTGCATTATTATCCTTCTGCAGGAAATACTTTTTACAAGACATATACATAATGTTTTATGACATGCAGCTGGTCTTTCCTCTTATGGCACAGGGAAATGTCTTACTCACTGATACCTATCCTCATGCTGTTTATCCCTCACAGTTACTTTGTGATATCACTGTTTACATGTGAATGGAGGTGCCTCCAGGTTCATAAATCTGTATGCAGTAGTATGGGTTCTCTAACAGCAATTCATTTTAATTATGTGTGACATAAAAGGACCACCTACAGATGAGACAATACAGTTGTAAGATTTTCAAGGTTGCTACGGGGAATACTTCATAACTGAAGTATGTTTTCCCTAAGGAGTTATACTACCATTTGATTTAATTTTTAATTTTTACATTTTAATCAAAAATAGATCAAATGGTGGTGGTACCCCCTGGGAAACATACTTCAGATATGAAGCAGTTCGTGTTTCCTTTAAATATGTAAAGCTGCCATTTATGTATAACTCATGAATGACACCCTGTGTTGCAAGCAAATATCATGCGGCGTTTTCTATACTGCTCCAGTAACAATAATAGAATCACATGCAAGTATAGCCTGATTCAACAAGGAAAAGACGTGCCACTCAGACATGTCAAGACCAGATTAAATTCAACATGAAGCTGGTCCTAATTAAGGCCAGTTTCAGAGAACGCTGAAAGATGGAGACTCACACCATACAATCCAGAAGTCGTGCATCGACTGTCGCTGAGCATGTGCAGAGTATCATACTAATGAACATCTATAGTGTGCCTCCACATAATGGGGCACACTATATGGCTCATATAGTGCCCTGGAAATAATGGTTTCCAGGCACTTTTGAGACTTGACAAACACATCCTTTTAAACAACAACAAAACACAATACAGGCCTCATTCTTTATTGGGATGTTTCAAGTTACATTTGACAGTTTCAGAAGGACACATGGGGTGGGACCCGTCAGTGGAAGCCCTGCTGAAAGTCTTCCACTTGCACAATGGGGCTTTTCCTCCTCTTCTCCCCCCCTTCACCCCCCCCAACACTGGCTCTGGGGAGAAAATAAACACCCGCAGAACAGTGGTGGGGGCAGGAAGATTGTTCTACGGACAAGTTGATAGGCTTGCACAGTTGGAATGCTCAACATTGCACAAGACTGAATAGCACCCGTGGCATGTTTTAGAAATAATTCATTTCAGAAGTGCTGTAGACTACTTTGAGATTCTATATTAAGCAGTATACAAATCGTTTAATTAAATAAATGTGCTGTTAGGACTAGAGTGCTGTAATGTAGGCTCAAAAGGCCAGATATAGTATAAGAGCAAAACCCTAAACAAGTGTTTAATGCACCTTATTATTTAGATAGCATCGCTGGGTTATATGGTACTCTATAAAGATCTCAATCTAGGAAACTAGGAGTGTAGCAGGAAAGTATAGGCCTACTGTTCTATTCTCAGAACTCTTCCCCCTAAGCATTTTATCAGTTCATGGGGGTCGGAGGAGGAATGGTACTTGGACCACATCTGATACCTGTTTCCTCATTCTGTTCTTTACTTTGGTGATTGACACTATGAGACCAGCACTGCTTTATCACATAGGTGCGTGTGTGCAGAACCATAGTTCCCCTTCCAATCTTGCGCACTGTGGAAGGGCAAACTATTCATAAGTTGGAGCCAGGCTTTCTCTGCTTGGAGTAGACCTATTGAAATAAATTGAACCTACATTAGTGACTAACTATAGTCTTATTGATTTCAATGGCGTCTGCTTTAAGCATGACTAAGTCTGGATCCAATCCAATATATTCAGAATTGTCAAACTAATGTGGTTGAGATTGAATTTATTTTAGTTCCATATTCTGGGATCTTTTCTTGACCTGCTCAAGACTGGAACTATCATCATACTCTGGTTACTTAACTGATGGGCCAATGAATTTATTTAGGGTGCTGTACAACAAATAATGGGACGCGGGTGGCACTGTGGGTTAAACCACAGAGCCTAGGACTTGCCGATCAGAAGGTTGGTGGTTTGAATCTCCTTGATGGGGTGAGCTCCCGTTGCTCGGTCCCTGCTCCTGCCAACCTAGCAGTTCGAAAGCATGTCAAAGTGCAAGTAGATAAATAGGTACCGCTCCGGCAGGAAGGTAAACGGCGTTTCTGTGCGCTGTTCTGGTTCGCCAGAAGCGGCTTAGTCATGCTGGCCACATGATCCGGAAGCTGTACACCGGCTCCCTCGGCCAATAAAGCGAGATGAGCGCCGCAACCCCAGAGTCGGTCACGACTGGACCTAATGGTCAGGGGTCCCTTTACCTTTACCTACAACAAATAATTGCTGACTGTTAACACTTCTGTCCCATCCTCATGCTCCCTCCAAATGCTATTTGTCATTCATAATTGAGACTGAGCTACAAAAGGTGACCAGGATCCATTTAAAACGAGCCGGGTAACCCTTAAACCCCAGTTAAAATGCACTGACAGCTTTGTTTTCTTTACACATCTGAGTATATTGTGTGTCACGTACAAAGTGCAACTGTTCAATATCTGGGTATGATATTTGAGGCTATGATACTCTTACTGGGACACCTGGTCACAGAGGAGGTGTAGGTATAACACTTCAACAGAATGCTCCCCCACAAAAAGGGGGGAAAGGCTGGCTTATTGTAGATCTGTCAAGAGACCTTGGAATATGCTGACAAAACAAGCCTCAAAAGAAAAAGCTGAGGCCTTAAATCCTGAAGAAAGACCTTTGAGGTCAAACCACTTACCCCAGGGAATCCTGTTCAGGTCAATTCCTGGAGAAAGTGGATTGAGGAATGCAGACCAAGAAATTCTAGCCAGGAAAGAACTAAAAAAATGAAAAACAAACTTAAGGAGAAGTCTGGGAATGAAGTGGCCTTGTCATGAAACCAAAACCTCAAGTCTTGAATAGATTTGCTTGCAAGTATATTCAGATACCTGTATTTTTTTTCTACTACAGAGACTATGGGCCTTTGCAACTACTGTCTTTTGATGAAGGCATCCAGGTTTATGGAAGTGATGACAACAATATCACACTGTGGGCGATATACCATCTTTGTCAGGGAAATATCAGCATATAAGGCAGCATTCACCTAATGAACCCCATCACCAGAAGCTTCTGCTTGCGCAGTGGGACTTCCCCCACTTCTCCTCATGCCTCCTGAAATTGGACTCAGGTGTTTCTATTGGGAGAACCCCAACAGCACTACACAGGGAGGGGGAATCATTCTGTCTGATATGCCTGCACAGATGGAATGTTTGTTGAATTCCACCCATGGTAATTTAATAGAATCGTAGAATTGTAGAGTTGGAAAGGACCACAAGGGTCGCTTGCAATGTAGGAAATCTTCTGCCCAACATGAGACTCAAACCCATTACCCTGAGATTAAAAGTCTCATGCTCTACCGACTGAGCTATCCCATAATTTTTAAAATTGTGAATGCACCTCTTGTGGTTTATACTGAACCAGGGTTTCAGAAAGGTAGATTTCAGAACATACAAATACCTTCTCAAGTTACTGACAATGAAGCATCTTATGGTACCTGAGAATGGCATGAACTTTTGTGGACTAGAGTCCACTTCATTGGACCCATGAGGCATTTTTTCCTCAGTTGGCAGATGTGGATGAAGGGGAGGGAAGTAAACAGGGAAGTCAGGTGGAAATGCAAATCACATTAAAGGGCATTAAATGTATGTAGAATAAGCATAGTGAGCATGCAAAACAGCAGTCATTAATGATAACAAAAATGTCTTTGGTTATTTAATTGATCCCTGTAGTGGAACAGGAACATGATTCAAGCCAGAGGCAACAGAACTGAATTTCATGACAGGTTGTAATTCAGTAGTTGCACTTTTCACTGTTTTGTTGTTCAAGAATGGTCAATTTACAAAACCGGTTCATTAAAGAACAATGGGAGAATAGGCTTCATTTTCTTGCTAAATAATAATAATAATAATAATTTTGTTATTTATACCCTGCCCATCTGGCTGGGTTTCCCCAGCTACTCTGGGCAGCTCCCAACAGAGGACTAAAAACAATAAAACTTCAAACATTAAAAACTTCCCTAAACAGGGATTGTGTAGATTCTCTTTCCACTAGAATTTCACTATGTCTGAAAAAGTCAATAAACAAGAGGGCATAGTGGTCTCCCAAATCCCTATTTATTTCAGTGGAACATACCTCCATGAAACAGTGCATAAGTAAAGCCTTCAGTAATATGCAGTCAAACAGACAAGTGAAATTGCCTGCGGTAAGACAGGAAAGAGAAAAGTACAAACCAGATTGTGGGAGAGGGTTAATCTTAATTTTCTTAAATAATGATCTTTTTTAAAAAAGGCAAATGGAATAAAAAAACCAATGCTATCTTTTAAAACCAACATGCAATTTATTTTTTAAAAAAGTTTTCCATAAACACTGATTTACAAAATACAAAGATTTCAAAGGTGAAATAAAAAATAAAAATCTGCACTAAAAGTGGTAAGAACCTATATATTATTTTACATATATGAAAGTAGGAGAACGAGGCTTTCTATACAAAAGGATGAATAACATATACACATGTACAAAACTGATTATAAAAAAGTGATAATGTTGAAATTTCTCAAAGCAACGCTTTTATGGTTATAACACTTCCTCCCTATTTAATTTTGGGATATATAGGTATGTGTATATGTGTTTACATATATGTGTGTGTTTGTGTGTGTCTCTCTGTATAACTATTTACTCGTTTGTAGAAACCTTTGATCTAAGGTTACATTTTCAGTGCACAGTGGCCTGTGTAAATATTCTATAATCTATTAGGAAAGGGGTGTATGGGACGTTATGGGAGGGGTAGTACTTTCGGTGGGGGACACTTCGTGTTCCTTCTAGGGTGGTAGACTGTTCACATTTGGTCCTCACCCTGCACTCAGCTCTCATCTGTGGCTCCTAGAAACAGTCAGAATGTGATAGCAGCCACACACCAGAATGGCTTTGACTGGCCATTCAACTAAAGGAGGCCAGACACACCTGGTTCTATATACTAGGAGGCTTGTGCTATTGCTCATAGGAGTGGTTGCTTTGCAAGAGCTAAAACCCATGCATGTCGTTTCATAAGTAACCCTTACTGTGTTCAACTAAGGCAGTCTTAAAGAATACTCGAGCCACATATTTTGAAGCTGTCTTACTGACTGTGTTGGGACTAGTCTGAGTAAATAGAGTATCACACTTCTGGAATTCATAGGACAGAATATGTCTAGTATTGCTTCTATGAGTAACCACCCACTGGCCTATTGTATTTCCTATGTGCTTTACATGAATGAACATCGTAATTTCATTGCAAGAAATACTAAGACGGTAGCAATCTAAGGCTGTTGAAAAGTGAGGATGTATGGACTCAATTTTCAAGAAGTATCATTGACTAGGTTCAATTGGTTGCTACCAAGTAGGTCAACTATAACCTAAGGAATCACAAGATTGATTTTAAGCCTTTTCAGGCAAGATCTTCCCCAGATCTAAGATAAACTGTATGGATGTAATAATAATAATTATGAATGTAGTGGAGTGTAGAAAAAGTCTGGAATCTCAAACCAGTCCCTATGTATTTTGTTACGGAGTATCACTGCATCAATGTCCTTTGATCTTCTATAAATCCTATAATATGGCCAAAGTGTCCCTGAAATTGAAAAAAAAAAGCAAATCAGGGGTTACTATACAGATCAGCATTTGCACGATATAGAAAAAGAGAAGCCAACATTGTGCCTTACAGAAGCTGAGGACTACAACTCCCATTAGCCTCAGCTGCATAGCCAATGGTCAGAGATGATGAGATTTGTAGTCCACAACATCTGGAAGCTATCCCTGATGTAGAGAATAAGGAGTAAGCAAAACCCCTGCAAAAGTATTAGCAGCCTTGACAAGCATGGGAAGTGTTAGCTTTGATGTCCAAGTAAGACGTTGACTTTGTATTCTATGGCTGGATCTGTAGGAAGCTTCTGAGTGTGGCTGGATATGCTCATCCAATACAGCTGGCCTCCATAAGCCAAATGCTTTCTAAACTGAGCCTATACTACTTTCTTCCTGTTTGCATAAGAACAAAATAATTGCCTTGCTCGCTTAGACCAAGTCCCAGAGAGTCCAGCATTCTGTCTCCAGAGGGGTTGGCCAGATGTCTCCAAAAAGCTCATAAACCAGGCGCGGCAGCAATAGCCAACCCATACAGTTCAGCTGCTGATGGGGACAATCAGAAATAAATCGAATCACCAAAGGCAATGTTTTAGCTATTGTGACTAATAGCCATTGATTACGCGCCATAATTTGTCTAATCCTTCCTTCAGACCATCTAAGCTAATAGACATCACTTTATCATGTGGCAATTTTATAAGTTCATGAATGGCAAAACAAAAGGGGGGGGGGTGTCCATACATCCTAAGATGAGAGATGTCAGCACAGGATTCTTAAGTGGCTCCTACTTTTCAGGGAACTTTTCCCATGGGGTAGATGCATGAATACCTGTTTCAGACATTGCACAGAACCACAGAAACAGGAAACAAGAGCTTACTCGTGCGCCATTTTTCCTCTGCTTGTCAAATATCTAAAATTGCCTACAGACAACATTCAGGGCACTTTCCCTGGATCTTGCAATACTCAAGCATGAAGGGAGGCCCTTTGACTCCAGTGGCCTAGCCACATGTCATACAAGAAGCTAGTTGCAAAAAGGGTGGGAAGAAATCTTAGCGTTTGTACTGAAACAGGGTCATTTAGCTGTTACGGTAGGACCTCCAAGAACCCTGAGCTACCCAATGAGGTTATACTAAGCAAAAGTGTAAGCTAAGGCCAAGTTATGCATGATTAGGGAAAATGGCAGGCTTTGGTGTCTTTTGTGTGTATGCATGCTGCAGGTCAGCATAGTTCGACCTAGGATTCCATATCATGAAAAAGCATGTTTCATACATTACAGGAAATGCCATGAGAAGATCTATCTATCTATCTATCTATCGGTTAGAATGGAAAAAACCAGGTAAACAAATTCCTTGGATTAGCTTTAAATCAAAACATGGCTATTAAAATGGTTTGTAATCCAAAACAAGTGCCTATATCCTGACCCTCCACAAAGCAGGAGAAAACCAATTAGTTTGGTGTTGGCCAGTGTCATTGTGAATGATCCACCTCCCTGTGTCCTTTCCTTCAGGAGAGGGGACTTCCCACCAGGAAAAAAAAACAACAACTAATCACATCAGTTTCCATGGGGGAGAAGACCCACCCAGAGGGCTTTTGTGGAATGCCTTCAAAAAGGTCAACCCTTTTTTTGAGCTGTGGACATGGATGCTACTGCACCCCTAAAGCCAACTGATTTCGTTAAATTCCACCAACAAAGGACTCCCATCTGCAAAAGCCTTCCATTCCCTTCCGTAAATAGGATAAGGCTTCACTGGCAAAGAATTGCATGCACAGAGCTGCTGCCTAAACTGAACTGAGTGAGGAAGTCTGCAAGCCCATTACAAAGCACTTGGGGGTCTGGAATGGAGTTGTATTGTCATTGTTGGGGCAGAAATAACTTTGCATAATTAAAAAAAGACCCAACAACCTTCTGAGACTGAACTAAACTGCTTGGAAATGTTTAAAAGAAGTGTGCCAAATGTCTATCTATAGCTTCTCCCCCCCCCCCGCAATTTTGTGGAATTGTACTTCTAAAACTCTGTCCATAAATATTAAAATGTCTCTTAATTGGACATACTCCTGGAATACAATAATCTACACCTTTTTAACTTGAATTGAGATTCATTTACGTGACTAAACTCTGCTTTCTAGAATGCATTTGAAAAATGAGCCTGAAGTCCCTATATTTTCCAATCTGATGCAGGAAACGTATTAGTTTTGCACTCTGCTGGCATATGGAGAAAAAGCTAAATCAATCTGCCTCTTTTATTTACATGCTTTATCCCGGAGAAATGTAATTGCAGGGTTTTTTTTTTTATTAACTTTGTTTTATGGCTCTAATATTTAAGAACAAGCCTATCTTTTATGTCATAGTAAGAAGGTTAATATACTTACAGGTTCTCCAGCAATACATCTTGGGCAAGGCTGGGCTGTAGTTCTGGTTTCATTATCCGGAAATATCTGATTAACAAGCACACATACACAAAATTCTGAAAAAAGCAGCCACTGGTTGACATTTTTATTATGAAATATATTAACATCTTCTGCTAAAAGCATGGATTTGGGCTACATAAAACATACCACGGAATTTGGCTTTTCTTTCATAATCTGAGGACTAAAAAAATCAGCGGGATCTTTCTGCTTCAAATCCTGCTCCATATCCCAGTAATCCATAGCACACTTGCTTTGTGGGTGGCAAGCACTGATCACTTGTGGAATAGTCTCTGAACTTCTACATGCTCGTTTCTAGAAGGGGGAGGAAAAGAAAAAGAAATTAAGTGCAAAGTTTCCACCACATCCCACTCCTCTGCTTTGCACACAGAAGGTCCCTGGCACCTCTGCATAGGGCTGGGAGAGACCCTTGCTTCAAACTCTGGAGAGTACTGCTGTCAGTCAGTGCAGACAGTACAGAGTTAGACATTATACCAATAGTCTGACATGGTATAAAGCAGCTTTCTTCATTCCTATTACAAACACACACATGTGCCATAGAATTCAAACAGCAATATGATAAAATAGAATAAAATAGAAATCAAGGTGAGTATTTAATCGACAGTCACAGTGTGGACCACCCGGACAAAGCTCATGCATTACTGGTGGAAACCCTATACTAGAGGGATTTCCTAGGTATGCTGAAGAATATCAGTTTATAACATTTTTTTTAAAGACCTATCTATCTATCTATCTATCTATCTATCTATCTCTATCCATCCATCCATCCATCCATCCATCCATCTCAGTTGGTTAGAGCAGGCATAGGCAAACTTGGCCCTCCAGATATTTTGAGACTACAATTCCCATCATCCCTGACCACTGGTCCTGTTAGCTAGGGAGGATGGGAGTTGTAGTCCCAAAACAGCTGGAGGGCTGAGTTTGCCTATGCCTGGGTAAGAGCATGTTGCTTATAGCACCAGGGTTGCAGGTTCTATCCCTGTATGGGATGGCTGCATATTCCTGTATTGCAGGTGGTTGGAGTAGATGATTCTTAGGGTCCAACTCTACAATCCTATGATTCTATAGTGAAAGACCTGTGCTCAGTGTGTTTCAGGACCCGTGGGGTGTATAGGGCAGTGGAGCCACAGGATGTTGAATGTGTCAGTGGTTGTGGTCCGAGAAATAGAAAGGGGGAAGAAGACCTGCATGCAATTCAAACATCCTATATGTACTATCCTTAGCAGGTGGCTATGATTTTCAACCACCCCCAGACCTGACCCCTTTTAATGTTTTTAGTGCAAAGGTTTCTGGAGGGTGGGAGAGTTTTTAACAGCTGTCCTTTCCTTTGAACCTCTGAATCTTCAGATGAGTAGAGCCCTCAGCACTTGTATTAGGCAGTGAAAATCCACTACAATATGCTCACTTGCAGAAAGCAAATTTAAAGTGGATCAATGCAAGAAGAATTTCCAAGGAGAAAGGCTGAAACAAGAGCACTGCTGAAAAAGAAACAAGATATAGCTAAAGGAAGTGAATCAGAAACAAAATATGCATTATGTTATGAATGTGCAAAATGCCTTCCACCGGGAAAACATCCACCTCTTTTGTTACTGCAGAATTTGTCCTTTATTAAAATCTATGGCGTGCAAGTACAAGTGGCATTAACTAGAGATATGCAGGGGACAAAGGATAAAAGGAAAAAGTGAATTGGTGCTGTGCATTAGATGAAATTTTGCTTATAAAAAATGAAACCAGACTATTGCTTTGGATTGGGAGGTACTTAGTATCAGGGACAGAAATTTAGCATACAGAGTAGTTGTCTAAGAATCTTATACCAATGCAAGCAGAACCTACAGAGGTTTCTACAGAGAATTCCAAATTATTCTGAAATTCAATGCCATTGGAAAACATCTCGTGGAATTGCAACAACAGACCAGCATAGAATTCTGATGGCGGATGCTGCATTAATAACACAGTACCTAGCACGTCCATGGCAAAGCCCTACAGGGTCATATAGCTTTGGAGACCACCTCAGGTTATTGAATTTCATCAGAATGGTGCATAAGTGCACCAGACCTGTTCTAACAGGGCTAAAAAGTCTAAATAAGCCAAGAATATACCTGATAAGGGCTTGGAACAAGATAATTACAACAGTGTCCCACTTTTTAAAAAGTACTGTAAAGTGTAAATCCAAGGATATACACACACTTTCTTCTTTGGAAACCCGAGTAGGCAGAGCATTTTTATTTTATCATATGCAAACAAACAGAGGCAGGTATACAATGTCTGAAAAGTTCTATACGGATTAATCCATATCTTCATTTGGTCACAAATGTCCGATAGGCAAGTACAAAAAGCCCCTGGCGAATTCTGAACGCTGCTCCCCAGTACTTTGGGCTCACCCACTGGGATATGCAGCAGCTTAGTGTTTTCTCAAGGGTCTATCAAGTGTTTAGTGGCACTTGTCTGGAAGCAGTAACCATTGTTTCAACAATGGTTGAAATTGTGACCTATTAAACATAGCTTTATACTTTTAGGTAGGAATATGCCCTTTTCTTTAATTGCATTGTGAATTCTGACGTATACAAAATAGCTTAGAAGTACAGTAGTGTGTTTATATGTGTGTGTGTGTGTGTGTGTGTGTGTGTGTGTGTGTGTAACAAAAAGAGAGGTATAGAACAGTCAGAATCCAGCCTTCAACTGTTTGCCTTCAAGAAAAGTGGTTTCATGTGTTTCTTGTTTTTGAACTATATTTATTGTAAAGCCTGACAAGAGCTGGTTACTATTTGTGCACAGCGACAAATAGAAATGAGATTACATTACATTACTTTTCCATGTACAGATTGTGATGAGACATAGCTTGAAAACAGGAGTTCACGGAATGTATTTTCTCCTCCTCCTCCTCATATATGGTGTTTCTCTGATGCACAAGGTCTGTAGGTAACTAGTTGGGGTTTTGCTTTCACTTGCACAAACATGAGCAACCCACAGAACCTCTACAAGTAGGCCCTGTTTAGGTTCCCTACAGCTAGTACCTTGGCAGAAGTATAAAGAATGAGAAAAAGACAATCTGTTCCAACACCCTCTTTGAAAAGGCACAGATGCAGTCAAGCAAAGCAGTTACAGCTCCCATCACTGAAAACAGTAAGATTCTAGGAACGTCCTCAGAAAGCACATTTAGAGGGCAATCGGCGACACACTCCGGGTGAATCAAGCAAACTGGCTTTACATGACAGCACACAACCTAAGTGAATCTTAACCAGCCTGTGTAAGTTAGAAGTGGCAAACACTCTACAGAACAAATGTGAAAGTCTAAACTAGCATTAACATAGAAGTTTCTTGCATGACCTTTGTGTTTACATGTAGTACTGTAGATAAAAGTATCAAGCATTTATTGCACTCATTAGCATACTGGCAAACCTGAATGAACACACAGCCAGATGATTCAGACATTTATCTTACAGGCCAGGAAATTGTCTGACTGACCACCCCTGTACAACACATGTAGAATATACTTTAGGGTATAATTTGCACTGAATATATCTGATGTGCATCATAGAAATTGGTTGTAGAGATGTTGGTTATTTGCTCATTAACCTTTATTACCATTATTGGGGGCAATCCACTCAGATGGGTGGGGTATAAATTATTATTATTACAAAACTGATGGTTGCCTTTTAGCTCTAGGCAGTTTCCAAGGGGGGGGGGATTACGTGACCTGGGTATGTTACTGGAGCTTGTCTGTGTGTCTACAAATTTGATAGTTTTAACAAGGTATTGTTTATTTGGTATTGTTTCTCAATCATCTCTTGTTTCTCTTGACCTAGGGATCTAGATTCAGTAACAGATTGCTGACAGCATCATAGTAATGCCCCCTTGTTTTAAATGCCAGACAGTGCTTTATATTGCTGCACACTAAGGGTGCATACTAAGACCAAACACTCATCTAATGGTGGTTTGTAATTCATTCATTCATTCAGCTGTCCGTCCTATTGTGGATGCTTCCACGAACCCCATCATCTTTGTCCCCAGCCTGATTTTTTTTGGTTTGGCTACTTCTGCATGGAATATACAGCTTGACTCAAGGGATAGGCTAGGCTAGGTAGCCTGCACTCGCACTCTGGAACGGCTGCATTACCATATGGCTGGAAGCACTTTCTTTGCTAAGTATATCAGTGGGATAAAAATTAAAGGAGACACCAATTACCAACTCTGATCTCAAAAGCTGCAGATAAGACCAATCACCCCTTAAGGGTGATATTAAAACTCACTCTACTGAATATAAAGCATTAAAGAAGATGGCCTTTAGACAGACACTGAAAATGAGGGTGGCATTAGCCTGCATTATTCCGATCAGCATAGCCAACAAATCCAATCCTCCGAAGAAATGCTATTAGTGTCACCAAAAAAGAAAAAGGGGAGGGGGGGGGGGGCTTTGTGCAAAGTCCCTGAAGGAAAAGAAGCAACTAATGTCATTAATGCGTTAACAGCCTCTGGTCACTTAACAGAGTGGTTTTAATAGGCTCTAGAGGGGAAACACGTCCAGCCCTTTTCAGCCAAAGGGAAGGTTAGAGCTGTGTGTGGGTTTTGAAGATAGTGGGTTGAAATCCTTGGGGATTTGCCTGCCTTGTTGTATATTTGCAAATGTCCTTTTAATAAAGCAAATGATGGCTAACTACAATTAAGTACCAAAGGTGGCTCTTTTAACAAGCACATGCCATTGCACTGATAGGTTTAATTACACTATAAAGCTCACCGGAAAACACTTCAGGAAAAAGATATAGGGGCATCAAGCTTTGCAAAATTAGTGTATAACAAATCACTGGTGATTTCAGTTTCCTGTCATGAGTATGCTGCTGCATTTAAATTCCGAGTCTCTTTAAGAAACTGGATTTTTGCTCACTAAGAAATTTTAAAAGCTCTTTGTGTTAAGAACTTTCCCTTGAACTATTTCCACACAGGCAAAAATAAAAAAATAAAAAAATCCTTGTCTGTAAAATATTTGAAGGACCAGGCTCAGTCATGTTTAACTATTAACACTAGAGGGCAAAACAAAATCTTAGTATTTGGTAAAGTAACCCTCAGAAGCGGGAAACAAATTAATATTTTAAAATACAAAGTGCAGGTGTTAGAAATTTCTTTGCTTACAAAGCACACTGAAGTCACCTGCAGTATGGTTTCTGGGGATGTTATTTAGTTTAGTCCCAATGTATTTATTTATATTTTTTAGGTTTGTGAAGAAGTAGGTTGGTATAGAGCAGGGGAGGGGAACTTGTTGCTGGGCTGATGTTGCTGAAATGCACCTTGGACTCTCAGCCATCCTGGTTGGGGCTAATGGCAGGTTTAGTCCAAGAGCATCTGAAGGGCCACAGGTTCCCCATCCATGGGATGCAAATCACTTAAGGGAACCACATTGCCTACTCCTGTCATAGTTGAGTATTTCAAATTCCCAGGTACCAGTAGGTAAGGTGCCCAGGCAACTGGTTGTTATTATTTTTTTCAAGCTCCAAGCAACGCTTTCTCTTCAGTGCACACGACATCCACCTTTTCCTCCTTTGGAAGTGACAATGTGTTATGTCAGCTGCATCTACAACTTATAACTGGGTAATGGTTTCTGACATTTATGTATCGCGAAGTGGCTACATATTTCTCCATTCTCACGTCCCTGACAGCTCATGAAATTTCCTTGTCAGAATCTGCTACTTCCTTGCAAGGGTGGAAAGGTGTGATGAATGAGGAGACCCTCTAGGAAGGTGACGTAGGAGAATCACTTGAAGGTTTGAAGAGGCAGTAAAAGTATAGGCCTAAGAACACCAGAAGTGGTGCATGAAGCAAAAGGCTTATGATCCAGAGTATCTTTGTTCAGGTCTTTGGTTTTATGGTTTGGTCTTTTAAAAGGATAACACTGAGTTCATGTAAGCCAAAAGAAGAAGAAACCCCAGGAAGTTGGTTGTAACTGCTAGCAGTCACCTACCAGTTTTTTAACCACCCTATTACCAAGTGCAGATATGGAAGGCAGAGAATGAGAGAGCTAGATGGTTTCCAGAGGGATAGCCATGTTAGTCTGTTTCAGAAAAGAACCCAAACCAACTCAAACAGGCTTATAGCACTTTAGTGCATGGGAACATTTTAATACAGTGGTACCTCTGGTTAAGTACTTAATTTGTTCCGGAGGTCCGTTCTTAACCTGAAGCACCACCTTAGCTAATGGGGCCTCCTGCTGCCGCCGTAGCACGATTTCTGTTCTCATCCTGAAGCAAAGTTCTTAACCTGAAGCACTATTTCTGGGTTAGTGGAGTCTGTAACCTGAAGCGTCTGTAACCTGAAGCATATGTAACCCAAGGTACCACTGTACCTTGCTTGTCCACAACACCTTTCAGAACAGAAAGGGCTCAGGGTTGCCGATGTGCACTTACCCCATGCTGCCAGGCAATATCCTTGGCAGTGGAGAGCAAAGCACAGGTGCAAACATGGGCAAGCTATGGCGGGAGATTTGGGTAGTTCAAATCTGCTTGGTGCCTTCCAGCCCAGCAAAAACACCTGTCAGTCCCAAGTCCAACTTAAGAAACAAGTCCATCTTTCAGCTCTGAGCCTAAAGGTAAAGGGACCCCTGACCATTAGGTCCAGTCGTGACCGACTCTGGGGTTGCGGTGCTCATCTCGCTTTATTGGCCGAGGGAGCCGGCGTACAGCTTCTGGGTCATGTGGCCAGCATGACTAAGCCACTTCTGGCGAACCAGAGCAGCACATGGAAACACCGTTTACCTTCCCACCGGAGCGGTACCTATTTATCTACTTGCACTTTGACGTGCTTTCAAACTGCCAGGTTGGCAGGAGCAGGGACCGAGTAATGGCGCTCACCCCATCGCGGGGATTCAGACCGCTGATCTTCTGATCAGCAACTCCTAGGCTCTGTGGTTTAACCCACAGCGCCATCAGCATCCCTAGCTCAGGGCAAAAAGTTGGCTTAGCATGCTCACCTGCTACCTAAGCCAGCTCCAGGCTTTTGGGGTCATAGACTAAGGTGCCTTTAGCTGCCCTTTAACTCCTTTCCAGAGTGCCAGGGTCTCCTTCCTTCCTTTCCCTCTCCCACTGAGCCTAAATCTGCCCAGCTGCCCAGGATGAGGACACAAGAAGCTGCTTCTCCATCTCTTCACTCTTGTCACTGCTTGGATGTTCAGAGGAGGCAGGTGAACAGGCAGGAGGCGGTGGGGGTTAACAGTTGGTCACCTGCATGAATACTGGCCTCTGCAGGTGCCCAGTGGTGTCCACTCACAGCTTTGGCCTTTGGGGCTGAAAGGTACAGAACGCAAGAGCCCCACTAACTTCAGCTTCAAATACAATATGGGAAATGGGCCAAGGCAGGAATTCTCAGATCTTCTGCTCTGAGGACTCTCTTGAGACACCTGAAAATTACTGAGGCCCACCAGTCACAAAACAGTTGCAGATGGAGCCGGAGTTCGGCGTAATTAGCTGGCAAGTACTGAAATAATTTTTCTACTGTTATCTAACCCACTTTTGGAAATGGGAAACTTAAAAGGAGAGCGAGAGAACGAGCGTGCGCGCGCGCGCGCGCCAAGACATTTACGTTCGGAAAATACTGTACACAAATGCTACAGATTTGGAGGTTGTGAAAAAGTTGCAAAGTATTCCTACTCATTAGAGCTCCGCCCGTTCTTTCAGACAATACTAACTCGCCTGGACCTTGTAGCGAGCGAGCGTGTGTGCGCGCGCCTTGAAATGCAAGGCTGGCACATTAACTTGCGAAGTCCTGTAAGGGCTTAAGCGGCTCCTTTTGCTTGCTTAGAATTGCAACAAGCAGCCTTGCTCTTTCCATGAAGTTTGCTTTCTCTCCCCTCCGCCCTGCCCGGTTTTCCTACCCTCTTTAGCTCTTGCTTTGAGAGGCTCGCAATGAAAATAATACGCGCGCTCTCTGCCTGTATCACTTTCGCTTTCCAAGTTGTCTTGGAAAGCCGGCCGCAAAACCTGCATTCAGGAGAGGGGCTGCGGAGGCGGAGGAGAACCGGAGAGCAGCACAGGGGTAGTGGGGGGGGGGGGGCCTCGTTGCTTTAGCGGATGTTACAGCGCATGCTCAAGCCTACACGTATCAGGCCGGGCAGCAGCAGCGGCTCTTGTTGCGCGCAGCCTGCTAGCGCTGAGCGGGGGACTTACGCGCTCCGGCTCGTGCATGCTCAGCTCCGCGGGCCTCGATCTCCGCCGATCCGCCACCAGGTTCATGGTGACAGTCCGTTTCTCTCACTGCGCGCTCGGTCCCTCCGCGCCGCTTCTCGTGGGGCTGCGCGCCTGGCGCTCCACCCCTTTCCTTTTCGTAGCCAATCCTCCTAATCTGGCCGGCGAAGGATAGAGCGGCCTCCGCGCGTGTCTTTCTCCTTGCAAGGCCCGGCTGATAGAGCCCAGAGCTGTTTGGTGCAAGTTTACGATGCCCAGATGTAACGATACCAGGAAGTAATGCAGTGCTCGATCCGTGAGAAAAATACAAGCAGGGCTCAGGGATTTTGCAGCGAATCCGGTTATTATTATTCCCCCCCCCGCCCCCAGATTTTTTAAACGACCTTTTTTTTAGTTACTGGAAAAAACATCTAACCCCTCCTTTCAAATTCAGTGAGGCGAGGTAGTCGGAGCACACCGTTCTTTGAAAGGATGCTTTGGCAGAAACTTCCTAGTCGTTCTGGTAATCACTCGCAAATTAACCTGCTGTCAAAGATTTTGAGTCTATAGCAGCAGAAATGGTTTGTTTCTGCACTGAAATAACCACCTCTCTTGGAAAGTTTCATTAATTTTATAAACTATTTCAGCACAACCCATATCCGTTTTACAAAGGTAGATTGGGACTTCTTGGCACAAGAAGATTCCCTGAAGGAGATGAGCTTTGTCATGTGTGGTCCAAAGCTGTTTATTTCTTACCATTGTAAGCATGGAGTGCATTCAATGAACATCCAGTTTGTGTTTTCCTTCTAATGCATCAACCTCTGAGATGGAATGATGAGGAGCATCAGCTCTTGGGTCATGTGGAAAAGAGTGTTATATGTGCTAATATCAGTCTTAAATTACCTGCCCTGTCATAGTAACCCAGACGGATAATAATTATTAAAATAATACTCTCTTATCTAGATGGTGGTGATGATAATTTGTTAAGATTGTATACCGCCATTCATCTGTAGATCTCTGGGTGGCTCCACAGCACAACAATACAAGATAAAAACACAAGGTCCATGCAGATTCCAAGTAGGTTTTGATCCACCTCCTCATAGGAACTTGTGAACTTGGAGGTCCTGGAAATAAGCCTCTTGTAGTTTTTAGGAACTTTTGTGGACTTACTGAAAATGCCGGCTTAGAACTGAAAATACCAGGAGTTCTAGGCAAGACATATAGGCCTATGATGGAGAGGTAGGTCTTCATACCATCTTTGATGTCTGCATTCTCTTAGAGAACATTCTGCCCAACAACTAGTAGTACACTGGTACCTTGGGTTACAGACGCTTCAGGTTACAGACTCTGCTAATCCAGAAATAGTACCAGTTAAGAACTTTGCTTCAGGATGAGAACAGAAATCGCGCGGTGGTGGTGCGACAGCAGCAGGAGGCCCCATTAGCTAAAGTGGTACCTCAGGTTAAGAACAGTTTCAGGTTAAGAACGGACCTCCAGAACGAATTAAGTTCTTAACCTGAGGTACCACTGTAGTTGGTTTCCATTGACTTTTCTCCTTGGTGCCCCAACCAAAATTAATCTTCAGCTTGTTAATATACCATAAAAATAGTCTAGATTTTCTTTATTCTTGTTTTATAACTACCAAGGAACCTGTGTGTTTTGCCTAAGTATGGAGACAGGTATGGGTAACTAAATTTTACATTTTCAAAAAGGTGGTTCAATCATTGCTTCTTCTTTGCCATAGACCCAGATGCAACCCCAAACCAGCATAACAGGTAGGAGAGTCTCATTTGAATGTCTGCTACCTTGTAGCATTTCCCATCTTAAGACTGTCTAAATGAAGACTCCATAGCTTCAGCATTAGCCAGTTCCTCCCCCTCTTGCCTTGTTTACCAAAGCCTGATGAAGTATTCCAAAAAACTTGGAAAAATTGCACAGTATTTTGTGACACAGGTGTTGGTCTGAAATATTGCCCTATGTGGCTTTTGGAATTCATTTGTTTTATATATTTATTCAGGAACCTGTTAAGAACCTTCAAATGTAGAATGGTTATCTAGTCTTTGTTGTCCTCTAGCATGGGTGGTGTTACTGACTCTGTGACATCCTCTACGGCCCAAGTGTCCAGCAGAGACCATGTAGCCAGACACAACCTCAGCTGTATGGCTGTCCAAATCCTCATACATTTCGGTGTTTCTGGAGTCCAGCAGTTAATCCATTGCAGACTGTGGTTCACTACTAGATGAAATTTAAAATAACACCTGTTTGGGAATAAATAAATAGTCTTCTTTTCACAGGTACTAAATATCTGCAGTTCCCTGGAGCACCCTGGAACACACACCCACACCCACACCCCTGTTGCTATTCCTGTTTCATAATAGTGTGTTACTAATATGCAGCTCAGCAGCAGTATCTGTAGGTTTCAGCTCTGATCAATAATGATGTTTAGATAACATCCCTTGAGGTTTTAAGCATTTCTCCAACGAGAACACAAGCTATGGTTGTTGTTTCTAGGGACAGTTTTTTATTTTTAAAGATCTGTGGATTGTAGTCTCCCATACTTTAAAAAAAGGACCACAAGAGAATATTTACAAGTCACAGGGACACTCAAGATTTATAAATTAAGACCCCACCCAACAGATTTTACCAGGCAAAAATAATCTTGCTGACACATAGTCTAAACAGTCTATGTGTTGTAATGGACTCCACTAAAGGTGTTTTCTTGATCAGATCATTTCCCCAAGTCAGGCATGTTACTCTACACAATTGAACGGAAGGCTCACGGTACTCATGACAGGGCAGTTTCATGACAGGAAATATTACTGAAGGGTTAAGTAAAAGTTTATGGCACTGTACCAGAGTCAGCATTTTGAGAGCGAAAACAATTGCAGTTCTCCCATTGCCTCGGTGGTAGGGCACACGGCTTTGCATGCAAATAGCCTCGGGTTTAATGCCAGGTGTCTCCAGGTAGGGGTGGGAAAGACTCCTGCATGGAACCCTGGAGTGCTGCTGGTCAGTGTAGAGCAGGGTTTCCCAAACTTGGGTCTCCAGCTGTTTCTGGACTACCGTTCCCATCATCCCTGACCACTGGTCCTGCTAGCTAGGGAAGATGGGAGTTGTAGTCCAAAAACAGCTGGAGACCCAAGTTTGGCAAACCCTGGTGCAGAGTCTTGCCCAAGGCAACCCAAACTGGTAAATATTTTGAGAAGGCCCTAGAGCAGGCATGGCCAAACTTGGCCCTCCAGCTGTTTTGGGACTACGATTCCCATCATCCCTAGCTAACAGGACCAGTGGTCAGGGATGATGGGAATTGTAGTCCCAAAAAAGCTGGAGGGCCAGGTTTGGCCATGGCTGCCCTAGAGGATTGGGAAATGCAGATATTTTATCACTGTCATATTTTTTTTGTTATTTTATGTCAAAAGTCAGTCCCCTCCTGTTGAAAGTACTCTGTGTAACAGAATTGCTTAGTTCCAGAATATGATACAATTACTCTATGGCAACTTGGGGGCAAGGAATATTGAAACAGCGTTCTAGTGTCTGAACGGTTGCCTCCCATCATTAATAATACTTAGCATTTACAAAGTGCTTTCGTGTGTTCGAAGTTCTTCACTTAATTGCCTAGCGGTAATCCTTACCGTGAAAAGTAGGTCAGTGTTATTATCATCACCCATATTGCAAATGGAGAGTTGAAGCTGAGAGAGATGGGCTTGCCTAAGGACACATAGCGAATTCATGGCAGAGGTGTAGTTCTATGTATGTTTAGTCAGAAGTAGGTCCCAGGGTTCGCTGGGACTTATTCTCTTGAGGTGATTTGTGTTCATAGAGGTGTAACCTTCCTTTCAGAGGTCTACTCAGAAGCAACCACTACTGAGTTCACTGGGACTTATTCCCAGGAAAGTTGGTGTTGGATTGTATGCTTATGTATTATGAGAAATGTTATTATTAACGAATATGGCTAAATAAGGCCACAATATTGTTTTAATAATGCTCAGTGTCTGTAGCAGTCCTTTCCAATTTTGTCGGGGCTTTTCTGTATAATACAATGATATAAGTGACATCTGCAGAACAGGTTGTCATGGAAACGAAGTAGCTCATTTAAACATGCATTTACTTTGTCTGGTGGTTGACCAAAGGCAATGGGGGCAGTGGTGGGGTGGGAAATTTCTGTATTAATGGTGAAACAAAATCCATCTTCCACTAGTCTGGATTCTAATCTGGATTAGAAATAGTTTTTGCAGGATTTGCCCTGAGAGGGCTTGTTGGAACATTGGCAGAAGCAAGTTAGAGTAAATAGCAATCTTCCTACCCAAACTGAGTGTCAGTCCAGGGAGGCCTCCAAGTCACATGAAGTTCTATCAGCCTTTGGCAATGGTTGACTGTGATTTGAATTCTAATGCTATTGATGTTAGATGTATAATAGGCTCACAAGTAGTTCTGAAGATAAAAGACCATCTCTAAGACTGCACTCTTATACATAGTTGTCTGGAAGTAAGTGCCATTGAACTCAACAGGGCTTAATTCTGAGCAGACATAGCTAAGATTTCATTGTAAGGTGGAGTCTCACTTATCTTTCATAGTGGCTTGAATAACAGCCTGGATAGCTCAGTTGGATAGGGCATGGTGCTGATATTGCCAAGGTTGCAGGTTTGATTCCTGTATGGGACAGCTGCATATTCCTGCATTGTGGAGGGTTGGACTTGGTGATCCTCAGGGTCTTTTCCAACTCTATATGATTCAATGAGTCTTATTATTCTAGTTTACATGATCCTACCTATGCTGCAATCTTATGCCACTTACCGGGCAGTAAACCCTATTTAATTTAATGGGACTTCTGCCCATAGGTTTGGTTAGAACTGTGGCCCTAGTCTCATTAAACTATAACAAGTGTGAAGAACCTTTGGCCCTCCAGATGTTGTTGAACTACAACTCTCATCAGCCCTAGAAGGCCTGGTCAATAGCCGGGATAATGGGAATTGTAGTTCAGCAACATCTGGTAGGCCAAAGATTCCCCACAACTTGGCTATACCAATGTATGCCAACAGATATAATGGGATATACCTGACCGTTACAAACAGAAGGTATACTTTTGCTGAAGAAAGTCGCATCAAACAAAACACAAATTTAGTATGATAAGTCTCAGTGTAACACTGTTCAGAATATTTTTATGGGTATAAAATTACAGGTTATTATTTTTTCTGTGCTATTACTGATTTTTCCCCATTCTTTGTATTGGTAACCTGCATTTGTCTTCTCATTTTACAAAAGAAATGCAAATGCACTATTAAAAACACAGTGTAAAAAGTTTCGCTATACTTAGAGAATAGTGCTAACTTTATACCCCACACCCAATTTCCTGACCAGCTAATAATAAAAACAAAAAGTTTTAACAACAATGTATAGCCACTCATCTTCAGAGGGTGTTGATGCCATCTACAGACAAGCAGCTATCTTTACAACTCAGACTTGTAAAAAGACTCATTTCTAAGAAATATTGTAATGGCTTAATTAGACCATGGATTTATTTATTGGAAAAATAAAGAACGGTTAAGATGCATTATCTTTAGAAACATTAGGAGGTCAAGGAATCTAAGATATTATAACTCAAATATTTGATGAAAATGTTGCATAGCAAATGGAATCAGCATTTTTCTCACTTTTGGACATCTGGTTAAGCTTGCCTGTTATTCTAATATGAAATCTTGTAGACTTTCATCTGAATTTTTGCCTTATATTCTTTTCTTATGTTAACTCCATATTATTTGCTTTCTCCTTGCTTTTCCGGGGCTTGTTGGCATTCAGCAGCAGCTACAGCAGAGAATTATCAAGGCAGTTGGCTTTTTTTGCAGTTACACTCTTTCTTTGCCCTCTTCTGAATGCAGCCTTGTACTTTCCTGCTAAGACCACTCCCCTTCCCCGAGAGTGGAGTTGTGGGTGGGCATCTGGGACCTCACTGTGACCTGGCAGGGGGCAGAGTGATGCCACCCGCATCATTGGGACTCCCAGCCACATCATGCCCCCCCGGCTGGCCAATTGGGTTAGCCAGGGGCGTGGCTGCTGCCATTTAAATCATGGGACGGCTGGGGGGCGGCCTCCTTTCACCTCCTTCAGAGCACCCAGCCCACCTGCCCTCTTTTTATGCATTGCTTGACTTTGGCCTTGCTATGGACTAATGCCAGTTACCTTATTGTTGAGGCCAGTTAGGAATTTTTCCACTTGGCAAACTGGCACCAGCCATTTGGTTTTCACCTACCTTGTAGCAATCGTCACAACTTTGTAAGGTTAGGCAGTTAGGCATTGGGTAAGCCTGGTTCATGGGAAGGGAGGTTGTTGCCTCCACCTGCCCCTCCTCGTTAAGGGTATCTTGTTAAAGGGATCCAGGGGTGTGGATCCTGTCCAAAGCCTGGGCATGGGCTAGGACCACAACCCCATCGGGGACTCTGGGGGTGCTCTTAATTGATGTATATCATAGGGCACCCCCTATCGGTGGTTGACCCTTAAGAGACTTCCTGTGGGTATGCAGGAGTCAGGATATAGTCTGGTTTCACCCAATGCCTAAGCCAAACCGCTCACATCTGTAACCAATAAAGTTGTGGCCTTATTTATCCCATTAACTCAAAATATTTGCATCTAAGGGGAACTTTGGGCCCTGGAGGCTCGCCACACAAAAAAGTTTTAGCCCCCTTATCTTACTTAGAGGTTTATTTTATTCAGGTGACCATGTTCTTTTCTGTAAGCAATCTTTACTTGCTTTTGTCTTTATCCCCCCAATTGGGGTTGTCAAAGAGATCATTAAACTTCTCACTGTGCATTCTGCCTTGGTCAAACATGGATCTCGCATAAGTAAAGGGAAGCTTGTTAACATTCAAAAATTTAGACATTTTGGCACCTGAGGCCTCCTCCCTGCTAGGGAAGAATGGGTGAGGGAAAATCCTCATCAGGATCAAGGGGGAAAAGATTGATATTGGAATCTGCTGCCCTGGAGGATCCTACTGCTTGAGGCAGTTTCCTCACCTTGCCTCATGGGTGAACTGGCCCTGATAGATTTTATATCCTCTTCTTGTAAGTATGTGGCTGGTTTAATTAGAATAGCTTTCCCTTCTTTTACTGCAGTGTTTCCCAAGCTTGGGTCTCCAGCTGTTTCTGGACTACCGTTCCCATCATCCCTGACCACTGGTTTGCTAGCGAGCGTTGTAGTCCAAAAACAGCTGGAGACCCAAGTTTGAGAAACACTGCTTTACTGGCTTTGTAGAGTCATCCTTTGTGTGTGTAAATATAAAGTAAAAAAGGGGAGAGTGACATTCCAGTTGTAAACACATATGTGATAACTGACTTCATTTGAATTTAGTTCCAAGTAGGTGTATGAGGGGGATTGTAACTTGGTTATGGATTTACTGAATGTGGGATGTGGCTGAAAATCAAGATAAACACTTGCAGCATGCTTCAATTATAAGAAGCTATACATGCTTATAAACACTAGATATTGGATAAGTATGTTAATTGCAAAAGTAATCTTTGGCAAATAAAACATGGCATTTTGAAAACATTAATTAAATTCCAGCATTTGCTGCCTTCAAATGCATATACTCAAACAGTAAGTTATTTTCGAAGTGGTTTGTATACTAGCATATTATCAGCAACTGGAAAATGCACAATATGTTTCTGGCAAAATATTATGAAAATACTTTGTTCATAAAAGAACTCCCCAACCCAATTAATATATGAGCTCCCAAACCCAATTAATACATAATAAGCAGTGCTGAGGCTCCCCACAGTACTATAATTTCCCAGAACTGGAAGAGGGTGGGTTACCAGAAAATTGGTGGTGGTGATGGAGAGGTTTTAAGGTATTCCTTTAAGACATTTGGCTACATTTTTATGTATTTTATTATAGAGCAATGGAGAAATAAAATTTATGTATGAAATTTAACCTTGTGTTTGCCTTGAATTCATTTTAATGTGTTTTCCCTTGACTTCAGTCTTTCCTTCCCCTTGTGACCTGGAAAGATGTGTCCCTCGTCCACTGCGATGACTTTGACTGGCTCTGTGTGTGAGGCAGGCAGTTTTAAGGCCAAAGAGCTTAAAGAAGTAAATCCTATTTTCCTCCTTCAGATAAAAATAGTGGTTCCAACGGGAGTACAGAATTCTGTTTAACGGTGCTAATTTTTAATGGGGGAATTTCTCCTGTAAATACAATGAAATAAAAACTGAAATGGCCAGGAATGTGTTTTTTGACAGGTTCAGTAATTCTCCCTCCCTAACATATGTATAATATGAAGTCTCCATAAATAATTTGTGATGCTTTTTGAGCTATGGCTGATGAGATACATTCTGATAAGGACCGTAAACCTAAAAACCAGTTACAAGTGACCAGTCCCTAGGAACTCCAATTGGAATACTCATGAGCAAGTCAGTACCGAATAGGAGATGGGCCATGTGGTCCTCAGTATCTTTTTTACCTCTTAATATCTTTTGCCCTAGAGTTAGATATGCATTTTGCAATCGCCTTCCTTTTGACTTAAGGTGAGTACCTGCACATCTGGAAACTTTAGTTTCCGTACTCAAAAAGCTGTGCTCGCTGCTGCCCTGTTCACTTCAGTGGGGCTCGTATTGGCTGAGCGGTTGGAGGATTATACTTGTCTGGGAGGTTTGCCAGATTAATTTGGCCCGCTGCCTGTTGTTCAATCTGGAGCTACTGAAGCCCTCGGTTTCTCTGGGACCCTGCTGCCAGATATTCCATATGGGATGCCCAGAAATATAGCCTAACATTAGGGAGATTTAGTTCTCCCATGTCTCGATGGGCCTATACATTTTTAATGACAATTCTTGTTTTTTGCCTACCAAATGAACCTTGAAAAGGTCTTGTGGAGCTTATTAAAGTGTGAGGTTTTAAATTCTCTGAAACAGTTGTAGTTGATATAAGAGACTAGGGAGGGTATTTATTTTAGGAAGCGGTATTCTTTCCATAATTGGTGCAGGGAGATTCATCCACCTATGCAGATGATCCTTAACATTCACTGGCATCAGGTTTGTACTTGGTTGTTGAATGGCTTCATTAGCATCTTAAAACTAGAATAAGGACATGTAGTGTTAAGGGCTTAAGCAGGTTTCTTAGTCATAGATGTGGTGTGCTAAAAGAAACTGCAGGAGCAGAGCAAAGAAGAGGGTGTTTGTTTTTTGCTATTTGCTAGACCCTGCAGTCTTGATGCACACGGTGCTGATGTTGGTGCAAGTTATTTGCATGTAACAACCCAGCAAAAGGAACCATCCATGTAACTGGGGCTTCCCTCTGATTGATTATGCAAAGCAAAAGCTTCCCTATGGCCACAGAGCTTTCCAAGTCCATAGCCAGCAAAATATGCAAACTCCATATACTTTGCAGCTGCTTCCCTTTTCTTCTGCTGCCTCCCAGTCTCGTACCCCTGCTCTGTTCCTCTATTCTCGGTTGACATCCTCAGAGATTGCTTTGCATGCACAAGGAAAGGGACAAGAAGAATAGCTGTGGCCTTCTTCTAAAATTTAGGCCTGTAATAAACGACAATGGTTTCTAGACAAGCAAGTTCAGGACGTATTTTGGAGGGAAAGGTCATAGCTCCGTGGTAGAGCATTGCTTGCTTGCATGGTTCAGTCCTTGGCACCTCCAGCTAGGGATAGGGATGTCTCCTGTCTGAAACACTGGAAAGCCACTGCTTGAAAGGTAGACAGGACAGAGCTACATGGACCAATGGTCTGATTCAGGGCTTGTCCACACTTATGTCTGTCCTGCCACTTCTCCCCAGGAAAATCTGTTTACTGCTGAATTGGAACAAATGCCAATCGGGTGTTCTACATCAATCGGTTTGAGGAAAGAATGTGCTTTAAATCTATAGTTTGTACACAGCCTGGGACTTGCACAGCAACAAAGCTCATTGGATGACCTTTTGATACAGTATAAGGCAGCTTCCTCTGTTCCTAATTTGATGAATTATGGTGGGAGCAGTTTAAAGAGAAACTGGTACATGCGCTGGCTTCTCTTCGGAATCCTTGGATTTAACTGAAATTTATTGCTACAAATTGCTTTCAGCCACTAAAACAGGATTGCTTACACTTGAGTAGATTTAAGCTTATTTCAATCAAATGGGAGTGGTTGTGCTTCTGAGGGATGAGTTTAGGTGAGCTGTATTTCTAAACAACATTACCCCTCCCCTTTCCCCCAAGGCTCTTATAATTTTAACAGAAGCATGCCAAGCAAATTCAACAAGTGAAACTTATCTCAAAACTGCACTTCCATGTTGGGAAAGCTTCTCTGTTGCTTTTCTTTATGTTCAAGACAATCAACTTGCCTGTGCTTGAGCAGGAGCTAATATTAAGTCTTTGCTCTTGTTTTACAAAGCGTTGAACCCTGTACTCATCACAAATGGCAGGAAGAACAGGATTGTATCTTCATTCCCCTAAACAATGCAGCCATGGTATGCTGAACATAGACTCAAACTACACAGCTGTATTCTTTCAGCACAACCCTATGGTGGTTTTCTTGAAAGGCAGAAAGTTCCACTTTCATGTAAATGTGTATGGGACGGCAGACTTGTACATGCTTACCTTGGAAGTGACTGAAATCAGTGTCACCTATTTCTGTGTTGATATGCATAGTACTGAGGTGCATTTTATACTGGATATAGCAGGCATACTTATGAGTAAGTTTGAAAAGAAGGTATGACTGTATGCATTTTTGTTTGTAATATTTACAACAGTTTAAAGCCTCACTGAAAGGAGTATCAAATTGTGAAGTATGTCCCAATGAGCTGGGGTGCTGAAATTTGGGGTAAATGTTATGAAGGTGTCCAATTAATAATAATAATAATAATAATGGACTCTTGCACAACAATCCTTTCAAAATGGGGGGTGAGGGGCTATTGGTGCATCCCAAATACTGTAGTCAAGCTACTTCTGCATTAGCTAGAAAAATGAAATTTGGTACTGTATTGCAAACAGGACTAAATATCAGAATGACCAGAAAATGCGAAAAAGAAGGCAATTGTATGTCTCTGTGTACTGAGACCAGGAGATGCCCCATCTCTCATTTTCTAATTTAACCTTAAAGTTTCTTACCTGCCCGACACCTTCATAGTAAGTAGTGGACCCATTAGTTTGTAGGAGGGCAGGGTGGTGTGGTGGGGGCGGGAATAGGCTTCGGGGAGTGAAATTATGGTCCAGGTACTTTCATGACACAGAAAGTGGAAACATCATTCACTCTCTGTCACAAGCAAAGTTATTATAAAATCCTTAACAGTGGAATGGATGTACCCATCAAGGGAGCTGCCTGCTCAGCGTGATCTCCATTGCATCTGATCTAGGTGAACCAAGATCTGAGTCGGTGTTGGGCAGTTTCCTACGTTCTGCAGACTGGCTGGCTGTGGGTGTGTGCACACAACTGCAAACATGGGTAGATCCCGTGCACCAACATTA
This sequence comes from Podarcis tiliguerta, assembly GCF_965153285.1. Lineage (NCBI taxonomy): Eukaryota > Metazoa > Chordata > Lepidosauria > Squamata > Lacertidae > Podarcis > Podarcis tiliguerta. Next base: position 57,938,893 of record NC_139538.1, read on the forward strand.
AAAGCCCCAGTAAAGTTTTAGTGGCATTTGCCTCTAAGCTATGCACTGCCTTAAGAACCAGACGCGTTGCCTACACCTGCATAGGAGTTGTGGGCAGGCCGCTTTGGAACCGCAGGGCTTCTTTTCTCGCTAAGCCGCATGCGCGAGATTTCAGCAAGCGTTCCCGAGGATGAATCGGCGAGTGAGGGGAAAAAAACAAAACAACAACAACCCTAGAGCCTGCGCAGTGAGGCCGCCTTAGCGGAGGCGATAGGCTGGTAGGCGACATGTGCGTTTAGCACCTCCCAGTCCCCATCCCTCCCTCCCTCGCTTGGCGGCGGCGCCGAGATCAGCACCAGCCATGGCGGCGGAAGGAGGAGCGGCAGCTCTGGCAGAAGCGGCGTCCGCCGACCAGTTCCGCGATCTGCTGCAGCAGCCGGGAAGGTATGTTGTTGCTGCCGCCGCCGCCGCCTTCCAAGCTCGGCTCCGAGGCTGGCAAACAGCCAGGAAAAGGAGCCGCAGCCGAAAGCGGGTGGTGCAGCAGCAGCGCCTGCTGCCAGGCCGGCGCTCCGCATTCACACGTTCACTTGATGCGGGTGTCCATTCCGACGTTTGGGGCCGCTGAGCCGAATGGGGGCTTTCTCTCCAGCCAGCGTGGCTAGGAGTTTAGCCGTCGTTATCCCGCCTTGTTCGCTCCCCTTACCCTTCTCACGATCGAGAGGGTTGAAGGGTGGCAAGAGTTCTTCTCCTGTGCGGGGATAAGTAAGGCTTGAAAGTCCTACTTCTGAGTAGACGGGCTTCGGGGGTCGTGCTCAACAACGCCGCCGCCGCCCTTCTGAGTAAGACGCCTAAAGTAGGCTTAATTTGTGCGCAGTTTTACTTCCCAGAAGTGTGCGCTTTTAGGGTCCAGGCCATAATCGTGTGAAATGTAAAAGCGCCTCTTGAGGACACGTGTGTATGGGGGCGGGGGCGGGGGCGGGAGCATGGTCTTGGCTCCCCCACAGGACAGAGGTTAAGGGAGCAGGTCAGATCACATAAATGACACTGCATCAGACTTAAGTGCTGGTACTTTTTAAAAAAGGGATCTGCACACTTTTCCTGATGTATGTGTGTCTTTGCAGGCTATAACTTTATAGTATTAGAATGTCCCCCCCCTTTTTTTTTACTATCCTGCCCAGTGTTGATAAAGGTGAGACAAAAGTTCTGCAGATGCCTTCCTTTATGTGCTGAGTGCAGTAGAGGGCTAGATTGCTATGTTGCTCCTCTGCCAGCTCATCCACTTGCCATCATGTATTTCTGGTTTGCCTGTGGCTATGAGACTAGTGTTTAAACACAAGGTTGATACACATGTATGGGAGAGATTTACACACCCAGCCAGGAGGGAAAGATGCCCCTGGCCTGTGATTGGGATTTCTCTTTCTCAAAGAACCGTTGATGATGTAGGAATATTCTGTTGCCAAATCATAAAGGGGATTTAAAAACACTATGGATTTCTGCTAGCATGACCTGTGAAAAAGACCAAGAGTGTTGGAAAGGAAAGCCCCAGCCCTAGTTGTTAGCAACTTTTCTCTGCAGAACCTCTATGACTGCCAGGACCCTTATTTATCCATCCCATGGAATGATTATGGGGTATAATGGAGTAACATGAGGTGAATTAACAGGTTCATTTTGTACCTTCTAGTGTGGCTAGAATTGCTGGGGAATTGCTAGGTTGGAAGTCTTGGCTATGCAATCTCCCACTGAGGGGCAACACATCATGGTTGTAAATTACAGTGGTACCTCAGGTTACATACACTTCAGGTTAAGAACTTTGCTCCAGGATGAGAACAGAAATCGTGCTCTGGCGGCGCTGCGGCCCCGGGAGGCCCCATTAGCTAAAGTGGTGCTTCAGGTTAAGAACAGTTTCAGGTTAAGAACGGACCTCCAGAAAGAATTAAGTACTTAACCCGAAGTACCACTGTACCTAGAATATGAAAATGGGATGTGTGGCAGTGAGCGATAATTGAATTTGGATCACTGCCTTGTGTAGAACCAGAAGGCAGCTCATGGGGAGCATTGGCTTGCCATACACTGTCCTGTGATATGAGCAATACTTGTGGCTGTGTATTCACTGTCTTTTCTTCTCCCTTTGTAGCAGAGGTGAGCAAACGAGTAACTTTTCAGTTCACCCTAGTTTCCCATTTTGTCTGAACCAGGAAGCTATGGTTAACGGCTTTGTTCCAAAGCCAGGATATTAAGCCATGGTTTGAAATTGTCTCAAAATATTCTAATGCAACCAGAGGCAGTTAACTATAGTTTCCAGCGTCTGATTAACAGAAAACTTCCTCCCTGTTTCTGCTTGCTTGTGTAAAGGAATATGTGCACACAGCTTGTTTGTATCTTGGCTTTTTAAGCTGACAGAGAACAATCTAAATGCAGCCATGGAGTCAGATTGTTGGTCTGTTTGGCCAACTAATCTCAGTTTTGACTGGAAGTGGTTCTCCAGGGTCTCAGGCAGAGAGAAACCTTTTCTGTCCTCTTCCCGAGATCTTTTCATGTGAGATAACTAGTGATTAAAGCTAGAACCTTTCGCTGTGACTCTGATTGCTTTTATTTTGCATTGTTTTGCTGGCATCTGACCTCTCTGTTTTCCCTGTTTATTTCATCACAGGTCTTTAGTGGTGGTTCATTTTTGGGCCCCATGGGCTCCTCAGTGTGTTCAAATGAACAGTGTCATGGCTGAGCTAGCAAAGGAGCATCTCCAGGTTGCATTTGTGAAAGTAAGTTGAACTGACATTGTGTTATCTGCTTTTGATCTAACATGAACGCTTGCTGTATGCATACTGGGAAAAGGTGGAAGCGTAACTACTCTAGCTGCTCCTACATTGCTTAAAACCTTGGAACTGGGCAACTTGGGTCTATTGTGGCTTTGCAATTGCCTTGTTGTTCTCTTTCCTTGGTAGTACAGTGGTACCTCGGGTTACAGACGCTTCAGGTTACAGACTCTGCTAACCCAGAAATAGTACCTCGGGTTAAGAACTTTGCTTCAGGATGAGAACAGAAATCATGGTGCGGCAGTAGCAGGAGGCCCTATTAGCTAAAGTGGTTCCTCACGTTAAGAACAGTTTCAGGTTAAGAACGGACCTCCAGAACGAATTAAGTTCTTAAACCGAGGTACCACTGTAAGTGTCATAGACTCTCCTATTCCCTTACTTTAAAACTACAATAACTTATTAAAGCTAATTGGTGACAGCGTCGAGAGTAGGGGCAATGCTTAGCAGCCTAGGAAATGCCACAGTCTGTAAAATTATCTCATGAAAGTCAGTGGGAGGTGATAGAAAGAAATGTCTTTTGCGATGGGGAGGTGCATGCATAGAATCATAGACTTGTAGAGATGGAAGGGACCTTGAGGATTAACTAGTCCAACCCCCTGCAATGCAGGAATATGCAGCTGCCCCACACGGGGGTCGAACCTGCACCTTTGGTGTTATCAACACCATACTCTGAGCTGCACACACACACACACACACACACTTATGCCCTGTGATCGAATCTCCTACTAGGTGTGGAAAGCAAATCTGGACCTGGAGAGCGGGGCCTGTGCCTTGATGCTGATGGTGGTATGGATGATGGGGAGAGGAGAAATCTTCACAGTATGTGAGGAGGTAGAGAACCTCACCTTACTTCAATGCTGTGGTCTTTGGTTGCCTTAGAAAACACTGAGATGGCGCTTACTTTCTGGTGAAAGCATGGACTCAGTGGTTGTTTGCAAGCATCAGTATAAAAACAGGAGGTAGTGTTCTGTACAAGCAGGTCTAAGAAGCTTGGTATTCAAAATGTTGACATGAAATAGCCATCCAAATCTTTGATTGCCAAGTATCCAGCTATAATGCTAATACTCTTTTTTTCTCATTTAGTTACTTGAGCTAGCACTTTTAATACAACTCCCAGTAGCTTTTCTTCCTGTAATGCAATTGACTAAATCCTGATCTTCTTATCTGAGGGATTTAAGAGAGTAATACTACTCTTTAAAAAAGCACCCCCCACCACTTGTGTGATTTGATGTAATGCTGCTGCTGGTTGGGCAAATAGATATTCTCTTAATTTGTGTTTTAGCTACTGATTTCACCTAACAAAGATACGTAAGTTTTTGGATTTGCATAATTATGTATGGTGGCTGTCTTCCTGTAGTAGATTGAAATCTGGATTTGGGTAATAATACTTGTATGTCCCAATAACAGCACTCTGGTAGGTAGGAAAAGAAAAATGCACTAGTTACAAGTGCTGTTCATCAACCCTTCATCAGTAGTTTGGATTAAAACACTGTGGTGTTGAAAAACAAACATTAAACTTTTGTGTCAGTATTCCTCAGCTCCATGCTTTAGGAATTCCTCAAACCATGATGAGGTGTCAATTGCCATGTAGCCTACCCTCTTAATTAACGCCTAACCCCTCTGCTCATGGAAATGTCTTTGCAAGATACCTTGTTAAGGATTGTCCTGAGCCACTGTGTCACTGGCCTGCTTCCTCATAGTTGACCGTTGACTTCACCTAATGTGAGACACAAGCTTGCCCCTGTGTATGACCATTTGATTTGCTTGTCCACCAACTCCTCACAGTGCTTTGTGCCATATGAAAATGTTACAGTGGTTGAACTGTTAGTGCCGTTCAAAGGGAAGACCCCGGGTTCAAATCCCTAGTCAGCTATGAACTTCACTGGGTGCCCTTGGGCCAGTCATTACCTCTCAGCCTAATGTACCTCACAGGATTGTTGTGGGCTTTAAATAAGGGGGAGAGCCATGTATACCACTCCAATCTCATTGGAGAAAAAGTTGGGATACAAATGCAATAAATTGGCCCAGTTTGCATGTTACATTGAAACTGTAGTTAAAAACAAACTGTGGAAATGTTTATGTTGCTGAGAAGTTCTCAGGGAAACAAGCAAAGGTCCAGATTGTTTTGCAATCTGAACTCAAGACTCGTGGCTTATTTCTTTCCAAGCAAAACCACAAGCGGTACCCAAGATTTGCTCTTGGCCTGCTTCTTGTGATTTGTCTCCTGGCGGTGTGGCATCAGCAGGAACAGGAAAGTAGTGGAATGAAACATTTCCAGCAGTGCACACTAGCACAAGGTGTGTTTATATTAAACTACAGTTCGTTTTTAACTGTGGTGTAATGTGTTGGGTGAACTGGGCCATTAAGATGCCCCACCATGACACTTAGAACATAAATATTTGTGACTGCAGCGTTTCAGCCAAACAGCTTTGGTCTTGATGTATGGTATGGAAACAGAACTCTGCATTATTGTACTAGTAGTTCTTGTAGTTGAGTAATGTGTCGTTAAGTCACTATTGGTAACAGTTAGCTACAGTAAGTAAAGTCCCATCATTGTGCAAGTCTATAATTGTATTGCCTGAAGTCAAATTAATTATAAAATTAATATGTTTGTGTGGTAGCGATTAACTGAAAATAGATGGGGCTTTCAGTGAGTTACAATGAGGAAAGATGAAACATGAAAGTACAACATCAATTATGCTAAACAGAAACAGAAAAGAGAAAAGAAAGCTTATTGTCCTTGTTTGCCAGAGATGTAGCTGATTTGCCTTCTGTAGCTCTGCCACCTCAGAATGGCTAGCTACATCTGTGGCATGTAATCTTTTATTGTAGCAAGAGGTTTTTTTTTTTTAATGCATTAAAATACTATAGAAACCACACCACAAGTAGTCCTAAACAAAGTGAGGGCAAAAAAAATAAATAAAAGTCTGCCTTCTTGCTGCTGTTGTTAAATTTACTGCCTGCCCTCCACCAGCAGGTTGAGTTACAACAATTTAAAATTCAGTATTGAAAACGATCAAAACAAATTTCAATCACAGGAATAGTAAAGGTAAAGGACCCCTGACAGTTAAGTCCAGTCGTGAACAACTCTGGGGTTGTGGTGCTCATCTTGCTTTACTGGCCGAGGGAGCCGACATTTGTCCGCAGACAGTTTTTCCGGGTCATGTGGCCAGCATGACTAAGCCGCTTCTGGCGAAACCAGAGCAGTGCACGGAAACGCTGTTTACCTTCCCGCTGAAGCGGTACCTATTTATCTACTTGCACTTTGATGTGCTTTTGAACTGCTAAGGGGCAGGAGCAGGGACCGAGGAATGGGCGCTCACCCCGTCACGGGGATTCGAACTGCCGACCTTCCGATTGGCAAGTCCTAGGCTCAGTGGTTTAGATGACAGCGCCACCCGCATCCTGAAAATGCACACCAAGTTTCAAAGCCAGGGTGAAGAGGTGCGTCTTCAGCATTTGCTGAAAACTGTATAATGCTAATGAACTTCTGGAGCGAAGGAGTTCCACCACTTAAAGGCTGCCACCACAGAGAACCGTACCTAAGATGTTGGTGTTGAGGAGCTTTCAAACATTGATCCCACATATATACTGAGATGATTCAGTTATGTTGGGATGGAGCTTGTCATGAGCACCTGGACACTTGAGTCACCTCTAGGCGCCACTGAAATAAGCAGAGATGCTTACTGTAAGAGTCAAATGGCTAGGCACAGGAAAACCTGCACAATAATGTTCCATTTCCCTAATAGTTGGAAATATTAAAGCTTTATGACCTAACAACAGAAGGGTGGGAAATTGATCCTGCTCCATGTCCTGATCATACGAACATAAAAAATTAAACTTAGCTGGAATTGCTATCTTTCCACAGTCAAGGTTGTTTTCTTTGTTTTAATTGCACCTTAAGTTATACGCTTTACAGTGGTACCTCGGGTTACATACGCTTCAGGTTACATACGCTTCAGGTTACAGACCCCGCTAACCCAGAAATATTACCTCAGGTTAAGAACTTTGCTTCAGGATGAGAACAGAAATCGTGCTCCGGCGGCACTGCAGCAGCAGGAGGCCCCATTAGCTAAAGTGGTGCTTCCGGTTAAGAACAGTTTCAGGTTAAGTACGGACCTCTGGAACGAATTAAGTACTTAACCTGAGGTACCACTGTATTGAAAATTTGCATCGACATGTACTGATTTTTTGTAGTTTCAGGATAAAGATGTCAATGTGACTTTGGTCTCCTAATTTATCTCTCTTCACCCCTAATGTCTCATTACCCTTAATCTTCACAACAGATAGTCACTGGGTGTGCTTTAAAGTTCAGGTAGCTCATTCTGTCTTGCTGTTTCCACTTACAAATCTCCATGTATGCGTGACATGAAATTCACTCGGTTTAAGACAGCTCTCACGTGTAAATGTTGACAGGCCTCCCAAATGCTGTGAATCTCCAACAATCAAGAATATGAGAACAGCCAGTCAGACATCTAGACCAGCTTCCTGTTCTCACAGTGGTCAGCTAGATGCCTATGGGGAGCCTAGGAGCCAAGAGCTGACCGCAATAGCACTCTCGCCTCCTGCATTTTCCAGCAATGTGTATGCAGAAGCATACGTCCTCCAAAAGAGAACCTCAGGGCATAGAAACATAGGAAGTTGCCTTACACTGAGTCAGACCCTTGATCTAGCTAACTCAGTATTATCCACGTTTTCTGGCAATGGCTCTACAGGATTTTAGGCTGGGTTCTCTCCTTGTCCTACCTGGAGATGCTGAGGATTGAACCCTGGGGCTTGCTGCATGGAAATCAGATGAGCATGGCCCTTCCCCAGCTTAGAAACCCCAATGAATACTGTGTTTAAAATATATCTGTTTTAGGATATCCACAAAACTCATTGGGGATATCGGCATTCACATGCTAACGTCCACATTCACCAATATTTCAGGCATTCACACATGTATATCACATGCCAGAATTAATGTGCTCTTAAGGAAACTACCCTGTTTGCCTCCCGTTTCCAAACAGTCATATAGTCCTTTATAGTTGGATCATATGTGTCTCCTGTGTTTGTAAATGGAAATGTATTTGATATTTGCATTTTCTACAATTTTGTATTTGATGATCTATTTAGGTTTCAGGTCAGTAGTATACTAATATCTAGCAGTCTTGCAGGAGTTAAAAACAAAAATTTAGCAGGCATCAATAGTTTATTGAAGAAATACTCCTTTTTTGCTTCATAATTTGCAGAAGGCTGCAAATGTCAGTCATGATGTACTGCCTCTTGAAATTAGTCAATAGAGCAAACAGCAAGAATTGCTGTGGGCAGAAAATAAGCACTGTAATCATGACATAACTGGGGTCAGTGATTTATGGATTTCAATATAGTAGTAGCTGCATATGATTGAAAATTTACTAGGTCACTAGTGCACCAAAATTTTTATTCACAGCCTCCAGGCATCTTTTGAAATGTGCAACAAAATAAAAACCTCTGAACCTGTTTTGACACTGCAGGCTCAGTGGATGACAAGCCTTCCCTGTGAGTTTCATTTAAATGCAAATGTGTCACAAACTTTTGCACTGAAATCCTTTTTAAACATTTAACATGACTAAAAGAACAGTGTAGACAAGATCAGCCAGCACAATCTAAACTATAAATAAGAGCTTGGAAACAAAAGATGTTTTATGTTTGTTTGTTTTTAAGCTGGAAGCTGAAGCGGTTCCCGAAGTGTCTGAAAAATATGAAATTACTTCAGTCCCAACATTCTTGTTTTTTAAGGTAAGCCTTTTTTTAGCTCGCTTACGTCCATGGATGCTTATGATGTTCTCTGTTCTCAGTGCTGGTGTGATACTTTGTTCAGAGGTAACATTTGATTAATTTAGGAATGCTGGGAATTGCATTCGTCTTAGCCATGTGGTGAAGGCCCATTTCAAAAAATTTGAAGCTACCCTACGCTGTAACTTGCAGAAACATTTTTTTGAGAAATACATTCTGCATCACCAGGCAGTTCCTGAATTTGAAACCTTTTAACACTGTTGGATAGTGATGTGGAGATGACTATTGATTGGTTCCTAAGCTCGTTGTGGTGATTCGTCCAAAATCCTTTTGGCAGGTAATAATATTGTTGTTAAAGCGAGTTCTAACAAAATTCGATTCACCAAGCGCAGCGCTTGGGTTAGTTAACCTACTACATATTCTGGCCATGTGTGTGCTCCCTTCAGTTGTGTTAGCCCTATAGAAATGAGATTGTACACCAGTAGCACTCAGTGGATTTCTCTGGGGGCTTTTAACCTGCTTTGACTTGAATCCTACAAAATAACGCTTGTATATGGTCTAGCGAGAGAGAGAGAGTATGTGTGTTCAAATTCCAGTAGCTTTTTAAAGACTGTGCTTGTGAAGTTCATAATGTTTGCCCAAACTGCTGTTCTCTGTTGGTAGAATTCCCAAAAAATTGACCGATTAGACGGTGCTCATGCACCAGAACTGACCAAGAAAGTCCAGCGCCACGCCTCCAGCTCAACCATTCCACCTGGCTCTAATGACAACGTGAAAGAAGACCTGAATGTGCGACTCCAGAAACTGACAAATGCTGCACCTTGCATGCTGTTTATGAAGGGAACACCTCAGGAGCCTCGTTGTGGTAGGAATTGTCTTAAATTTATATTTTATTCAGCAGGGCTTGATACCTAAGGAGTACCTAACGATATTATATCTTCCTCTTTCTATCTGAGTGGCTGCTATTCTTGTCACCATTGTTGGTCCATCCTTTGCGACAAATGGAACTGTTATCCTAGGCTCCAGAGGGGATAAGTCGATTGGCATAGTGCTGTTCCCCTTCAAGGCTGCCTTGCACCCTGTTAGCTGCAGCCATGCTATAGCCTTTGTATTGGCCCACCATCTTGTTAGATTCCAAAAGGTGGAATATGGTTGCTAGATCAACAGTTGGTTAGGTCAGAGGTTTAGGGCCTTAGAGTGGAGTTGGAATGGAGATGGATGGAGAATAACGGTGATGCAAATATAGGTTTCCACTGTGTCCAGGGCACCTAGCAGCCCAAGTCCAGCCATGTCCATGCAGCTATATTGCCTGAATGAGTTGAGGCTTAAAGCCACAGTCATCAAGCCAGAGCACTGTTCTCAAACTTATTTTGTGCTTGGGTCCAGTTCTAACTTTTTCTGTTTTCTGCCTCCTCCCCTTCAGCAATCTGTTTGTCAGTGTGCAGAGGTCCTCGCATGCAGCATGTTGCTCTGTAAGAATAGCTGTGTGCTGATTGAACAATGAAATTAAAGGGGGAGTAAAACAGGACGTGTCTTAAAACCGTGCAGAGGGAGATGTTTTAAGCAAGCAGCAGATTTTCAGGGTCAAGTGACAGAGTATTTGCCCTCAGAAACTCAAGGTGGATCACTGAGGTCCATTGCACGAGCATCAGTCTGAGCAATACATACCATAAGAGACATAGCATAAGCATTTGTTTAGGGATGGCAGTTAGCAGCCTATAAGAAACCATTTCGGAATCGCTTCTTGTTAACATCCATTGGTGGAAATTAATTGACATTCCATCACTGAACCTGTCGGGTTAGTGATTTTGTTAAAGGACACATTGACATTTAGGTGGTATAACCCAAGAATAAAATTTTTGATTCCTTGAGCCAATTTGGTACCCTTACTGAATCTTCTTTTTCTTTTTTTTCTGGAAATGGCTCTAATTGTGGAATGTACTGTCTTTTCATTACCAATAATGTTCATATACCACTTTAAAAAAGAAGAATGAACTAAACTGAAATAATGGAGATCAAGGTATGAGAAATGGATTCCTAGGACCTGTTAACTCATTATACATTTTTTGGTTCTCTCCTCACAAGCTTATAAGCAAACAGAGTCCCAGCAATGCAAGGGCATCATCTTGCTGAAGTTGCCATTGAATTCTCAGAATGCAAACAATGCCCTAGTTAGGTTCCCCTTCTTCGCTCTGAGACATAAAAATTCACCCTACTGTATGGGGTTGCAGATTGAGCAGTGGCTTCAGGTTTGCAGCTTGCATCTTAATATGGCTCTATGGAGAGCTTTAATATTTCTCATGTACAGATGCCTTCATGTGACATGGTGCATACGTAAGCACCACAGTACGATATTGTGCTTATGCGGTTTGGTACCGGCTGCACATGCACCGTATGCATATTCCTTCTACAAGAGGGAAAAGCTGAGCTATTTGCGATGCCTTGACAAAGGCGTGTTAACGCAGTGCAGCCTGCAAGTCCACCAGTCCAGGGGGGTGGGAGGAGAGTGTCTCTCTAGCAAGGTAGATATAATTCACTATCTCAGTGGTCTTTTGAGGGCAATTGCTGGTTGCAGGTGGGCAGCAAGTTCCAAAAGCTGGTGTGATTTGCATGTAATCTGGGAGGATCAGAATTAGTGCAAAGTACTAAGGCTGAAGATAACATTGCTGCTCTCCTTTGCTGTTCTATAATAAATTGAATATGAATAGTTCCCCCCCACCCTTGGGCTTAGAGAGACATTTGTCATGACTGGGCTATATGTCCATTCACACCTCACTAGCCAATGCCGTTCATAATATGTGCCGCATCTCACAGAACTAACACAATAATGAGCTGGTCCTTATTTCCTCAAGTGGGCCGCAAGGACAGCTGTGTTGACAACTGGAGGGGGTTAGCTGTAGGGATGGTAGGAAGGGGCTAGCCTGTGGTGGCCCCCATGTTGCTGGGGCCCTGTCAGCCGTAGCCAGCACTGTCCGAGGCTCTGGGTGTTGTAGTCCGGTAATGTACAGAGTGCCACAGCTGAATGGCCCCAGGCTTAGGGTAAGAAAGCAGCCCCTTGGCCTTTTACTGGAGTTCAGCCCCCTCGGCTTGCAATGCAGCTTCAAGCCCAGGAGCGGGTCGGCCGGGAGCTTCTGCCCAATGCATCTTGTGCAGAAGAGGTTCCTGATGGATGGTGTCCAGGCTAATTTTCATACTAATAGCAGGTTGTCGATTGCAACGGAGCGTAATTGGATCTTGGTGTGGAATCAGAAATCCTTGTTATGTCCCGCATTTCGCCACTTCCTACGGAAAGCCAATTCATAATAATGTTAAATGAGGTCTATCCCCTTGGCTCTGTGCTCACAGGCTTGTTGCTTGCTTACATCATTAGTATTATAATTGTACTTAGCTTCCTATCACCGGCAGCGCAGCGTCCGCACCACTCTTCAAGCGGCCTGTGTGTTCGCGTACGCGCACTTCAGCGGCGCTTTCATTAGCTCTTGCGTTGCTCAGATGGTGTTTGCTCAGAAAGTCTGCCTAAACCTTTTGTTATGGGAATAAAGCAGTGTTGGCACTTTATCCCTAAGCATAACATTTCCAGTCTGCTACTTTAACCCTTAAAAATGAACCGCCACCAATCAATCTTTCTCGTCTGCATGGAGTTGCCTACAGCTAAAATGAAGCGCTCTCTTTCTCTCTCCTTCTCTCAGCCTCTTACAGTAGAAACGAGTTAATATATTGGCAGCAGAATAACCATCAGCAATCAGCCTGTAGCTGTTTACTAATGAACTCCCAGATGAATGGCGGGTTGGTGGTAGTGGGGGGAAGTGGAATTCGGGATTCTTGTTTCACTCCAGGCTGTACAAGAACTTAATGCTTCAGTTGTGGAAGAAAAGCAACTTAGATGCCATATAAATAAATGCTACTTGCTCATGGCTCAAAATGCAGATCATGGAGGACCTGGAGCTACAGCACAAATCAAAAGTAATGGATGAACTTGTGAGATGGAAAATCATGTAAAGGTTCCTTTTGTCTGTATGTGCCTGAAACTTTTTAAAATTTGTTGCTTTAAATCCCATTTATTAGAACCTTTTGAAAATTGGTGTGAGGTGTTTCAGGTCTCACCAGGTAGAGCTCCTTTAATTTATATACTGGATATTTAGTTGTCTGAGTAAGATAATTTTTCTTTAGGAAAGGATTTTAAAACAGCAGAAAAATATGCCAAACTTGATATGGGTTGTGGTTTCAAAACTGATATTTATGCAGGTTTATTACACTGATATTTATGCAAGTTGCTAATTAAGGAGTTAGGTTAACGTTGTTGTTTTTCTGAAATTTGTGTGGTTGAGATATTTTTATGTGGAGAAAAATTGTGCAGACTTACAGATTTGGGACATGCAGTGCTTTAAACAGTTCGAATATCAGAATTCCGTATTATAGTTAAAAAGGGTAGATTTTGTTCAGAAATTGAACTGTATGATTTATTTGGAAATTAATTCTGTTTACACTGATAGTACTAATGCCAACTCACTATAAGTTGAATCTGCATTCTTGAAAGTGGGGGTTTTTTTTTTTTTAAAGGGGATTGAAGCAATCTTCATTATGTTGTAAATATATCTACCTAAATATTAAAATAAGAGCCTTGGTTGGATCAAAGCATTACATTTATCTGCATGTGCATTTGGGTTTGATTTTGCCTAAACTGGACATCACACTTCAAAACAGAGCAAGCAGCATTCACAAGCTCTGTAAACTCAGCTCTGTAGTTTTTGCTAGCGTATGCAATTTGGATAAATATTGTCGTCCTTTGAGATTTAACTTTTTTGTGGGGGCAGTTTTCTTGCAACACATGTTAATATAAGCTGTAATGTGGACACTAAACCACAGTTTTGGTTAAAGTTAAAGCCTTGTTAAGGTCTGTGCTTTTCTTTTTCTTTTCCCTGTAACCTCCAGGCTTCAGCAGACAAATAGTGGAGATTCTTAACAAACATAACATTGCGTATAGCAGCTTCGATATATTTTCTGATGAAGAAGTACGTCAGGGCCTGAAAACCTACTCCAGCTGGCCTACTTACCCACAGTTATATGTAGCTGGGGAACTTATAGGTGGGCTGGACATTGTTAAGGTAAGAAAACAAAAGATCTGCATTTTCAGTAACGTAATTTTAAAATAGTGTTTGGTTTATGAATTTGAAATAATTTTCTTTTCAGGAGCTTGAGGCTTCTGGAGAGCTGGAGACAACCTGTCCAAAGGCACATAAAATAGAAGACAGGTATGATACATTTTACGTTTTTCTAAAAAAAATATTGCGAAGGAAAATCACATATTCCATTAATGATCTCCCCGTTAAAATTATTGCTGTGTAGGATTACTGTGTGTAGTACACAGAATTCTGTGCCTTATGGTTTTCATTCACCTTCATTTTCCTTGCCCATCTGCTGCACAACAGCCCTGTAGAGCTGCCAGCCAGATCTTGCTACCTGATATTTGCTGCCACCTCACCTTTTTTTGGGTCACCTTCAGCCCCAAAAGCAAAGGGGTAAAACTGGGGATATTTTATTTTTTGTTAAATTGTCTCATCCTGTACCAGCATGCCTCTCACCTCCAGCCAATCCCTTGCAATTCACACAGAGTGCAATCCAGCCCTCTGCTTCTCCCCAAGAATAGGGCAAATTCCTGACTTTGTCCAAACTGGTCTTAGACTTCCAATAATATGCTACCCAAAGTGATCCAGGTGTGTGGGAATTCCTGAATACCAACGGTGGCAATTGCACGCTGCTTCCACTAGTCTAGGTGTGAAACTTGGTTAGAAATAAAACGTTGGGAGGAAAGCAGGCAACAGGTCAAGCAGAATACACAATAACCTTGTTGGGGACTCGGAAACTACAACTAATCCAGCCTATGTCTGCTAGACTGGTGACTGGGAGTGGCCTCCGGGATTGTTTAACATTGATTCCCACTACATTGGCTCCCAGTACGTTTCTAAGCACAATTCAAAGTGTTGGTGCTGACCTTTAAAGCCCTAAACGGCCTCGGCCCTGTGTACCTGAAGGAGCATCTCCACCCCCATCATTCTGCCCAGACACTTAGGTCCAGCTCTGAAGGCCTTCTGGTGGTTCCCTCACTGTGAAACTTGAAGTTACAGGAAACCAGGCAGAGGGCCTTCTCGGTAGTGGCACCCGCCCTGTGGAACAACCCTTCCATCAGATGTCAAGGATATAAGTAACTATACAACCTTTAGAAGACATCTGAAGGCAGCCCTGGGAAGGGAAGTTTTTAATGTTTGATGTTTTATTGTGGCGCAACACAGAGGGGCAGCCAATAATGATAATGATAGTGATAATCATAACAACGACTGTTACAATTATTACGATTATTATTAACCGGAGCACTGTGGCTCTTAAACCAGACAATTTTTTAGGCTAAATTCCTCTTTCACCTTTTTTTTACCCAGGTAAAAAATCCTTTAAGACTGTTCTACTTTATCTATATTTCCCCCTGCCTCTTGTTTTAGGCTTAAAGACCTGATAAACAAAGCTTCTGTGATGCTCTTTATGAAAGGAAGTAAGCAGGTAAGGCTCTTGGAAATGCTTTTAGCGCTTAAAATCCTTTAGGCCAGCTGTCCCCAGCCTAGTAGCATCCAGATGTTTTGGAGTATAGCTCCTATAAACCCCAGCCAGTGTAGCCAGTAGTTGGGGATGATGGGAGCTGTCATTTTAAAACATCTGGAGTGCACTTGGCTGTGAAAGATCATAAACGTAAGAACACAAGTTGAGCCCTGCTGGATTGGAAGACGTTTCATCTAGTCCAGCATTCTGTTCTCAAGGCGGCCAACCAGAACCATACTCCTTCTGATAATGGAGGTAATGTAGTGATCATATGGGGGTGCCGTGGGTTTTTCATCTCTACACAGCAAGCCGACAGCTGCTGCAAGTAGGGAATGAAGAAAATACTTAATTTCACTCCTTCAGCACGGCTTTCTAGAGCAATTTCTAGAGCACGAAAACAGAAGGTTTTAAAAAAGGATATGTTTTAACAGCATGTTAAAATAATACATTAAAGGCTTAGGAGCCATAAAGATACCTTTGCCTGGGGCTGAAATGACAACAGTGTTGGCACCAGGTTCTACCAATGGGGTGCCACAACAGAACAATCTCTTTTTCCTCTTCTCCTGACGCCTTAGCTCAGAGGGTAGAATGGGACAGTTGACTTCTAACTTCCCTTCGTGGTCATATATAGATGTGTACATGGGTATACAACCACAGTCCGTGTGAACCATGAGGGGCACTGGCAACTGCGTCGTCATTGTGACAGCTGCAAAAAGCGCAGCCCTAATTATGCAATATGAGGAATGGGTTGCTATGGGAAATTTTTGCTCGAGCAGATGTTGATGGCAAATATAATTCATTCCCTGAGAATTCCTAAGGAGCTGGTAAAGTAGCCACATGTTTCGGTTTCTGATGATGAAGTGCAGGGGTATGGAACCCCTTATTTATATCCCACCTTTTTCTTCAAGGCTTTCAAGGTGGTGTACATGATTATCCATTTAATCCCCACAACAACCCGGTGAAGCAGGGTAGGCTGAGAGGCGGTGACTGGCCCAAAGTCATGGCCAAGTGGGGATGTGAACCCTGCTCTCCCAGGTCCTAGTCCAACACTCTAACCACTACACTCCGCCACACTGACCTCAGTTTCCATTACCTCCATCTAGCGTGGCCAGCAATCGGCCCAGTGCAACATCTTGAGAGCCACAGGTTCCTCATCCTTGGTGTAGCGAAGGTGGAAAATAAAAATGTTGTGTATAAATGTGCTTCAGTGCACTTACTTGGGATTGCTACATGCCACATACATGCACTGGAACATAATGCACGTCAGAGTTGTTTTTTCTTATTGCAGATGGCGAAGTGTGGATTCAGCAAGCAAATTCTAGAAATTCTAAACGGTACCGGGTATGTAAATATTTTTCTGCCTTGAATGTGTTCTTAAAGTAAGAGCACAGATATATAGGAACAGTGCTGCTAGATCAGACGAAAGGACAGTCTCTTCCAGCATTCTGTTCTCTCAGTGGTCAACTAGAAACCTTTGAAAAGTCCACAAGCAGCACCTCAGCACAGCAGCAGTCTCCATTCGCAACAGTCTGTATTCAGTGGCACAGTGTTTCTGATACTGGAGGTACTGCCCCAGCCACCAAGACAATAACCCCTTTTTAAACCGTCCAAGTTGGTGGCTATTACTACAATATTGTAATAGCAAATGTCGTAGCACCTCTGAACTGTGTGAGGAAATGCTTCCTTTTGCCTGAGAGGTGCTACCTTGGCTGCTTTGCAGTGTGCCTCTACAGAAGCTGATCTTAGGAACATGTTGCATGTTAGTGTTAGGTGATCAGGGTCTCCCTTTGGTTCACCTCTAGCCTTCCCCTCAGCCCCTCCCCCACAACATCTGCAAATGGTGGAGCTGACCTATGTCATAGAACCATAAAATAATAGAATTGTTGAGTTGGAAGGGACCACGAGGGTCATCTAGTCCAACCTCCTGCAATGCAGGAATCTTTTGCCCAACGTGGGGCTCGAAACCACGACCTTGAGATTAAGAGTCTTGTGCTCTACCAACTGAGCTATTCCTTGCCCAGTTAACTTCCATTTGCATAAATGGATTGGCCTGTGTAGATTATCTGCTAGTCTTCAGTAAATATTTCTCTCTTTTATTAGGATATTTCACCAAATATATAGTATATTTTTCCTCTTCCCTCCCTGTCCCCTTTCCCTTGTGTGTCGTTTTTCTTTAAAATTGTGAGTATTGTGGGCAGGGACTGTCTTGTTTTAATTGATTGTAATGTAAGCCACTCCGGGAGCCTTTTTTGGCTGAAGGGTGGGCTACAAATTCTCTAAATAAACAAATATATCACTACAGTATTGCAACGTCTTGCATTTTACTCTTGAAATACAGTCGCTGGGATCACGTTTACACTGATAAATAAGTGATAGAAATTAGAGTAGCTGAGTGAATATTCCTAGCCTGTATAATAAAACCCTTTTTTATATTATTCTTTTTTTTTAGTGTTGATTATGAAACGTTTGATATATTGGAGGATGAAGAGGTACGTTGTTTGCTTGCGCTTTTCCTGTCATCATCTTTAAAAACTGCACCATGGAAGGCTGACCAAGCATTTATTCTCTTTAGGTGCGGCAAGGATTAAAAAAGTATTCAAACTGGCCAACCTACCCCCAGTTGTATGTGAAAGGGGAACTCGTCGGAGGCCTGGATATTGTGAAGGTAAGCAAAGACCTAATAGTTGGCAGGTGTGTGTAATCTTCATTCTTAAAAAAAGGTCTTCCTAAATTTTGTTCTCATTTATATTGGACATGTTTTTATTGTTAGTCGCTCTTCGAACTGGTGGTGTTTCCTTCTTACATCCCTAAACAGCAAACACCATCACTTTGAAGAGTCATTAGCCAATAAAAACATCTCTTGGTCCAGGATACCCAAAGAACCATCAATTTCCATATCAGCTTACCTGCTCCTTTCTCCTGTGTCGTAGCTGTGGCTGAGCCCTGGTCAGTTGGGTTGAGATCACAGCCATAACTAGTTGCACAAGAACATAAGGAGAGGCCTGATGGGTCAAGCCAAGGGCCCATCTATCCCATCATCCTGTTCTGACTGTGGCTAACCAGATGCCAGTGAGAAGCCCTCATCAGAACCTCACTGCAGCAGCACTTGCCCCACCTGTGATTCCCATCAACTAATATTCAGATGCATGCTGTCTCTGACAGTGGATGTAAAGACACAGTCCACTGTGGCTAGCAGCCATTCATTATCTTGATCTGTGAGATCGGTTGAACCCCACCGTCCCCCTATTTTTTTTGCAGGTCAAAAAAGCATTTTTATTCTGGCAAACATTTAACCTGCCTTGGTTGGTGCCTTTTTTACATCCTTTAGAAACAATCCTAGTTGTTCAGAGGTTTTAACAGCAGCCATAAATGCCATGTGATTTTTTTATTATTGTTGTAAGGTGCCCTACACAATGCAAACCCATCGGAAGGGCAGCGTTTAAATTACCAAAGTAAATCTCTCTATTATTATGCATTCCTCCCTGCCCAGCTACCTCTAGACTGATCTATCTCTGCGTTTTCTCTGCATTTTGAGTTTTCTTATTCCTTGTTTGAGCATCTCTCCCCTTTGTTCAGCCGTGGTGAGATGACACACACACATCCACACACACCCCTTTTTCTGATCCTTTTTTTTGTTTTGAGACTGAGTGACTTAGTTGGTTTTTCCTGTGACTCTCATCATTAGCTTAATATATTGGTGAAAGGAGCCCTAAATCTCCAGTGTGCAACTAAGTTGCCTGCTAGTGTAGCACTGAAATGTATTTTCTTGACAGCAGTCACTTACCTTCCTGTAAGAACCATTTCACCCCTGTGGGTGCATTTACAGCTTTTCATTTGGTTCTCAGTTTTAGTTTTTTGACGTTGTGTTTTCTTGAGTAAGGTGATGACATTTTGCATAGCAAACTGTCTCTCATTCCTGAGAAAAGGTAAGGCTTTATTGTGTGCTTTCTTGAAAAGGCCCTAAGCAACAAAAATAGATCTGCATTTGTTAACTGCATCTTCTGATATATATTTTTGTGTGTGCGCGCAACAGAACAAGCGCAGGCTTCTAAACCCAAATACTCTTGAGCCTATTCTTGTCTTGAATGTTTTATAGCCAATACCATAGGCACTGTATCTCCCGGGAAGACAGAATCAATAAATCTCATTAGGTTTTAAAAAAGAAGTTGGTATTACGTTGCTCATGTATCCATTTTTTTATAAAAAACCCCCACACATTTATTTCTCGGAGTAGTGCATTAAAGGGTTCTTTTTATATAGTTTTTAAAGAGATGGGGAAATTAGTCATGTTAATCTGCCTTTTTAGAGGGCATTGAATAAATTGAAGTTGATAAAATGTTGTTTAAAGTTAAGTTTAGTTATTTTAGATGTTTTTCTAGGTCAGCATCATTCTCTCATTTCCCCCCCCCCCAAAAAAAATATAACTGTTAATAAAAAGTACATGAAGAAATCTATCTTATTATGCCCAGTTAAAGAACCTATTTTTAATCTATTAACCTGGCCAAGCTTTTTCTGTTGATCTTACTAAGATTATGTTTTTTATTTTTTATTTCTGGTATTTGCCTGCCGAATAATAGATCTAAGTCCCCCCCAAAACTTCTTAGTAAGAAGAATACCAAAAAAATCATAAAAACATTTGAAACATAAAAGTTCTGGTAGAGAAAGGCCTAAAACCAAATTCTCAGTATAATTTAAGATACACTATATGGGCAGTGGAATAAAAGTTGAGATTTTAAGATGACAGCTTCTAAAAGCCTGGGAGAATAAATTGTTCATTTTAAACATTTTATTGGTGTTATATGTTAATAATAATCATCTATTGGACTTGTTAGTCCATTGTTACCCAGAGGCCTCCAAGTAACAACATATTTGAAAACATTAATAAATAAATAAATTTATGGTATAATATATTTATACTAAATTTATATACCATAAACACAGAACAACCACCATGACAAACCAACCGTAATGATGGTTTTATATAGATTTATTTTTAATTAGCTGGTGTGTTTTAGTCATATTTTACATATAAGTGGACTTGCACACCACATGGAGAATTTTCTTTGAGCAACTGGTCTAAAAAAATCCTAAAGAAAAATAAAGAAAAAGTCATTTACCTGGAACCAAAAAGACCATAAAGAAGGCAGCAGGTGAGCTTTTCTTGGGAGGCTATTTCTTAGTGGGGGTGGGCTCTGCTTCACTTCACTTGGTGGTGCATTTTGAGAAGGGGCTCTTAAAGAGAAGATGATCTCTCAGGTAACCTGGTCCAAAGGAATGGCGACACTTTGCTTTTTCAAAGCATAGCTAAGACCAAAACTGTTCGCTTCACTCTTCCCTCCCCAATTCCCAGCAGTAGAAATACCTAAAACAATGATGGCATCCTGCTTGTTCTACTTTGCTAAATGCCACGAGGAAGAGGCATTGGGCCAATACTTTTGGTGGCAGCCATTCCTTGGCACGGTGCAACCTTGGATTAACATGGTGTGCTTTCCATGTTGAGAAAGATAACAAATCTCTCCCTGCTTATCACACTTGCCCAGATTCTAGAGAGCATGTTAAGAGAGAGGATGTATACTGAGCAAAGCCTCATTCTAGAGCTAGCTAAAGGTGACAGAGATGCCCTTCTGCCATGCGCTTGCCCTGTGGTCCGTCTATCAGACAGCTGACACCTGCCTCATCTGCTACAGCTGCCCCATTCTAAGGAGTCTGCAGGGGTGACTGCTCACTGCTGCAGCTGGGGCAACTGTAATTATCTTCTGCAGTCTCTTCTCTGGTCTCCTGGCTTCTACCAGAGAGATGGTTACCAGTTGTGGGACTGGTAGGTCCATAGACGACCAACTTCTAAAGCAACAGAAGTTTTTGGGTATCTCACTGTCCTCTTGTTAGATGTGCAGTAATGTAGCTGCATGCAAAACAACAAAATTGCTTGATTAGGGGTAATGGGAGTTGGAGTCTTGAGGGCACCAGGTTGAGGAAAGCTGAATTACAGGCTAACTAGAGTTCTTTTGGTGACACCAGCCTCTGAATGCTTCCTCCCCTTTTTTCTGTTTCCAGGAACTAAAAGAAACTGGTGAATTGACGTCTACCCTGAAAGGAGAAAATTAATGCATCCCAAGGACACGTTAATGAAGACCAATGAAATATAAAATGTATGATTGTTTGTTGCACTGGAACAATTCACGATTTGCCGGAAGGAATAGAAGGCCGGTTTCTGATTTCCTGCTCATGCTTCGCAAGGCCATACTACAGGTGTATGTCATTGTAGGTTTTCACCCTAAATGTAAAGCCGTAAGCATCTTCAAATTGAATTAAAGTTGAAAGCCAACAATGCCTGTGGTGTTCTTGTATACTTTTCATTTTTTCTCCTGCACACAAAATTGTTCAGCATTTGTAAAATACTTGTGGACCTCACTCACGTCTCCTGTGGCTCATTGATCCTTTCTGTTGGGCTCAGAGTATCCTGGGATTTTTGAACCCACACTTGGATTCAGAAACCAGCCTCAGAAGAAGCTGCTATCCAGCATGCTGTTGTTTGAGCTGCATCTCTTTGGACCTTCTTCAAATAAGTGGCAGCAAATAGAGCAGGAGTGGGGAGCACCTATGGCCCTACAGATGTTGCCGAACTAGCAACTTTCATCAGCCCCATTCAACATGACCAGAGGCCATGGATGATGGGAGTTGTAGTCTGGCAACAGCTGGCAGGTTGCACATTCCCCACTCGAGATAGAGCATTGGCATAGAAACCAGTTCAAGGAGGTTAACCTGGGAAGATTATGAGATGAAGTAGATTGTATTGCCCACTACAGCAGTTGATGGATTCTTCCTGAAGCAATGGACTAAGGCAGGACTAGCTAATCTAGTGCCCTTCAGATAATGCTGGGCTGCAACACACATCCTCCCTTAGCATTGGCCATATTGCCTAGGGCCTCTTACTAGCCAAGGAATGTACACGACTGATGGTTAAGTCTTTATTCTCAAAGATAACAGTGTTTCTACAGCTCTGGATACCAATCTTGTGTCTAGGCAGCTATTCCCAGGTTGGTATTGTATGCAGCAATTGCCACTCCTCCACCAGTTTAGTTACCTCTCATTGAAGCGCTGCACACATGCAGCCGGAGATTACGCCCATGTGGCAACTTCCACTGCTCATCCCTTTTCAGTCCCCTCCTGGTTCTGGGAGACAGTGGTGCAAGAGAGGCTGGGGAAGCACATGGCCCTTCGCTACCGTAATTTGGCTCTTCCTTTTCTTCTGACCCATTCTGTGCTCCACCCTCCACCTTTGAAGCGTCCCCTGCCTTTGGTTCATGCCTCCTGGCTAGTACAGTTCCCCACAAATCACTGACTCGCTCTCCAGAGTCAAGACTCCAGCCCTTCTTCCCCAGTGCACACTTGTCAGCGTCCTGCCAGTCCCTGACACTATAATCTATCTCCCTTCTCCTCTTACCTCCATGGAGTTCCTCAAATGCAGTCTCTCATTCTGCTACACCCACAGAGAATGCCCTCCCCAGGGCATGTAGCAACTACATGGTGCAACTACAAAGAGGTCCCCTCTCTGCTGATGTTAACACCCTTGAGGGTCTTTAGGCAAGAAGGTGGTCTGGGGTATTTGCAGCCAAAGTCATTTAATGCTTTAAACATTAGCATGGGCACCTTTAATTAGGCCTGGAAATGAACTGGCAACTAGGGCAGGTGTTTTAAAATGGGTTATGTGAGTTTTGAATGGAATCCCAGTCAATAATCTGACTGTTGGATAAGACATCTGTCTTCAGTCATAATAACCTGGAAACTACTGTTGTCATGGTAGTCAATTAAAACATAAATAAATCCAAAAGCCACAGTTGAGTAATAATCTTTTATTAAGATCAGCTAAATTGCCACAAAACAGTTAATGCTGACAGTGTGAGTGCTGGTGCAATTCCAAACTCTGTAACCACCTCTCTAGCTGCTTGAATACTTACTGATGGTCAATTAATGATCATCACCAAATCTGGGCAAACCCCTCTAAAAGCAAAGGTGGTCCAAGCATTGTTAGAAGTGTAGGTATCAGATTTATCATGCTAAGTACAGGGAAGCACACTGTGGCAATGACTATGCTGCTAATTCAGCCTTCCCCAATCTGGGTAATTTGGATTCCATCTCCCATCAGCTACCTCAGCAAGTCAGTGATAATTGGAGTCAAATTCCAAAACATCTAGATGGCAAACTGTCGGGGAAACCTGCCTTAAAGAGATATGTGTGACCTCCAGCTAATGGTTGAAGAGACTTTTTTTTTTAAAAAAAGTGAGGGGTAAAAGTCGCATCCAAGAACAGCAAGGACTCAAGTCTTTACCCCTGTCCCCACCAAACTCAGGGTTTTTTTGTGGGGGGGGGGGTTCATACTGACAAATCTTTCCTCCCAAAATTTATTCCGTGCTTCAGTCTGAGACCTCATTCATCTACTCTAGCAGTTTCCCCATAAAAGCTGTCTTTTCCTACAAGCACACAGAAACCTTACAGGATATTCATTGCATTACATATTCTTGAATGCAAGTGTGAGCCATCTTCTTTTAAGCTTTCTTGTTTACCAGATGGTCTTAAATTTTATACTGATTTATTTGTAAAATGCTGGACAAGATATAGGTGCCTGTCTTTCTGGCATAATAAGTAAAGCACAACACAGACACTATACAGATGGGGGGAAAGTCTCTGTGGTGCCTGGACAGGTTTCAAAGCTCAGGCACAACATAGACATAAGCAAAACCAAGAAGCAGGGTGAAATTTACCTATAAATATTGCAGAGCTGGGAAAAGTTTGTGTGTATGTGTGCCTAAAATATTGAATGTTTAAAACCAAATGAGCCTCCCATATAGAAATAATAGGAGCTAACTGGCGCTGTGGGTTAAACTACAGAGCCTAGGACTTGCAGATCAGAAGGTCGGCAGTTCGAATCACTGTGACGGGGTGAGCTCCCGTTGCTCGGTCTCTGCTCCTGCCAACCTAGCAGTTCGAAAGCACGTCAAAGTGCAAGTAGATAAATAGGTACCGCTCTGGCGGGAAGGTAAACGGTGTTTCTGTGCGCTGCTCTGGTTCACCAGAAGCGGCTTAGTCATGCTGGCCACATGACCCAGAAGCTGTACACCAGCTCCCTTGGCCAATAAAGGGAGATGAGCGCTGCAACCCCAGAGTCAGCCACGACTGGACCTAATGGTCAGGGGTCCCTTTACCTTTACCTATAAAGTGTCATACTGAGAAAGCACTTGATGCACATTTTTATTATTATTCTATGATACAAAAATAGATGAATTCTGGAATTTCAGTGCACTCATCAGATGTTATGTGATTATTTTCTGGTATTTGTCCCCCCTACAGATATATACTGCAGACCTCAAGGGGTGCAGTGCTG
Source organism: Podarcis tiliguerta (assembly GCF_965153285.1). Taxonomy (NCBI): domain Eukaryota; kingdom Metazoa; phylum Chordata; class Lepidosauria; order Squamata; family Lacertidae; genus Podarcis; species Podarcis tiliguerta. Next base: position 57,963,412 of record NC_139538.1, read on the forward strand.
ACTTTTGAGAGAAACAGTTTTATACAGATTAGTCTTTGCTATTTCTTATAAATTTCTGATAACATTTTACTTTTATTTTATACTTGGAAGAACTATATCATTTCTACAAGACATCTGCTTTTGAAAATTGAAGTTAGCAATTTTTGGGGGCAGGTACAAGTCGTTAGCCTTGTCTAGGGTGCAAAATAACCTGGCACTAGCACTGACTTCATTGAATCAGTACTACACCTGTAAGTCTTATTTGTTAACAAACTCAGTTCTCTCTAGCCTAATTTTTCTTATATCCTTTTTTTGGATTGGTAATAATTTTTATAAGCACTCCTTTACTTTGAAAGTATTTGCTGGCCAGCATGTCTGCTGTGCTTCCACAAGAGGGTGCTGCATACCAGCATTCTAGAGAGAGCATCACAAACCACATGCATGCAAAGATGTGTTTTGCCACACGATGTCAGCATAGGACTGTTTGTGCCCCAAATGCGGTCCTTCTGTGTGTGCTATAGGTAAGATCAAGTATTTCTGAATTAAAGTGTGAGGTCTTCATTTGCTATGACCATAACAGCATTTGACTAGGAGAAAAGCTAATGCAAAAAAAAAGGAAGGAGATGCTAATTGAGAAAATGCATGCTTAGAGGAGAGATCTCTTTCACATTAGCTATTTCCTCCAGCATGTATCATGCATTTGCTCATATTTTCCAGGAGAGCCATAAGATGTCGCTGCCATTCCACTGCATCTCAAGGTTTCCCTTGTCATCCTCCCAGCTTTGTTTAAGACTGCGTTTGTGCTGAATTTTTTTTTTTGACTGGCTTTTCTTTTATGTGTGCTTGATATTTTATAAATTTTATAAAAGGATAAAATGCTCAAACATTTGCCGCTTTGTATTTTTAAATTAAAAAACACAGATCAGTGAGGCAGTTGTCAGTCTTGCATAGCCGAGTCACACTACCATAGATAACCTGGCCCCTTTCAGAAAGGTTAAAATTCTCTTTGGGAGCAATACTGAATATAAACAGCTGCTGAGTGGGATTTTAACCTGCATTGGTGGTTTGTACCTCTGCCATTACATCTGTTAAGTACCGGTATTCCTTCTCCTGTTCCTTTTTAGCAGCTGGCAACTGTCTTCTTCCTCCTCTACCTGATTCTCAGTTTGTGTTTGGACTGAAATGCAAGTTATTGCAATGTGATTGTTCCATAAATGCTAATATTTGCCTTGATTAATTTTAGGGAAATTAGGGAAAATTAATAGGTGCCACTGTTACCGTATTGGCCTGAATATAAGCCTCACTTTCCCCCCAAATTCTGACCGTTGGCAAAACAGCACCCCCCCAATATGCAGCCAGCAGCAGCGAGGAAGGGAGCGGCTTATATTCAGGTTCCCCCCCCCCCTCCAATTTTAAAGGTTTGACTTATGTTCAGGCCAATACGGTATCTTGCTTGTGCAGAGGAACAAGCAAGAGTCAAACTAGTTGTTATGGTTAGAATACTTACTTACACAGAATACCTGATAGTGAGTAAAATAGCTTTTGTGGCTTGGAAGCACCCATAATGAAGTGCTACAGAATGGAAAAGGTGGTTAGTTCAGTACAAGGCAAAACATAGGTCACCTCCAATTCACTTTGCCTGGACCAAAAGCATAATTATGGAGATAGCAGGGAATTCCCTTGTGTGGCAGTTGGAGGTGGATGTTTAGAAACCCTGCAGAACTGTATGGAGATAACCATGACAGTGAAAAGTTCATATATGCAAATAGAAATAGTCTAGATCTTGCAAGAGCTGTAGGTGAGCAGATCTGTGAAGTATAAAAGGTCATAAGAAATGAGAGAGATGAGATCCAACAGTTCTCTGTCCTGGAATACAGAGATGCTGAACTGGGTTTTCTGGGGAAATCACAGTGACTGAGCAGCACTGAACTCCCTAACTTCAAAATCAGTCGATGTGCAGGGAGTTCAATTTTGATTTCTGCAGGTTTTAGATACAAGCGCCTGACCTCATGTTCCTGAACCAAGCAGGATTGCATACATGGTGTGGAATCACATAATAGCAACAACAGTAACATTCATCCATAGCAGACAATGAAGAACTGGGTGGAAACTGAATCGCAGTGAAATGGAAACAGCACTGCTTATGAAAAATGCAGGTTGGGCCAGAAATTGCTGCCTTCTTACATCCAAACCTATAGATCCTATCATTCCTATTGGCCATGCTGGCTTGGGTTAACGTGAGTTGTAGTCCAATAACATATGGACTGCAATAACACATGCTCCCTAACACGGCTATATTCACTCTGGACTTGATCTACTCCAGATAGTGGCATAACTGCCGGTCACAGATGATGTACATAACTGAAGCTGGCACGCAAGTATAAGATCTGGAATAGGCACATGTTGCCACTTGTACTTCCCATGATAAAAGCTGCATCTAGAACATCACCAGACTGTGGATCTGATCCTTTTAAAGGGGATTTCAATCCTGTCCAGAACAGGTTGAGGAACACCAGTCTAGGCATATGAATCACCCACCAGCAGCATCCCTGTCTTGTCTGGATTGAGCTTCAGTTTATTGGTCCTCAGCTTGACCGTGCATAGATCCAAGTACTGGTGCAATGCTTCTGCCACCTTGCCTGAATCAGATGTACAAGAGAAACTGAACAGGTTGCCACCGGCATATTGATGACACTTCACTACAATTTCCCATGAAAACATGGCTCTTGGTTGCTGGTAGTAGAGTTCCCACAGATGATGTGAAAGCTCCTCAATGTTGCTATGTTAGATATTGTTAGCTCTTGTGCCATTTTGATTATGCTGCTAGTTAAGCCTAGGGCCACAACTAAGCTGCTTTAGCCCTTGTGTTCTGGCTTGCCAATGGCACAGGAGGACCAAAGGATCAGCCTGTAAATTATTTAAATGAAGAATGATAAGCTTTCTGGATGCAAAGCTTGTTCAGTGCATAGTACTGGTACTGTTCCATTATAAATAATTTTAAAAATAGACAACAATATTGGATTAACTAGAATTTGGCCCAAGGCATCAAGAACCGGCTGCCCAAACAGAGAGTACCCTAAACACTTAAACTTTCATTTTCCCAAGGAACAGAGGTTTTATTCTAGCCTGTCACTGAACATGATGAATTGATACCTTTTAGATTTCATCTGTGAGGCTACGGTGACCTGGTCAAGAATTGTTTCTTATTTTTACAAAGTTGTGAACTCTCCTTGAACCTTCCCTTTTGAGGACTTATTTTCTGTGCAATTGGTAGCTTTGCTATTTAGATTGTAGAGTGCTCTTAGATATAGGCTTCATGCACTATCTAGCATTGCATCAACTCACCTCGAATCAGCACACTGTGGTTTTCTAGTTTTGTGTTAAAAAAAAAGCTAACCCATTTACCTAAATGAATAGACAAAAATCTGGCAATGCCTATAATACAGTGACAACTAGCCTGTTGGTACTAAATCAACATTAAGAAGTAGTAATAAAATGTGATCATGTATGTGGGGTGGGTGGTTTGCCCTGATACATTTTCACAGTTCAATTCGCTTTTGATTTAAGGATGTTCATTCACAAGAGGATAGTGTGTCTCAGCTGTCATATGACACAGTCAGGTGAAAAATCTGATTACTATGCCTGACATTAAAAATGGATGACATTTTAAAGCAATTATTCTAAACTTGCTCACCCTGCTGATGTTGAATTCAGAATAAATATGAACAACACTAGATGGGGCTTCCTACGCTCTAATTTGAGCTGTCAGAGGGAATATATTTTTTCATTTTGGGAAGGAAAACTGCAGGGAAAGGAAACAACATCCAGTGTATCGTGGTTCTTGACATAAGGAATGGTGGTTCTCAGAGGGGAGATAATGCCGTAACCACACCCTTCATAAATAAATAAGTAACAAAAGAATTATATAACCGAACGCTTCCATGAATTTGAAATTACTTTGTGGAAAGCCTTCTCTGAGGTACTCATTTAGCCCCTCAGTCCTGATGTTCAAAAAGGCTTTGAAGGCCTGTCTGTTCCAACTGGCTTTTTTTCTAATACAGTTTTATTGGATATGCTGCTGACTTAACTGCTTTATTGCTATGGTTTGCTAAAATTATATTATGCTGGGTTTTTAATATATATTTTAGCATGTTGTTTATCTTTCCCTTTGTCACTTTAGAAGTTAATCTTCTGTTTCAGTTTTGTGGTTCATACTGTATGCTACCTTGAGAGGACTTGGTCTGGACAAGGAGCTTAAAAATGCTCAAAATAAATAGCAGCCATGTCCCCAGCACACAACCTTCTTTGTAGCCCATACTGCCTTTATTTAAAAAACAAATTTGTGAGATAATCATTATAGTTTCCAGTTTATACCTGTAGATGTGGAACTGTGAGGTTTGTTTGTGACTAGGTTGGGTTCTGAGCAGGTTTAAGGAAGCAGCTACAAGCCCAGACATTCAGTCCTGGAGAAAATGTTTTGCACCTGATGCGTGTGGGAGCTCTGATGTACACAGGGAATTGTAGCTACAACTGCCTGCACAAATTACATGCAGAAGTGCATTTGCATATCTAATATAGCTAGCGAAATATCCCTCCTCATCTACAGCAAGGATAAGATGCCCTTTCCCATCTTTCAATATGGACAGAATTTCACATTCTCACCCACTGTCTTCGGTGTCAGTTTTGGTTCTCTCAGTTTCCCATTTTTCCAATCTTAAATTCGGTTCTTCACATTTCTGCAGCAATTTGGGAAATTTCTTTTTTAAAATCCTGATGAAATTTCTTTAGAATTTTGATGCAATTCTCCCCCCCCCCAGGACATGCTTGTATGCAGATTTGCAAGTAATGTCTTCTAATATAATGCAGTTTTGGATGTTATTTTCACTAAGATATTCATTTTTATGCACACTTTCCCTCAGATTTATGCATTTTTGTAAATTTCCTTGGGCTGGAGGTCTGCCTCCAACAATGGGTGCCAGGAAATTGGTCAGCAGCTCACATTGGAGGAAGTCTGCCTGCAGCACCAGCTAATCAGTGGTAGATTGTCTCCAGGCTTGGAGGCTCTGTTTAACTATCCAGCTCATATCCAGTAGTAGAACCATCCAAGGATCGCTGTCTCCCATCTGGATTTTAAACCCTGACTTTCCCCCAGGTATAGTGGCTCAGGGAGGAATCTGAACAGTGCAGTTTGCAGGGATCTGTATGAAAAAGGGGGATGGGTGTGGCTCAATTAACAGGCATACACCAAACTTTCAGAAAAAGGCCAGCTTGGCTCATAAATACAGAGCCCATTCTGAACAGCTGTGGGGCAGGGGTGAGGGCAGGGGCCTCAAAGTCATCAAAAAGCCGGTCAGTGTTAACAGCTGAAGCAGACCCCAGCGGCACACTTTTAACTGTATCTAACACCTAAGCAATCCAGTCTAGCAGCAGTTGTCCAAGATCAAGCTGCCAGAATGGGAGTTTCAGCTGCGCTTGCTAAAGGCAGGCAGGCAGGCCTAGTTCCCAATGATGCCATGATGAAATACAGGGGCATTAGAAAAGCAAACACATTGTCACTTTCCCTGTATTCCTCTCCCTTTTTACAAAGGTAATAATCCAAATTAGCTAACCTGCTGTTTTGCATAGATGTTGCTATTTACGGTGTATGATAGGGTTTCTGCAACTTAATATTAAATATATCAAAGAATGTGCTTCTAACTGTATTGTGAATCTTGACCTACAGTCTTCCCATATCCTCCTACTGAAACCTGATGTCTGTTTCTTAGTAAGGCATCCCTTTGGGTACTAGGTCAAATGGGGGGGGGGGGAGATAAACATGTGATGGCATTGAAATACAGAGCTTAAAAAATGCCTTTCTGCTGCCACTAACAGATCGTAAATAATTTTCTACTCTGCTTGCTCAGTTCCTTATCATACCTGGTTCTCCCAATATAGCATGTAGGTACACACAGGGAAATACTACTAAGCAGCCTTCAGAATGTGTTTAGGCTGACATTACCTCAATATGCTGATCAGAAACTGTCAAGAAATGTAATAATATTCTAACCGGCTGATGCAGCAATCAGTCAAGGACTGTTAACAAGGCCAGAGGGTTAATCTCCCGGGCTATTTAAGCATTTGGAATACTGACTGATACACAGTTCCAAAACATTGATTTTCTTGCATGCTTGCATTCTCATTTTTTTTTTGTTTTGGGAGGAGGATCAGAGAGCGTTTGCTGTTCCAAAATGTCCTTCAGTATTCACACTGAGGCAACTGTTCACTGTAATTTCAACAACAATGATTCATCCTTTGTTGTAGGAAATGGGCCATCCTAATGTTAGCAATGCCAGCAAGCGTGGGTGGGTGATGGGGGAATGATGCGTAATCGTCTTCCAGTTTTGAATACTGCTTTGTGGTGCTGAAGTGGGCATTCAACTAGGCTGTGTGAAACTTAACGGGAGAGAGTGGTTGCTAAAGCAAAGTGGGGTGGAACCCTATCATTTCTCCTGTACCCTAAAAATCCAATGCTAGAGTGCAGCAAGTCTTGCGTCCTGTCACATTTCATAAAATTCCTATCATTCCGAGACTCCCTTAGAGTCTTCTCTTTCCTTCAGAAAAACTGAAAAATGACAGGAATACATATCTAAGTGTTTAATGCTGCCTTCTAGAAATGTCACATGTTTAGGTATGGAGGGCTAAGGTGGGCCCATGAACCAGAGATTCTCCACCTTTGACACAGAAACTCTGTTTACTGGATACCTGCTTTTGGAGTGCTTCTGCCTGCAGCAATGACAGATAGCAACAGCTCCTTAAACAGATTCAAACCACTGGTCTATCTAGCTCACTCTAGTCTACACCTGAGCAGATTTGGGGGAGGTTTGAGAAGGAGAGGGGGGAAGAGTCCCATTGCTTAATATGTCAGAGGCAGAATGCCTCTGAAAAGTAGTCGCTGGGAATAACAGGTGGGCAGGGTGATGTTTTGTTCATTTCCAGCTTTCAGACTTCCTACAGGCATCTGGTTGAACACTGTGTGAATAGATTACTGGACAAGATGGGCCATTAGTCTAAATCCAGCAGGGCTGTTTTTATCCTGGCACTGATGGGATGCTTACTTAGCACTGCACTGGATACAAGCCTCAGTGTATTTGTCAATTTGTTCCTCAGCTGCATTATTTATGTTTGGAAAATTTCAATTTACAGGCATTCCCTTAGTGCCAGCTACTCAACAGTGTATGTGTGTATTGTTTGCATGTATATGATGGGAGCCCCTATTGCTATGGAGCTGTTATCTTTTAACATTGCATTTTTACCGGTGAGCCGAATTGTTGTGAACTCCATAGGAAAAGCAAGAGATCTTTTCCTGAACCACAGTCTATCTTTTATCATCTGACTCTCCTTGAACTTCCTTCGCCTCTGCAGGAGCTTTATGGCTTTATTTTGCTGTAGTGATACAGCTTAATGGAAGTGAGTGATACAAGACAATCCTTGAATGCTGCCAAGTGCTAGTTACCTAGGCGAGAGCTGCCCAAGACAAAGCCCTCTGAATGTTGCACAAGGGAGCTGGAAAGCAAAAAGGTCTTCTTTTCAAAGTCTCAGCTGACCCAGACATCCCTGGTTTACCGAGGAGCTTCGGAAAATGAAGCGGGACCTCAGACGGCTAGAGCGAGTATGGCGGGGTGCCCGTGATGGAGCCTCAAGAACATCTTATAGGGTTTTTATGAAAACCTACGAGATGGCAGTGAAGGCCGTTAAGAAGTCCTACTTCTCGGCCTTCATTGCTCTCGCCCGGCGCAATTATTTAGTATAATTAGGTCTTTAACGTCCCTTGAAGGACAGCCAAATTTAAATAACAATTTGACACACAGCTGTGAGGCATTTGCGAGCTTTTTTGCGGAGAAGGTCCTGTTGCTCCGCCATGACCTCCCTGCCAATTTGGATACAATAAAGGAACTGGAGGCCCCTCGACTGCCCTCGGGTCCAGTATTGGACCACTTTGACCGGATACCCCCAGCCGATGTGGACAGACTCCTCTGAGCTGGAAAGCCCACCACCTGTCCTCTTGACCCGTGCCCGTCTTGGCTGATTAGAGCGTGTCCAGATGAGGTGCAGACCCCCCTGTGTGATATCATCAATTTGTCCCTTGGCACCGGGATATTCCCAGGGGAACTGAAGGAGGCAGTGGTGAGTCCGCTCTTAAAGAAAACATCATTAGATCCCTTAGATCTATCCAATTATCGCCTGGTTTCAAATCTTCCATTCCTGGGTAAGGTGATTGAGAGAGCGGTTGCTGGACAGCTTGGTAGGTTTCTGGATGAAACATCGGCTCTCGATCCATTCCAGTCCGGCTTCCGCGCTGGTCATGAGACCGAGACGGCTCTGGTCGCCCTAACAGATGATCTCCGCAGGCAGCTGGATCGAGGCAGCTAGACCTGTCAGCAGCCTCCGACATGGTCGATCACGAACTCCTGGACCACCGCCTTGCCGACGTTGGGATCCAGGGCACAGTCCTTCAATGGCTGCGCTCGTTTCTCTCTGGTCGGGGACAGAGGGTGGCGCTTGGGGGGGAATTGTCATGGCGCCACTCCTTGGTGTGTGGAGTGCCTCAGGGTGTGATTCTTTCCCCGATGCTTTTTAACATCTTTATGCGCCCCCTCGCCTAGCTTGTCCGGAGTTTTGGGCTGGGTTGCCATCAGTATGCCGATGACACCCAACTCTATCTGTTGATGGATGGCCATCCTGACTCGGCCCCAGACACACTGACCAGATGTCTGGAAGCTGTGGCTGGATGGTTACGTGAGAGCAGGTTGAAGTTAAATCCTTCGAAGACAGAGGTCCTCTGGCTGGGATGAGGCGATATGGGATTGAGGGGTCAACTCCCATCTCTTGCGGGGGTGCAATTAGTGCCAGCATTGTCCGTTAAGAGTTTGGGTGTAATCTTTGATACCTCCCTCTCTATGGAGGCGCAGATTACAGCTATAACAAAGGCGGCATTTTTTCATCTCCGCCAAGCTAAGCAGTTGGCTCCTTATCTCTCTCACCCTGACCTAGCCACTGTGATCCACGCGACAGTCACCTCCAGATTGGATTATTGTAACTCGCTCTATGTGGGGCTGCCCTTGAGACTGACCCAGAAACTTCAGCGGGTGCAGAATGCCGCGGCAAGACTCCTTATGGGGTCTTCGCTACGATATCCTATTCATCTGGTACTATACCAGCTGCACTGGCTCCTGGTGGAGTACAGGATCAGGTTTAAGGTGCTGGTTTTAACCTTTAAAGCCCTATACGGCCTAGGACCCTCATACCTACGGGACCACCTCTCCTGGTATGTCCCACAGAGAAATTTATGGTCTGCAAATGAAAACATCCTGAAGATCCCAGGCCACAGAGAGGTTAGGCTGGCCTCAATTAGAGCCAGGGCTTTCTCGGCCACGGCTCCAATCTGGTGGAATGCTCTGTGACAAGAGACTAGGGCCCTGCGGGACCTGACATCTTTCCGCAGGGCCTGCAAGACAGAGCTGTTCCACCAGGCCTTTGACCCCCTCCTCTGGCAATCTGCACAGAATTTTGCTTAATGGTTGCCATCAATTTGATTTTAATTAATTTTATAATGAATGTTTTTAGAATGCTGGATTATTTTGATTGTTGTTAGCCGCCCTGAGCCCAGCTTCGGCTGGGGAGGGCGGGATATAAATAATAATAATAATTATTATTATTATTATTACTTCTTTGCAGACAGACCACTTCTGCTATTTCTTTGTTATGCTAAGAAGGCAGGGGGCTCATCCAGACTTTTGTGCCATGTTTCTAGGCTGCTGCCTTTTTTTTTTTTTACCAAGAGTTTCCCCTGTGAAAACCCACTCTTTACCACTTAATTGGAGGAAATGGCAATCCACAGAAAACCTGAATTGCCATTTGCTCTGATTCAGCATTAAAGAGCAGGTTTTTGCCAGGAAAGCTCAAAAAACCAACAACGCTCAGAGTGTTAAAGTGAGGACCTGTGCCTAGAAAGTATGGGGCAAAAGGTAAATGTGGCTGAACACTTGAAATCTAAGTGATATCATTGAATGGGCTGGGGCAAGACAGAATCTTGTAACAATACATTTCCAAAACTCTCCGACTACAGTTGTTCCATGACATTTAACTCAACTAGGCCAGCAGGAAGGGAGTGATATGGCTGACTGAGGGAAGTTGTAGCTGGAGGTTAAAACAGTGTGGGCCAAGGAAGCTAGGTCCAAATAAGAATGAAATTGCCACAACTGCATCAAGAAGCAGAGATCTTTCAAAGGATTCCTAGCCACCACTGCAGCAAACACATCCAGGAACAGTCTTTAAGGCTAGTTGTTGAGCGCTTTAATGGAAAGGGGCTCATATGTGCACAGGGATATTAGGTCTGCCAGTCACCATCATTTTAGTCTTGTCAGGATTTCATTTCACCCAGTTTATCCTCTTCCATTTCCCAGTCATGGCAAGACACAGGAGGACCTGAGTCACCTAGAGGAAAAAAAGATTAGGTGCCATTTAGCCAAATGAAGGCACAAGGTATCAAAAATCTAGATCTTCCAAAGCACCTCTCACAGGCTGAATGAAGAGGGAGGGAGAGAAAGAGATGGAAAATATCTCATCACCACATCCTGGATCCAGCCAGCCACCTCAACCGCATGTTTCCCTGAAAGCCCAGGTAGCTTCAAGTAGTCAGAACTTGAAAAGCAGCTAGAGTAGAATGGGGAACCTGTGGCCCCCTAGATGTTGCTGGATCTCTTCCACCAGCATAGCCATGGTCAGGATTGATGGGAGTTGTAGTCCAACAGCATCTAGAGGGACAGAGCTTCCCCAGCGCTGAATTAGAAGGACTACAGCAGGGGGAGAGTGAGGGAGAGCGTCTGCAGAGCAATATGCTTCTTCCTGCAGTTGCATCGTAAGGTTACAGATAATTCAAGTTTGTAATTAAATAGTGATTTCTCAAGTGTGTTATCTTAGATTTAACTCTGATAAATACGAAAGCACCGAATAGCATTAGATCCATACCTGGGGTCCGTATTCTTCCTTAGCCTTGGCTGACCTAAATAATTTTGTCTTCTTCCTTTTCACCATCCCTTTCAGATGGTTAATGAATACATTGAAAAATGCCAGACCTGGTCCTGGTCTCTGGGGCACTTCACTATTAACCTTTTTCCATACTGAAAATTGCCCATTTGTTTCCAGTTGGTTTCGTGCCTCTTAACCTCTTTTTAAATCCATGACAGGGCTTTTTGCTCTTGCATTCTGGTATCTAAGTTTCCCGAGAGCTTCTTGCAAGGATTTTTTTTTTAAATCAAAAGCCTTTTGAGAGGCTGAATAATCCACTGAGCTTTTTGTACTTAATTTAAATCTTCCAAAAAGTGCACAGTTTTCCTTACTATTCTTTACAAGTATGAGTGTGTGTGTAAGTGGGAGATAGACAGATTATATTTTAATATTGCACTTACATTGACAATTCCAGATGAAGCTGTGACTTTGCACCTTTCCCCATTTCTTTGGACATATACAAATGAATGCTGACAGTCATTTTTGGGTAGCAGTCCAGTTTTACAGGATGTTATCAGACATTAACAAAAGATATCTCTGTAGTACATTTGCAAGATGGGCAGCTTTTGATGGCACTAGAGAGCCTTCAAAGAAAGAGGGAGGAGAAAGATTTAGGGGACAACTGTGGCTGTTTTATCTGTTCATAATTTCCTCTTTCAATTACAAGCTTTACAGGATAGGCTTGCCAAATGCCCTGAAAAAGCCCATCTGGGCTTGCTCCTCTGCCATCAAAATAAAAAAAATGTGCAGAAATCAGTTGGGCTAATTGTTAGGCACCCTGTTAATGTCATCCAGTGAACCAGTGGCTACAAGCAGAGGAGGAACAACAACTGGCAACTCCATTAAAGGCATAGGAGCCTGGTTAGGAAAAAAGTTGGCAACCTTATCTTCTAATCTTATTTCACTTGATGAATTTAGCTGCTTAATAGGCATAAGTTGCATGTGAATTCTTGCTCCTCTTTGTTGGATACAGCTTCGTGTATCTATTCCAGTGAAGAGAGAAAGCTGGGACCTAGATCTATTGTTCTGCCACTGTCAGCCATCCAGCTGCAAGGTAATAAAAGTTTAGGAAGCCACACCATATCAATATTCCCTAAATAACATGGCTGTTAATTGTGGTGCCAATAACAGCTGGAATTTCCCAGCATTTTGGAGCTTCAGGGAACATGGAAAGCCCTTAAAACTGGGAAAAGAAAAGAAAAGTTGTAAACAGTGGAATCTAATGGCAATATGCCCAAAATTCATCTGGGATTGTCTCTCTGTCTCTGTCTCTTTCTCTCTCACATGCTCATTCATTCTGCGACACAAAAGAGTTAGTTTCAAAGGATGTCTAGAGGGAATTTCACATGTACAAAGCCTATTTTGTAACACGAAGAATCCTTCTGTTAACGGCAGGCACTTAGGTAAGTACGTTTCCGCACTCTTACCTAAATCCTCATCCGCTTTGCATGCGAGTTTTAAGGCTTTAAATTTCAGAGCTAAAGGATGTTAGAGGACCAAAAACATTTACTTGGGGGAGCTTGCAGCACAAGCGAAGTAGCTTCACACTTCTGCATGGGAATCGTTTAGCTCAAGAACAGATATACATTCCCAATCTTCATCCCTGAAAAGCCTTTCGCCCTAGAGTGCTTGTGTCTACTTGCTGACTACACTTTGCTGTTTGGCTCATAGGGATATTCCCTCCTACTTTTAGTCAGTGATTTTTTAAAAAGCTGTTATTCCTAAATCATGGGCAGGGAACCTCAGGCTTAGAGGCCAGATGTGACCCTACAGGACTCTCTGTTTGACTCTTGGGGGTCTTCTGACCCAGGCTACACCTCCCACCAACCTGGCTACACCTCCTCATCAAGTTTGCCTAGTCGGAATATGTCCTTGAACTGTAACAATACCTCCTGCATTCATGAATGGAGAGATGTATGTATGTGCAGATACTTTTAGCTTCTTTATGGGTGGAAATGTAGCCTTCGGTGCAGAGGTAAGAGCCACATTAATTGCTCCACCCATGTTTTCTTCTGGCCCTGCACAGTGGTAGCATTTTGTCCCCTAAGAAGGTTCCCATGATGTATTGTAGCCCATGGGTTGAAAAAGATTCTCCACCCCCATCCTAAACCTAGATGTGTATTCAGCAGTGTGGTCAATGAAAAGAAATAAACAGGCCGGAATTACAGAGCTGAAGGCAGGACATCTGTGACGGAATTGCCAGGATTTTTGAAAACTAAAACATAGCCCTGTTCCCCCCCCCCCCCGTTTTTCAGCAGGGATTAAAGAGGTATTTGTTCCTTTCTTGCATCAATCAAAATTGATTCCTCTCCACCCCCACTGCTGTTCGTTTTTTGCCTGTATTTGCCTTATACCTGCATATCTGTTAAAGGAGTTCCTGGTACAGTTTCTAGGATGTTGGTTTTTAAAGTCAGAAGATCCACTTAATATATTCCAAGTAAAAATAGTCTGGTCCTCAACAGAAATAGAAAAGAAAGGGAAAACATCAGTGTATAATTAGCTGGGTACTGTTGTTTTCCTACACAGTATCTGTCTTCAGTCTCTCTATACCAGAAGCTAGTAAGTTGCTTCCATACTAAGTGGAGTAGTCAGACAATATTGTTGTATACTTTCTGCATTTGGTTTTTTTGGAGCTGTTCTCCTGAATTTTATTGAAGCACTATTGTGGCCTTTCAGAACTACAGCCTCTTTAATCAAAAGCTTCCTGTTTGCTGGTTCAGCCTATTTTATTTCTTCGTGTTGACTACAGCTGGGAGATTAGTGATGGATTTTCCCTTGAAAAACCTTTCCACCAATTGGTGCTGACGGCAGTTCCCATGGGGGAGCTTTAATTAATGACTGCTTCAGAGTGCTTCTTTTCATTTTTATATAGCAAAATTATTTTGCAAACAAAGATGAAAACACCCTATATAAGTAGTTAAAGTATCCCCCCTCCAATGGGAACAGGAATTGATATTAAGGGGCAGTTAAGAAGTCTTTGACTACTATTCCCATTATTGAGCTCAGTAGAAAGCAATAAAAGTGGCAGAACAAGTGAGCAATAATCTTAATATTGTAAGGTACCTTACAATATTGTAAGATTTATTTCTTAGTGAATATTCAAGGATATTGACCATGATAGAGAGCACCATTGGATGATATAGCACAGAAGGTTCCCACATAATTGTAGTAAAGCAGTGATTCAGAACCTTTAAATGGCTCTAATGTATAAAAAGCCAATAAGAGGGTAGGTTACATCTTCAGTAAATTCTTTGTCTTAAGAGGTGGGGCAAACTGTTCAGTATCATTCATGAATCTGTGGCTTATTTGTAGGGTAACTTACTAAAGAATGTTCATGTTGAGTGTGAGTTTTCAGAGAGAGAAACTTCGAAACGAAAGAACATCAATCAAGTGATATTTTTTATCACTGCATCTTTCTTGAGTAATAGTTAGCTGTGGTGTAGAATAGCCAATATATGTAGAGCTGTGAAACTGTCTCCAGGCATGATGAATGTTATATGTGTGTGTTTTGTAATACAGGAAGCAAAATCCATCAGCTTAAGGACCAAAACTACATATTCTTGATTTGTGTGTGTCTGGCAAGTGTCTCTAAAAATTACCGATATTTATGAAAACAGCATATAGTGTTCGTTCAATTATAGGTTTGAAATACCCAGTACCTTATAACTGAGAATTGATTATTTTAGGGATGTCACTATGTAATAGAGGGAGAAAAAGTTTAATAAAATTGTGCTCAATAAAATGAATTTTTGCATTCAATGGGAAGTACTTTCAGATACATATGCAAAGCCTCAGTCTTACTACTAAATTGTTCTGTCATACACTCTCATGAAAAAGTAGAGTAAGATTCAAAACATGAGAGGCACAACTAAAAGAGGTTTAATAAAACGGATGTTTGTAAAACAAAACAGGAAAATTGGCACTAACTCTATCTTACCCTCTTTTTCCTATGTGTGTTTGTTAGAAGCGCTCATAAAATGTCACTATGCATCATGGCTTTCTACCAAACAGTATGCATTTATTTAAGACAATTGGTTAGCATACAGCCTAGCGGCTAATGCTGAACTAATTTTATTTCAAAACAACAATAATCTTAGGGCTATATTCTCTCTTCAGCTCAACCCAGTGCCAAGGAAAACAGCAAATCGATCTCAAAGAACATGAACTGGGAAGTTATGTGCTTGTTAGGACATCTCAGTCCTTTTCAGACAAACAGTTCCATAATGTTTGCACAGTTCCAGAATCCTGTTCTCACTGTGTTCAATCAGATGCCTATGGAAAGCCCACAATGAGCACCTGAGTGCAACAGCACTTCTCCAACTTGTGATACCCAGAAACTTGTGAAGGTATGGGACTCTACTAGAAAAAGAAGAGAAGAGTTTGGATTTGATATCCCGCCTTTCACTCCCCTTAAGGAGTCTCAAAGCGGCTAACAATCTCCTTTCCTTCCTCCCCCACAACAAACACTCTGTGAGGTGAGTGAGGCTGAGAGACTTCGGAGAAGTGTGACTGGCCCAGGGTCACCCAGCAGCTGCATGAGGAGGAGCGGGGAAGAGAACCTGGTTCACCAGATTACGAGTCCACTACTCTTAACCACTACACCACACTGATCTAATCATACTCTAATCATATTCAAAATTGTAGTGGGTGGTTTGAATTTTACAGTAAAATTATGAATGGGTAGTGGCATCTGATCCTTCTCATTCTCCTGATTTACATCTCATGTCCCTTTCCTGCACTTTTTACCTCAGTCCTGTTTGACTAATGAAGTGAGCTGGACTACACCATGCCTGAAGGAATGGAGAAAGGTGAGTTAAGGCATGGAATAGGGAGTTCTGAGTTCCCCTCGCCATGTCACCTTCCCGTTTACACATGAATGGAACAGATGTATGAACAACAAACATGGCTGCCCTAGTCACATCAGAAAAAAAAATGCATTTTCTGTCTCGGGATAAGTGAGACAACACACTATAGAAATATGGATATCTGAATAAATATTGTCCTGTTAAAGGGTGGGGCGGAAGACAGAGAGAGAGCCATTACATGACCTTCCTTTTGCCTGTCTGATTCATTAGATTCCACCCCCCACCCCTGCTCGAGACCTGCATGAATAAAAGACTTAAGCCCTCTTGAAGTATGCTGTGTTCCTTCAAAAGTATATATAAAGTTTTAAAAGACAGAGTTCATAAATGTGGAAAAAGGCTAGATAATAAAAAGACCAAGCTATGGATATCATGGCTTCTCTAGGGTTACCCAGAAGCAAAAGGGATTTAAATCACTTCCCCCTCTCAGTGTGTGTCTTAGGCTGACTGAAAATGAACTACTCCGATCCTGCGTGGAAGCAGTGGCACAAGCAGAGTCAGCAGCAAAGTACTTACTTTATGAGCATGAGAAATATCAGCTTGCCAGAAGAGCCTGGCTAGGCAGAGATCCAGAGAGCAAATCAATTTTTAACACCTCTGAAATCTATGTCTGCAATAAGTGCATCTGTGAACACGGTCCTTCCATGTGCCTTGGCATCTGTGAGCGTTACAAGAGTGCTGCATTGCTCGCTCTCCTTTGAAGTGTTTTCTACTGGAACCAAACCTTCCCTCACATTTGCATCTTAAAGCTGTGGGTGAGTGACTTATCAAAGATATATGTTTTTGCCTGTCAGGACTGGCCCGGCTCCTGAGGTGAAGGACAAGATGGCGTCCCCTCCATTCCCTGTACAGAAGCTGACCAGACTGGCAAATGAATCTGACTTCAGCATTGTCAATGGGACAGAGTCTTCCAATGTGGCTTGGAGCCCAATTTCTCCCAATTTATCAGATGATCCCTGTTATGGGTAAACCTGAATTTACGAGTGGGAAAGATCAATATTGGTGTTTGAAGGTAACATCATGCACAACATGCAAATTGAATGGGAACACAAACAGCTCCAAACACAAAGTAAACTTGGGTGTGGACAAGCCCTTATTCTTTTTAAACAGGATTAAAAAAATACTGGTTCCCTGCTCTCTTTCTATGGCAATGGGCAGTGGAAAGTTCTCAATTTTGTAAGCGGTCTGGTTTTGGATATACCGTAGTTTGGCACACGTGTTTTCCTTGGAGAAGGAAGTTTAGAGTTGGCCTATAGACTGAATATACTTTTGAAACAAAGACGTTTTATTTGGTTTGTTTGTGTTTAGTTATAACATTTGTATTCAGCAATGCGTCTGGGTCAGTTTACCTGCACAGTCCATGTTGATGTGGCAGATCCCTTTAGCACATTTTGACTCTGTTAATTTGTCTGTGATACATTGCTTCTGTGTCAAAAATTTCTGAATACAAGAGTTGGAGCAATGCAATGCTTACAAAATGGTGGGAATGTGTGTGGCGAAATGTCAGAAATGTGAATAAATTCTTGCTTCAGAGGCAGAGTTTGGTTGTTTTAATAAAATCCTGGAGAATGTGTATTATTCACAGTTCTTCAGTGTCACACACCTCGGTAAGTTTTACTCAGAGCACACCCAATAAAATGAACAAAGTTAGGTGTATTAATTTCAGTGGGTCTGCTCTGAGTAAAACGTAGTTGACTAGCACCCAGAGTTAAGTGTGTCAGGAAGTAGGCATGCCAATCATTGCTCTCCTTGTATGTCCATGCTTATTCCCCCCCCTTTTTAATGACTCTTATACCAGACCATTGCTGTGACTTTTTCAAGCATTAAGCTTTGTTCCCTTATGGTTAGACAGATTACTACTATCTGCTAGGAGTGTGAAACTGCTTTAGTTGAAGCCTGAATACCCAACTGAGTGGACTGCTTGAGAGGCATTCAAACCTCCTCCAAAGTGAAGTGACTCCTGTCTGAAACAATTCAAAGTGAAGTGAGCTGCTCCTGAAGCTTCGTAGCTGCTTCAGAAGGGTATTGCACAGTTTATTCCTGGACGAATGATAGTTTTGTGAGCCTCTCCTAAGTTCTCCATACAAGGAAAATGCCAGGCAGAGGGGAGGGGAGACAGAGAGATGGCATGTAAGTGGTCTGAGAGGCAGATTTAGGGGAGCACAACCGGTTCAGTTGCACTGGCCACAAAACCACAGGGATTGCTGCAACTATTATTCAGAATGGAGTGCAATAGAAAGAGGGGCACAGAATGTTGGCATTTCACAGGGTACCACTGAAATTTGAGACTCCAAGGTCCACCATTGGTTTACTGGCCATTTTATTCTCTATGCTGGGGGAGGTTAATTTGCTGCTAGAGAGAATCTAACCAGAGAATTTCCCCCCCAGAGCTCTCTGGTCACAGCTCTTTAGAAGTGACATTGTCATCCCACTGTGTTTAGTGTTCTTTTTCAAATTGACTCTTTTGGGAGCAGGAACGTAGAGTTTTGGAGTTGGCAGTGGCTGTGTTTTGCTTCTGTGATGTTCTTATTCCAATTTTCTTAAAATTCTGTACTAAAATCTATCTTCTTGCATCATAATTCTTATGTACTCTTGCTGTTAGTTTATTCACTAGTATTAGTGAATCAGGGAAGTTATTTTCCTTCATAACATACCACCAAACTGGCCCTAGCTTCATCTGATATAAGTTCACTGTTAAATATTTGTAGGTCTGTGTATGTCTCTATGTGTAACATTATAGCATTTGACTGTGTCTGTTATCTTTATTGTGTGTGTCTGTGTTTTACACACACAGGAAGAGAGAACAAGCTTTCCATTAATGTACACTTTCATATTTCAGTAGAGTGTCATCCACTTCATTAAGGATGAAACAGGAGCATGGCAAACCTCATGGTGCCCCGATATCAGTTTGTGGAGGCAGAGTTCACAAGATCAGTTCACCTCCCCCAACCAACTTCTAAGGCAACTAGCAAAAACAAAGATCATACAAAACCCTGCACCCATCTGTCTGGAATTCATGGAGTCATAGAATTGTAGAGTTGGAGGGGACCCTGAGGGTCATCTAGTCCAACCCCCTGAAATTCAGGAATTGCAACTAACTAAAGCATCCATGGCAAATGGCCATCCAACCTCTGCTTAAAAACCTCCACATGAAAGTGAGGCCACCACTTTTCTGGGGGAGTCCGTTTCAGTGTCAAATAGCTCTTACTGTCAGAAAGTTCTTCCTGATCTTTAGTCAAAATCCCCTTTCTTTAACTTGAAGCCATTGCTCTGGGTCCTACCTTCCTGAGCAGGAGAAAACAAGCTTCAATAGGCTCCATATATTCAGAAGGGGATACAATGCCTCAAATAAAATCCCATCAGATTCTCCCAAGCAATAAAAAAAACACTATTGGTTGATTTGTCCATTGCAGTCAATGGGGTTTGGGTAAACTGAAGTGAGGTTCTGCTTCTTATCTGAAGCAAGGCACATCTTGCCTCAAGTGAAATGGACCCCTCTCTGAAGCACTGAAGAAAGTGAATTCATTTTTCTGTGCACACCCAAGCGGCCCACATATTGAAATGCATAAGCAACTGTGGAGTAGATGGTACTCTGCAACTATAAAGAAATAAATGTTTTGTGGCTCAACAAATCTTAAGGTAAGACTGTTTAACTGACAGAGTTCATGTAAAATCTCAAAAGAGACCAGTTTGGACTTCAGATCTGTGCCAGTTGAAATGGATAGACCTGGCTCATTATTAACTGTAGTCTTTATTATTGTAATCTTCATTTGCAAATGGCACAAAACTCCTAAAATACTAAATAAAAAGAAAAGGACTATCTGAGCATTCAAATAGCTTGGATATCTATTCATTGCTGAAGCAAATACTTGTGTAGTTGATCCTGTAACAGCATCTGAAAACTAAAGCTAATACGTCAGTATTTAAAAAGCATGTTATTTTCCCTGGTGATATTACCTCAAAATCTGTAAAACCCTAGCAACCAGGCTAAAATTAATGGCAATAATGTCTCTGCACTTCTGAGTTTGGCCTGTGGGACTTAGGTTACACTAGAAAACCTCCTCAAACTTTATAGCATCTCTTTGTGAAATAAGGGCATTTCCAAGGAGACCTGAGATATGAAGCAGTGCTGAACACTTGAGAACTCTTAAATAAATGCTCGGTGTTGTTGTTGCTATTATTATTACAAGCTGCCCGAAACCACCATCTTAGGTTCTTCTAATTCTTTTTTATGGCAGGTAATCTTCATGCTTTGTTCAAATGTTCTGGTCTTATATGTTGAAGCCAATTATTTCAGAGAGACATAAATGTTGCAAGCAGTTGATTGAACCATTTTAAACCAGGGCTGAACTACAAGACTATCAATTAAATTAGAACCCCACGAAAACTGTGACACAAAATCAATGGAATCAACAAGCTCTATATACATAGGAAGGCTGGGAAAATGGTGCCTTTGATCCTGTGTTCCTGGGAATAGAGCGTGAGCACAGACCTGCTCTTGCATGCGACACAGATCAGCAATGCTGTGCTGGAGAAGTGGCAGACAGCCTGGAATAGGTAAACAAGCTCAATATTTTATCAGCAAGCAGCCAGCAGAGTTTGCAGCTATGGCACTTCATGTAGCCTCACCATTGTGGTGGTTAAAACCCACCTGTGTGTTTTCTTGGACTGCATTTCCTCACTTTTCATATGGTTCTGTCAGCTGTTAGATTTCCGGAGGAATATTCTTTCAGATGTGCATTTGACAGGCCACTCTCCCCCACTCTGTTCCTCCAGGTTTAATCTGCTATGAACAGAAAAGACATTTTTTAAGCAAAAGGGAGAATGGCTACAAGATGCTGAGGGATACACTGGATGCTTTTGAGGTCAGAAAAAAGAAGGCTACTGGTGATGGCTGAAAGGCTTCCATTTTATCTTAAATAGATCAGGTCAGCAGTATTCATTATCTCCTGAAGGAACTCCAACTGTTTGAGAAGGGCCAGCTGCATGGTTCTTGCTATTCACACCGTAAGAATGAAAGGGAGAGAAGATCTGTCAGGGTAACTGCACTCTTGTTAAATATCAAGATCCAGCAAGATGGCATTAGGTCTGTATAATGCTTTCTGTGCAGCAGTTTTACACACAACCTTGATCACAGTGGCACTTTCTATCTGAACTCCACTCAAACTGACTTGAGTTTAAGAAAGGACTGTGCAGTATATTTCAAGCATAACTCTCAGTAGTGAAAGAATATGACTTAACGTTTAAGGTGATTTCAGAGTACAGTGGTACCTCGGGTTACGTACGCTTCAAATTACAGACGCTTCAGGTTATAGACTCCGCTAAGCCAGAAATAGTACATCAGGTTAAGAACTTTGCTTCAGGATGAGAACAGAAATCGTGCTCCGGTGGCACAGCAGCAAGAGGAGGCCCCATTAGCTAAAGTGGTGCTTCAGGTTAAGAACAGTTTCAGGTTAAGAACGGACCTCTGGAACGAATTAAGTACTTAACCCCAGGTACCACTGTAACACTAAGAATGACTTTCAGTTTGCATGGAAATGTACTTCTGAACATTATTATTAACCTGTGCAAAATGAAGAAGAAACAACTTAAAACAGAATTCACAGACACAGAAATCTGAAAACATTGACAATTATCATTGCTGTACAAGCATGGAATGTTTCAGTGCACCTGGAGTTTAGTCATATATACTGTACCAGGGGTAGTCAATCTGGTCCCTACCGCTCACTAGTAGGCATTTCAGGATTCCAGGTGGGCGGTAGGGGATTCTACAGCACATGTTACTGCATGTTTTACCATCAAGAAAGATGCATTAGTGGGTGGTAGGTATAAAAAGGTTGACTACCCCTGTACTATACCATATATGCACCAGATAGTCATCACACCATTTCTAGAGGTCCTAATGCTGGGGCAGGGCAGGGTATAGATTGTTGTCACCCTGAGAAAGTAGAGCTGAGAAGGGGAGGGAGAAGAAACCCACATCACCCAGAAGCTGGGAAATGAGCAGAGGTGAGGAAGGAATCCTGTGTCAGTAGCCAGAAATGAGTGACAGAACCTGCTTCCCATCCAGCCAGCTCTTTGGTCCTAGTCCTGGCTGTGCCTCCACTCTATCTGAATCATTCCTGATTCACTGGAGCAGAGCAAATCCAGGTGGAGCTGTCCGGGAGCTGGTGAGTGGAACAAGGGGGTGGGCAGAGATACTCCTTGTTAATGTAAAAATTCACAGAGCAAGTAAAATTCCCATTGACTGTACTGAACCAGGAGAGGGAATCTGTGACTTTTCAGAGGACTCCAACTCTCATCAGCTACAGCCAGCAAGGCCAGCGATGGGGGATTATGGTAGTCTAACAGCATCTGGATGGCTACATTTTTGCGGACTCCAGTGAAGAGTTTATGATTTCTAGCATAGGTAACATAAATAGGGACCTTACTGAAGTTTATGATTAGTTTGCAGCGAGTGGCCTCTTCCAGTTTCGAGTCGGCCATCTTCCAATGCAGCGAGTCGGCCATCTTCCAATGAGCCCCCTGGTGCCCCCCCCCCATTTTATTTGATTCTTTTAAACGTAATAAATTTTTTAGCAGCTATCATAACAGCAGTGTTTTCTGCAAGCTAGACAAAATGGTGGCCACATTGTCCACCAATAAAGAATGTAATGTAAAAAAAAAATTGTAACAACCCCCCCTCACAACCTTGTGAAATACAGTACATTGTAATCAGCATACTTTTCTAATGTGGTGCAGTGCTAAATATAAAACCTGATATTTAGTTAGCCTTGGTGCAACGTGTGTTAGTTTAGCACAGTGCCAGTTCACGCTCAGTCGTTTCTAAATATAGTTCTCCAGGTCTCCTAATGTCATTTTTAAGTATCACTTTCAAAATGATAGTTTGTAATATTGTGTAGCTTTCACAAACCCAAGGAATTCCCTTGAGCACATACACTATACTCTCTAACACAATGTTCAAGCCCACTGAAAGCACTTCTGACTTAGTTTTAGATTGTCACTACAGTGCTTTCAGAAGACTGAATAAAATAAACTCAGGAGTCTGGTGATTTACTTTTAAGAAGAACAGAACTGTGCTGCCTGAAACCATAATAAAAAGCCCAAGTTCAAAATTTAAGCTGAAGCTTATTTACTTTCTAGGTATGCCGATTATTGGCACATTGTTTGCTAGAATGGTTCATGAGTCTCATCTTCTCTCATTTTCCCTCGAGTTTCAGGGCTCTAATTTCCTAGCTAAGGTGGTGATTGCCAAGACAGGTGTGAATGATTGTTGCTCAAACCAAACTGGGCAGTTGCTGTTATTCTTCTTCCAGCAGAAGGCCACATTGACAGAGGTTTTTCTGTGGCATTTGAGAGTATACATATAATGAAAGCATTCCCACAACACTTCTGCAGCCTCACTTTGGGCTATGTGAAAGGATATATATTTTTTTTATGTCAAACCAATCTATTTTATGAAAATGGTATATAGGTTCTCTTAGTTCACATACCATGGTCAATGCAATAATAGGTTTCAAGAAAGATGACCTGTGCTTTGTTTGCTTCCTTTTGGAAGAGGAACTCTTCTCCCTGGGCAAGGATCCAGCAGTTAGCAATCAGTTGCTGCAAGAAGAGGATAAGAAGGGTGCACCAGCATTTAAAGCACGCTCCCTCTTCTGCCAGGCTCTATCAACAACAGATACGTGAGGTAAAAGAACTGGATTCAAGGGGTGGTATTCTACTAACTCATCTCATCAGTGCAGGAATTACTGCTGGCACAACACAACCCCCCTCTCCCCCTCCCACCTCATCCCCAAATCTGTTCTGAAGGGCTGGGGGAATCCCTAGAACAGATTTAGGGGGCACATAGGTGAAGCAGAGGGGGGTAAGTGTTTAAACAGGCTTCTGTTACTGAACAGTTCAGCAGTGGGCCTGAATGGATCCAGCAATATATTAGTTTGTTCTCTTCCTATGCTTTTTCTACACAGTTTGTGTGGAAACAACTCAGCAGTAATCTCTTTTTCTAATCTAATAATCAGAAGAATCTGAGTCCTTAGTATTCCTTCCAGGGGAGTAGGTAGGGGATGGTGAGGAAAGCCTCTGCCAGGGGTGCAGGTGTGTGTGTGGGGAATCAGCTAAAAATATGTTCATAAATATGTTTATAAATAAAAATATTGATTAGTTCATGAGGAATTGAAGTGTGTGAGGAATTGAATGGGTGGAGGGAGGTTGGAGGAGAGGCAGAAAGAAGAGGTAATTTGTCCATGGCCTACAGGGTGCAATCTGGACGGTTCTGCCAGGGGCACAAGATCAGCTAGCTACAACTCAGCCTCCTTTACTCTTTTTTCCAGACTTATGCCATCATCCCATAGTCTCTGTCTCTAGGTTTCCCTCCTTTCCCTCTGCCTATCTTCTCATATTTACCCTCAGGAAGAGCAACCTCAGTTATTTTCACAGTTCTGTGAAATGGCATTAATTTTTCAAAACAATCCATGAAATGTGTCACACTAAAGCCTTTAAAACCACCCAACTCCATCTCCTTGTCACGTTTTGCCCCATTTTAACCAATGGCTTTGTTTGTCAGAAGTTTACAACCCTCTACCTTGAAACATGGCAATATATGGATGGTGCCTACCCCTTTTCACTTTTACAGTTGTGAAACTGAGGTTTAGACTAAAAAGATTAGCATTATACCTGAGTAGCAGTTTGCACCCATTTTCCAAACTGAAAGCCAACATGCTGTTTGCTTCCTGTTTGCCTCATTACCCTGGTTATCATACACTCTTTGAAAGCTTTGTTAATGTATAGATCTGAATTTTGTGTCCCCTGCAGAGTTTTGTATCAAGAGCTACATTCACATACTGGGTTTTTACATCATTGATTTAGTAACTTGGTTATTATTTTTCTGAAGTCCACAGTGTTATCAATTATTAAATAGCAGCAGCAGCAGCATGCTTTTATTTGCTATTTTAGAAGGTGTTATTAAAACACATTAATGGGAATTTAAAAGATTCTGTGCAAAATCTAGAAATACTTTTTCTAAGGTCTATTGAACAGTGATACTTTCTGCATTATCTTTTTAGCCTACATTAACTTCTAAAATACAGTATATTTATTTTGTAGCCTAGTGACTGGATATCAGCAGCTCTAGGATTCCAGAATGCTCACTACAATCTGAAAATACTGATTCTGGCTTTCATATTAATTTTTAACTTTGCCTGTTTATAGATGAAGGTGGACTCATAAGCTAGTGGTGGCTGTGGTCTGCACACAACCACATATTTCTCAAGAAAGGCTTGTTCTATTAGCCAGTGCAAGAATTTAGCAGCCAGATCTGATTTTTGAGATGTGAGATGCTGTGATGTGCATATTTTTATTTTGCAACATCAGTCTGTCACTCTCATAGTGAGAGGCAGGCATCCAAAGCTCTTTGTATTATGAGAGCTATTGGCTTACTATCACAACATCTTTCCTCTAGTTATGGCAGATTTCACTCAAGTTGACTGTGGGCTCAACATGAAGACTTGTTGTCTCTTATGCTGAATTTATTACAAGCAAGTTGACAGCCCTTCACTCCAAACTCACTTTGAATGCAACAAACTCTTTCAGAATAGACAGCAAAAGAATAAGCATTGTAATGTTGACCAAGCAAAATGCTTCAAGCTTATCTGGGGGAGGGTATGAAATGGCACAAGAAGAGAAGGTTATTTTGAGATAACCCAGTTTCCATGCTAATTTAAAAACTTTCTGCTCTTCTGAAATAGCAAACAAATATGTGTTTGCAACTGGAAACTTATCTTATAGAAGTCTGCTGCTGGGCTGATTTTCAATAAGTAGAAATGGCCTGCTTGGAAGGTGACAAATCATTTTGAGTGTAGCAATGAGGTTCTGTGCGCCATGATCACTTTACATCTCTAGCTCAACCTAAGTATTAAGTACCATAGGATTCAACATTAAATAAAGCGTAGCTGTGAATGAGCACTTAATAACATCATTGTTAACTAATGCACAGCAATAATACTGTGATTGTCTGTGTGTGTGTTATGACATTACTTCAGGTACAGAACAGTGATAATGTGAAAAGATAATGTAAAAAGGTTAGTAACAATAAGCTCATTGGGAATCTCATTTATGCCAAAAGGAAAATCAGGTGAAATGATCAATTGTATGCAAACAATCCACTCCAGTATTCTGCACAGCAGTGGTTATATAATTTGAATAGGCTCAGAACTTAACCCTGTGCCAATAATGATGCTTTTTAGCAATATATTTTCCTCCTTTAAATAAATTTGCATAGCAGAGAACATTGCTGAATTGAGGCATAAATTTTAGGGTGTATTAGCAATGGTATTCAGTTAATAGGAATACAGTAATATAAAGGTTTTTTTGTCCTGGAAAAAAATCTAAATCATATTTTTTAAATGGACTAATGGTTCCTATACCATTGAAACTGAATGTCAAAACTGAATGTGGAAGTTAAAAATGAAGGGCAGTGTTCAACTAATTTTAAGCTGTGCTTTATGACTCCTCCTCCCATTGTAACTTCTCCACCCACTCCTCCCTTAGCCCTCTTGGTTGGGGAGAAACCCTGGAGCAGGCATAGGCAAGCTCAGCCCTCCAGACATTTTGGGACTACAACTCCCATCATCCCTAGCTAACAGAAACAGTGGTCAGGGATGATGGGAGTTGTAGTCCCAAAAACATCTGGAGGGCCGAGTTTGCCTATGCCTGCGCTGGAGCATATTTAGAGGGCACATAGGGAGAGGACAGGGTGGGGAAGTTACATTGTGCAGCTAAAAGTCATTGCATTAGTGTAACTGTTTAGTCAAGTACTGCCCTAAACACATTCAAGGCTGCACTAAGGAGATCACTCTGTGCAAGCATTTCTGCTTGCCTGATGAAATGATTTCACCTTTCTTCCCAGTGTGCACTGCTCTGGGGGTTCTCCTGACCACCAACCCAGAACTGATTTGGGGGGGTGACATAGGGGGAAGAGAGGAATAAGGCCCCATTGCACTGTGGGCCTTGTGTTGGTTCCTGGCAGCACAGCTATTTAGTTGAATCTGGCTCACAACGTTGTGTCCAACTACATTCTACCTAGAAATGAATGGATCTAAGTTGGTCATGTCCATTAATTTCAGTGAGTCTACTTTGAGTATCACTAATGTTGGATACATTAGTGGGACGTGGGTGGCGCTGTGGGTAAAACCTCAGCGCCTAGGACTTGCCGATCGCATGGTCGGCGGTTCGAATCCCCGTGGCGGGGGGCACTCCTGTCGTTCGGTCCCAGCACCTGCCAACCTAGCAGTTCGAAAGCACCCCCGGGTGCAAGTAGATAAATAGGGACCGCTTACCAGCGGGAAGGTAAACGGCATTCCGTGTGCTGCGCTGGCTCTCCAGATGCAGCTTGTCACGCTGGCCACGTGACCCGGAAGTGTCTGTGGACAGTGCTGGCTCCTGGACTATAGAGTGAGATGAGTGCACAACCCTAGAGTCTGGCAAGACTGGCCCGTACGGGCCGGGGTACCTTTACCTTTACCTTTACCTTTAATGTTGGATACAACCCTTGTATACAATGGTCTGAGCTATTACAAAAAAAGTTTATAAGCCATTTATGTGGAATAATTTCAAGTGTAGAGAAGAGCACCATGAGGTTCTACATATCATTAGCTTTCACATATGTATTTACTGCTACTATTTCATGAAGACCTGTTACCCTGTGTATATACAAGCAGTTTAACAGATTATTTACTGATTATTTAATTTGAATTAAAGACATTTTTTATATCTATAGAGCATCATAGTTAAGTTTTCTGAGGGAGTGGCTCTTCATTGTATGACTGTATTGTATTACTGGCTTCTGATATGCTGCTGAATCAGATTTAAAGTGTTTTAATATATATCCTAAAATGGCTCAGGACCAAGGGAAAACTGCCTGCTCCCTTACATGCCTACCTGGACTTTGAGATCCTCAGGGGATGCTCTTCACATGATGCCACAGATACAGCATGTGGATACTCAAGAGAAAGTGTTTTCAATTATGGCACCACAATTGTGGACTGCTCCTGCTCTCAGATGAGAGTAATAGGAAATTATTCGCTGATGTCTTTAGGTACATATTCATTTGTGATTGTCATTGGAACATAGCCCATTAGTAGAGCATAACATTCTAGTTTGTTTTCGGTATTTCAGTTAAGGATAGCTGAGCTGGAACAGACTTCTGTTATGTACAAGGAAGCAGAGCCAGTGGGAGGCATACGACACGTTTATTGGCTACTCCTATGCAGATGAGGTGCACAGAAACTGGCAGGCATGTAGGGACAAATCTGTGATCCGATCTCAGTTTACAAATCCAGAGGAAGGTACATGAAGCAAGGGCAGTGAAAATACAGAGCTGTCAGGACCCTGGACAGATCACTGGAAGCTGATCACTTGTTCCATTGGCGTCTCAGTTCCAGTAGAGCCCTTATATAGCTCCAATCAAGAGCCATACCCTGTGACTCAAAGTGGAGAACCTAAAGGGACAGCTCTTGGGTCTGAAGCGGAGCATTTTCTTTCCATTTGCTCCCAGCCTGCACTGGGAAGTAGAGCCTGGAAAACATGACTTTTATGACAAGGAAGCCCAAGGTTCTTCTGCGGAGTCTGGGTCAGGGAGTCTATCACTGTGTGGGCTTGTGCCATCTGTCTGGTGTTCTGGTTGCTGCTTGGGGCCTGCTCCATCATAACTTAGGATGCGGCCTTATACTAAGTTAGACCATTGGTCCATCTAACTGAGTCTTGTCTTCACTTCTCTCCAGGATTTCAGACAGGAAACATTCCCAGCCTCTCCTGGAGATGCCAGAGGTTGAGCCATGGACCGTTCCACACAGCTGGCCCAGTTTGGCACTGGACTGCTTCATCAGATCTCGAATTCTATGAAAAGAACACCAATATAAAGAAAACAGAGATTTATGCTGGTAGAATATCTAAAATTATATATTGAATCTAAACATTGCTAACCAGAATCTTGTCATGCGTGATGCTTCTTCTGTGATCCTATAAAGATACGTGCAGGAGAACAGCAACCATACCCTCTTTGAAAAATGAGGCAGAAAAATCATTTTGCGGCCGGGGGGGAGGGGGGGATAATAAAAGAATGCAAAAACAACCATTTGCCTGAAGTGTGAAAAGAGAATATGAGCAGAATGTAAAAGTGATATTATGCTGCATAAGCAGCAGATATACAACTTGCTTTTGGGTTTCTCTTTATTCGGCTTTTTGCTTCTGCTTTTACACTCTTTAAAAAATATTGATGTTTCAGCTTTCAAAAATATATTGTACCACTGTGTCTAACATAACCTGTCAAAATTTGTGACCACGTGGGTTTCATTTAAAGAAGATTAATATTGGCCTTCGCTCTTCTCTTTGCATCAGTGATCCTGCTTGGCAACATATGTGCATACTCAAAAAGATAATCTTCCTCCTTATATTCCTTCAGGACTGCAATATTGACTGAGAATGTTCTCTTGTCTGTTCCATGTGTGCAGCAAATTCAGATGATGAGGACATGCTAGTGGGGCATTTTCATTGACTATAGATTATTCTAGATGGAGATTTGTCAAAGTGAACTTAAAAAAATAAGCAAACCTCTACAACTTCCCTTCTTAGACTGCTTTTAGGCCATGTCACACATTATTCTAAAGGTGTGCATAGGAAGCTTCTTATTGCTAAGTGATCTTACTTGGTATATTGGTTAGTCCTGCCTACACTGACTTGTAGAGGATCCCCAGGGTAGGACTTTGGTCTCTCCCAGACCTACCTGGAGATGCCAGGGATTTAACCCAGGTCTTTCTTCGTGAAAAGCAAATGTTGCAGCACTGAGCTATGGCTCTTTTTCTAAACATAGAGAATGTTTTACATGTGTTCACAAAAAATTTGGCAAGTGCCCATGATAAATGCATGTGTGTCAAGGTTGCTGGGACAAGCTGTGGCGTGCCTATGTATTAGAAAGCATTTGTAATTACCTAATGTGACAAGTGATCCTTAGGGACCAGGATTGAGCTATTTAAGTGGGGCGTAAGTAGTCAAGAGAATGTAGTTCCTGTCACTGGCTGCTCACATGCACCGCGCTTGTTCAGATAACAGACTTTCAAAATGGAATTGCAATGGAACTGGTTGAAGGTAAAACATCATCAAAGTATTCCAGCCTTTTCCTATTGCTTAGAAATTCTTCCTGAGTTCAGACAGTTCTGTGTGAACATGATCTGGTGCTTATTTGTCAGTGCCAAAATTAGGCTTCATTTCACTTGGGTCAAAGCCCCCCTCCCCCCCGCCGCCATGTGTGCATTTGCACGCACACCCACACAGACTGGAAGCCTCAATGGTTCCCCTCTGGAGATTTAAAGGCCCTATACGGCCTAGGACCCTCGTACCTACGGGACCGCCTCTCCTGGTATGCCCCACAGAGAAACTTACGGTCTTCAAATAAAAACATCTTGGAGGTCCCAGGCCACAGAGAAGTTAGGCTGGCCTCAACTAGAGCCAGGGCTTTTTTGGCCGTGGCTCCGATCTGGTGGAACACTCTGTCACAAGACACCAGGGCCCTGCAGGACTTGACATCTTTCCACAGGGCCTGCAAGACAGAGCTGTTCCACCAGGCCTTTGCCAGGGCACAGCCTGACTCCCTCCCTCAGCAATCTTCGCGGAGCTCTGGCCCAATGGTTGCCAGTGGCTTGAATTAATTAATTTTATAATGAATGATTTTAGAGTGTTGTTTGTGCTGTACTTTTGTACTGTTTTATTGTTGTTAGCCGCCCTGAGCCCGGCTTCGGCTGGGCAGGGCGGGATACAAATAAAATTTATTATTATTATTATTTCACTAGGGGCAAAATACCCGGCTAGCTCCCGCCCCCATAGCTACAGCCCTGTTTTTGTACAGTCAATCTGACATGTTCTTTTGGAACTACAGTAGACCCACAATTGATATGCATTTAACTTGTGTGCATTCAGCTGTAAGGGCTTGCAAGGGCTGTAAGCACCCAATGTGCTTTGGCTATTTGCAATTTGGGCTTTATGTGCCATCGCCAGAACATAACCCTTGTGTAAATTGTAAGTGTACTGTAGTTGATTTTGTTTCTAGGAATCGGTTTGGCTCTGGTTTGCTATTTGAAATAGCGTCGTCATTGTTTACATAAAGTAATGTTGGAACGTTCAGAATTTGCAAATAAAGGCAATGATAGAACATCATAATGTGAGCATCTGTAGTGACTTATAATATGTTCTCATTGTGATATCATGACCATGGAATTAATGTAACACAATCATATGTTTGGTTGTTTGCAGTAATTCTTTTCCATGAGATTCCAAGAAGCTTAACAGCCCCTGCTTTTGATTTCCCCCAGTTCTTAATTGTGCTTGGAAAATGTCCAGTCTTATAACAGAATATTCAGATCAGAATGAGAGCAAATGATGCCTATGTCCCTGCCTAATGTCTTTGTGTTGTGCCTATAGTCAGAAGTTGTAAATTGAGTGGTGCAAATGTATATTATGTGCTAGAGGCTTCTGATCAGTCCTGTCATAATCATCAGCTAAGAGAGTGCTCCAGGTGCCCCTATCAACTGAAATTTAGCAAGGATGCCTTCTGAGTCATGGAGCAAACTCTGCATAGTAAGCTCCTCCCAGGGAAGGCCACCTAGTTCCAATTCTGTCTTTTATATGTCAAATAAAAACCTGGTTTTAAGAAGGTCTTAGAGATCAGTTAACTTTTGTGTTTGATTCCTTTTTAATTTGGAATAGAGTTTATCTGCCTTTTTAAATTGTTTGTTGATTTTGCAAGCACAGACGGAGTGAGTCTGCTGCCGGTGCAGGGCCAGCACAGTGGCAGTACCCATGAACCACAGGACAATGATCTGGGGTTGAATCAAGCCACATCTTTATTGATCACAGATGTCAGCAGGTTTTGGCATGGGCACTGGGTATGCATCCAAAATCATCCAGCCCGCCTGCTGGTTGATGGATCATTAGGGTTGATCCTGTGAGAAGAATCGCCCTGTGATGTACATCAAATAGGTGTGACCCACCAGGCTCTCCACTATGGGGAGTATTATGGCCCATCTGCCCTCATCTGGATATCAGGACATAAGCACCTCCCTCCTAGACCCCTTTAATGAGGTATCCCCATTCCTCGAGGCAGGGGATTGAGGTTCCCCAACCTCCACACTGACTAAGGATGCATCCCCAGTGCCTTATTCACCATCAAATTGTGACAATTGCTATGAGGTAGCCAAAACCCCAAGACAGGCTTGAGGGGTTTCTGAGGGGGAAATTCCTGCCTGGCCCAGAATATAGCAACCAAGATTTCCATTGCAAAGTTGTGCATATAACCCACTTGTTTACCCATGGGCTGGTCGAAGCAACTAGTTTAGGGAGTGAGCTGTCAAAACTGTGTGCACTCTCATTTTATGCATGAGGAGAGGACCTATCATGGACAAACGGATGACGGGGACGAGGAAGAGGATCCCAGCAAGGAGTGTAGCCAGGACTGGGACATGCTGGGGCAAGCAGGTGATGGGGAAGGAAGTACTCACAGAGTGACAGAGGATGGTGAGGGGATGGAGTGTACAGGAACCAGAGCAGCAGGACTCATCATCAGAGCCAGAGGGACCCCTGTCCATATGAACATGGTGACCTCTGAAGCATAGGGAGCAGTGGGAGTGGTGCTATAGGAGGCGGAGGCAGAGGCAGGCAAGGGCTGACAGCCCAACTGGCCAGGTGGGGCTTGATAGCTCTGGGAGGAGGGGTGTGATTCCTCAGAACAGGTGAGGGTCATATGCCACATCAAGCCAAGTGCTGCAATCAACATGCAAATTACACAAGGGGAGCAGAGCTGAGGTTTTGTGTCTGCTCAACTGCCCATGCTGATGGTCTTTGGCTTGGATGCTCCTGGCCCTCTAGAGCACTGTGCTTCAGGCTTGACTCTGGACTGTATCCTGGCTGCTGGACTTCACTTGTGTGCCTTGACCCCATGAACTTTGGACTTTACATACTGACTTGCTGCCAGGTAGGCCAGGGCTTCAGGACAGGAGCTGACTAAAGACTCAAATGAGCTGCTCCCAGTCAGGTCTACTCCTGAAGACCCACCCTATGACCCACCCAGGATTGGCTGTGGGTGTGCCCTGTCAGTCAACATGGCAAGCAGAGGAGGACATGAAGTCTCCCACCAGCAGTTTGAACCACCCCCCCAGGCAAGCTACACCACTTCTTTCCCCAAAGAGAAGGTAAGTATAACTAACCATGTATCTCATCAATCTCTTGATGAGATACATGGTTAGTTATATTTGGGTTTTTTGTGATTTGCTGCTGCGTACTTTGATTTAACAGCTTGCTGTTTTTAACTCTTGTTTATATGTTTTTATAATAAAGTTATATAATGTGCATGTGTGTGACTGCAAAACATTGCCTACAATATATTTCATGAAATCGGGCTCAAAATGTCCTCTAAAGTAAAAAAAGAAAAGAACAATTTAACACTTTTTTGTTTCATCTCCAGTATTCTCACAAATAAAACCTCTTTTGTAGGTTGCTCTGTTGGGCACCAGTGAATGAATCAAAGATAAATCAGAGACCTGGCTATAAAACAAGAGTGAAAAGCAATTTTAAAGGAGCACATTGTCCTCTGATGTCTCAGATAAAGAGCCCATTTTTCTTCCCCCACCCCACTGAGACATGCCAATCTCAAAAGGTTCTTGGTTGGTACAATATTGGCTGAAAGCTCATTCTCATCTGAATCTAAAATGCAAAAAGAGTTGTCATGACTTGTGTACTGTGTCATAAATGGAATCATTTTATGGGATGAGAAGTGACTCTGGGGATATCTATCTAATAAATAGATGGAGCAGGAATTACAGATGTGCAAATGGCCTGCCATGCTAGTCCCAAAGTATGAGCAACCCAGGCCCTAAATTTATTCATCTCTGAACAAAACTACAGCAGGATATTCTGGTTTTTTTAGCAACTATAAAATACAGCCACCCGTGTCCCTAATTAGGGACACGGGTGGCGCTGTGGGTTAAAGCCTCAGCGCCTAGGGCTTGCCGATCGAAAGGTCAGCGGTTCGAATCCCCGCGACGGGGTGCGCTCCCGTTGTTCAGTCCCAGCGCCTGCCAACCTAGCAGTTCGAAAGTACTCTCGGGTGCAAGTAGATAAATAGGGACCGCTTACTAGCGGGAAGGTAAACGGCGTTTCCGTGTGCGGCTTTGGCTCGCCAGAGCAGCAATGTCACGCTGGCCACGTGACCCGGAAGTGTCTTCGGACAGCGCTGGCCCCCGGCCTCTTTGAGTGAGATGGGCGCACAACCCTAGAGTCTGTCAAGACTGGCCCGTACGGGCAGGGGTACCTTTACCTTTTACTTTATAAAATACAGCCACCCGTGTCCCTAATTAGGGACACGGGTGGCGCTGTGGGTTAAAGCCTCAGCGCCTAGGGCTTGCCGATCGAAAGGTCAGCGGTTCGAATCCCCGCGACGGGGTGCGCTCCCGTTGTTCAGTCCCAGCGCCTGCCAACCTAGCAGTTCGAAAGTACTCTCGGGTGCAAGTAGATAAATAGGGACCGCTTACTAGCGGGAAGGTAAACGGCGTTTCCGTGTGCGGCTTTGGCTCGCCAGAGCAGCGATGTCACGCTGGCCACGTGACCCGGAAGTGTCTTCGGACAGCGCTGGCCCCCGGCCTCTTTGAGTGAGATGGGCGCACAACCCTAGAGTCTGTCAAGACTGGCCCGTACGGGCAGGGGTACCTATACAGCTAGAACCATATAGTTTTCTCTTTGCTCTGCCTCAAAGCAATCCCTTCAAGGGAAATCTTAGAACCAGCTGCAAGTTCTTTCTTAGTAATCTAAGGACCTTTTAGTGAATCAAAGTCACCCACACATTTCTTAAATGATTCATATTATCACCTTTCTTAAAAATAGGAAGAAAATAAATACAAATCTTTATAAGAAGGAAATGATTATGCTGATTAGTTACATTACTGTATCTTTGGCATTTTAGTCTAATTAATTTAATACATTGTATGCAGTCTCCCCCAATGACTATTCATCTCTTTTAAAAAACCCTCTTATTTGGTTATTAACCTAACATGGTTTCCTTCAGGAATTCTTTCTGATGGTCATTAGGTGTATAACTAGTTCCTATTGTAAGCCAACTCATTTTCTGCTTTCTCTCTCTCATAAATTGTTTTTATTGAAAGATTCTCAGCAAAGGTACATACGTCTGTTTTCAGTCCATGGAGTCTTTTCTACAGGTCAGTTACACAGTTACAGGTATGAGACACTGCTGTCATAGACATTGTGAAGTTGGGGGGAAGAGTGAGGTGGGGGAAAGAAGGCGTCTAAATATATTTGCTTCTTTTGTATAGTATGTGTGGAGTTTTGGTGTCAGCATCATGTGGATAGGTTCTTTATTATTCATTTATTTGTTTTCATTGACTGTGTGAGAGATTGGGGAGCCCAGAGCATGGTATATTAACAGGAGCTTCTAGGGTGTTGTTAGGTACAGTTTATGAATGTTCATGCATTCTTTCATTGCCTTGGCAAAGTTGATTCTGGTTATACTTTTCTGCAGTAAGCATGAAGTTAAATGTTTTTAAATGAGGCATATTTAGAGGAGCACACATGTAATAAATAAATCTTCATCAACAGTCCTCCTTCACTCCTAAAATGGAAGGTCTAGAGCAGGCATAGGCAAACTCGGCCCTCCAGATGTTTTGGAACTACAACTCCCATCATCACTAGCTAACAGGACTAGTGGTCAGGGATGATGGGAGTTGTAGTCCAAAACATTTGGAGGGCTGAGTTTGCCTATGCCTGGTCTAGAGTAGACAAAGAACTTTTAGATGCAATGTATCAGAACACTATAATTCTGAAAAGGGCATTTGTTTATTGCAGAAGCTCTACCAGTTTGTGATCGGAATACTCTTAGCTTACATGATTTACCAGATGTTGAGCTGGTTTGGACATCATACTAAACCATAGTTATGTGTTAGAAAATCCTAACTGTGGCTAGTGGAAATAGCCAACTTCAAATTTTAGTTTATGAAGCTGGTTTGCTTTCACTAATCATAATTACAATTAGGGTTTGAATATGTTGTTTAGTCGTTCAGTCGCGTCCGAGTCTTTGTGACCCCATGGACCAGAGCACGCCAGTTATACTTAGGGTTTGAATATAAGCTATGGTTATTCAAAGCTACAATTAATCTAAAGCAGATGTGAAAGTTTCCAACTATCCTTCTAATGAGGTGTGGGAAGTTGGGGAAGGCTAAGCTTGTTCTGTATCTGAATGCAATTTCACGTTGAAATGTGTGTATGGAGTGGAAAGGAACCCTGATTAGCATCAGCTGGCTCTATTCCTGGTATCCATGGATTCTGGACACCTTTTTAATAGCATCCTAGGCATGTACCTCTGATGCATGATCCATATCTATCACAAATTGAGTGAAATCCCAATTTCCTACTTGTGTGCATTCATTTCTGTATGAGGGGGAAAAAATCTGCACTGGGATTTAGGATGGAAGAAATCAAGAGTTAGAAGACATTTTGACCATAATAAGGAGTGAAGGCAAAAGATTCAAGAAGTGAAAGAGGATTTCTCATAACCTATGTCAAGAATTGTTATGTGCTAAAGACAATAGCTACCTTGCTGTCAGTCAAGGGGTTTAAGGCAGAAAGGGATTGTGTGGCAGTTAATAGCTATATATTAAACATCTTCTGACAGGTTGGTGAGGCAAGCACTTGTTACCCAAGTAAATTTTATGGAGTGTTGTGGAGCAAATGTCACCCATGACAAAATATTACTGTAGGAACAGCAAAATTGCAGACAATCTGGGTTTGTTTGATTTAGGTGAGTTTCAAAATACTGTGGGGATTTGCTTGGATATACCATATATCACATCCTGAGGTAACGGCTTCTGGAACAAATGAAATGCACAGCAGACAGATTCTGTAGCAGCTGGCTTGGGGGGAAAAAGGAAACTTTTGTCTCTGAACGATTCTGACATATTAGGAAGTACGTATGATGTGGCTTCCTAATAAAAGCCAGGATTCAAATAAATGGGCAACTAGTTCTGCATGCTCAAATCCATGGGCAATTGGGCATTATATTGTGTTTCTTGAACACAGAGCCACCCTCCCCAACCCAAGCTTGTGTCTAAATACCACAAAGTGCTTTTGAAAATGAGGGGAATTTTGAAAGTAGAGTGTGATATAATATGAAGCCTGCTCTTTTATGAAGAAAAGTCAAATAGCCTACTTGGCTGCAGACAAGTCCCTGGGCATGCCTAAAGTGCCTCTTTGGATGGTTTATACACAGGGCAGTTTGCAACAGAAATAAGGAGATAAGACTACCTCAGATCCATTAAAATAAAATAAAATTCTACAACTACAAATCACTAACATCAGCAGCAATAACAATAAGGCCTTTCCTCCTCCAGATGCCTCCAAAAAGATGTGTTTTGAGCAAAAGCCTGAAGTTGTTAAAAGATGAAATCAGATGGACCTAAGCCTAATTCTCTCCCTGACTTCTGTCCTAATGGTTGTATCTCTTTTTTAGCGCTAGACATTTAGTGTACAGATTGTATTACTTTTCAATTTGTAAGCATTTTATAAGCCATTCTGAAGGCTCTTGTGAGGACTGAAAGTCAGCTTATAACTCTCTTTGCACTTCCATGCATTTGCATCCTTATTCATTAGATGTTTGGAGCGCATATTAAAGCAACCTATTCAATGGGCTTTTTTTATTATGAATTAATTCCACTTTCTTTCCTGCCCTTCACCATTAGGTCCAAGGGCATGTTACAGCAATTTAAATATACGATATTACAGCACTGGAATCAATGAACGTGACTGAGTTAGGTCCATTCATTTCAATAGGGCTTCTCTGAGAAAAAGTTAGTTGACTATCACTGCAGGTGTCAAAGACCAGGGTAAAGTGTGGTGTTGGGGAGTTTCAGAGCATTTATTCTCGTGCAGCTCTGATAATTTTGCCCCAAGAGAGAAGAACACATAAGCATAAGTAACTAGGAAGTAGGCAGAATGAGGTCTAATTAGTTATTTATATTAAAAGGCTTTCTTCTGTTTGGGAATAAAGGATAAAACAGGATTTATAAAATTATGTATGGTGTAGAAAAGAGGATAGAGAATTGTTTTTCTCCTTTTCTCATTCTACTAGCACTCAGGGTCATCTAAATGAAATTGATTGGCAGTCATTTCAGAAGACCAAAACATAAATATGCAAACAATGGAGGCAAAATGGTCCTTAACAACCAAATGAGAAACCAAAAATCAGAGTTAAAGACCAAATATATATATAAAAACACAGAATTATTCATTATAATTAATTAATTATAACACAAACAAGTACTTCAGTAAGTATTAATTGTCCAAATCCTATGACCCCCCCAAAGCGGCCTAATATAGCACAGAAACAGAACATGACAAATCAATCGGCTTTGACTCTTGCATATAAATCTTCTGAGGAGGGGGACAACATAATTCACTTTATGCCTCCAATATAAACAGCTGTCCTGGATAAAGAAATCATTATTCTTTAATGTGAGCATCAGTAAAAAAATTCCCAGGCCAATTAATGTGACCAAACACTACTTACAAATTGATATTCCTGCAATAGACTCAGAGCTTCTGATGCATATCATTTCAGCCTCTGTTTGCATACTAGATGAGGGAGGGACAGCAGACATGGTTGAGGTGGTCATGGAGAACGCCTGTACTTCAGTCATAGAATCATGGACTTGTAAGAGCTGGAAGGGACCCCGAGGGTCATCTCGTTCCCTGACAGATGACCATCCAACCTCTGCTTAAAAACCACCAAGGAAGGTCATACCACAGGTTTAAAATAAAGTTTAACAAAGACTGTGACATTTTTGTTCCTTTCCAACATGGCAAAACAACTTTATAGCAGGCACTCTCTGTGGCCACCCCAACCACAGGGCCTCACTCTGAGGGAAGAACACCTCTGTTGGGTTACTGAGTCAGGCCATTGCTCCACTTAACCCAGTGCTGTTTACTTTGATTGGCAACAGCTTTTCAAGTCCTCTAGTGGAAGCCTCCCCTACTTTCATTTTTGCTTCTGGAGGTATCAGGTATTGGCCCCCCACCTTCATTTTTAACTGGTGGTATCAGGTATTGGCCATGAGAACTTGTGCATACATATTACATGATGGCTTCCCTTGAAAACATCTGATGCTCCCTCAGCCTGACCTTTGGTATAGCTAGCTCACTATTATTTGTTTTGGCAATAGCTTTGGAGAAGTCCTTCTCAGCTCTCTAACCAGAGTTCCCTTTACTGGCAATGCCTGAGAGTGAAACGGGGGTATTCAGCATGCAAATCACATGGTGCCTATTAATGAGCTATTGCCCCTCCCTAGCACCACCTTTTAACCTGCTATGCATCAACACTAGAAGGATAATTTATAGGCAATAATATGTTGCTGCCTTCCGTTCTGTTGGAGGTAGGGAAAATAGTTTAATTTATGGCTAGTTTAGTACATTTTGAGTACACTCTCGGCAATATATAATAGAGATTGCCACAGCACTTATTAGCCCATTGCCTGAGCAAATGTTACCTCCCTTAGCATTGCAATGCCCTGGATTCGCTCTGGTGCACTTTAAAGTGAGTGTGCGTGTGTGTTTAACGAAAGCTACATAAATGAAAAGTCAGTACTTCCTATCAATTATTTACCTCTCCATGGACCAGAAGTGCTTCCCTCCATATAGATGCTCAATTGCCTGTACATTCTGCTATTTGCTTTGCCAGCAAAATCACTTTGCATTGATGGCTGACACAGAGGGATAATTTTGGAGCACATAGCAAACGTGACCTTTTGTGTTTACATTCCACAAGTGTTGATTGCCCAGGAGGAAAATGGTCTCCCTCTTCCCGTTGCTATTCACAAGGTTATCACTGGAGCCTCAGATCATAAAATTAGTCAAATGCCGTGGGAGCCTTTTCTGCTATCGATGAACATGCGTCATTGCATTCCTTTCAGCGGAGACCTGAGCTGTGGAATTGTTTTGCAAGGTTTGCCTTTAATGTCTTCAAAGTCAGCATGGAACATTTTGATGCAAGCAACTGCCCTTGGAATGGTAGCAGAACCTCACAAATACCAGACTGCTTTGAAAAGGAATTACAGCACATTGGAGGTATGCAACATCCCATAATTAACACATTGTGGAGCAGGAGAGTTGGGTGCATCAGCTGGCCCCATCCCCACATTCCTTGCTATACCTCTCTCCTATCCAGCTCTCCACACCTTAGGAAAGGTTTAAAGAGCTGAGTCTGGTTTAGGTGTGTTGTGTCCCTGCATGACTGAGAAATCTGAAGGAGAGTGTCCCTCACTCTCACATGTGACACAATCTTAATTGTGAGAGTTAACAGATCTCCGACATCATATTTAGGCTGGATCTAGATACATCAAAAAGAAGCGTTTCAGTTAAATGTGTTGTAAATTTAAACAGGGAAAACGGATAGAGAAAAACAGGACTCCACAGTGCTATCTGGTGGCACAATGTTATATCGCATATGCAACACATATAAATCACTTTTTCGTTACCAATCTAGCTGAGTCCCTAGTTTTGCCTCAGGAAGCAGAACCCGGGTAAAGTGTATGCAAAACAGGACTGGCTCGTACATGCCTGCTGTAGGCAGTTGTACAGTTCAAAATTCATGGCTATAATTCTGTTATACTAACAGATGACTTTATGGTGAAATGCAGCTGAAATTTGTAGAAGTGGGCACTCAATTCAGGCTCCTTGGGACTGAAGGTGGTTGAAACTGTAGGAACCGGGGGATGAAAAGCCAGCTGGCTCGGCCCCAGCTGGAGTGTCTCCCTTCTCAGCCTTTCCGCTGCTGAGATCCATCAGTCATCCTCCTCCAACGTGCGTCTGCAACTTAAGCTGCAGTGCATGCTTGAGCACACATTACTCAGCAGAGTAATCACGCAACAGAATCAGGCCCGAGGCGTGGGTACAATACTAAGATACGCATTTATTATACATAAATCAGGACAAAGAAAAACATGTTCTCCCTCCTTGTCGTTCTTCTTGGAGAGAGACAGAAAAACAAAAGCAATACAGAGCGGAAGTTCCGCTCATGCCAGCAGTCTGTGCTGGAATGTAAATAGACATGTGACATGTAACAATTCCACATATCTGCAGCTCAGGAGGAGTGTAATCCCAACATCCTCCCCCTTTACATGTATCCCATGGTGCAGTATTTCAACTGCAACCGCTGCACATAAACCTGAAGTTGTTCCCTGTTAACAACTTTTGACAACAGATCTGCAGGAATTTCATTTCCTGGTATGTAGGGCACCTGAATGAGTCCTTTCTGGATACACTCAGAAAAGGAGACAGACATTTGTGGAATTTTATGTCACAGGAGACAAAATAACTAGACAAGCCTTGGGTATTATGTACTGTGACCGATTGGGCCAATATTTGCTGCTCTACTTCAGGCAACAAAATGGTTTGGGCTGACAAGATGAACACTGGTTAGCCACTCCTGCAATGGAGAGCCAAG
This sequence comes from Podarcis tiliguerta, assembly GCF_965153285.1. NCBI lineage: Eukaryota > Metazoa > Chordata > Lepidosauria > Squamata > Lacertidae > Podarcis > Podarcis tiliguerta. The sequence continues at coordinate 58,004,845 of NC_139538.1, forward strand.
TTAGCTGAACCAATGACCTGTCTAGGTATAAGGAATGGACAACCTCTTTCTTTGTGAGAGGTCTGGGTGGGCTTGTTCAGTAGTGAAATAATGCAGTTCCTTCAGCCCCAGAGATTCTCCTTTCTTTCCTCTCTCATATGTTCCAGCTTCCCCTGACTTTCAAAACAATTCACACTGGTAAGCCACAAATTACTTAAGCACCTCCTTATTTGTATGAGGGTTGCACATTATTGTCAACTGTGAATAACAGGCAAGTACAAATCTTTTCTAAAGGCATTGGAGGATTGAGATGTTTTTCAAGGAAAATATACCTAAAAAGCCTGGCAGGACTGAAAGATATTGTTGATGTACAGCACATTTGGCAATTAGGAAGCAATCTTGAATGTTATATTTTCCTTATTCTCAGTATTTTCTTTTCCAAGGGATAAAGAAAACAAAAGAATCCCATAATAATCTACTTTGACCCTAGATGACTTATACTCCAAACTTCATATCTTTGCCAAATAGGTTATTTGAGTTCAAACAGCAGCAAATCTTCATATATCACAACTGTGTTGTTTTGGTTTCATGCCATCCCAATCTCATATATTGCATTCAACATTTTGAGGAATTAAACAGAGCAAAATTGTTTGAAAGTAAATACAGTACTTAAAGTCATTATATTTACAACTTTTAATTAATGCAGGACCTGATTTGCAATGTTAGTTCCTGCTGTTTGTGAATCAACGAGCATGTAAATTTACTTTGCCTTTTCTATGTAACATGGACCCAAATTGTTCCTTGGAGAAAAGGAGACATCTAGAGATTATTTTGTCATTTCAGTGAATTGTTGCTTACAACAAAAATGTTGATATTGAGGGAGAACTGTATTGGGATCTACTATCTTATGGGCTCTGCCTCTGTAGCTTTAACTGCAGCCTAACATCCAAAAATTAAACTGGTGATGCTTTTCCTCGCATAGAGCAGCAATGGTGGCAGACTTTACCTGCTTTATTTCTGCATGCCAGGCTGCTATTAATGCACAAGCATATCAGCTTGGCACCCCCTGCACGCTGTTGTGGGGGTTCTCCTGATACCCCTGAGCCATTTATGGGTGATGGACACTTAGGAGGGAGAAGGGAGGAAACCCCCATTACGCCCGCAGAAGTCCTTTTGCTGGGCTTCTGCTAATGGCATTCATTAGGTGAATTGCTCCCTATGTATCTTGTTTCCAGCCCAGAGGTTCTCTCTCTTGTGTCCATGTTCACAAGTACTTCTTAAAACTTACACTTTGCTTCTTGGACTATTGTTTGGTTTATGGTGAAGATTTTTTTTAAAAAAGCTTCAGTATCATGGCAAAGTTCACAATTTAGCCATTTCCTCAAGAATTTCTATGGATATCTGGTTTGATGGAAGATTGTGAGGGAGATCCCAATATCAGCCAACAGTTAGTCAGTGACAGGATAAATATAGACTTCCGATAAGCATTTTAAATGGTTTTTATTGAAGCTGAAATGTGTGACAACAGCACCCAGAGGTATCATTAAAGTTAATTAAGGATCTGATAGTGATTCAAACATGAGCCTTTAATTTGTGGGCTGGGTAGCTTGGCAATGCACAAGTTCTAGCCCTAAGCAAAAAAAACTGAAAACAAGGTCACAGCTTGAATCTGAAGAAAAGAGAAAAACATTGCTGCTGTTTGATTGCGATTAGGTATTTCTAACCAGTAGAGAAGACTGCTTTATTAAGATTCTTGGTCCATCCTCCCATGGAGGCTTAGGGAAAGGAATATTATATTAAAAACCCATGCAAAATGAAAGAAGCGACATGTAGGAAATAACAGCAAATCTGTCCACTATGTCATAATAATATGGGATCCCAACAAAGGGTTTGTGAAAGATTTAAGAAATAATAATAAAGAATGGCATGGCACATGCTGTTTTTCATATACATATACACTGATATGGGCATAAGGAAACATGTCAGAGGGTTGTATCCAACACTGTGTCTGTGGAATTTCACTCATACAGTGGAACTTTCCCTTTCTCTCCTCTATCCATGTGCCCCTAAAATCTGCCTCAGATGATCCCCTGATCCTTTGAAGTAGTTTTTTCAAGTGCTCAGAGGGCTGCGGAGAAGAGGAGGAGGAAATTCTATTGAGCAACTGAAAGTCTATTGTTGAAGTAGAATGAGAGTGTTGATTACAGCCCAAAGTATCCTTTAGCTTGCTGGAATTTGATCCTTCTTGGCCACACAAACTTTGCACAGATTACGACACATCTCAAATGTGGTGAGAAAAAGGATGTCAAAGACTTCATCTTCAAGAATTTAACTGCTTCCAGCACTATTTAGGTTCTTCAGACTAGCTGCTATTTTTAAACAAGACAGTACACTTTCAAGAGTTGGTTCAGGGTTTAACCGGGTTGTGTTAGTTATTTATCTTCTCATTGCTAAAAGGATTGAGACAGTAATGTCAAAAGGCTCTCAGTGACACTCAACCAGTTTAGAGTCTGGGATAGGAACAACTGCCTGTGAAACCAGTTTTTCTAGACATCATTCATCCAAATCACAAGTAAACCATGGGTTGTATCCAGACTTTGTCTTCTGCAGATTGAAAGGGTCCTTCCATTCATGAAAGGCTTTTGATCCACAAGAGAGGTCTCGCTGGTGGAGGAAGATTGACTTTTGCCAATTCCTTCTCATCCTACAACCCATAGATCTCCCACACTGCTCCAGAGTTACCTGAATCCAGTGTCAGAGGTGGCACTGAGGCCACAGGATGTAGGGGAAATTGGCAAAAGTCATCCATGCTTTTCTACTAGCAGGAACAAAGTTTGGTTCCAACCCCGTGTGTTTCAAGTTTCCCCAAAGAACTGGCACTAGCTCATGGTTTCTAGTGAAACTGGTCCTACTTTTCAGTCATTTTCTTTCAGGTATCTGTTTCCAACCCACAAACAATTTCGCAACATCTCATTGTTGGACAGGCCTGCCCGTTGGCCACTGAGCTAACTCACCTGAAGACAAATTAAAGTCCAAAACCAGGTCCACCAACCTCACTTTTTATTGCCAGGATGGAAAAGAAAGAAGTAGTCAATTGTCTTCTTAGCTCACAAGCAAGCCTTCTTAGTAGGGATTTAAGAAGCCATCATTTTCCGTTCCACACTGTGTTTGTTTCTGTTCCACTGCAGTTCATCTTGTACCAAAAACTGCATTACTAATCTTGCTGTCCACTGTGGTGAAATTAGATAAATTCCATTGTCATTACATTATTCTATCCCATTCATTTGAATGCAAAGAAAGCACAATGCAAATGAGGGTCAATGTAATTCATTTTGTATCGGTTGCAGACTGGTGGCAACAACAGCGAATATTAATTGTATAAATCTGGAATAATTTTCATTCCAGACATAAGACAAATTATCTAACATTGAAAATTTCTGCCCCCTTTTGTGTTTTCATTGGAATTCCCCGACATCTCTAAATAGGTGAAGTTAAGATCTTACTCAATCAGGTAACTCTATACTGCCAATTTGTTACTCAGAATGTAAAGTTTAAGGGGGGAAGAGAAAGATGGCCTAATTCATTCAGGAGACACCCTTATTTTAATTATAGCCAGTTCTTTGAACAATTTTGCACACCTTAGCCGAAAAGGAAATAATTGCTACCACAAAGAAGGGCAACCAGTTCTTGTGGAAACTTAAGTCTTCCATTAGTGTAATCTAGTGCATTTATTAATTTCAATCTCTCTGTAATTTCCATTAATCTGGGGTGGGTAGCACTGCAAAATGGAAGCTAGGGGTACATTGAACTCAGAGAATGTGAACGGTTCATGTGATGTGATGCTTTGGTATCAGGTTGTTCAGGAAAGCACTTAAAGAACCTATAATTCTATATTATGTAATACTTCCCACATAGCTTGCACACAGAATCATTTCCATGGCATTATTTGACTATCATTGATTTCCCTTAGCAGGAGAAAAAAAATGGCATTTTAATCTGTGAACAGTGATAGTATGCAATTACATAGAGTTTACCTCTCCTTGGAGATCTGCCAATTTCAAACAGTTATCATTCTGACTGCAGCTAATTAGAAATCAAAGGAGAACAATTTGAGAGAAATAAATGTTGTGGATACTGAAATTTTAAGGTAAGAAGAAAACTTGGTTGTCTTTTAGCATATGTGGCCTGATCCTATGTAGAAATGACTCCCTCTGGGATCAGTGAGATTTACTCTCAACTAATGTGCTTGGGATTTATTTCTTTATTTAAGAACATATATAGATTGTGTACCAAACATAGATGCAATAAAACCATCAGTATAAACCACAAACATAAAAATAGTGTCATAAAGCCTTACTCATTTTGCACAGTTAGCAAAAAACAAAACTGTAAAGCAATGTATTACGTATATTCTCAACAGAATACTCTTGAATAAATAAAATAGATGTCTAAAATGGTTGGATGCATCCTAACCAGGATATTGTAATGAGCTTGCAATTAAGAGTTTCTTTGTTTCTCTCTCTCACACACAAAAATTAAAAGCAAAACTGGGCCCAAGCTTTTGTGTTTTGACTGCAATTTTATCTATGTTTATTCAGGTAATTCAGGAGCTGAGTTCTGTGGGACTTAATCTGGAGTAACTGTGTATAAGATTGCAATCCTACACTATCTGTAATAGTGATGTTGGTTAGACGTCCAGGAGCCACTGATACCCTTAAAATAGTGCTTTCATTATGGGTGATTTGAGGGGAATGTAAGCAAGCATCCCAACTCTTAATATTTTGTATTTTAATATGCAAGTCACTCATAGAATCTGATGTGTGCTGATGGGTAACATGAAATACTTGTCTCTTTAAAATATTTTGAAGTAGTGCCTGGATCCATTTCAATTTGTTGGATACTAGAATTTCAAAGTGAGGCGTACCAAATTCTACATGTGCACACCTATCAGATTTATTTTTGTATCTTGGTATCTACCATATTTCATTGGTTAACATCAAATGCTAATCTACTGTCAATATATAAACTGGCTTTTAAATTTCTTCCCCAGTTCATAATTCCCTATTTCTGGTATGATTTGCTTCTAGGTTTAAGATTAGTATATAATGGGGCTGTGCAGTGAAAAAAACTATTTCCCTTGCTTGTAGTGCTTGGAAGCAGCCCAGCAAGAACTCTGTGTGTTCCAATTTGATTGATCTTTGGTTTCAGATCTGATCTGTTAAATCCAAAGTTCTGTTTTGGATGATTTCTTTGCATGCTTTCCAATGACGCATTTAGCTTCACACTTAGTTTGACCCTGATTATAAGATAAATGAATACCAACTAGTGATAACCTGTTCTTGTGCATCCTCCTCCTCCATTGACATTCAGTGCAAGACAGCAACTGTCTCTAAAGCAGGAACTAAAACTAGCAGAAACCAGCTATCACATCACTTAGTAATGCAGTGCAAGCAGTGCAGGAGACTTGCTGTGTCTTCTGTAACAGAGGTTGGCATTTAGAGAGTCCCAAAGTAAATATGCATGTTCTACCACAAACTTACTCTGAGAGTTGCTTCTTCAATATGAAGTTTATATCCCTTGGTACACTGCTGGGTAGGAACTTGTAACAAGCTGTCCATTAGAATATACTTCCGACTAGCACATGTTCTTGGAGTGTATAGGAAATAGACACTGAATGCCAGTAAACTGCAGCAGAAAGCACAGGAGCGATAACCCTGGGAGGCATTGACAGAGATCACTTGAGGTCTTTTGTTTTGCTTTTGCTGTTCATATGTGGGTCCTTTTCTCAATAGTAAAAATAAAATAAAATGCTTCAATGTCTTGGGGATTTGTGCTTCTGCTTCAGCAAAGATGACTTCATTATTTCCAGTTGTTTGTTTACATTTAGCAAATGGTACATCCATCAAGACCCTTTAATAGTTTTCAAAAGAGGCAATAAGATATACTCCAAAATTAAAGCTATAGCATTGATTAGACCATTGTAAGATCTTAAGCATTGAAGCTGTTTGCTTTTGTTTGCTGGCATTTTTAGTTGTGTCTTAAATCTCTGTTCCCTGGTAGAAAGTTGGCTAACTATTTCTAACTGAAAGAAATTGTATTGCTTTATCAGTGGATACACCTCTCATGTGCACTGCAGGTAAATATTGGCATTGGCTAGAGCTCAGGTGATGCCAAACAGCTTAGTCATTGAGCACTTATATGCTCCAAAAAGATGCACCGGCTGCCAATCTTTCACACCCATCCCAGGCCAGGACAAAGGGACTTTCTGGTGAGTGGAATGGCTGTCCTATGGACCACTGCAACTACCCTGCTTATGTCAACACTCCAGCTCATGTTGATGTTGCACAGAGTACCCAGTTGCACAACTCTGGGGTTAACTCTGTCCAGGTCTCTTTAATGCACATCAGGCTGGCCCTTCATCCACAATCAAGTCGTGGATAAGTGAGGTCTTATTACAGACTGACCTAGCAATAAATTACAACACGACAAAGTTGGGAGACACAGTGGAAGTGCAACCTTCAGACATTTGATGGGCGAATTATGGGGGTTTGCTGCTGAGAATGGAGGGTTAAATCTCCCTGATGTGGTCCTGATGAAAATTAGGGGGGTGCATGTTCAGTATTACATTTTTTAAGACCTACAAAGGATGTGGCATACTATGCATTTAGTTAGTATAGTATAGTATGTAGTCAGCCTTCAGCATGCTGTCCAACTAACTTGTGTTCTGTGTATTGACTACTTAAGTACAGTTCTCCTTTATAAAAAATGATGAAGTAAGCACTGTTTTCAGCATGCTGTTCAAGACTGAAAAATAAAGGCTGAAATGCAAGTAAAAAGCATTCTGAAGTTATTTGTTTCATAATACTTATTAATTTAAAACCTGTATTTTTAGGTTTTTCAGAATTTAGTTACTGTGCCATTGCTGACATGGTTTTCATTTCAGAATTTACACCCTGCCTTTCGATCAGTGTTTTTCACGGTGGCTTACAAATTTGAAAAGAATACGCATCTTTTCAGCAGCCTCAGGTAGAACGGGTGCCTCTTAAATGCTCAGAAGGATCCTAACCCTCCTGGCTTTTCTAGAAGACAGTGGGAGCCCCATACAGTCCCTACAAAAGCTTCAGTATGGCTAGCATAGAGAAAGGACCTTCATTTTCACAAATCAAGTGCTTCATGATATGATAGTAGCTCTGGTGGCATCTTGGTAGTAACTGTTGTTTTTAGGCTTTTGATGTCTCATCTCATTACATTCTCTCATTCTCAGGATTACTGGTAATATGCTAGGATGATTCACCTACGCAATGCCACAGAAACAGTGTGTACTCCTTTAAAACTGCAAATGATGATGATCTTGTGGGGTGAGAGACATACTGCGTGCAAGAGACAGAAAGTACAATAAACTATAGGAGACTATAATGGAAATTAATGGAAAATGGATTTTCAATTTCAGACAAAGCATTCCTTATACCATAGTGCTGTTTACACATGTGAATAGAAAATGCTAGTTTTATCATAACAAACAAAAGAAGATTTAAACCACCAGGAGAAGAATTCTTCCAGAAGAATAGAATTGTAAAAAGCAATTAAATAGCTAGATTGCTTTCTTCAGTCTTCTCAACAAAAATAATAAAGCAAATACGAGGCTTACCATCTGCCTGGCAGAAATGTTATATTCTTATACTGATATTATAGAGGGAACTCAAATTGCATGGTTGAGCAGCAAATAATGTGCTTCCATTAGAGTATACAAAAAATCCCATTGAGTTTCAGGATGTAGTTTAACTTTTCTTATGATTCTATAGATTTTTGTAGTTGTTTGCCTTGTGCTGACATAGTTGATGTCTTGGGCAACTGAAGTATTTCCCATTTCCCTGTGTTACCTGTCAGTTACAATGCTATTCTAATAACTTGCAACCGGTTATTAACCTTTAAAAACAAAAACAAAGTACATGTAAGATTCTCAGTTGCTATTCCAGGGGAGCTGAAAGGTGGCAAGAGTGGAACAGTTCCTAATCTTTGACTAAGGCAGCCTATCCAGAAAAATACTGAAATCAATGGTATCAAAAGCCACTGAGAGATTCAGGACAACATTCAGGGTAGCCCTCTCCCTGTCCTTCTCCCAGCAAAGGGCATCCATCCAGACAACCAAGATAGTGTCTATGCCAAACCCATGGTAATGTAAGACTGATTGGAAATCCACTATCAGACCTTGTCTATGAGGGAAATATTTGTGATGGATAATATTTGTTGCAGTCCTCAGGTTTCAAGGAGGATTTCTTCTGTAGTGGCCCTACAAGAACATCAGTTAAGGCAGCTGGGACCACTGACTTTCACAAATAGGCATTGAACTCAAAGGCACTAATAAGCCTCTTCTGCTAAATGTTATAAGCTATAAAGGGCAAGGGCAGGGCTGAGCTGGACAATGGCTGGCTTTACACCAACAAGCACCATGCCCTCCACATCTTCAGGTCATAGCAAAAGAAAGCATTCAACGATACAAGACCAGATGGAACACATGATGCATCTATGGCAGGCGTACCTGATACGGTGCCTACCAGATGTTTTGGACTTCAACTCCCATCAGCCCCAGCCAGCAGGGCCAATGGTCAAAGATTATGGGTCCAACAACATTTATCAGGCACCACATTGCCTTCCACTCATCTATGTACTGCACTGCAGGATTCGTGGTGTTGAGGTGGATGCAAGCAACTTTGTCCCTGTAGCTCTTGGCAAATAACTGAGGGTTTTATCACTACATGGAAAGCCAAGGTGGAGCAAGTTCTGAACTACTTGAAGAGCTTTGCTGGATATCATTGTGAGAGGTGAACATGCAATGGTGATGGTGAAGTGTTGCTTCTTTGCTACCACAGGGTAGGCTCGGTTATGGAGTCTTGCCTGTGTTTGGTCAAATTCACTGTTCATTTTCTTTCACCTGCATTCCAATCATTATCTTAACTGCTTCATCATGCCAAAATCTCTGCTTCTTGATTCCATCTATACTGTAATTGATTCCATATATCATGACAAATAATAAATGAATGGCATCACTAACCCAAGACTTCACAATTTTAAAGAGAGGGAAATTCACAGGTGCCTGGTTGACCCATGGATTCTTTCATTGACTGCAACATCAAGTGATAACCACAGACATAGTTCTCTTGCAAACTTGCATTTCCTCCTTATCAAAAGGACTTGCAATTAGAAGAAACTTGGAGCCGGGGTTGTCCCTACCATTTGACATAGGGAGGTCACCTCCTGAGGTAGCAGGTGCCTAAAAGGTTGGTGATATTGGGCAGCCCGATGTTTCCCTTGACCCCCCCTTCTGTCCCCTACATTGGCTTGTCTATAGCCCTTAGGTTCACTAGAGACACTGTCCTGTTAGCGGTGTTGAGATTCAACTGATAGTTTAGTTGGCTTCTGTGCATGGAATGGGTAGAGGGTTTCACCTTGTCTTTTGCTTCAGGCAGCAAAATGACCTGGGTGTGCCTGGTGGAGAACCGTAGTTTAGGAGCTGAAGCATGTATTTGGATTCTTTTGATTCCAGCCACTTCCACACCCATTCAGATGTCCCAGAACCCAGAGTAGAATATCGTGTTTTCAAGACTGGCCATGTTTTACTTGGCCCACTGCCCTTCACCCCCACTATTCCCCCCTCAGTATGCTTCCTTTCTCTATCTTTTTGTATATATTGCCATCACTGGACAATTTCCAGTTTTATCAGTTTCTGCTATCTACAGTCTCCAGTGTAATGAGCAAGATACCAACTCATTTTATTTATATCAAGAATAACCGTTTGAAAATGAGCACTACAGAAGGTTGCAAGGAGTTCATCCTGCCATTTGCTTCTAAACAAAATAGATGCTATGATACGCTCTGATAAGGGTAGAAAAGGTTGTCTGGTACATTATCAAACCTCCTTTACATGTAATTCCAGTTATTTCTTGCTTTTGGCATGCATTGCTTACTGCTTGAAATATTCTGATGAGGCCATCTCAGGTCTGTCTTTGCTTTTAGCTGAAATGCTTGGTTATTTGTTGTTCATCAGTGCTACTCTTGCCTCTTGTTCAAAGTAATATATTTAATCTTACTGGCAAATTGCCACAGACTTCCATTCAGTGCAGTAAAGTGAGTCAAGATCTAAGAAATAAATATACCTTTAAGCAATTTCTGCATCCTTGAGTCTGTATTTGTGCATGTGGCCATAAGTAAACCAGCCAAGTAAGAAGGCTTCTTTATTTTTGGCTGTTTTTTGTTTGCTCAAACAAGAATACAAAGGCAAGTGAAATACATAACTTGAAATGAATCCACAGGGCACACAAAGGCAGAATAAGTCAAAACCTAATACAGTGGTGCCCCGCGAGACGAATGCCTCGCAAGACGGAAAACCCGCTAGACGAAAGGGTTTTCCGTTTTTCAATGCGCTTCGCAGGACGAATTTCCCTATGGGCTTGCTTCGCAAGACGAAAATGTCTTGCAAATCTTGAGATTTTTTTTCGCTCCCCACCCCCTTTTTCTAAGCCGCTAAACCGCTAATAGCCTTATCACAGCTAATCCGCTAATCCCTTAAGCCTTTAATAGCCGCTAATAGCCGCTAAACCGCTAATAGTGCTAATCCGCTAAGCCGCTAATAGGGTTGCTTCGCAAGACGAAAAAACCGCTAGACGAAGAGACTCGTGGAACGAATTAATTTCGTCTTGCGAGGCACCACTGTATACTGAACAATGTTTTTATCCTAGTGTTTAGGTAGTTAGCATTCAGGTGCCTAATTCCTCCTGCCTTCTATTGTTCATTTTGTCAACCCCGACTATAACATTTAGTCGAAACATTTTATGTTTCCCTCTGTGAACTGTACTGATGTGTGTATTAAATCAGATGGTTGTAACTAAGGTTACATCCTATATCTATCATGGACGGACTTTGGTAATATGGCATCTCTCCTCTAAATATCATTTTCACAAGAATTCCTTTTTAATCTTTTATTACTTTGTGCCTCCTCGGATCAATGGCCTGTATTGGGGAACTGCCTGCACCACTCTAAATTCAGCAATGTATCTATGAAACATAGAATCTTTGAAGATACTTGCAAATTTGTTGTTTGGATTAATAATACACACTCTTAGGACATAATGATGCATTGCACACATTTTCTTCTTTCTTGCCAGAAGCAACCTTCAAGGAGTTTCGGCAGAATAATGGCAAAGGAAGGCTCTGCCTATCCAGGGATGTCATGAAGATCCTTCAGGATTTATATACAGTGTGAATATTGTAGGTCCATTGTGGTTCCTTAGCTTTGATCTTAGCCAATTTATTTTTTTTCATTGGGAGTCAGATGTACAAATGCTTGCATATGCTGTTCAGAGGAGAGACAAGATAGAACGGTTGGATGCCCAACATTTTACTTAGGGTTAGAGATTTGTTGACAAAGTAGGAGTATGCACGGACCTCAATATAAGCTTCACCTTTGGATTCACCACTTTGGAAAGCAGCCTGTTTTGTCCTGAAGTGCTTCATGGTCTGCATGATTTGACTTGGATCCCTTCTCAATTTTGTGTCCATTCCCTCTCTTCATTACTGGGAAATCTACAATTTTCCATCCTTTTGACAGAAGTGGATGAAACTTGCACCCCTCCAGGGTGTTTAAGGAACTCCTCCTCCTCCTCCTCCTCCTCCTCCTCCTCCTCCTCCTCCTCCTCCCCCTCCCCCTCCTCCTCCTCCTTCTTCTTCTTCTTCCTCGATGCATCTATAACTTCTTAAATTTTGGGACAGAATTGGGTGAAATTTGTAGACAAATTTCTGAGGGCATGAATTGTCCAAAATTTCAGAGGGGTATCTGCAGTGGGATTTCCATGCAAGGGTGGCTATTAGAGTTTGCGGGCACGACTAAGAAATCACTTCAGCTCACCTAGTGTGTTGTGGTCTGAAACTTGCAGGCACAAGAGAGGTCATTGCTTTTTCTTGATGATTACTTAAAAGCTTGAATTGTAGTTCCCAATGGAACATTTCCCCTCCCTGCCCTCTCCATTCTGGTAGTTTCCTTAAGTCTAAGACATACATTTTGCTCTTGTAAAGTTGTTCCCTCTTTCAAAGCAGTGGGATTGGAGAGGGCTAGTCAAATAAGTCTGCCCAATTACAAACTAGACCTGTTAGTCACAAAGGAGCTCCCTTTCCTGATCCTGGCATCTTCCTTTGATTTTTGCAAAGCCGCACCATCTCTCTCCCCTGCACTCTGGTGTTAAGCTTCTCCGAGCCACTTGTCTACAGTGACTGAGGCACTATGAAGCAGGGCGAAATAGCTTTTCTGGACTCTCTATAGAGGTGGTGCTGCAGGTAGATGCACTTGTTAGTTTCACTGGAGCTCTTTGCATCATGTTCTCAGGGATTAGATAATGCAAATTACATGCTGAAATTTCCAAGACTCAGTTGGAGGTGCAAAACTTTGTGCAGGTTTTTTTGGGGGCATGTATGAAAAAGTTGTTTGGAAACTCTAGCTGACACCATGGGTTTGAACAGAAGAAAATTGGGCAGCAATAAAGGTATACCAGTAAGTTCACTGTATCACTCTGCTTAGCTCTTTCTCTTATGGATTTTTCTTCCTATAGAATGAAAAATAAACTTGGGAAGTGATTTTTTGGGTTGGGAATGACTAGAAAGGAAAGGGATAAGCAGTCCTTCCATTTTCCATTTCTTTGCTGAAATTCACCTTAGAGGCTTTAAATTACAAAAAGAAAACATTAGAGAAAAGGTCCATTTGATTGCATGTAACGTGACGTTTGTGAATAGCAAACGGCTTTACTTAAAAACCCAAAACCAAAAGACTAGGCTCCGCTCACCACTCTTCCCAAACTTAAAAACTGCTGGGCTGCTGCACATTGGTTTTACTCCTGAATCTGTTCTGGGATTTGCTTTCAGATCCTGGCAAGCTCAGAGAACTAGGGGCTATTGAACTTGTATGTTTGGTAAATGCAAGAAATAGTTAATGTCCTCATACCTTATAGAGCAAGGAGAAATGTATCCTGGAAATTTACTGAACTAAGCTGTAGCACCATTGAGATACACTTCATGACCCTACACTGTTCGGCCAGTAGGGAATGGAGCTGTGGTTTCCCACACTCTTGCATTTCTGTTTGGTTTATTTTTGATAGCTAAGGTGGTAAAACCATAGTTCCTAGACCTGGGCAGCCCATCTTTTCATACCAAGTGGGCCGCAAGCGTACTTTGACATGGAACCCATAGGCTGCACACTGCTTTGTTGCACGTGGGGTGAACCCCAAAGCTGACACCCCCTAGCCTTCACACTGTCTTCTCAAAGCTGGCCAAGTGAGACATGAAGCTTTGGGCAGGTGATGTGAGGCTCTGACAGGGTCCTAGAGCTCTCCCACCTCCTTCCAAAACTAAGAGAGTGCCAAGGAGGTAGGAGGACTCTGGGACCTGCCAGAACTCTCACTCACTTGGTGTTGGGAAGGAAGCAGGAGGGCTGATAGAGGTATTCAAATGTTGCTTGAGGGCCCCCCAAAAGGGCCTTGGGCCACGTGTTGGGCCACCCTATCCTAGACTATTTACTGACTAGCTTGTATTCTCTCTGACCTTCTGAATTTGTCAGATGGCAACTGTGGCTCTCCATATATTGCTGGGCCAGAGCTCCCATCATTTCTACCAGTGGCCATGCTGGCTGGGGCTGATGGAAATTGGGAGTCCAACAATATCTGGAGGACCACAGACTCCTCATCCCTGACATAGATGGTTCACCAATTTGACCTGGCCTGACTTTACCACCCTGAGCTTCCAGAACGATGCCATGTGTCTTTTCAAACAACAGAAATGATATAACTATCAGCTTTGGTGTAATTATATTTACACAGACTTCTGTGATGCTAGGATTGTACTGTGTTGCTGCATTCCTAAAATACTCCTGAGTTTCCCAAATCCTTTCATTTTTGAGCCCAGAAATTAGTACAGAATTTCATCCTTCACATTTCATGGGAATTGTACAAACACTGCATTGTAGTCTGTAGTCAGGCAATCAGAATAGTGTTTGTTTTTGTTGTAAATAACATGTAAATAAATATATATAACTGGTTCATTGTTGTTTTCTAGGCTGAGGCTGATCAAACAAATTCAGGATTAAGAATAATTACCTTGGCAATAGTACAGTTGTTTCTAAATTCAAAGCATGCTTGCTACTCTGAAATTCAGGAGTGAACATCCTTTCAATGAAGAAACCATGCTTTTGCTTATGAATGGCAATATAGATTCAAAGGCACAATCAGCCTTCTAGTTCTGACATTTTAATACTGTTGTTGCCTTTTCATTTTCACATGTTGGAAAACCTCCCACAAAAAACTGATTACTAAATGTCTTTGGTGCATTTCCACTAATAGTGGAAAATACAATTAAGAAATGTGTGCATATTCACAGAGCACCTTGTATTCCTGTGAATTTTCCATATAGATTCCCTAATTTGGTCTTCCCAATTTTGCGGTAAAAAGTTTTAGAATTCTAAAATTTCAATTTTAAAGATGGCAGTCAATGCTCTAGTTCAGGCTTCCTCAACCTCGGCCCTCCAGATGTTTTTGGCCTACAACTCCCATGATCCCTAGCTAGCAGGACCAGTGGTCAGGGATGATGGGAATTGTAGTCTCAAAGCATCTGGAGGGCTGAGGTTGAGGAAGCCTGCTCTAGTTCCATTAGTGAAATGCATGTGCAATGGAAGCTCCCCTGCCCTGAATATTTGTGGTGTGTCCTCTCCAAATCTGCTCTGGAGGGTTGGGGGAAAATTCAGAAGAGGTGTAGGGGGAACATGGGGTGGGAGGGGGGGAGAGGGGGAAATTCTAATGTGCAAGGGTGAAACTTTGCGCTAATGGAACAACAAACCTAATGCTACTTTGGACACAAACCTAACATGTTAAAATTCTTATTAAAATGACTTTAGTTATAAATACATATGAAGTTTAATGTACTTATGTGCCTGAGTTGCTGCTTTTGTTGTTGTTGTTTAGTCGTGTCCGACTCTTCGTGACCCCATTGGTAAATCTGTCAGTTTTAATTTCTCATTTTCACAAAATGTTCTGCACATTTCCACATTTGAAAAAAGTTTGAATGAGCATTTTTACTGAGTTTCCCCCCTAATATACAGACCTTTTTCTTTTTGCAATTTTGCCTAATATACACATTTTTGCAGAGCTATTATCCGTAATGAATTGCATTTTCAAAATGTTAATTTCATTAATACATACATTTCTATGCACGCATTACCTCAGCCTATGCATTTTTGTACAAATTACTTGACTGGAAAAGTGCATTGCAAAATTTGGAGAAGTGCAAATTTCATATGATGGGTGTGTTTTGGGTTGCATATTGTTTTGGAAAGTGTGAATTAGACATATTTGCTTTTAAATATGAACTTAATAAATCCCCCCCATCCCTAGTTGGTGCAATCACATCCAAAAACAAGTTAGTCCGATAATTCTACAATGACACACTAACACTGGAAGCAGATTTGTCAGCAGAAATGTTTAGAGGAAGGGTCAGGTATTAAAATAATTTAAAAGTGTAGTTTAGATCTTGTGCATCCCAATCACATGTTTAGGATTCAGCACAGACCTCATTTCATTTGGCCTGAATTCAGCACATGGCAGAGATAAAAACACCTAAGAAGCTGGCTTGTTGTTCTGAAAAGTGCCATCATGCACACTGATAGTGCTCTATATAGTAACATCAGCTTAGTGTGGGTTGCCATACCTGAAAGTGGCCTTGGGTGGCTATTTTCTGTGGCTATCAAGGCCCAAGAGGGCTATGTGACTACCAGCAGCCAGCAGCAGGGTGGTTGTGCTCACTGGACCTTCTGCTACCTGTATTGCTGCTGCTTACTGGGAGCTGGAGGGCAAGGCGTCAGTGAGGTCAGTGTGGTGCAAATGCTCCAGCAGGAACATCAGATTGGATCCACTAGTGTGTTTCCCCCCAAACTGACCTTGTCCCCTGCTCCCCCTTTACTTCTGTGTAGCATCAGCACAGGTGATGGGAAGTCAGGTAAGCGCAACTGCCCTGCCCTGCTGACCACTACTAGTGGCTAGGCCCTCTGTTGATAATACTGGGGAGTGGCATCATATGAGACATGTTTAAGACCTATATTTACGGCAAAGCCTCAAAGACACTAGTCAGTATCTTTGAAGCTTTGACATAGATCCTAACCCTGGCTCATATAGGCAGTGAAATGATGGAGACTTCATTGTTGCTGAGTTTTCTTATCTGTTTTCAGAAGAGGCCACAATTCGTAAAATAAATATCCACTTCTCCTGTGTTGCATATATGCTTTTTCATATCCTTGTATACTATACCATCTGGGGGCAGGGGCACCAGGTTGGGGAAGGCTGGTATAATACATACACTCCTAGTTTGACACATTGAAGGAATAACTTGTAAAATTATTTTGGTATATTATATATTAATGAGTTAAAATAAGCCCTGAGATCATAAGTGAAATGAGAACCAGAGCTATTTTGGGGATACATTTCAAATCACTCATATTGATGTATTCATGTGCCTATTATCCAATGTTTTCTAGTAATCTGATTCTTGGACTGTGTCTGTAGTAGATTTCAGGTTTCTGTCCACAGGGGAGTTTCTGCAATTATGATATACTCTTGAGTGAGTCAGTCCCAAGTATATTAGTGCTTTAGGGATGAGGTGGTCTATAACATAACTGAAATGGAAAATGTGAGTTTAAACAAAGCAAATGCAGGATACATCCGCCCCCCGAACCTTGGGACTTTAGAAACGTCTCCTATGCTTATGAATTTGGATATATTTTTGTACCTGATCGATAGCTGAATAGTTGCAAAATCCCTTCTTACCTTGACTTTTCACTATTATTTCCTTCTAGGCTCCTTGAGGGGCTGAGAAACCTGGCAAAGCCTTCTTGACAACCTTAAAATTGCTTTTATCTCTATGGCATGCCTGCTTCTTGACAGCTTTCTGGAGTAATAAGACTACTCTTTAAAAAAAAGACCCCACACACGAAAGCTATAATTTCTTGAGTTTCATAAAGCTCCTCTGTGTGAAATCATAGATCTTCATGTGCTCTGCTCTGCTACACCTTATGGAAATGAAGTTGTGTGGTGTTTACCATGAAAATCTAGTAAAAGAAGCAATGGAGCTTTAAATCATTTCTTTGGTTTTTGTTTTTTTTAAAAAAGCAGTAAAGAAATACGGGATTTATTCTTCTAAAGCTGCCAGGTTCTAGAAAGCTAACAGCTCAATTGTTGAATTTAATTGCCTAGGAATGAGGAGATGTTACATCACTTATGATTTAGAGAATAGCAGGAATAATAGAACACTGTTCTGAACCACCCGAATGAACACAGATTATTAACTAGTCTGTCTCGGGAAGTGTCAGCCTTTTCCCTTGTGCAGCACTCCTTTGTGTGAAACCCCAGATTTTCATGTACTCTGCTCTGCTACACCTTAAGGATACTATCCACATTTATTTAGAAGTGAAGATCATAGTTTTCAATGATGGTTCTTGTCTACGTGAGCATGACTAGCATTGCAACGCAAGAGACATTTCTAATTTACATGGTTTCCCAGCCACTCTTTTGCTACAATACTCTTTGCTTTCTATGGTCTGGCAATAAGCATGCAGGAAACCTGTAATGTCTGCATTTTTCAGGCAAGGGAATAAGAGTAAGATAGCAGCTTTGTATTCATTCTGAGTCCTTGGAAGCACTGTGATAATGAAGTGATGAGCTTTGATTACAAGAACATATTCAGATAAATAATTTACCATGCCGCTGTATTTCTGTCTCCTCCTATTGCAGCAAAGAATTTACTTGCAGCACAAAGTTAGTGATTGTGTTCTTCTTTTCTTTTTGTTTTTTTTAAACAGATAAAGAACTATTGGACAAAGCTATCAAGAGTAAACATGTGTAAACCAGACTGGTCATGTTTGCTCCAAGATGCCTACAGTGGGATGTAACAGCATACGTTTCTGAGTTCTTCTAAGTAGTTTGTACAACGTAGCTCCCCATCTGCACTGTATATTTAAAGCAGTATTATACCACTTTAAAGAGCCATGGTTCCCCCCTTAAATAATCATGTGAACTGTAGTTTATTAAGAGTGCTGAGAGTCCTTTATTTCCATAACAGAGCTACAATTCTGAAAGAGCTATCAATCCCTCTTCCCTGGGAACTCTGAAATTGTAGCTCTGTGAAGGGAACAGGGGTCTCCTAACAGCTCTCAGCACCCTTAACAAACCACAGTTGCCAAGTATTCTTTGTGGAGGTGAAGGAGAGCCATGAATGTTTAAAGTGGTATGATACTACTTTAAAACTGTAGTTTAGATGGGGCCTGATAGTCAATGTAGCTATTTATATAAATGAGTATACATATATAGAGACAGAGAGCATGAGTGAGAGCACATTGGTGTGTGTGTGTGTGTACACATCTCTTTTTCCTTCCTCTTCCCTTCCCTCATCCATTGATCATTCATTCTATCCTCACCTTTCCAGACTCACAACCATTTCATACAGATCACGGGCGTAGCCAGGATGTGTGTGTGTGTGTGTGTGTGTGTGTGTGAATAACATCAGTTTTGTAATGATTTTGATTGATTTAGGGGGACAGCTGCCCCTCTTGGCTGCACCCATGATCGAGATCTCCTTTCTCTCTCTCACTCACACACACTCCTCTTGAAAGAAAAGGCATGTGTTGCTGTGGAGTGAAGCTTCCCCATTTGCTGTGGAGTGAAGCTTATGTTCTTTCATTTGCTTGTAGTTCTTGCAGGTTTGTCTAGCTTGGAACGCTGTGACTGAGTTAGGGGCGTTACAAAAGAATGTTCATGTTTCTTAATGGCAGTGCATTTTCACATGTATGGGCTGGAGACTAAGGAGATGGCAGGTGCATGTGAAGCATTCCATATGTTTAGAGGACGAGCCATAGCTATGTGAGAAGGAGAGAAACATTGGCAGTTGGAAGGAACAGAGAGAAGAGAAGTCCAAGATAAAGTGAGTGTCGTGCTGGAGGTTTGTGAGCAGAATTAGCTGCAGGAGGAATGAAGACTTGAGAGACTGCCCAAATGGTTGTTTGGGGACCTGCTGCCTGCTAAAGGGGTGTGTGCTAGTTTCCTACAGGCTCAGCCTCTTATTTTAAATAAAGCTGATAATACAGAGGCATCACAAGCCTCTAGGATTCTCTCATTCAATAAACCTAAATCCCATAGTGTTATCCCTGGAACTTCTCACTGCTTGGAAGTGGGGAATATGTAACACGGTTAAATGACACATTTTCACTCTAATATTTAAGCTAACCTAAAAGAAAAATGGCCAAATAGAAAAGTTGGCCAGGTGGAAATTCCGCTCTAATGCCTACTCTCCAAACCTAAGGCACTGTTGCTTTTTAATTAGCCCCATAGAAAGTGTCTGATTCCTCCCCCCCCCACACACAATTGTTACTGTGGATTCAGCAGGAGGGCTGGTAGTGTACTGTGTTTGAGTGCTGCTGATGGATATAAAAAGCCAGGAGAATATTTGTGACTGGACAGCCTCAAGAAGCAAAGTTGTGGAATAGCAAACGCCTTCTTTACTTCTGTCACCCATATCAAAGCTTCTATAAGTTAAGGAATAAGTTTAGCATGAAGTATGTAGGCTGGAGCACACAATAAAAGGAGAAAAAAACAACATGATTTCCTTTGCTGATATGATGGAACTGGGATCTTCTTCTATCTCTCCTAAAATACCAACCCATCTAATTATCTATATTTAAGGGTATTTTTGGGTTGGCAGATGTTGGGTCCACTCTTCCGCAGTCGCGGTTCTGTCTTTCAGAAGCTCCTTCCTTGTGGTTTTAAATTTATTTAAATGGTTTTTAATAGGCTGCATAAACTCAATTCTTACAAGAACATGGATCAAACTCCGTGATTGTTTGCATTATCTTTGTGATGCCCTGAGTTTCATGTGCAATTTAGCTTTTGTTCAACAGCTTCACACATGCCATTTTAACGTAGAAATATTTCCAGCTTTACTGAAAGTCTTTTCCAAATATTTATCAGTGACAGTGAATGAGTTCAGGCCTTTTTAGATAACACTAAGCACATATTATTCTGCTCTAAATACTACATTTTGCATTCAAGATGCTAACTGGTGTACTGTGGAAATATGCCTGCTAATTTAAGCATGAAGAATTGAAGAATCTGTGCTCATTCTTCTCCCCCAGCACAGCTGGTGGGGGTGGGGTGGGGGTGCCCTCTGCACCTGGATTTGCATCTGGGAAATGTTATTTTGGGATTGGCTGCAAAGTTGTCTTGGGGTTGCGGGAAGTCTTCTGGGAGCCAGCTTTATAGCGCAGCTCCCCCTCCTCCCTCTCAGTCATGATTGGGCCAGACACATGTGGCCTGTTAAGTTTTGAGTGCAAGAGGATGGACAAAGAAAAGCATGGAAAGGTTATTTTCACATAAAAAAATGAGATAATAGTGCCAATGCATCTTGCCTCATATCTCATGTTCTACAAATGCTAGAAACTCACTTCTTCTTTTAAGAAAGCTGCTGGCTTATTTTCACATGGGGTTGGGGACTCCTTTTCTTCCACCCATTGTGGACACCCATGGCTATAATAGGACTGCTTCTGAATTACATGTATTTAGAAAGAGGGATGGTTTGCTTGATGTTCAACAGAACATATTATTCAGTTTTCTGTAGTCCTCAGGGAAAAGGGCTTACCAAAAGATTCAATCATAGGTCAATTGCCTGGTTTGGCTTCCCAGCCAAAGCCTAGGGTATTTTCAGATCCTACTGAGGGCTTTTGCTTTAGGAGCATGCTTGAAGGGTGGGCAAAAGTCCCCTTAGTAGGCTCCAATCTCCCCTGACCTTTTATTGGCATGTGCTTAAGGCCTTTGTTCTTCTTTGTCATGCTGTATAAGAGAGCGACCTTTTTAAGGCAGTTGTTTTGTTGACTTTTTGCTGGTGCCTTTAGAGTTTAGAAGCTGGTTTCAGCTTCTAAGTCAGACAGATCTGGCAGGGCTTTGGGTTTCTTGGACCTTTCCATTTCAGGTTCTGGTGTGCCTATTAAGCTTTGCACATGGAAAACAGGCGAGCTCAAGAGGGGTTCAGCTGTCTCTTTGCTCTAATGAGGATCCTTGTACTATTGCATCTTTGTCAGCTTACCTTGAGCTTAGGCCATGTGGTGATGGACATCTTTTTGGGTTTTACTTTACTTTTTTTATTTATTGAAATATTTATAACCCGCACTTTTATAAATTATTTCAAGGCTATAGGCAATGTGCAAAACGATATAAAAGCAGTAAAAGCATCCGTACAAACAAAATTCAAAACATCAGTAAAACACATTGTAGGTACTTGTTGGTTAAAAACAGAAATTCTTAGTGCGAAGGACTAAACAAGACATTTTTCAGGGATACATCTAAAAGAAGGCAGGGATAGTTCCTGCTCAACCTCAACTGGCTGGGATGCAAGGGTCTTGCCATGCCTAGTGAAGGCCAACAAAACTGTATGTGTGTGTATAATTGCTGGTGCTCTTTCATTTGCACATTGAGTTTTATTTTTCCTGGCCGTTAGGCTGGTGAGTCTCAGCGAGATCTGACCTGTGTTAGAATTTGGACTTTTTGCCATGGGTTTTTGCTAGCACTGGCTCAGAGCTCAGCCTAGGCTTAGTTGCACCACAGGAGTGGTGGTCAGCTGGTCACTGTCTTGCTCCAGTGGCTTTGCAGTGACTCTCTGCCTCGAATTTTGCTGACTCAGTTTGGAGAGAATGAACTTGTTGCGTCAGAAAGAGTATGCCCATTCGTTGACAGTGGTTTTTCATCACTCCAGACCATCTAGGGCAGGCATAGGCAAACTCTGGCCCTCTAGAGGTTTGGGACTACAATTCCCATCATCCCTGACCACTGGTCCTGTTAGCTAGGCATGATGGGAATTTTAGTCCCAAACATCCGGAGGGTTTATGCCTGGTCTAGGGGTTAGAATAATCTGGTTTTTGAGGTGCTTCAGTGCAGAGTTTGGAGGTTTGATACCCCCCAAGCAGCTGGATGAAACCAAGGAGGAGTGAATAAGTACTTATCTCACACCCAGATATCAAGCACTCTTTGCCACACCTGTATTGGTATGATTGTGTATTTATCTCAAATGAAAGGCAGAACATTTCTCTAAAGGATCTCCACCAGGGTATTCTGCCCTGTTTTACTATGTGGTGGTAGTGGAAGGCTGAGGAGAAGAAGAAGAAGAAGAAGAAGAAGAAGAAGAAGAAGAAGAAGAAGAAGAGGAGGAGGAGGAGGAGTTTGGATTTGATATCCCGCCTTTCACTCCCCTTCAGGAGTCTCAAAGCGGCTAACATTCTCCCTTCCCTTCCTCCCCCACAACAAACACTCTGTGAGGTGAGTGAGGCTGAGAGACTTCAGAGAAGTGTGACTGGCCCAAGGTCACCCAGCAGCTGCATGTGGAGGAGCAGAGACACGAACCCTGTTCACCAGATTACGAGTCCATCCCTCTTAACCACTACACCACACTGGCTCTCAGGGGTATTGAGAAAAGGCTAGTCCCTCTCCATGGCAGATACAGGGCAGGATTGGGGGGAAATGGGGATGAAGAGGAAAGATGAAGAGGCACCTTGAAGGGATGCTTTCACATACCTATTAAGCAGTGCTTCAAGGGGAGGGGGCAGGAGTCCTCCTGAAGGTATAGTCAGTTCCCCCACTCAACTCCTTAAAGCTGCAAGGGAGGGTGAGGTGTCACAGTTAATATGACATTGGGAAGGGCATTTGAGGCATAGGTATAATGCTCCTATGCTTCAGATTTATAGGATTCCACATATTTTGGATTTGGTTCACATAATTATTTCAGTTTATTAAATAAAATTTTGCTTAATCCCAGCCATGATGTAACACCTCTTTTTTATATTTTCAGGGGTGGAGGTGCAATCACTTTATTTGAGATCTCAATAATACATTAGTCAGTGTTTCTGCAGACACATTTATGGAAACAAATGGGTCTGACCATTGCAATAAAGGGGGAAATATTATCAAGTGATGTCACCTGTACAATTTTGATGTACAATGCTTTTGCCATAAAGCCATTTAAACGTTTTTAACTATTCTCAGGTTTATAATGCTATTAATTTTGTAAAATGTTGTTTAAAAGATGTGGGGAAGCACAAATGGTAATGCAGCTTTCAAAAGCATAAGGAGTGGCAGTGGTCTTCTCCCCCAAAATAGTGTGCTGAACTGCACACGAGCCACTGGGTGGAACTTTATGACCTAGAAATAGGGGGCATGTGGACCCATATCCTGAATCTGATATGTATTTTCTGTGTAGCTTTGCTGAATTCACTCTCTGTCAGCTTTAATTTCCCATCTGTGAAATTGGGAAGTATACTAGATTGCAAGATTAGCAATGTGATTGTCATGTGTGCTGGCACAACACATATACAGGAGATAGAGAACAGATTTGAAAGCTAGAGTAAGCAGGAAAATATAGTTTGATAAACATTTTGGTGCTGTTTTCATAAAAAGATAGGATACCTTACATTCCTATAGTTGAACAAAGAACAAGCCATAAAATTTGCAGTATCATGGCTGATTTAACAACATAAGAGCTAAGTAAAGATTAAGCAGACATTTCCACTGTATTTTAAACACAGGATTCTTATGCAGGGCAAATGTATCCCAAAAACCTCTACCATGGATGCAAGGATTATTGATTGTACAATGGAACATCCCCGCCCCCACTGTGTGTCCTTGAACCCTGCTTAATCAAGTCCCAAGTGGCCTTGCAAGGCTGGGATCTGGGGAGGGTGGAGTGAGAAGGACACAACAGCCATGTGCCCCTCAATCCCAGTCTCACCATTGCTGATGAGGCTGGGATCAAAGGGCTCATGGCCACTGCGTTCTTCTTATGCTGCCCTCCCAAGTGGCTCTGCAAGAAAAATGCACCTCGGGCGATCACCCTGGCTGCCCCACATGCTACGCCCCTGAGCACAAGACACATTCATTCATAGGTCAGAGTCAGAGAAGATACAATACTAGTATATTCCAGGTTAGAGAGCATAGCTGTGTTAGTCTAATGTAGCCAAACGAGTGAAGAATCAAATCTGTTCATCTTTACAATACAGGCCATAGTAAATCTGTTTGTCTTTAAAGTGCCACAAGACAGCCATTCTACACAGAAATAATTGAGTGAATTGTCCCTTAGTAAATGTGGATTCAGTTGTGAGCTAGATGCATGGAGGGATTTGTGTGAATTAATCTTAACAGCAAAGGCCTTTTTTCATACAGCCTCTTTATGGATGTGTAGGAGAGAAGATAACTGGGGATATTTACAGTCTGGATCAGCATTCTCACGTTTACACGAGAGGGTACTGTCAAAATATATAAATGCATCTGACAAAGCTTATGCCTGGGGTAGACCCACTGAAATCAATAGGCTTGAGTTAGTCATGACTAACATACATCCATTGATTTTAATGGGCAATATATGATTTAGTTGACTGCAATCATGCTTTCTAAGTTGGGAAAAGGGGAGTTTTACTTGTCTTTGCTCCTAGCTGTGAAATAGAAATAAGAAACAGCAGAAAGGAATTGTGTCTGTCTAACCTCAGATACTTTGTGTGTTCTGCTTGTTGCTAATTAACTGATAGCTGCATGTACACAGGAAGGTTTCAGAGAAAAAACTGCATCCAATCTATGGTAGAGGCATCATTTTACATGGTTCCCATCAGAGGCTCACATTTAAGGCTGGTTACCTTACTTTAAACTGATAGGATATTGCATCTATGAGAAAATGTCACACTGACTCTAGAAGATTTGAAACCAAGAGGATCTTCTTTTATGAAAGTGTCAGCTGCTTCCCTTTCTTCTCTTAGGTTACATTTATATACTTTCAGTGCAACTGTGCTATAGCATTTAAGGCTTGCAGGACTAATGTGTTAACTGACAGAAGGTTCTTGTTGAATTTCCTACTGAGTGAGATCCATCAGACCTCCCAATGCTCTGTGCACTTAGGTGATCAGTTAAAACATGGTTCTTTAGGAAGACATTTAGCTGAGTGTTGTCTGGTTTTTTTTATCATGAACCAATAAAGAAAAATAATTCATAATACAGCAGCAATTGAGAAAGCATTTCCCCTTATTGCTTAATTTCTTGGCTTGCTACATTAGCACAAAAAACATTACCCCAACTCTCCTTTCTTATCAAGAACAGAGGCATTTATGTCCAAGAATGAGTAAGTCTTATGTGTGAAGCTGCAGCAGCTTTTGCATGAAGCCTTAAGTCTAAAATTAAAGCACCTACAGACTCTTTCATGTAAGCCAATGTGGCTGGTTTTTTTAAAGTATTATTGATATGAAGAAGCTTGGTAATATATGTAATGGAAATGTTTTGTCTCTGTGAAAAATATAATCTGACTTGATGCTTTGGCTTCATTTCCCTTTCTTTCCACAACAGTTTTGGAAAAGGACATTAAACAGTCAGCATGTCAGCTTAAATTATCCTTAAGTCATACATCAGATGAAAAGTTAACTCATCACTCTTAACAGCGTTTTAATACCAACATCCCCAGGTATCCATACTTCCTGCATTAAACGCAACACTTTTCTTGGCATTGTAAATCAATGGCTCTGCATGAATTTTACTTAGTGATGTAAACAAATTGCCTCACTGCTGCTAGCTTTGTTGTGCCTTCAGGCAGCGATGGCCAAGCAAACGTGTGCAGACACACACAAAGAACCCTGTCTACTTAGAAATAATTTGTTTTCAAGCCTCATGAACAACTTTGTTTTATAGCTCTGCCTTCTCCTCCATACCAGTGTGTAATGTTATGTTTTCGTGACAGGAGGAGTGATCTTCATGACATAGGTGCTACTTGGGGCTTTCATTGCTGAAGCAACAAAATAAGAAATATAATTTAGAACGGGAACATTTTTAAAAAAACAATAATTGATTATTCACATGCTAGTCAACCATCAGTTCATCACTGAACTACTCATCCTCAATTTCTCTACGCTTCCTGTCTGAGGTGCTCCAGTTGGTTCTTCTTGAATTCTCACTCAGGCTAGGAACCACCCACAGACATAGAAATAAAGACGAACAGACCATTTTGGGATACTAGAAAATATTAAATGCTTCTGGAATAACATTTCATCTGCATTCAGCCACTGAGTACGGAGATCTGGGAAAATTCTGATCAAAATTTCTGTGTTTCAGAGCATGAATAGAACAACTTCTTCAAGAATCCTCTTGCTAGGCCATGGGCTGTTAAACTTATTTGGAAAACGTGAACTGAGTTTGTTTTTCGATGGGATTATTTAACGAGAATGGTGATGAGTGTCATGTGGTGGTGGACAATAGTCTGAGCTCCTGAATTAGCTACACTTTTGAAGTGCAGGAAGGCAGGTTTGGCCTTAATCCTATGAACTCTAAATCCTGTTGTAGCTCTAGACTGACAGGGATGCATCCATGATATGTAAGGCATGCTCAGCCTGTCTTGTAAATGTGTATCTTGTGGATGGGAAGCAGGGGAAACACTCAAGTATCTCCTCAACTTCCCTGGGGGTACCAGACCACCTGCTCAGTTCCCAAGCTTCACGAGAACTTCATGGTTGATCAAGGAAGGTCTTCAGGGGGCTTTTATGTGCATTCTCTTGAAAGCAAGTAAGACCCTCCATGTGATGGGCCCCCCGGTAGTGTGAGGCGGTAAAGGTGAATGCTAGTAAAATTTCCCTGCAATCCATTGCCCACTTACCTAAGTGAAAGCCCACTCAATTCAGCAAGGCCTACCTTTGAGTAAACACATGTAGGCTTGCTTTGCACAACTGATTCTATTTTGCATAAAGCTGTCAAATTTATTTAAGGATCGCATTTGGTATGCAGAGTGGAAACACAGCACAGCTACAATTTAAGAACAAACCTGTTCTGGGGAAAAATAATATTTTCCCAAGCTGACGGTTTGCTTATGGCAAAACTGCTAGCATTTGTTTAGTTTCTGAGTTTGGTTGCAGTTTGCATTTGCTAAACTATTTTTGACCTTTTCTCTTCACATGTTATATGAAATGGGTATATTTGCTTGGACAAAGGAAATAGAGCAAGAGCTCACTTAACCATTTGACAGTATCTGGAAGCCAAATGAAAGGGATAAGAGGTGACAAAAGGGAAGATTTGCAGAAAGCAGGGTCAGTGGTTAAAGTCAGCATATTTTAATTAGTTGGGCTGGGTAGGACTAAAATGGTATCAATCACATTTCTTCTGAGAGGCATGTTTACTTTTAAAGAAAAGAAATGTCATTTTTGCTAACTATTTCTGACAGAAGATGCTCAGCTTGACCTAGCTTTGTTAAGAAAGAAAATAACAGCAAATATAGGCATTTGATTGTCCATGAAGAGACATAATTAAATCTGAGAAAATGTGATAAAGAATTCTGAGTTGTATATAAACCATCTTTCTGACTTAGTGGAAGTTTTACTAGAGATACATGCAACTTAGAGCTTTTTCTACAAAGACTAAAGCTCTGCCTATTAGGGAGAAAACCCCATTAAATGCAGTAGGAGCACATCTCCAAGTAAATGTGCATACAGTTTCACTGTTAAGTGGACAACTCAACCATCTCTGACCCTACAATTGGCAGGGGAGGGCTTGCTGGTGGTAATGCCTAGTTGCCCAAGTTGTTCAGGGAACTTCATGTGTCAGTTGCAATACCCTAAAATTGATCTAATAGCATATTAAATACTGGGTGTGTGTGCATTGTCCATAAGATTTCCCTTGCATCTGTATATGCAGCATTTGGGAGAAGCCTGAACTGTTCTGAGACGGTTCTGTGCTCTTCAGATTGGATCTTTTTAATATTAAAAAATGTGTCACTTGCAGAGTCTGTAAGTCACTTTCAGAGTGTTGCAGCGCAGGAATAACACATACACAATAAGAATGGTTAGATAACAATGGTTAGAGATGGCCTCATTAGTCTCAAGGTAGAGATTACACATTCCATACGTCCAAAGAGGTATCTGGTAATTTATGTTGCAGCTGGCTGGCATTTGCAAATAAAATAAAGTCCCACCATACAGTATGAAAGGAGTCTGGTTTTGATACTGGACATGTGTGTGTCTGATTTTGAATGGAGCACTGGTATTATATGAGGGGGTACACTGTTTCCCCATACAAAATTGCCTGAAGCTGCTGTTTGTGTCACTGGAGATAGCAGAGTTTCCTAAACTGTAGTGGGTTAGAGGTACTGTTCAGATCAAAACTGCACCCTCCTACAGGCTATTTGAAGCACACACACAAATGAAAAAGAAAAGACAAGAAAAACAGGAGCAACAACATTAGGAGGATGTGATCATATATCTCTGGTGTCACGTCTGTTTTGTCCCTAAGGAACTCATAAGCTTCAGTCTTTAGTGCCTTGCAGAGCTGCTTCCTTTTCTCTATCAGCAACTATTTCCTGTCCTCTATTCTCTATTGCCCACCTGTACCTAATATAGCCATGTGATGTGGCTTTCTAATCCTTCATTTAAGGGAGCTTAAATAAAAGCATTAAAAACAACAATATTAAATTCGCTTGAAGGATTAGAAAAACAAAGCGTTGGAATTTTTATTACATCATTTATATGTTTTATGTGATTCCCATCCCCTCCAGTTTAACCAAGAACTTGAATTGACATCAGCGGGAACACTTTGTGCTCAGAGGAAATGTTAGTTTTTCACACAGCTGGTGATTTAGTATAAAGGTATATCTGGCAGAATATAACCAGGCTGCACGAGTTCATTCAAGATCCAGGAAAACACCAGGGGTCCACTCAGAAGAAGAATCAATTTAGGAGCCTTCCTTTTTTATTTGAATTGGCAACCCACCATTTAGAGAGTAAGGAAAGCACTAATTCTGCACTTTAGTTAGTTAGTATCCTTCTGCAAAGGTAGTTTTTGCCCCATTGAAGAAATTCTGTCTTTAGAGTGCTTTTTGGGGGTCTGAATTTGTCTTCATCCTTAAGGATCATTTTATCTGACAAGCCCTGATTTAAAGAAGAGATATGCATTTTGTGATTGAGCATGTCATTGATGTACTAGACAAGGATGGTAATATCTTGCAAGGGATATTTTCCCCCATTGCTGAAATCTAAGCTGGCACAGCCATCTCTCAGGTGGCAGCTCTCAAATTATATCTTGCATCATTACAGTAGAAAATAATAGCTTTGATTTATTTACTTGCAAGTTAAGAAGAAGAAAAGGTTGTTTAGAGGAGAGAAGCATATAGGCGGCAACTCTATTAATAGCAACAAATCAGACTTTGAAGCTGAACATGACCAGCTAATGCACAAATGATGCAGAAATCAGCCAGACAGATATGATCAAGAAGGTGCATGATCTCAGCTATAACCACACAGGAAACACTGGTTTGGATTGGAGCTTATGCAAAGTGGTGGCAAAAAGGGAGCGTCCTTCACCTCTAACAACTATCAAATGACTCTCCTTCATTTCTGGGTTTTAAAGCAGAGGTTGGATGGCCATTTGTCATGGATGCTTTATTTCAGATTCCTGCATTGAAGGTGGTTGGACTAGATGACTCTTGGGGGTTCCCCTTCAATTCTACAATTCTAAGATACTGGAATGGTTGTCTGTACTTGGTGTTGAGCAATAGGGACAGGTTGGGAATTCTGTTGGTCTACCTACCACTTCCCTGCCCAGCAGTCTACTTGACTGAGCAGCTTTTTCCCCTTTGCAGAGACAAGGGACCTATTAGGATAGCCTGTGCTTGGAGGCTGATGGTTTCCAAATGACTCTGCAGATGTTCTGGCTGATCTGTGGCGTATACAAAGGGCCTGGGCTGTTGACAAGATTGCTCGTGATCCCCTTTCCCCACTTGATAGACCTGGCTAGTTTATTGAGATACGCCAGAGCCGAAGGCAATGAAGCAAGATGGGAAACGGCTTGAACACAAGTGGAAAAAACTCCAGATGAATGCAACTGAACATTAGTGAGTGCTCATTGTTGAGCCTATTCAAGGAGTCCTTCATGTTGTGAATGTGATATCTTTTATTTCTGCTGCTTTGACTTGTCCCTGCTTTGATGATGCAGATGACAATTGTTTATCTATAAACGAAGGTAAATACATATGCACAAAGCCCAATAAGAAGGCAAAAAGGGCCATTGGCTTACGGCCTACTTCTCTGGAAGTTTTATCCATGTGTCCGGAGCAAACCTCCAAGAAAAAAGGTAAGGTATCCTGACAGAATTGGGGTAATTGGTTTGCAGCAAGCACAAATTGCCAGGCTTGGGTGCAATGAGCTGTGTCTGCTATGTGTGCCTGTGGCAAACCGGTTCATGTGATTGATTTGCCATGTTCACATTCATTCCAAGCCAACAAAAAGCCTTCTAGGAGTGAAAATAAACCTAGTTTGTTGTTCTGTTATTTACGTCTGTGTGTAATGATGCCATATTAGTGAAGAGGCCACAGGGGCCTGATAGGTTGGACAAATAAGACTTATATCACTTGCAACAATTCCACATCTGCGAATGTTGGTAACTAGTAGGATCCATTCCTCCTAGACCTTCCTTATTGGTTCAAATCCTAATGGTGACAACTAGGCATCCTCTGAAAGAAATCACCAGATGGTTCACAATGCTGCTGTACTCCAAAATTTCATTTTGCTCTGAAAATGTGACATTGCTGTAGCCCTGTTGCCTTGTTTCTGTGTCTCTCTCCAGGACTCTGTGGTCACAGACAGTCCATCCTAGACTCTGGTTTAGCTGGTGATTTTCAACACTGCTTTTGATAGCAAGCAGTTTTCTGTGCATGATTTAGTTGCAACCTATGAGAAGTGGTTGTATCAGAATTAAGTATTCGTAAAGGAGACCTGGGAGGGATTAAAATCAGAAGCCACAATAAAAAAGATGGGGAGGCAAGCAAAATAAATGAAATGAAATGGTTGTCTAGTGACATAAAGGAATGGCCTGGGGAAAGCCCTTTAGCACACGAGATTTGAACTTTGCTCAAGGTTTCAGAATGATGCGTTTGTTACACTTTGGTGAGTTTTTCTGTCTGCACTTTATGCTTTAAAGGGAAACAACGTTCTCTTATGAATAACTTCTCAAGGCTGTGCTCCTTAGCATGCAGAAGCTGCCTGACCATAATTGCTTAGGAAACGTGCCCTGTGGCAAACTTCACTGAATTCCCAGGCCCCCCAAAAGGAGAAAGGATAGTTAGAACTTTAAACCAAAGTTATGGCTGAAATGTTAGAAAATTATATAGAGGTTTATTCCAGCAGTTCCACCTTCCCTTTGACTTTTCTTCTACAGTTGTTAACTTTTTCTAGGGAGAGTAAAGACCCACGCATTCTGCCTTGTAAACTGAACCACAGGCCTTGGAAACTATGTTATTAATATCTGCAAAGAAAGTTTCTAGCAAAAGCTTCAAACACCAGGCCTCTTGTATATTGCCAGAAGAGAAGTGAAATCTGCCATTAAGTATATAAGCAACATTGCGTCAGCCTTCAACATAGACTGGCAACAGTGTGGTGGGCCTCTGCCCCAAATCACATTTTGAATCAACTGAATATTCTGAGCACTTTTCAAAGGTAGCCACTCGAATGATGCTTTACAGTAAGCTAGCCTTGACATAACAAGAATATGAATCAATGCGGTTGCCCATGTTCAAGAGGAATAGCTGGTGCACCAACCACAGAAAGGCACTTCAAGCTACTTGGAAGACCAGTATGGAACATTGTACAAATAAGGCCTACATAAGAACCTAGGGAGAGCCTGCTGGCCCATCTAACTCATCATCCTGTTCTCATAGCAGCCAACCAGATGCCTGTGGGAAACCTTCAAGCAGGCTGAGAGCACTCCAGCCATGGAGAAAGAGCATAGCATTCATGGCTAGCAGCCATTGATAAGCTTATCCTCCACGAATTTGTCTAATCTTCCTATAAAGCCATCCAAGTTCATGGCCTTCACTGTCTCATATGGGAGAGACTTCTATAGTTTAACTATGCACTGCACGAAGAAGCACCTTTCTCATATGGAGCTTTTGGACCTTTTCATCAATGTTGTAAAATCTGAAGATGTAAGCAGTTATCTTGTTGGTTCTTGGTTCAAATTATTGGTTCACTTTTGCGAGATAAAGCTATACATTGCTTTCCCTTTATTGTCATAACATGTCATGCAGGGCATTTATTAGCATAGATTCTGGTGAATTAACATAGAACTAGTTTGATTCCATGCAGTCTCTACGAGGTAAAGCAAACACATTGCTTTATATTTGTTCCTGGTTTCTGATGATCACCTAAAATTAGTCAGATGTGAATTGTGAGATTTGTGTGTGTGTGCACAGTGATGCAGAGGAGATACTTGGATGGAATGACCCTTGTCTCTGGCCCAATAAAAAGTCAGAAGAGATTGCATTGGAAAAAATGATTGAGAATTCAAACTATAGTCTGATGCTGCGGAAGGGGCAAAGGGTCTATTATTTTCAAATAAAACCAAGTGAGCAGAAACCCTTGCTAAATATTCATTTGCATACCAGAATACTGGAATACTATAACAACTAGCTTTATATCCACTCTTTGTGATCAGAATATTCATTAACAAAATTCTCATCTTCAGCGATTTTCTTAGTAAAACTTTCCACATACTGAAATAATTCATTGTAGGTCAATAAACTTGAACTACATGTTCTGTTGGCTAATGCCTTACTTGATCCTTGCTAGTCTTAGAGAGGATAATGACTGTTGCTGGGATGAGTCACAACAATAACTTGTACTTGGCTGCACCAGTGTTGCACAGATATGTAATATAAGAAAGAGCATGGATTTTTTGTCAAATGATGTGTTTTCTGGTGGCTACAGCATTCTGGTCAGGAATCATTCACAACTGTTTCAACTGCCTTTAAGTGAGAGCTTTAGGCACTCATTTTGGGATGTGTAAAATCAGTAAATGTGAGGCCAAGGTGATGGTTGAATTGTCAGCAAACCCATGCATCTTTATCACTCTGTTGTGTCCAGTTTACAAAACAGGTTTTCAGAATGCAAAATGGGGAAGAAAAAGAAAGATTTAAGGTAGCTGATAGAGGTAGGATTCCAGTATCAGAACAACATGTCTCCTCTCAGCCTCCTCTTTTTCAGGTTACGGTAAATGTACCCAACTCCCTCAACTGTTCCTGATAAGGTTTCCAGACCTTTGATCATCTTGGTCACAAAATCATGTTATGAAATAAATAGAGTAGCCTGATGCTTCAAAGAGCCTATTGTATGTTTGGAATGATTTCCTATTGCTGTCTTTTGCTTTGTAACTTTTAATTTTTTTGAGAAATACTGGAAATAATTGTCACTTATCTGACATTGTATTAGAAGCTTTGAATCTCTTGTGTAGGCTTTTATGATGATGATCTTAACATGCAATTGAAAACTTGAAGTGAGGTTATAAGCATTCAGGGTTATAAAAAGGAACTATTTTGCTGTCACAATCTGAATTATTCCCCCGTGTTTATGATATAAAAGGATATTGTCTTGCTTCACTATTCATGCATCCTTGGTAGTTTTAATCCTCTGCGAAGAGGCAACCCATGTAGAGGGGCTGTGGCAATGAGTTGCTAATTTTTTAATGCAAATAACTGTACCATTTGGATTTGAAGTATAATTTTCAGCTTTGAAATGTACGTATGTCTGCTGCTTCCCTGTGTTGCTGCTTCCGTTTGCCCTACAAGGTAAAAATTTATATGCATGGTTGAGAAAGCATAACACCCATTTTCCACCTCTGTTGAGTATGATGGTCTTATGGCCAGTATGTGTTGCGTACAACTTATTCTCAAGTTCTCTCCCCCTATCCTGTCCTCGTTCTCTATTATTATTACATTGTCCCCTCCCTCCCCCCCCTTAAATCTTGTTGCTTTCACTTCAAACTCCCCCCCCTTCTCAAGTTGCAATAGCCCTTGGCAGACTTGTGCGGTGTGGGAAACGTGACAAATGCTGGCATAGAAAACTAATTTGCCCATGGATGATGCATCTTCCTTTAGTCAAAACATTACTCAGATAAATCCAGTGCCATTACTTTCCTGCAATGTCCAATTTAGAAAGTTTAGAACTCATTAGGGAAAAACGAAGCACACAACTGACAGCAAGTTTGTTTTGCTTTCCGCTGTATAAATGACACACTGATAATGCTCAAATGAACCAGCCAACCGAGTTTTGATTAATATTTTTGATATAGGTTCTCAGATGGGGGAAGAGCATTTGTTTTTATTAATTCAGCCCTGTTTCTAATGAGCACAAACACTATGACAGTTGTGATTACATTGGTAGATGCACTAAATGGACAGAAATGCATACAGTAACCTAGACATCAGGGTACAAGGGGAAAACTTTGGGATAAGAGATTTGGCAACTGATGCCCTTCTGGCAGAATCTCAGTAACAAATGCTTCTTCTACAAGTCACCAGTGAATACTATAACTACCACTGTAATTTCAGTGCTGGCTATATGCTGGCAGGGTCCAGAAGGTAGGTGTAAATGTGTTTCTGTCTCTCTGTGGGCAAATTAGATGTCTTACGTGCACAGTGGTGAAGCAGCTATTCAGATGTCTCCTATTCCTTTCAGCCACAAACTAGGTGCTTGGATGTTTGATAGGAAACCTTGGATATGGCTATACTGAGCACTACTTGTGTCATGGGGAACTGCAGAAACTGAGGGCTGTGTGGGTATTTGGTGCTCCTTTGTGATGTATCTTAATCAATTGCCCCCATCGCAGTATAGTTTCTGCAAAATCTGAATTCCTATGGAAGTAGCTTTAATATTAGGTGTTAATAGCAATAGTTAGGTGTGGCTAACTACTATAATAGTAATAGTAATAGTAATAGTTAGGTGTGGCTAACGGTTTGTTTTTTTTTTGGCTCATAGGCTGCATAGACTGTCAGGTACTCCTTAGGAGCCCATAAGCCGGTGGGGTGCGTGTGAGAGTACACACACACATGCTCACCACACATACACTTCATACAAACCCACATATGCTGGCAGACATATTTCTTCTCTCTCTGTGACAAGAGTGATCCAGCAATAAACCACACCAAGCATGTTGGAGCTAACACTTTATTAGCAAAAACAGGATCTGCACAGGAGTGTCAGGCATCATGAGCACAGAAACTCATCTCCAACAGGTCTTTCCCCCATGAAACAGTTGCTGAGACTAAAGGTCCCCACCTCTGCACAGCTCCAGTTCCCTCCTCTCCGGGGTTTCTCCTCAAGCAATCTGAGATTGTGCCTGTGTGAAGCTAATTTCTCCTCTGCCCTCTTCATGCCTCTCCTGGTTCTGGGGGACCAGTAGGGAGGGCAGCTTGTCACAGCAGGAGGGGGAGACACCTGTGCCTCTTCACCAGCCAGGCTCATCGCCGCCTCTTGGCTTCCCTCCTCTCTTGCGTCAGCTTCTGCCCCCTGATTCTGGGCTTTTCTCTGCCACAGACTCCCCCTGCTCACTAAGGCCTGTTACCTCTTTAGCCTCCAATACCT
This sequence comes from Podarcis tiliguerta, assembly GCF_965153285.1. Classification (NCBI taxonomy): domain Eukaryota; kingdom Metazoa; phylum Chordata; class Lepidosauria; order Squamata; family Lacertidae; genus Podarcis; species Podarcis tiliguerta. The sequence continues at coordinate 58,040,306 of NC_139538.1, forward strand.
TCTCCCAGTCTTCTCCCTCTGACCACTCATTGTCACCCTACCGCTAAACACCAGACTCTAGACCTTCTTCCCTTCAGGGCTCACCAGCTGGTTCCTTCCACCATTCATCTGCATCCAACCCCCCCCCTCAGTTAACCATCATTGCTTAAACAAATACAGGGATGATGCCTAACTGAGATCTTTGTTAATGTGTGTGGGGGGGGGGGAGGGGCTACTTTTTGTAGTCCTGAGTTAATACAAAACCATTCAACCAGCAGTGCAAGATCCGGATAGCCAGATACAATTTGATTTTATGGATTTCCCAAACATTTTGTTCTAGGCTCATATGCACAGCCCACCCTTCTCCCTCCCCTTTTAATTGTTTGCTTTCTCTGAAGTCAGAACAGAAGTGTTTCCGTGTCCACTCACTTACGCTGTTTCATTAAAGAAAGCCTGAAGCAAAGAAGTTGAGATGCTTGCTTGGATAGTTTAATTAAGTCATGCTTCTGAAATGTTGTTTGGTTTGCTGTACAGACAGCGAGCATGTTATTTAAAATTTAATTTGATAGACCTGCCAAACCATACAATAACAATTCAGGTTGCAGATTGCTTGCTGTGTAAAATATAAATACTTTCCTATTTTTTCTTGTATCTGCCTTCCTATGGCCTTTTAAAATATTGAGATCTAGCACTCAGCGATACTTGATTTGACATGCAATAATAATTTAAGAATGTGCTCTTGTAAAGAGATCATGTAAAAATAAATTGCAGAATTTCTCTTCCCACTGGCCCCCTCCAGAGCAGGCTGTTGTTTCCAGTTGCTTTGATCTGTTCAACTTTATGTCAGGCAAAGCCTTTCTTTTCTTTTCTTGTGGAGTTGGAATTGTGGGCGTGATCCAAAACCCCAGATGATTAGCTTCTCTTCTGTGAAGGCAGATATCCATGAATGTATCAGAGTTCCTATTGCATGCAAGAAGCACTACTTTGCTCATAAGAGAGAACCGGGAATCATCTCTGCTGGTAGAGTTCCGTGAGCACACTGAACTACTGCAAAGCAGTCTTTGTTTTGTGTACAGATGATTTTAACATACCAGTTTGATGGGTTATGGTTATATCCTAATAGCTGGGGACCATTGAAAGGGGAGAGACTGAAAGACTGTTTATGTAGATTGATTTTGATTGCTACAATTTCCAGAGTGCAAAAGGGGGAAGAGAAGAAATTGAGGAAGGAGGGGGATGAAAGAGAAGGGCTTTTGCAAACCTGCCTGCTGGCATCCTCCTCAGCTTTTATCATGATGCATAATTATTGCATACAATATCACATGTGATAATTGTGGAATATGATAAATTTAAGAATATTTTTGAATTTGAGCTCTGTAGAGCCCTTGGGCCTTGTACAGTATCCTGTATAGCCACCACGACTGGCCACAGGTTTGGGAAGGCTGAAGTAAAATGTATGCATTGAAAACCGTATCTAGCTATTAAAATAAATCTGATACGGAAAGTCAAATTAGTACCGCAAGGTTCCTTCCTTGTCCCCAATGAGTACACCCCAAAGTGCTTCCTGAAAACCCTTGGACCTGGACCTGGACCAAAAGAGGCTTGTACTGAAATAAAGACCTTTTGTCCTACCTATTGTGCCTGTCCAATAAAGGCAGCATTACCCATTTTGGTTCTCCTTTGACTGACACATTTACACCTTTCCACGAGGCTGCCAGGTGTGTGTGGAGGTGGTGCTGAGTGGCACCTCCATGCTAAATGGCACTCTACCTCTCAGCACTAGTTCCAGGGAGGACACACAGGAGCTGGGGTTGGGGGGTTGGCAGTGGCTGGGAATGGGTTATTGGGGAGGTAGGCAGCCCAAAGAAAATGTGAAAAGGGCAGCTGTCTTGAGAACTTCATTTAGTAGGCAGGGTATAAATACTCCCAAATAAATGAATACGCAAATAGATAAATTCAGCAGGTCTTGTGGAAAGAATCTGTTGACTGCGTGTAGGTTAGGGGTGTGGTCAGAAGGTGTGATCTTTGTGTGTACTCCAGCATCCATTCTACATAGCATGTCATGAAAAGGGCTAAGGTACTACAGAGTGCCAAGCTGCCGTCCTGCGTTCCTAGAGCGGTGGACTTTAGATGCACAGTTGCTCTTAAGCTTTGCCTGCAGACCCATTGAAGCCACTTAGTGGCTAAGTCAGCTGCAACTCTTTAATCATTTCCTCACAAGAGTGTAAGAAGAATGATCTAGTTGGTCCAGGCTAAGGTCCATCTAAATCAGTCTTCTCTCAACCCTGGGGCTTTGGATGGTATTGGGTCACAACTCCCCTCATCCCTGACCATTTGACACAATGGGAGTTGGACTGCAGCAGCAGCAGAAGCTGAGGGCCGAGATTGGGCAGAAGACTGATCTAAGTCTAGAATTCTATTTCCAACAGCAGCTACTCAAATGCATTTATTCTGTGTAAGTTTCTGTGTGTGAGAGAGAAAGAGTGAGATTGTGATGGCTATCCACTGTTCCCCAACAGGATCTAGTGTTACTTTTTGGAGTAAATGGGGATCCCATGTCACTGTCATAGCTAATTGCTGATGATAGACCCACCCTACCCTAGTCCTTTAAAAAAGCTGTCTAAGTTAGTGGTTATCAGGGCATCTGTTTCTGGTAGTAGTGAATTTTGTAAGTTAATTCTGTATTGCAGGAAGGAAACCCTGCATTAATGTTTCATTAGTCCAGGAAGCAAGCTCTGAGAGTGTGAGCAGCCAGTTACCACAGCTTCAGCCTTCTGTGGAGTAGCTGTAGCTCATTAGTGTTGGGCTGCCCTTGCTCCCGTGAAGTATATCGGTTGCATCCCACAGGAGACTGTGGGTGTTATCAAGCTTTCATAAATCCTTTAGTTTAATTTATATATCAAGTATTCAGTAAGCCCGACTTGCTTTTGTGCCTTTTCTGAACACAGTAACTCACTTTTATTTGTGGCCAAGTTAAGCTCAGAAACAGAGAATATTTTTTCCTGTGTGGCTGGCTAATCATAATTGCTGACACTTCATAACTGCATCTAACTCTTTTAGAGGTGCCTATAATTCTTCTCTAGACTTACCATAAAGATGGTATTTTTTCTAAGTAATTTACATACCATAGTAAAGTTCTGTCCCCCCACCCCTATTTATTTCTTCTATTTACTAGTTGCCTGATAAAAGCATTTCTCCAGGTGACATACAAAGTGATATAAACAGAATTAAACAATAACATTACAATTCAGCAAACCAGTAAAACCCGCCCAGCAACAACTCAGTAATAAAATCAACACAGGATAAACAACACACATCAGTCAACCAAAGCCCCACTAAATATAAATAGCTGTATGTAGGAATTATGCATATTTCTTTAAATATGCTACAGAACATCACTAAGACTGAAAAGAAAAACATCTATATAATATTGGAACATACCTAAGGGAGCGCCATCCTTTAGAGATAAGCTAATAGGCCCTGCTAAAGATGTCATTGGGCATGAGAGACCCAATGATGGAACAATAAACCCCCTGTTGCTTGCACTTTTGGTATAGCTCAGGCCCTTTGCAAGCAATGTGCAAAGCCATTCTTGTCAACACCATGCTACTTGAAATTACCTGTTTAGGATGTACAACCCCACAGGTGATGGGGGCATTAGAATAGAATAATCAGTCAATCGCAGGTAGCCAGAAAACAGAGGTGAATAAATGTGTTCTTCTTAGATAGTGGCCCACTTACAAAGCATTTAATGAACTTTCCATTTTATTGCTAAGTAGCGAGGTTAATGAAATAATAATGACACTTCAGGAGGTGTGATGGCCATGTTAGTAGCTTTAATGGCAGCTGCACAAGTATTATAGCACAAAGCAGGAAGTTAAAGAATCCCAAATAAGTGCTCTTTATTCAGAGAGAACTAATATGCAGCAAAGAACCATCAATGAAAGACTAAGAGGTGTCACACCACCCTTCAACCAATGTTCAGTGTGGCTCACAGAGAGAAAAGGAGAGAAAGTACCTATATAAACCCACATTTCAGCACACTTCCTGGATTGCATGTTTTATAAGCCATTAGGAGGCACCCGCCTTTGTAGAATCTGCCACAGTTGTTTCTACAGATGCTGGGCTATGTGCAAGTTGCAAAGAAGGCAAAAAACAGATGTCTATAGTGTTAGGTGCTCCGCAAATGAAGTATCGCCCTTTCTCATATTAACATTGCACTGCAAAGGTATTCCATAGATCTTTTAAAAGTACAGGGGGACAAGATGTAACCTTACGACACTCCATAGATTAAGAGGGGTAGAGTAATCCTTCGGCGCCAACCAGTTACACCCCTTCAGCAGACACAAGACCATAAGAATAACCCTGTTAGATCAGGCTAGTGGCCCACCCAGTCCAGCTTCTTGTTCTCTCAGTGTCCAACCAGATGCTCATGGAAAGCCTGCAAGCCGGACCTGAGTGCAGAATCACTTTCCCTTCCTGTGGTTTATAGCAAACAGTAATCATAATCATGGAATAAAAGCAATGACAAACCTAGACAGCATCTTAAAAAGTAGAGACATCACCTTGCCAACAAAGGTCTGTATAGTAAAAGCTATGGTTTTCCCAGTTGTGATGCATGGAAATGAAAGCTGGACCATAAAGAAGGCTGATGGCCGAAGAATTGATGCTTTTGAATTATGGTGCTGGAGGAGACTCTTAAGAGTCCCATGGACTGCAAGAAGATCAAACCTATCCATTCTTAAGGAAATCAGCCCTGAGTGCTCACTGGAAGGACAGATCGTGAAGCTGAGGCGCCAATACTTTGGCCACCTCATGAGAAGAGAAGACTCTCTGGAAAAGACCCTGATGTTGGGAAAGATGGAGGGTACAAGGAGAAGGGGACAACAGAAGACGAGATGGTTGGACAGTGTTCTTGAAGATACAAACATGAGTTTGACCAAACTGCGGGAGGCAGTGGAAGACAGAAGTGCCTGGCGTGCTCTGGTCCATGGGGTCACGAAGAGTCAGACACGACTAAACGACTAAACAACAAACAAATCATAAGCATACTCCCTCTACCCTTGGAGGCAGATTGTAGTCAGTCATGGCAAGTAGCCACTAATAGCTTTCTCCGCCATGTTTAATCCTATTTTAAACCACCTAAATTGGTGGTTCCTGAATGCCTGAATGCCATTGCTTAACAATGAGCTGTGTGAAGATCTTTCTTTTCTCTGCCCTGAATATTCCTACTTTCAGCTTGATTGAATGTCCCACAAATTCTAGTGTTATGAGAAAGGGCGAAAAAAATCTTTCTCTATCCACTTTCTCCATGCCATGCATAATTGTGTAACTTTCTTCATGTCACCTCTTACTCACCATTTTTCCAAACTAAAAAAGTCTCAGGCACAGCAGTCATTCCTCATAGGGCTGTGGCTCCATCCCTATGGACCTTTCAGTTGCTTTCCTGAACCTTTTCCAACTTTACAATGTCCTTTTTGAGGTAAGAGAACAGTATTCCCAATGTAGACACATCATAACTTTGTATATTGGCATTATGATACCAGCAGTTTTATTTTCAAATCATTTCCTAATGATCCCTAGCATGGAATCTGCCTTTCCCTTCAGGTGTTGCACCCTGGATCAGCATCTGCATGGAACTATCCACTATGACCTCAATAGTTGGGATTTGTATTCAATGTCTTAAAACCCATATTAAATTGAGAGGATTTGTATTTAATGTTGCTATGAGATTTAGGAAAATTAGTTAGCATTAAAGTCCCCTTTTCAAGCCTGTTGACTAGGGTGTCAGCCCTCAAGCTAGTCCTGAATTCTGATGAACATGGGTCCTGAAAATCTCTGTCCTCCAAGAGCACTATGAGCTTTTGCAGTAAACTTATACATAACTATTACAGCCAAATTGCTTGCTCCCATTAGTGTTTTGTTTAAGATAGATAAATGGTCAGCACCTGATTTTCCTAAACAAATTGTTATTTTATTCCAGCGACTCTGGCAACCACGCTAAAATTCCAGCGGTTACCATAAGCCACAACTAAATACAATATTATCTTGGCAGTAACAAGGAAGGTAAAATGGCTTCTTTGTAGTAATAATTAAGATGAACCCTGTTTCACTAACTCGTTTCTGGAATAAAACAGATGTTGTAGAAGGTAAGCTGTCATACGATGTGCAGTCTTTGTGTTTCTCTATCCATGATGTGCATACTCAAGCTGTAGATCACCTTTAAATATCTGAATATCATGCAAATAGCTTTCAGGCACAAGAAAACAAACTCTCTTAATTTTATTCCCAGGCAACCATAAGTGCAATAAAGACACACTTTGTATTCTAGATGAAATACACCTTGGGATGTACCGATAATATTGGTTAACAGCTGTGAATGTGTGCACATAAAACAAAGGTCACAATTTAACAGGCAGCACTCTCATCTGAGTGGGAGAATTAACTTTTTTCTCCAGTATAATAATGCTTGGAACCCCCACCGTATAGCATTGAGAAAGTTAGATATTTAACATATGGGGATATTTTCAATCCTTGTGTGTAATTTCAGCTTGAAGGCACTGTTTAATAATAACTCAAAAGACTGTTTCAGGAAGCCAGAAAGCATGGCCCCCTATCTCTGTTTAACTGCATCCATGCTTACCTAGCTTTTGGGGTGGGTGAGCTTTTGAATCATTTAGGTCTTGGTGACCTATCAAATACCAGTAACCACACCAAACAGAACTACCCATAAGGAGTTTAACACTGCTCTTTCTCCCACACATCCCACTGTGGTCTTGACAAAAACCATCTCCCTGAAGCTGCTACAGTATTTGCACTGGGAGGGAAGCCTCCAGGGATAACACTGGAGGCTTCTCTGCAGTTGCAATTAGTGGCTTAGGGCAGAGGTTTTCAAACTTTTGGAGTCCACGGCTCCCTTGACCAACTATATTCTTTCTGTGGCACACCCCTGTGTGGCTCAGAAGCCCAGTTATGTCACCCCTAGCCTGCCAAGCTGTCAGCCCCTCACCCTTTTGGAGTGTTCCCTCAACCTCCTCTCCTTTCCTCTCTCCTGAGGAGTCCTCTGGGCAGCCGCTGCTGCCACCTCTGGTCTCTGAGCTGCCCCCCCCAGCCCCAAAGACAGGTGCCTCCTCACACTGCCCCACAGGGGCCTGGAACTTGCCTGTCCATTCCCAACAGCAAGGGTTGGCTGGGCTCTCTCACCCACTTGCTTGCTTACTCTGAGACCGCCTCAGCTCCTGGCAACCAGCCCCTGGCCAGCCTTAGAAGCACAATTTGCCTGTGGAGCTTGTAGCCTGTGGAGCTTGCACATTTGCCTGTGGAGCTTGGACAGCAAAAAACAGCTGTGCAAGCCTTTGGGAGGCAGAGCTGTGAGAGGGCATCAGAGTGAGGGAAGGAAAGAAAGAAAGAGGGACAAGAAGCCAGTGTTGCCCACAGCACCCCTGACCATCATTCAAAGCACCACAGCACACTGGTTGAAAACCACTGGCTTAGGGAGATAGGATTGCACCTAAAAGCATAGCATGTGACGTAGTACTTGGCACTGCCCTTTAATTCAGTCACTAGTTAGATGAGCTGCTAATTAAGGAAATGCTTTGGGGTTTTATATGGACTATCAACCTCTTTAAGAGCCAGGTGAGTGTGGCTTTCCTTATGCTTTGCACTGCAAAACAGCATGCCCATTGATGATGCAGAAGAACACCACTACCACCATCACAGGTTTCTGTTAAGGTAGATTTGGTTAGGACTGGTCCTGCTCAGCTTCATTGAACATTCAGCATAGGTTTGGAAATTAATTTCTGATTTTACAAAGCTGTCCATCCAATTTACTCTTGTAGGAAGCTTAAAATGAATCTACCCATGTTGTGGAGTTATGTTTGCACAATTAAAAGCATTGTACTTTCATGCCCTTGGCCAGAACTCTGATTTGAAGGGCTGTGATGGGTAGAACTAATTAAACTTTATGGTTGGTTTTCCTAAAGAGACCTTAGGCTCAGAGAACAAATGGGATCAAGGCTTTTGGCTATAGGCTTTTTTATTTATTTCTTTCGTTTGTCTGATGAAAGATAAGAGGGACTGTGTATTTTATTGAGAAAAAAGAAAGCATTTATTCTGTGATACACACTCTATCTCTGCAATAAAATTTAGATTACATATTATATTTCTTATCGTGGCATATTGTCCTAGGCTCTCGGGAATTGTGCACAGAAACAGCAGAACAGTTTAATACATGCACACTTACTTTAATATGATTCCAGATGCAAAATCCTCTCCAGTTACACTAGACAGTTAAAAATGGGGTATATTATTTATTCTTGATTTATTTGTTATGGGAATTAGCTAATCTTCAATGGTCGTTTAGAATTAGAATCCCCCCCATTCTTCAAAGAAATTGTATTTGATAAGGCAGGTGAAAAATAGTTCATCCCCCACTTCTAGTTTCATGCCATTTTACATTTACTAGTTCTAAAGGCACAATGATAAGGAGGGTACATCAAAATGTTCCACTGTGTGAGTATGTGGATGGAAAGTTTCATTTGTAAACTGCTTGGTGGAGGATTTTCCTCAAAAAGTGGAGTTTCCGCTCAATGCAAATAAGCACCTGCAAGGATGGATTTTCCCCAGGGCCACAGCAGGAAAGTAATGGGTTCCATTCTTATCCCATTCCTACTACAATCCCAATAATTATCAGGTCCTCTAGTCGATGATACATATGTTGGTGGTCAACAAAAGAGGTTTAAAGACTCTCTCAGGGGAAATCTAAAAAACTGTAGGATAAACACCAACAAATCCGCTCCACTTCCCAGTGGGGAGGAGTTGTGGTGGACCGCGTGGCCACCCACTCCCCACCGGGGGCAGGGGACTTTGTCCCCCATTGCCTGGGGGATCCCGGCCATGTCAGAGCCTGGCCAGCCAATCCACTGGCTGGGGAGGGGGGGCGTGGCCTGGGCCATTTAAACTGAGGAGCGAGCCAGAGGACTTCCTCTTTGGCTCACTTAAACCTAATATCTGTGTCCTTGTGTGAGTTATTTCCAATGAGGGGGAGGCAGCAATTGGGAAACACTGACCTGCGAGCACTCTAGTTGGAGAACAGCCTTTACCAAAGATGTCATGGACTTTGAAGATGCTCAAACTCAGGACAAAAGAGGAAGGCACATTTGGCAAACCCTCACCATGATCAACTCCCACCCAGAAACCTATGTCCCCACTTTAGAAGGACGTGTGGATGCAGAATTACAGTCACTTGCGGTCTCACTGTTAAGACCATGTTCATGGAAGACAATCTTACTTGGCTATGAGTGATCGCCACAGAAGAAGATAATTAATTATTCCTCTGTGCGCATTATAAAGAGAGGGAAGCAAGTAGCCCCCAAAACCTTACTTAAGAACAACACTCTAAAACTATTTATATATTATCCTTATGATACCAACATGGTATATAGGTGATAATCCATGTTGTTAAAACACTTCCCCACATTCTGAAGTTTTAAAGGCAATTTCTGTTAGCAAGCATTGCCAATGACAAGCAGTACATTTGTGCAAACAGTGGGCTCAGTTTACTGATCCTTGCCCTGAAGCTGCTGGGCTTTTCAGCATTCCACAGGGGACTCTTTTAGTTATTTTTGTAAGTGGGGTCAGGGGTTATGCTTCTTTTAGTCACTGGAAAAACGTATATGGGGAACCTGTGATACTGGAATACACTTGGGAAATACTAGCAAGTGGGGGAAATGCTATTATCAGGTGGGAAGAAGGACACAACATGAAAACAATAAACCCACAAAGCATATTTAGAAATGTTCCTTTTGGCTGCCAGGCAGCTGCACCAATACTTAACCTAGTCCACTTACAGAAGTGGAACGGTTATTGCTTGAAATACAGTGTCTCGGGCTCTATAGATCTGCTTTTAAGTTACAGGTTTTTCTAATTCTATGGAAAACGCATCATGGAAATCTTATACAGTGGAAGCCTATATTTACTCAGAAGTAAGCCTCCTGATTTCAATGAGGCTGTACTCCCAGGGACATGCGTATGGAAATGCAGCCACAATAACTCTTCCACAACACAGCATTCATTCAGCACATTTGAGTACACAGGTTGCATATATCAAAGAACAGGGATACATACACACATTTGGAATACAATAAACAACTTGCCCTGTGGACTGAGGACATTTTATCCATGTGAGCACAAGCCTTTTCTTTATTTAGGAGGTTGTGATGGCACAGAAAAGAACTGATCCTTATGATAAGCTCTTGTACACGAACAGCTTGCCACTTGGAGACAGCCACCATGGAGAGCTGTTTAAAGTGATCACTGCCTTCTGGCTATTCCATGAGCATCATTTGTTATTTCTAACTTCTGCATAAATCAAGAACTTGAAGCATCTGGATTTCCTGCGCTGAACTTATGCCTTGTCTGCCTTCTCTTCTTTCTTTGCTTGCCCTGAGAGCTCAATACACCACGGATGGAGTGAAAAGGACCATCTCTCTCTCTCTCTCTCTCTCTCTCTCTCTCTCTCTCTCTCTCTCATCTGTTCCTCCTCATTTGGGGAATTGCAATTTAGACTTGAGAAATGGTGCAGCACTGCTCAGCTCCCTGATAAAATTAACAGTTCCACTTGGCTTCCAGGAAGGAAGGAAGGAAGGAAGGAAGGAAGGAAGGAAGGAGCCTAATCTTGCGCCTTCACTTTAAAGTGTATTCTGGGTTAGAAACAGTGTCCAACATATGGCCCTTTATGCCACATTTCCCCTCTTAAAGGGGTAAAGGGGACCGACTCTGGGGTTGCGGCGCTCATCTCGCTTTACTGGCCGAGGGAGCCGGTGTACAGCATCCGGGTCATGCGAACCAGAGCAGTGCACGGAAACACCATTTACCTTCCCGCCGGAGTGGTACCTATTTATCTACTTGCACTTTGACGTGCTTTCAAATTGCTAGGTTGGCAGGAGCAGGGACCGAGCAACAGGAGCTCACCCCATTGCGGGGATTCGAACCGCCGACCTTCTGATCGGCAATCCTAGGCTCTGTGGTTTAACCCACAGCGCCACCCGTGTCCCCTCTTAGCTTATTTTAAATTATGAAATATGCAGGATCCCTAGGAGTCAGGAATTCCAGCCCTTGGACCAACGGTGAGTTGCGCACCTCCCTGGCTTCTGAACTTTCCCCAGGTATTTGCCACACATTTATGCTGCTGTATTGTATGCCAAGGGCATGTCTTTGTTGTTGTGAGTTCAATGGTTCCCTCCATCTGTGGGCGGCATGCGGACATTGCTGCCAGCAGAGGGTCTGATTGGTGGGCACTGGAAGAGTTTCCAGGGGTGTTGGACTTATGTCTGCTATTTTTTCATGTCTTCTATTTTTTATTATTTTTATATATCCCATGTTGTGTGTTTTCCTCTCCCAGACTGAGCAGCCATAGGATATGGCAGCTCTTGTGCAAGTATGGCTGCAGTGTACGTCTCTCCATAGTGTAATGGGATTATAGGATGGCTCTGTTGTAAATCATATTTTTACATGAGCTTTGATTGGCAATGCTTGATGCCTCTAGGCACTTCATCTTTAATGCTCCATTTTAAATAAAAAAAATAAACCAAAACATTTTGCTACAACATGTCCCTTATGCTCCCAATTTAGTATTCTCTTGTCACATAGATGGCAGAGGGAAAGCATAATTTATTATTTGCCCTTGTGGAATGGCTGTTTAAACATCCTTCAGAGGAACCTTTTGAAGAACCTTGATTTCTCCAGCAATTCCCATCCAAAGCAATTCTACTGGATATAATTTAATTATTACTAACCAGCAATAAATGAGACATACCAAGGATGATGACTAATGCTATATTTTACACCCATAAGATGCATATTTCTTTTAAGGAAGACTGCCCAACTCAAGCCTAAAACAGTTCTGTTTTCCCAATGGGAGTAGTTTATTGTTCCGAAGTCAGGAATAATTTAACTCTTGGGATTTCTGCTTCCATACGACGTTGCTCTCCTGCTTTCCCACTTCTGCTTACCAAGAGATGGAGGGGCAAGACAGCACAAGCTCCCCATGGTGTAGAGACAGCAGTGGGAGCATCAGATCAGAGAATCTGACCATTTAGGTTTCTGTGTTTCACATTTTTTCCAGACTTCAGTTTTACTTGCTACATTTTCACATCAGTTTGTATGTGTGTGTGTGTTTAAAGTCAACACGAAAATTTATTAGCATTTATCAGTGTGCATTTTGGACATTTTTATCCCATATTTTTGTTTCAAAATATTCAGTGCAACCAACCACAAGAGAAACAAATGAACAAACAACTAATTTGTCCTTATTCCCTGTTCTATTTGTTAATGGCACAGCCCCAAGAATAAACATGGCTGTGGTTTCTACGCCTTGCTTGGCCAAAACTTGCACTGTGGTTATTACTTTATTGTGCAGAATCTAGACATCTTCCTTGAAAGCTAGCGCATCTCTTGCAGGGCTATCACGTTTTCATTGCACTCAGTAATAGGATGCTGGGAAAATATTGACCCATTCTTTGCATCAATATATTCCCATCTTTAATGTGCAAATTGGATATAATGTTAGTGTCTCTCTGGGAGGACTTGAGGAAGAACTGTAGTATGTGTAAAATGTGACCAGGAGATGCACTTTGCATTTTGTGGAAATATTGGATGTAACCTGTATCTACAGTGAATTGTTGACTGAACTCTTGGCTTCACTGATGCTAGGGGTGAAACAGCACTAAACTCAGTGGAGGAAGAATTTAACCTAGAACAACTTGTTACAATTCCCATTCTGCTAAAGATTTTCTCTCAAGAGAAAACTGGCCAACTGAATAGCTGAGCACTTGCCAGAAAAATACATTGGCTGTGATCAGTGGCGTAGCGTGGGGGGTGCAGGGGGGGCCGGTCGCACCGGGCGCAACATCTGGGGGGGCGCGCTCGCACTCGCAGCTCTCTGCCCCTACCTGGCTCACTCACTGTCTCTCACTGCAGTGCTGGCTGTGCGCGCCCACTGTGGAGGGGAGGGTGCCAGCGTGCGGTGCGGAGAGAGAGCGAGGGACTATCTGGGGGAGGGACAGTGCAGGGGGGGGCGCAAATTACTTGCCTTGCCCCAGGTGCTGACAACCCACGCTACGCCACTGGCTGTGATATAATAAAAATATATATACTTTTATTGAACAATTGCATTTTATTAGTTGCAGTGGTGACAAACTTTTAACAAACCAAAGGGAGAATATTTCACACACACACACAGCTCCCTTCCCCCATATATCACTTGTGTTCATGTCAGGTAATTGTCAAATAATAAACTGTCTACCTTTAAATTTAAATGGCAAATGGTGATTTGGCTAATGAATGCTCAAGTTTTTTCAGTGTGTTTTCTCTGCGATTTTGCAGCAGATTGTCTGTAATTGCTCATTGCTCTCCATTAGTGTAACACCCTCCTGGCAACATGCTAATAGTTTACATCTCTTGGGGCTGAAAATTACTATTTTAATTAAAGCAATTTGTTTCAAATGGGTCTTCCAAATCCCAGTATGATGTTTTAAGAGCCCGGGGCAAAGAAATGAAAGGAGGGAGGCAAGGGGAGAACAGCAATTGACATGACAGCCTATAGCAAGGCTTGAAAACACAAGTTTGAGACAAAATATGAACCCTGATTTAACTGCAATGAGTAAAAATGGGGACATTTTGTTGTTGTTCATAGATATATCAGCTTCAGATAAGTTCTCCTGTTTATATCCTGGCCTTGGTTTTATAGCATTCTATTATTTCAGCGAATATGACACAATTCATTGAGAAGGATAGGTTTTCCAATATGTTCTTTTTGAAAAAAGGGTGTAACTGTGCTGCAAAAATATCATATAATCAACTCATCCTCACCTAGGGTGCCTTTCGTTTTAAAAAGCCCTGCAGCAGAGAGAGAACTGGTTTTCAAGTATTTTCTGTTATGTGATAGTTTGCCTGCTGTTCTTCAGTGTAAGAGATGTTTCAACACAAATGGCTCCCCATATGAAAATGGAATATTTACCAGCTCAGAAATAAGTATGTGAATCAGCCCTCTGAGGTACAAAATGGCCAGTTAAGCACACACATACACACAGGTTGCTGAATCTGTTGAAATTAATTGCTCTGGAACTTGCTGAAAATGGCTCTGTAATAATTTGGCAGAAGAGAAAGGGGAATGTTAGGAGATTGCAGTGTTGGATTCACTGGCATAGCATATCTTTGAAGGCAATGGGTGGATATTGGAAAGAATACAGAAGTGGAACAGAAGATGAACACAAAGGAGAATGGCACAGAAAACACAAAGTCAATGGGACCCATAAACAGTGTAAAATGTAGGTAATATAATTGATTTTCTATCAATTATATTGCAACAAGAGTACATAAAAGCACATGTGGAATAGATTCATGCTATATGTAAAATAGCCTCACATTGTAACCCCAAATCACTAAATACAGTGGTGCCCCGCAAGACGAAATTAATTCATTCTGTGAGTTTTTTCGTTCTACGAGTTTTTTCGTCTTGCAAAGCACCAATGCGTATTGACGGTTTCCCATAGGAATGCATTGGCGGTTTAAAAAAAAAAAAGCAAGCCCATAGGGAAATCCGTCTTGCGAAGCACCTCAGAAAATGGAAAACTCTTTCGTCTTGCGAGTTTTTCGTCTTCCGAGGCATTCGTCTTGCGGGGCACTACTGTAGTCAGAAAACGCAAATTCCTCTGTGAATATGAATCTGAGAAGAATGTATTGCAGAGTTTTTGATGAGACTTCTGAATTATATCTTGTTTCATTACTTCATTGAAAGCAATTTAGCAATGAGGAATTTCTCATGGATGGAAGGTGAAAATAACCCTCTGTCCTCCTGTGTGCCTGTTTTATATATAAAAAAGCATTATCTGGGGTAGATCATCCAAAGTAACTTAACCAGCAGACTTCCCCAAATGAGATTTATTCCCAAAATAAAGAAAGTGAAAGAGAGCTACAAGAGTGGAGCCATAAAATTAGGAGCTGAGGAAGATTGCAGAGAAAGCAGAAATAGTCCTGCGTATTGCATCATGCTCAGTTGGTACAACTTCCTTCCTCTTCACCAGCCTTCCTCTGTGGCTATGTAAAACCCCGTAGTTGGCTAATAAGCATAAACAGATATGACTGATAACGTCAGTTCCTCCATGTCCTCATATAACCTAATTCCAGGGTTTAATTTGGGTTTGTAAACTGACTTCCAGTGTTTGGTAATTTCCTGACTAGTGATCTACAGTATGATTCCTGGGTAGGGTGCCGCAAATTATGATAAATTATGATTATCAGTTGATAACTGCAATTAACACATGGATTATATAGCATGCGATCTCAAATTAAGTCATCTCTTTCCATTACAGTTTCTTTCTCCAAATATAAGACTTATATTTTACTGCCCCATATGGCTCATGAGGCTGTGTGGGTGGGGCACAGCTCCCCAACCCAGTGGGCAACTGGTACTGAGAAGGAGAGGGGGGGTTGAGCTTGGCTCTGTGCAGGATGTGGTGATGGTGTCAATCAGAAGCTCTTGCTCACACAGATGGCACCAGGCTGAGCTCCCAATGCGTTGTCTTCCCCTCTCCCTCTTGATAAACATCAGCAACCTCGCTTTGTTGGGAAGCTGGGAGTTCACGAGTGTCCCATCACCACACCATCAGCCACTGCTGTCCCTGGTCTTCCTGTTTTCATTCTCATTCACCTTTTCTTTCCCATTACTTTTCAAGTGAACACAATTGAATCTGGCCTCATGCCCTCACTTCCTCACTTCAGACACTGATATCATAAAAAAAAATAGTGGACAGTAAGTGTGTCAACAAAAAAGCCCCATCCTGATGTGTGTGGTGGATTTTGCTACAGCTTTTAGAAAGTTAAAAGGTATTGATTATGAACTATTGAAACTGAAATATTTTGTAGGAGTCTGATTTTCAGCTAAATTTTGAGACCCTACGCAGAAAAGTTAAACTCTGGAGTAAAAACTGACTTCTTTGTTAAAAGATCGTCTGTTGCTGTGAATTTTGTCTACAGAGCATATCAGGGTTGCGATCTTGCATCCAATTAATAGGTGTTTAAACCCATTAATTTGAGTGTAAAAGGCACATACAATTAAGCACAGGATTACTATCTAACTGTGAACCTTGAATATTTCTAGTTCCTCCTGTTAAGATGTTCACAAGCACTTATTTTGCACATGCCTTAGGTCCTAGGACTTCAGAGCTTTATTACAGTCAGGTATTCAGCAGCCTTAAAATCTAATTAGTTGTTTTGTCAATGTATGCTAATGAGGAAGTGTATTTCCCACCTTCCTGCATTACATTACAGTGTGATATTAGCTTTTGTCATGGACTTTATCTCCTTAGGTAATGTGTCAAGTCTGGCACATTATTATTAAATTGTTGACCATCTGTTATCCCTAGAAAGTTGGTCTTAGCCAACAGATGCCTCTATACAAAAAGGCTGGTTTCTTTATTAAAATAAACTTATCCTTGCCCACTTTGTGACAAATATCACTCTATGATCTGCTGCTACAAGATTAACAACAATATGTTTTGGTCTTGAAGTACCCTCAAGCCAAAAACTTAGATGCACTGGGAAGAATATGGTCTCTGTTGTGGTAAAAACCAGAACTCTCATTGTCCTTAGCAGAGCCAGAGTTTCATGTCTGTATTTCAACAAAACACACAAAGAAAACACCTTTCTGATTATGGGTTGTATCTTCAAGACAGCACAAATGTAAGGACAATTGCTCATGGGAATTTTCTGTCCTTTCCTCCTAGCAACTCTGGAAAGTATTTCCTGATGTAATTGGGGATCTTCAGGAAAGGCTTTGGGGGAAATTGTGGGGCCAAAGCTTGTGTACCAAAGAAGTAAAGGTAAAGGCACCCCTGACCATTAGGTCCAGTCGGGGCCGACTCTGGGGTTGCAGCGCTCATCTCACTTTATTGGCCGAGGGAGCCGGCATCCAGCTTCCAGGTCATGTGGCCAGCATGACTCAGCTGCTTCTGGCGAACCAGAGCAGCACACGGAAACGCCGTTTACCTTCCCACCAGAGCAGTACCTATTTATCTACTTGCACTTTGACGTGCTTTCGAACTGCTAGGTTGGCAGGAGCTGGGACCGAGCAACGGGAGCTCACCCCGTTGCGGGGATTCGAACCGCCGACCTTCTGATCGGCAAGTCCTAGGCTCTGTGGTTTAACCCACAGCGCCACCTGCTGCAGCATCTTCCACCAAGGAAGATGGAGCCTTTATCTTGTCTGTGTGTCCTTGTGCTCATGCAGCACTGCCGGTGTTTCTGATGAAACTACTCTTTTCCTCAAAAGCCTAGTAACAAGCTTTTATCATTTCCCTTTCTTTCCTGATGCTTTTCTGTTCTTTAGATATGCCCCATTCAAAGGCACTCATCATTTTAAGTCTTCGGACCTGGAGGTCCAGTCCTCTATATGGTTCACTAGACTTTCAAACAGGGCCAGCCCTGCTACTAGGCATTGCAAACACAGCTGCCTCAGAAAATCAGAAAGCTGATTTCTGGTGTTATGAAATGGCATGAAATCGTTGGTTATGTAATTTGTTGTTGTTGTCTGAATGTGCAGTTTACTAGTCCGGAGAGGTGCATGTGGCATTTAATGCTCCAAGTGCCAAAATAATTTAGCCAGCCTTTGGACATTATGTAGCTTAATTTGGGAATGTGGAGGGGCATCCACTGTCCTGTCTCAGGCAGCAAAATGTATTGGGCAGATTCCCGTGAACAGGGGGCTAATTAAAAAATAGGCACCAAGGCCCGGAATCATAATCACACACACCAAAATAAAGTAAGCAACCAGTATGACCTTGGAAAGTATTAAAAAGTTGAAGGGAATTTACTAGAACTACCTTGTGATTGTGTTATGTTACTATCAAATCCTAAGCATTCTGGATAGCCTACACTCACTCCCCATTTTTCCAATGTATTCCATTAAAAAGGGGAAGGTTTCCATTTCCTTGTTGTTTCTCAATCAGTGGTTTGAGATTTGTGTCAGAAAATATGTAAGTCATCCTGCTATTTCTAACTGGTGCATTGTAGCTGTGTATCAGTGAGTAAGTGAGAGAGTGAGTGAGAAATAAGAATAATACTTAATATCCTAGAAGATAACCAGACACTGAGAGCCATTCCCCATGGTCCAGGGCAAGTAATTCATTGCTGTCAGGTACAAAAAAATAAGCTCAGCATTGCTGTCTAACAAGTACTAGCTAATGCTATGTCTACTCCAGCTGTTTTAGGTGTGAAATATCCACGAGCCTACTGATTGCATCTGGCACACTTTGTATATCCTCCTGTGGGTGGCTTTTGTTTCATGTGAGGATCGCATAGCTTGGCACCATTGGAGCTAGTGGCCAAATAAAAAGTCACCACAGTGGATATTGTTCCTCCCATCTGGGTCTGGGGGAAGGACTGTAAATCAGTGGTAAAATGCAGGTGTTGCATACAGAACGCCACAGGTTCAATGCCTGGCATCCCTAGACAGGGCTGGTAAAGTCTCCTTTCTGAAACCCTCGAGATCCACAGCAACCTGCAAAATTCTGAGCTAGATTGTCAAGTGTTGTGATTTAGTCTGAGGCAGCTTCCTAGGTTCCATATCATTTGCACCTTCCAAGTCTGAAAGGAATGTTCGCTGGGTAGCAACATTACGTTTGATCAGGTGCAGCTGTCAACTGTTCTGTAGACGAGCCCCCTCCCCCATTTCCCCCTTTAAGTAACTGGATTTGAGACTGATGGATTTTGAAGCCAGAGAGAGTCTCTTTCATTAGCTTGAGCTCTTGCATTCATGTTATTTTTCTCACTTTCCACAACTGTGCCCAGTGTTTGCTTCTGTACCCCATCTTTAAGTGATTTCACAGTTATTTGAGGTAATTGTTTTTGCACTGTAGTACAGGGTTATGATTAAGCACTGGAATCAAATAGGATTTCCCCTCAACTCCAAATTGGATTGGCTTCTTCCATCTTTGCAGATTGCGGAATAGGCCTATCTGCCTTAATTATTTTTCAGTGCAACAATTTATTCTTTCCTTGACACCCTTGTGCTGAGTGTCTTTCTATCTCTTTCTATCTCTACTTTTAGCTCCATAATTTGGGGCTTTCTACGAACTGTTTCTGTAATCATGGTTACTTTCATCCTTGTTTGCCCATTTGCATCCTGCACTTCCCCAGTCCTCCCCTCCTTGCCATTCTTCCTTTGTTTAATTTTCTGCTTTAATGTTTTGGCAGGGATCTGTTTTATTTAACCTTCTTGATGTTTCCACATAAAATATGATTTCCGAAACTGCAGCGCTTGCAGTGTCAAGGCCTTTAACAGTGCTTTCCCTTCAGCTTTAAGGCTGTGACAGTGGTGCAGGACTGGCCCCTGTTACATTTGGTCACGGTCTTCAATCACAGCTGTTTAAAGTGAAAGGACAGAAGAAAATTTACTCAAGAATTGGCTGGTAAGCCTACAATACACGAACAGCCCTAGGAGATTGTTAATGTGCAGAGCTTACAAGGTAGCCTAATTGTGTAGAAAGCTGCTTGCTTGGAAGAGTTTCAGTTCTGGCCTAGTTTATGTGTTCATTATGTTTGCTGTAGAGAGAGAGAAACAAATTGAGACGGTGATTTACTGAGAAGCATGCCAGGTGACAATTCCAAAAACAAGAGACTTTACAGTGTCTTCTCTATGGGCCTCAATAATACTCGGAAAAAAGGGCCAAGTATTCTACAAGATTCTAAAACAGGAGGATAGAAAGCTGCCTTCTGCTGAATCAGAACATTGGTCCATTTAGTGCAGAATTGTCTACCCCAGGGCCCTCCAGATGTTTTTGGACACCTATCAGTTTCAATCAGAATGACCAATGGCTAGGGATGTAGTCTAGGGACATCTGGATGACTGCAAGTATCTCACCCCTGCTCTACACTGTAATGGCTCCTTGAGGTGTTAGCATGGAACATTTCCAGTCCTGCTCATTGGGGATTGAACAAAATATGGTCTGCCACTGAGCTATGGCCCTTCCACAGGTCCTGGAACAAGAGGCAAGCGTTCTGTGGGTTGTATCCTATGCTTCCATTCTGCTTGCACAACAGACTTTGCTTATACAATGGAATTTCCTCCTCCTCTCCCCTGCAGCCCAACAAACACCCTCAAAGTCTGTTCCAGGGGATGGGACAAACCCCCTGGAGCAGATTCTGTGGGGCATGTGAGAAGAGGAGGGGAGGTTCTGTTGCACCAGTGGAAGTCTGCTGTGAAAGTGGAATGGCAGCAAACCCAACCCAAGTTTCCAAGTAAGGGATGCTCCTTACATCACAGCAGATAATTAAAACAAGGTAGTAAGGTCTATTTCATTGACCCTTATCATAGAAAGGAAATGTGTCAATCTCCAGGTTATTTAATATCCAATAATGCTTACTGAAAAAACATTTTCATGCATAGGTAGCTGTTGCCACCATTCCCCCCACATTCTTAAAATGGGTAGCTTATTTGTTAAAAATAACAGTTGCGCTCTCATAAAAGATAAACACGTTTTGTGAGGAGATCAGTGTGTTTTTATAAAAAGCCCAATAGCAAATGAATTTATAGCAAGATTCACTCCTACTCTGGGCCAATCATTCTACTATCTTAGCAGAGAATTGCTATTCTAGGCATATAAGCTGCAGCAAACAGAGTTTATTCTGACTGTGCCATTTCAGGTTTAAGGTCTACACAGTTTAGCATCCCCAGGACCCAACAGTAAAAAGGAATAACTTCTCACATCACTTATACTAGTTAAATGCTGGCTAGATCATTAAAGATCCCATTAGTGGGTGTTGTTTGAAAGGCATGCTTCGCTGCAACGAACCTTTAGGAAGAAAATAAAAATAAAAATAACGAGTGAAGAAATAAAATATTTTGCCTGTTTTGAAATCTCTTGTGTACTTCCTGAACTGAATTTCAGAAGAATTACATTTCTAGGAAGGTAGAATTCCTGTGGGGATTTTTTTATTTAAAGAGGCTATTCTGAGTAATTCAGAAGTGTAGCTATTTGAATGCTTCATGGTTTTTGTAATAAATAAATCTTGAAGTCAATTTACAGGGAAGTTTGGACATCATCTACCATGGCCATGATTTTTTGTGATATAGCACCATGAATATGCATGGCTTTTAAAAAGTTTATAAGAGGACACATCTCTGTCTCCAATGAGCTTGCAGTCTAAAATTTGATGCAGTTGCGGGGTGGGAAAACAGGGGAAGGGGAGCACAGGAGAGGCAGGAATAAACTAGGAAAGAATGTATAATCATACCTTTTAGCAGCACATGAAGGCAAAGAACTCACGTGTTCAAATGCAACCAGGAAGCAGATTGAATCAAAGCTTAGAAAAATGGCAGAAGTAACTGATGCCCAGAAAGAACAACCTCAAAGTAGTCTCCTGAGACATCCATTGAGAATAATATCATCCATTGAAGATAATGGGTCTTAGATTGGCAATAGCTCTTTGGGGACTAGATGCAGAATTTCCTTTAGGCTGTGTAGGTAAGGATTTGGCGGGTCATGATGGAGCTGAATATACCTGCTATTATTTTTAACACATAGTTTGTCTGTTTCAATCATCTTCTTTTGCTATTCTTGTTCCCTGAATATTTTTTATCATGTACTGGCATCTAAGTATGAATCCTGGTAGAAGCAATTGCTGTATATGACATCTTTAAAATGAATAGATTTCTTGATAGCTTTGGTGATCTAAACCCATCTATTGTTTGTATATGATTTATTTTGCTTATGATCATTTAGTGAAACAAGATGCCATTAACTACATACTTACTAATAATAATAATAATAATAATAATAATAATATACTGAATCAGTGGCTTTTTGGTTGTAAACAAGGAGCTATATGGGTATTTCTGCAGAGAAAGCTTTTCCCTGTGCACTTCATTTGCTAAATATATTATTAAACGTATAACTGTCTTATTCGTAAGTCCATGCTTGCTTATTTTCCAGCTTTCCCAGACACGATGGGTTGATAGGATCACTCTGAGACTAGACAGAGACTTAAGTCAGAGCTGGATCATTTTCCGGCATGTTTTATGTACCTGACAGTAGTACAGGTCATGGACTCTTGAGTCATGGAAAGAAGTAAACTGAATGTTCTTACAGTTTTCCTCTTCTTATATCTTTTCCATATTCTTGCTGACAGTTCAGTGCACTACTGTGTTTTGTTGTAATGTAGATTTGACCATATTGGGTAGGGTCCTTCATCTCAGTATAGGAACAGGAAGTGCCCTTGCATATACCTTCACTGAGTTTATTCGTTTGATACTATACATGTTGGCATCTGTCTGTCTCGAGAAACAACAGAGTGCACCTCTGGGAGTGAAGTCAAACTGCTGCACTAGCAGCACCAAAGTGACCTCCCTGGGATGCAAGCTTGGGCGATGCCTATAGAGGTCCTGAGCTGCCCAGATAACAAGACCCCACCTCTTGGCCTCTTAGATGTGGTCAAAAGAAAAGCAGAGAAATATGTTTGTCACCAGCTTGACTGCAGGAGTTGCCAGAAGGAGACATGCAAGATGCCATCCAGCTGCCTTAGGGACTCCACTCTTGATTTGTGTAGGGGTTACTTCTTAGGCTTTTCTCCTCCTGAAGATATCCCGCAAGGCAGCGGAGGTTTAGGATCAGAGTATTCCTTCTCCTAGATGAGCTACCTTCCCAGGCTGATGAGCCCCATCTGCCTATCACTTCCCTCTACAGCACAAACAGAAACTGCCTTCTTGACCGTTGGACCCTCTATTGGTCTTGTCCGCTCAATCCACCGGAGCTTGTCTTCACATGCAGGGGAAGTGCCTGATACCATACCATACCATACCATACCATACCATACCATACCATACTGAAAACCTACATTGTTCTTACAACAACAGGGAGCAAAGAAGATTTGCAGGAACCTTAATTCCTGTTCTGTGTGGGCTAGTTAGAAGTCAGGCATGTCAGACATGACTGATAAGGGGTTCTGTCGCCCATTTTCTCTGCATCGTTTTCCTGCCAAACCCACAATGGAGAGTTTCTACTAAGGAAACTGTTGGAAGAAGATCAAGAAGACAGGAAGAGAGGCAAACTCATTCGTTCTTATGGAATTCCATAAAGAGCTTCCTAACCACATTCATTCAGAACCAAAGAACAGCCTACTGAAATGTGAGTAATTATCTCTGTACATGCCTGTGAACTTCAATAAAATGCATGTTTGAGTGCTTTGTGGAGGTTTGTTTATACTATCCAGATTGAGAGAGTCTCAGGATGGAGCAGGGGTGGACAAAGTATGTTTCAGGTGATTTTGAAAGAATACTTTTGGTACTTGTATTGACTTGGCAGATATTTTATTATGTAATGATGTGCTTTACTTCTCTTGTAAATTGCTTTGGAACTCATTTTGGTTGTGTGAAGTGATAAATGTAATTAACCAACTAGTTGAATTTCATTATTACTGGTCAGGGAATAAAAATAAAATGGATGGTATTCAACTGGTGTCCCACCACTAATGAAAAGCTCCTTGATCCAGTAGAGCCTTCCATCAAGGGAATAGGTATTTCCAGCGATTTCACTTCCCCACTGCAGCCAACCTCAAACTGTTTCAGAGGGTTGTGGGGCTGCTTCAGAGAGGGTGTCAAAGATTGCCTCAGTCCCTGTTCCACTCATAGAAGCATCCACCGGCTCAAAAAACAAAAACAACCCCCTTCCACGTTCTGTCAGTAGAAGAACACCTATAAATTATAATTAAGAATTTGGTATTTTTCAGGTGTTTACTGCTTTTGAAATATGGTTTGCCTCTTCACATTCAGTAAATAGAAGTATTTAGGGGATCCCAGTAGGTGGCTAATAAATGCAGTTCCACACATTGCTCCTATCAGCAATGGTAAACAGCTAGCACATCAGGAAATATTATGCTAAAGAGAGCTTAGAACTACCTTCATTGTTTTGCTTGCTGTGGTCTAAACCACTGAAGAAGAGTTTGGATTTGATATACGCCCTTCCACTCCCCTTCAGGAGTCTCAAAGCGGCTAACATTCTCCTTTCCCTTCTTCCCCCACAACAAACACTCTGTGAGGTGAGTGGGGCTGAGAGACTTCAAAGAAGTGTGACTAGCCCAAGGTCACCCAGCAGCTGCATGTGGAGGAGCGGAGGGTACCGCTCTGGCGGGAAGGTAAACGGCGTTTCCGTGCACTGTTCTGGTTTGCCAGAAGCGGCTTAGTCATGCTGGCCACATGACTTGGAAGCTGTACGCCTGCTCCCCTGGCCAATAAAGTGAGATGAGCACCGCAACCCCAGAGTTGTCCACAACTGGACCTAACAGTCAGGTGTCCCTTTACCTTTGCCTTTACCTCTGCATGCCATGCTGATGATGGTAGTTTTCATTGAGTGGCACCAGCTGGAACAAGGATCTGCTCCTGAAAAGTGATTCATGCAGAAGTAACTGGAACACCAAATAATAGAACAAAAATATATTGTAAGAGTCTGAATCTTTATGAGCCTAAACATATTGTCAAAGAGTGGCTATTGTAGGGGGGAATTAAAGGATAACTCTAGATGGTTCAACAAACCCATGGTTAAGTTGATCATCCAAACCCAGGCCTACACTCAAGTATGGTTTATTAACTATGGTTAAAGGTCACTTGTTAACCAAGGTTTGTAACTGGTTTACAAAAAAATCAAACCGTTCTCAAGGCAAAAAAAATGAAACCGTTACCAAGGCTTGGCTGTTCCCACTGTTGCATTTTAGCTCTGCCTGTCAACAGTTGCTTCCGCTACCTTCACTTGTCTCGCTGCTAGAAGGGACAACTTCAGGGTTGTTGGCACCATTTGTTCAGGCATCTTTGAAAACACTGTAGGACATGACTGCGGTCTCCAAGGCAACGCAAGGGTCATTGGCATTCAAATAGGACTTGGGAGACTTTGCAGAAAAGAAATAAAGAAAAATGCTACCATAACATTAACGCTGGAGAAAAGCCACTAGCACAAAACCCAAGCTGGCTTTGGGTTACCAAAGCAACAAAACTGAACGCAATAATGTGCTTAGAAAAGTCAACTTCCTTTCAATAAGGCTTAAAGAGTCTCAGTTCCCCTTTCACCTCAGCACCCCTTGCTGAATTGGAAGATGGCACTGAGTCATGTGAGGAAAAGAAGGATCAAAGTTTGAGAGAAGCTTGAAAAATATGGGTGAAACTAGCATTGCAGTTTGTGAAGAACAGATAATTCCCTTCTTTCCATCCTCCAATACAATATGGTGCATGTCAGAGGATAAAACGTTCTGGCAGTGGTGAGAGAAACTATTCTGTGGATGCAGTAACCTGAAGTCTGAGTAGTCTTCTGTGAGACACATCAACTTTAACTATGGCTTATTAACTATGATTACCATGATGTGCAAATGAGACCATTGACCATTGTATTGGCAACCTATTACAGACTAGATTTTAAGTACGGATGCTTTAAGAAACACTTACAAGTTTAGGGACTGATGTAATTTAACATAAGGTGGTTTACTATGTTGACTTCAGAGCAGGCATACACAAACTCAGCCCTCCAGATGTTTTGAGACTACAATTCCCATCACCCCTGACCACTGGTCCTGTTAGCTAGGGATTATGGGAGTTGTAGTCCCAAAACATCTGGAAGGCCGAGTTTGCCTGTGCCTGCTTCAGAGTAAATGTTCTTTTCTCCAACCAGATACCCTCCAGAAATTTTGGACTACAACTCCCATAAGCTCCAGCAAGCCACCATGGACAATGGTCAGGGTTGATAGGAGTTGTAGTCCAAAATAACTGAAGGCAATGAAATTGTAGGCTTGTGCTTTGGCTAATTTCTCACTTCTGATTAGAATATTCTGAACACTTTCCCCAGAAGCAGGTCAACTAATTATGGTGACAGAGAACTGGAGCTAGATCAAATTAAGCAGATGTTTCAGTCTGCACAGATAATCAATATCGGCAGTGTTCAGGGTGATATGAGCACAAGATCCATATTGAGGAATAAAAATTAGAGCATTATTCTTGCACTTTTATCATGAATTCCGGGCACATGAGCATGGGATGCCAAAAATAATAGAAGGATTTCAGATATAAATAAGTGCCTGACTTACAATGTAGTCCTATATACAACTACTCAGAAGGAGGCCCCATTTATTTTGCTGAGTGCAATTTAATCTTCTTACACCATGAATCTAAATCATTAACTTACTTTATCTCATGAAATTTACAGAATAGCTGGATAATTGCTATACTCGCTTGTACTGAACACTTCCTATCACTCTAAGCTATATGTGTCTGTCTCTCTCTCTCTCTGTGTTTATCCTGAATAAAGTTAAGAATAAACCTTTTTCAAAATTAACCATAGAAGCACATATCCCATCTTTCCAGGGAGTTCAAGATGGTATACCAATTTCTTCTTCCCATGTTATCCTCACAACAACCCTGTGAGGTATGTTAGGCTGAGAGTGAGTGACTGACCGAAGGTCACCCAGTGAGCTTGGTGGCAGAGTGGGGATTTGAACTCTCCTGGGTCCTACTTCAGCACTCTAACCACTGCACCACACTGTCTCTCTCTTAATTCATTAAGGTACATATGAAAGTTAACGGCTCATGTTCCCACATACCAACATTTGAATGGCAAGTAAGACAATGGGGTCAAGACCATGTGTCCTCTTTTTCCAGGACACACCCTCTTTTTCAGGGGTAAAATTTGAAACAAATTGCATTTATTTGCTTTGAATGACTGTCATAGCGTCCTCTTGCTCTTCAAAATGTGGCAACCCTAGAAGAGGATACGAAAGACAAAAGCAGAAGGGGCTACATTATTTCATCTGGAAAATAAGATCCTAATTCATTGTAGCCAATTATGCGGCAGCTCAGTTGTAACATGTGCAAACCACAACATGGTTTCAGAAGTACAGGGAGCAGGGGGAAAAATAAAAGTTGCAAAGCAGAAAATTATTTTTACTAAGCCAAAATCCCAACTAAAAGGGGATATCTACTGAATAGATTTGAATTATTTTTGCAAGGAAATCTAATCTGCAGAGAAGAACTTCAGCTTTAAATCCATTTGCCAAAAGCTGCAGTCAAAGCTGCCTTTAGGCAATGCATACTCTTATTTGATTATTTTTTAATATTGTTCAGCTCTAGGTAGCATCATTCCTTCCATTCTGTCCCTTGCAGCTCTGCAGCACAGTGTAATATTGCAGTGACAACAATTCTGTTCCCTTCTGGTGATAGAAAGTGCTTTGTAAGACTGGGAACAATTGACTGTTCAGGGCTAGCCAACTTGGTGCTTTTGACTCCAAATCCCATCATTCCTGGCCATGCTGGTTGAGGCTATGGGAGATGGAGTCCAAAACATTTGTGGCAACATCGTGTTGTTTATCCCTGGCTTAGTTGACAACACAACACTCATGAGTCCATTCCAAAGGGGCAAACATGGAAAAAGCAACAGCTCCTTTGACCATCTTAAATATATTTTCAATACCATTAAAGAGTCCTCCAACTACAGTACCTTTATGGGGACGCAGGTGGCACTGTGGGTTAAACCACAGAGCCTAGGGCTTGCCAGTCAGAAGGTTGGCAGTTCAAATCCCCACGACGGGGTGAGCTCCCATTTCTTGGTCCCTGCTCCTGCCAACCTAGCAGTTCGAAAGCATGTCAAAGTACAAGTGGATAAAAAGGTACCGCTCCAGTGGGAAGGTAAAAGGCGTTTCTGTACACTGCTCTGGTTCGCCATGCTTAGTCGTGCTGGCCACATCACCCAGAAGCTGTACGCTGGCTCCCTTGGCCAGTAAAGCGAGATGAGCGCTGCAACCCCAGAGTCACCCGCGACTGGACCTAATGGTCAGGGGTCCCTTTACCTTTACCTTTAACTACCTTTATTGCTGTATCTTCACAACACAGGCTTCTTCTCCTGGGCTCTGTCACAGCAGTTTAGATAATGCAACTATGGCCATCCATACTTCCCTTTCCTTATGGAGATTGCCTTGCTAATTGCTCAGAATGGTCTGTTGATGGTTTCTCAATGGTTAAGGGAAGGTCATACCACCCACCATCCCCAGTTAAAGATCTTAGTGTGGTAACAGAATCATAGATGCGGGATGCATTTATTTAAGAGATTTCTAGTTTATATAGAGGAAGGAACCCAAGTTCTTCATCTCAGGAATGCCAAGTTGTTGGTTTTTCCAAGCCTGAGAGTAAATGTTGTGAACCAGAAGGCTAGATTAGATTAATCAGTGTGGCAATATAAAAAGAATAAAAGCTGGCTTAAAAGCATCCTGTTACTTTAACAGGGAACCAATATGAACAACCAGAAATATATTGTAATAGCTTCTGTAGGGAAAATACACTTTATGGTCCTCATTGGCTGCAAGCAATAAAGATGACGTCCTCCCAAATAACCATCTTCTAATAGTCATGCAAATGTATCTTACTACAGAATAGTAAAATAATGTCCCTGCAGTGTCAGGACAATGTCATATTTTATAGGTTGAATTTTTAAAGAACTTGAAAAATAGCAAGGCTGTGATAGTAACCCCACTTGCTTACTGAAAGTAAGCCCCACCCTGAATTCAACTGGACTTGCTTCTGAGGATTGTACTGCTACTGTTGAAAGAGCCTTTGTTTATATATTTCACAACACTTATATACCGCTTGATTATAATAAAGCCTCTAAGCGGTTTACATTATAAAAAAAAATCAAATCTATCCATAAAAGACAGTTATAAATAGGTATTTAAAAACATTAGAAACAATTAAAATCAACAGTAAGCATTTAAAGAGATTAAAACGCATGCCAGCAGTATACAAGTGTGGATCGGTTTGCCTAATCAAAAATGTTTTAAGCAGGCACCAAAAAGAGTTTGGTGAAGGCATATGTTTGATGTCATTTCAATAGTTATTCCAGCCCAATAGGGCTGGAATTTTTTTAGGGGTGGTCTCACCACCGCCTCCTTCATGGAAGAAGCCTCCTTTATGCAAGAAGCCCCTCCAAATTCCCAGTTAAGCTATACTTTTATGAGGACTAACCAAAATGTGACAAAAGAGTGTCTGCCTTCTTGCACACTATTTTGTGATGTTTTGGTTGGCCCCAATACAGGTCTTGCTCAACTGTGAATTTCCCACAGCAAGGATGGGTAACCTGCAGCTCTCCAGATGTGGTTGGACTGCAACACCATCCCTGACGCTTACTGGGGTTGTTGGGAGCTGGAGTCCACCCACACCTCTAGAGCTGCAGATCTGCCACCCCTAGAGCTAGAACGGCATCACCAACAGGAACTTGGCAGTGGTGTGTGAAATGGCAGGCTGTGTGCTGCAGAGTGCCTTAGTGCTCATGTGCATGCATTTACCTACATGTGCACAAGAGATTGGATGTACCTATCTCACCCACTCAGAGACCTTGAGGGAGAAATGTTAAGGAATGACACCACCAGCTATCCACACTTACAGCATTTTAATCTGGCATTCCCAAAAGGCACAAATGAGGGCAGAATAGGCACATCAGTTTACGAGGGATAGGTGTCTGGAAATAGGAACCCATGCTGCTTATGCATTTGTGAAACTGTGCCAGAGGTGGCTTAATAAATTGGCTGCTGTGATGGCGAGGATCTTTATTCTGAAATAAGTTGTACTAAAAATGATGCATTTCTTTGCTTGCCTCAGACCATATAACTGTGAGTTGCAAATATGAGCCACTTTTATAGTTTTGATGTCACCATAATAATGAATGTGGTTTCAAATATACTGTACAGTGGGGGTTTGCTTTCATACTAGGTGTTCCTGGAATTGCCATTCTTTGTTGACTCACTCTTTATGGGGCCTCTATCTATATGATGGGATCATCATAATGTTGTCCTCATATTTTCCCTGTGCTTCTCCCATCTTTCATTTCAGACCTCAGGAATGCCACCTCCCCCCCGCCAACCTGAAGTAAAACATGCCATTCTGATAGGTACAATTGTAGGTGGTTTATCTACCTTGCACTTCCGGAAGAAGGTGGGAAGAGGAGGCAAGGAAGGAGCGCAGAGAGATCTCAGCATTGGGATGCTTGAACAGTGGGGTTTTCTCTGGGAGAGAGAGCCTGAATGGGACAGCTGGAGGGTAATATATCTGAAGGTGACTGAGTGAAGTTAATAGTGTGTCGGCAAATCTCTTCTCCTTTACTTTTAGCATGCTACTGATAGCCTTCAGGAAGTTCCACGGTACATGGCATTTAAAATTGTTCAACATCTTTATAAGCGACTTGGAGGAAGAAATTGAGAGGATGCTCATCAGATTTGCAGATGATACCAAACTGGGAGGGGTAGTGAATGCCCCAGAAGACAGAATAGGGATTAAAGATGACCTTAACAGATTGGAGAACTGGAGGATTTCAATAGGGACAACTGTAAAGTTCTACACTTAGGCAGGAAGAACCAGCTGCACAAATATAAGAAGGGGAACACCTGGCTTGCCAGTAGTACTCGCAAAAAGGATCTAGGGGACTTAGCTTGACATGAGTCCACAGTGAGAGGCAGCAGTAAAAAAATGCTAATGCTATTCTAAGCTGCATCAGTATAGTGTCCTGATCAAGAAAAGTTATAGTTGAAAAATGAGACTAACTGAAGTTGATAGATTCATAAAGATGGTTTTGAAAAGTAGTCCTCAGTTGTAACTAGGGTTGGTTGTGGCAGACTGATCAGGTTGTGCTTAACAAGCTTATGGACTGACTGTATGTGATTGCTTATTTCTGTCCTTCACTGCCTGCCTGCCTGCCTGCCTCTGCTGTCGTTGTTGTTGTTGTTATCACTGCATAGATTTCTATCTTATAACTGTGCATGTGGGTCTTCCTCACAGTGTCTTGCTTTTTTTCTTTTAGCCCCAGATCTGCATAGCCAGCTTCTGTGAATGTGTGTGTGGTTTCATCAGCTCCAGTATGCATGTAAGGCTTGCTACACATATATTAGATTGGCTTGTTCTTGCTTTATATGATTCAGGCTATATATCTGACCAGAGTTTGATGGTCTACTTTAACATCTTGGGTTTATGTCTCTTCTGTAATTTATGTGTCTAATAAGGTATCCACAGAGGAGAAAAGCACATAACATATGGTTGGCTATTTGTTCAATAGCCATTTATATTGCAGTGTGCTAAGGGATTTTGTGGGTATGGTGATAGTTGATTGCTGCCAAAAGCTTTATCACAGACATTTTCTGATGTCACAAAGGAACTGGAAAAGTACCTTATGTCCCTCTGGCTGCCACTGGATGAGCTGCTCTCATTTCCCAAATGGGGAACAGAATCAAAGGCTAGAAAATCAGTGAGGTATAGCAGTTAGTGTTAGACTAGGATTTGACACATGTGGTATCCACAAAGGAGAAAAGTGCATCAAATCCACATTTTATTGTCTGTTTTTCTGCAATCCCGTGTGTGTGTGTGTGTGTGTGTGTGTGTAAAAAGAACTGTTCTGTTTGAATTACAACTGGGTTTTTATCTAAGGGGATTCTGTACAGCTTACATTATCTCACCTTGCCTTAGGCCTTTTAGCCAAACCACAGTAAAATCCTACTGCTCTGTATTCAGTAGGTGGTGGCAGTTAACTATCCACTGGCCTATTCAATTGTTGGTTTAATACCAGTTGTCAAAGGTGGGACATTTAGGTTCCCAGGTAAATTGATCTTCTTGGTGACTGCAAATGGGTGCTAGAGTACAGGGGAGGGGGTTAAGGACTCTCTTTAAGACACCAGAGTTCAAGAGCAAATGCAGCTTTTGGACTGAGAAGATTTTCCTGCCTTTGATGTAGGCAGTTTAGTTTCCCATCACCTACATTCAAGCTGGAACATTGATAACATTTTTCCAGGTTTAATAGGTTGTTTGTATTTTGCAGTGCTTGTCAATATTCTGATTCATTTCTGCAGATGATTCATGATTAAGAAGCAAATTCTAAGCCCTAGTTCTGTCAGGGACAGGAAGGATGCTAATGAGTGGGTACTGGAGGAAGGGGGTCTGGATTCTGATTCAGGAGAGGGGGTCAGTGATTTGTGGCTCAGGCCAGGAGGCATGAGCCAAGACAGGGGAACCTTCAGAGCTGGAGGGTGGAGCACAGGATGGGTCAGAAGAAGAGGAGGAAGAAGCAGGTCAGGCAAGTGACGGGCCGGTGCTTCCCCACACACTCCTGCACCACTGTCTCACAGAACCAAGAGGGGATTGAAAAGGGATGAGCAAAGGATGTCGCCACGTGGTCACAACTGCCAGTTGCATATGTGTAGCTCATTGGGGGAAGATACACAAACTGGTAGAGGAAGAGTGGTCCACTGTTGTGGCAACTGCTCCTAGGAACAGCTGCCTAGATGCTAGGTCAGGCATAGGCAAACTCGGCCCTCCAGATGTTTTGGGACCACAACTCCCATGATCCCTAGCTAACAGGTCAGGGATGATGGGAATTGTAGTCCCAAAACATCTGGAAGGCGAGTTTGCCTATGCCTGCGCTAGGTTGATGTGCGTAGGTATCACGAGCTGTAGAAGCAACTTGTAAGTGTTATCTTTGAGAATAGTTAACTATCTGCCATGTGCATCCCTTTAAATGGTCAATTGAAGTTCAAGTGCTGCAGTGGGTATGTTTGTTGGAGGCAGAGAAACCTGTGGCCTTGCAAAGCTTGCTGGATTCCCATCATCCCTGCCTGTTGGATGTGCTGCCTTGGGTTAATGGCACTTGGAGTCTAATAGCATATTGAGGGACGCAGGTTCCTTATCCATGCCCTAGCTAATCCCAAACCACCCCATCAGCTATTGAAAGGCTGATAGCTTTCATTTTAAGCCCTCCTTGGTTCACAGAGGCTCTGGTTAAACACAAGACCCAAACCAAGAGTTGGCAGCATAGTAACTGTTATTTCAGCAACTGTCCTTATAAATATCCATGTTTCCATGTAAGGGATTTTTGAAACAAGAAGGACTCTAGCCTTCTGCTGACTGGCTTTGGAAAAGGTGCTTTGAGTCAAAACAATTTCTATTGTATTAGACTGCAGCCTACCCTCACTTACCTGGGAGTAAGTCCCACAGAATTCAATGAGAGTTATATCCAAGTTTACACCTATAGAATCTCACTATTTAAGGTTCGCTTCAAAGAATCCATCAGAATTAAATACTTCAGAGATGAGCAAGTCCTAAAATATTTTTCCAGCATGATGTGACCTGAGTAATGTAGTATTGAAAACTGTATTCTCCCCAATCCTACTGTTCTTTTCCATATGGACATTGTGGAAATGAATTGCACATCTGCCTGTCTGTCTATTCCGTATAATCTGTCTGTCTATCTGTCTAGATATATTCTGTTTTCCAATTTAAGAAAATCTTGAGCAATAGCAATAGCAGTAGCAGCAGTCACAACTTTTCAAATAATTGTTTTCATATGGCACTGAACAATTCTATATATGAATGATCAGGAGCAGGGAAATAAAAGACAACTCTTAAAGCAATTATAGCAGGGGTAGCAAGTGACATGGTGCCTGCCAGATGTTGTTGGACTCCAACTCCCATCAGCCTCGGCCAGCAGAGCTAATGGTCAGGGATGATGGGGGTTGGTACCCTCCAGATGTTGGAAGTGGACTCCATGTTGACTTGCCCTGCATTAGAGAAAAGAAAAAGAAAGGTAGTTGATTCTTCCTTGAACCCCACTCCCCACTTCCCCCTCTTATATGCACATTATTAATTTTCCTGCTGTGTATTAACACACATACACACAAAACACAGTTGTGTATGTAGTATATAGTTGCATATATACTGTGTATGTGTAAAATGCCTTGGAGTAGTCTTAATATGTGAGGTGTGCTAAATGAAAAAGAGTGCTAGATAATTCCATCATGCTCCGTTTGCTGGGCCCTCTTCATACATGACTTGAAACATAAGCCAGCAAAATGTTCCATACAGGTGAGCATTTCCACTCTCTGTAGATGAAATTGGTTACAGTTGATTTCTGCCTCTCACAATTTAGCCAGCTGATTTCAGAAGCTGCCTTCTTTTCCAAGTCTTAATTACTACTGGGACAAAGTAATCAGATTGCTAGGGTTGTCCTCTTGTCAAAAATCATGTTAATCTCATGGAGGCTTTGTCATGTTTTACTCCCTCTTGCAATTTCTCTTCAGCCATCTTGCTCCTCTCAGCAATGATTATTCTAGTTAAAAGGGAGGAAACATTGCATGATGGTGCTCAATGTGGGGCAGCCTTTTTTTGAAGAGGGGCTCTAAGTAGAATAAATAGCAACTTCAACTGGTTATTGTTCTGTTTGCTGTATCCAGATGGCATCAATTTGTTTGTAAAGGGCACTGTCAGGGGGGAAAGGCCTAATGACTTCAGTGGAGAATGCACACCAGAGCAATGTTTACAACAGTACCATGGAAAGGCATAATTTGCTTCTCAATCATGGGAAAAATTGGGGAAATGGTAGAAGTTCCTTCAATGTGGGTTAGAGAATGGGCCTTTGGCCAAGTGTATGTGATTTTATCCTGTACCATTTTAGGTTGCAGGAGGTAGGGGACTGATTTGTTGAATGTTCCTGCTTTGTTGCGCGCACACACATGCTAGCACATCAAAGTGAATAGCTGACTTTCCCCCCAACGTGCTAGATTTATTGACTGAAGTGGTTTTATGGGGTAGAGCTGTGGCACAATCCAACAACAGATCCATTACACGACCCCACTGATGGTGTGCATCTGCTCTTCCTCTATATCAAGGGTAGCTAAGCTGTGGAACTCCAGAGGTTTTTGGACTCCAGTTCCCATCAGCCCCAGCCAGGATGGCCAGTGGTCAAGGATGATGGAAGCTGGGGAACCACTGATTCCCCATCCTTGTTTTATAGTTATACCATTTCCTGAGCCCCTTTTGATATGGAGATCATGCCATGTGACTGCTAGAAAAGGAGGCTGAGGGTCAGAGGAACTAGTCATCTGTTCTCTATGAGCTTAAGGCAGGAAGAAATCCCTCATCACACACAATTATAGCTGCTCAAGGACTATGAATAAATGCATCTGTATTTGTTTCCAGCCAGTCTGAAATCTCTCGCTTTAAATTTGCTTAGCCTCCACCTGACCCTTAAAAGTGTAATTTTAGTAATGATGGCAAAATTCAGTTCATGCTGTATATATGGCTATGTAAGCAGCGGCAGGAAGCTACCTCATTGTCATATGGTGCTGAAGCTTTCTACAAAACCCTTCAAAAAAAAAGAAGAAGCAAAATTTAATATTAAAAATTAATTTCTCATTATACATTTGCCTGGCTTAATTATTCTGCGATTCTGAGCTATGAATGTTTTAGTCCTTGGTAATTGTTAATTTATGAATATATTCTGTATTGATTTTGGAGTCGAGATATTTAAGCATCATCACCTTTCGCTCCATATCTGATACTTTACCGGGCTTAAAATGAGAAACTTAAATTAACTTCCTTTCAATTTTGGTTCAAGGATTTACTCAGTCAGAATAATTTCATTAAAATCTAAAACGATCCTCATAAATGCATAAGGGCAGGCAGATGATTTTTTTATAACACATAATGCCGTCAGCTCTATGAAATAACCGTTCCCTATTTTTACATGCAAAACTTTGCACAGCCTTAGTTTGTATTCCTGTGGTATATTGTGATGGCTAAGTAAACTGCAGGATTATTTCTCTGAAAATTAATTAGCCAACAATTAAAATTTCAGTGGTTCTTTCAATATTGAAATGCGGCTTCTTCTCTCAAGGGGGATGGGTAGAGAATGAAGAAGCACAAAGCACAGGCAGCTGAAGGAATGTGGGAGATGCACGGAAAATCAAAGCAAAAGTAATCTATTAAGCCACATGAAGAATAGCAACAAATGTTGTTTTTCATATGTTTTAATTATGTAGTCAGAATTTCTGAGTTCTGGAAAAGAAGGCTGGTGGTTGTGAATATTATACAACTAAATGCACAAAACAATTGATGTTCCTCAGGATTTTGTTTTTTACTATTGTCCTCCCACACTTACTTTTATTAATCGTCCAAGAACTCTAAGCAGGCACGCAGTAAATAGCTACAAGAAATCCCTGATAATTAGTTAACACACAAAGCTTGTAATTCTCACCTAAAGAAATAAATCAAATCACAGAGTTCCACTGTCTCTCCTGGATGTATGGAGAACACAGTAGCTTGCAGGTACTTTATATCAAAGGAGGCATTGCAGATTTGTGCAAAACCACCATTACTACAATAACCATAGTACACTTTCTTTCTAAAAAATGGATACTCAGTTATCCATAGAGTCATAGAATTGTAGAGTTGGAAGGGACCTTGTGGATGATCTAGTCCAATACAGGAATCTTTTGCCCAACGTAAGGCTAGAACCCACAACTCTGAGATTAAGAGTCTCAAGCTTTACTGTGCTATCACTCATAATCAGGGGGTTCTACGACACATGATACACACAAGGCAGGAGACTTTTATAGGAGCATTTACCACTGGATCAGAAACCGTACAGTAGAAAGACTATTTCCAGGGGCTGTATCTTTGCTGCAGAGTTTTGCCTCTATAGTTCTCCAGCACTTTGCCTTCATAGCAGTTTGTAACTTTTGAGAGTATGACCTGCCCCATCTTCTTCTAGGTCTCTGAACAGCTTTCAGTACTCTCAACCACAGCATGCTTCTGGACTGCGTGAGCAGATACTAGATAAGAAGCATGGCTTTGATTCTGAGAGCCCCCAGTGAGCGAGAAAGTGGCAGACGTCTCTGTGTGTAAAACACACACACACCATGAGCATTACAAGACCTCTGCTGGATCAGACGAAAAGTCAAGCATTCTGTTCTCACAATGTTCAACTTTTTTCTGCATAGCTGGGTTCGGGAACCTTTGACCCACCTGGTGGTGCTGGCTTAGCAAGCATGGCCTCAGAAAGCATGGCCAATGGCTAGGGATGATGGGAGTTGTAGTTTGGTAATGTCTGGAGGACCAAAGGTTTTCTACCTCTGCACTAAAAAAAGGTAAAGGTAAAGGACCCCTGCCAGTTAAGTCCAGTTGCAGACGACTCTGGGCTTGAGGTGCTCATCTTGCTTTATAGGCTGAGAGAGCTGGCGTTTGTCCACAGAGTTTTTCTGGGTCATGTGGCCAGCATGACTAAGTCGCTTCTGGTGCAACGGAACACTGAAACCAGAGCAGTGCATGGAAACACCATTTACCTTCCCGCCGGAGCGGTACCTATTTATCTAATTGCACTTTTGGGCGTGCTTTTGAGCTGCTGGGTTGGCAGGAGCAGGGACCAAGCAACGGGAGATCACCCCGTCGCGGGGATTCGAACCACCAACCTTCTGATCGGCAAGCCCAAGAGGCTCAGTGGTTTAGACCACAGCGCCACCCGCGTCCCTTACAAATAAATCAGAAACACCATAACTTCAGCAATGTGGGGATGGATTGTAACACAGGACATCTGTTTTGCTTGTATGCATGATCACAATTTTATAGAATCTTGGGCATTTGGGGCAATAAAGACTTCTGTTTGAGTCTTTGCAGAGCTGCTGTCCATTGGAGTAGACAATATTGCATTCACATACCTAGGATAGATATACCAACAGTCCGGCTTACCGTATGAAAGCTTTATATGTTTCAATCAGTTATAACCCTTAACTCTTACTATTTGTTTTGGCTTCTGTTGCAACTCACTAACTTTGATAAACGTAATTGTATTTGTCATAATGCTGGCAATGCTCTGCTTACTTAGCAGGAGGCGAGAGGGGTGGAATGTGAACTCTGAAATATTGGCATCAGCCTAGAAATGAGTTTATAAGAGGCAATCACAGCTAGTTATTGATTTGAAACTACCAGCGAGATGTAATAATTTTCTCTTTTCGGCAGAAAAAGATCACGTTATACATAGAATTTCGCGCTAATGTGAATAAAGGACCCCTCTCCTCTTACACCTAAGGAAGTCTAAGTGTCACGCTGAATTGTAAATAAGATAAATTCATTGAGCCCCCTAGGTGGATGCATCCAGTTTCCCAAGCACAGTCGCACTGAAATGTAATGGAATGCCTTAGGTTTCCATTGACCTAGAAGCAACCCTAATTTGCATGCATATTTAATGAAATAAGAACAGCATCAGCATTCATTGCTTATTTTATATCCAAAATTAGTTCAAATGACATTAACTTTTGGAAGTAAAGCTATAAAAAAACCAAGAGGTAGGATTAGAACCAGGTATTGTGCTACTTTTTGTGTGTCTTAACACCAGTCATGTATTGGTAAATTTTAAAGTGCAAGAGGTCATCATAACAGCCACCCCACCAGGGAGATCAGAGCTATTATTATACTTGCTTACTTACTTTTAACCTTGTCTCCCAAAAAAGTAGCAGCACAAAACAAAGTTTCTAATTTAATAGTATCAAGGTGACTACAATCCTTTAAATAGTTTCCCAGGGGTGGTTATTTCTGACTGCATCGGCTCAGCTTGTAAAATACATTGAGCTTTCACAAAATATCTTCAGCCAGCTGAAGCGCTATATTTAGCTTTTAATTAAACACACATAAACTGCTAGCCTGAAGTCGCAACCCTATCAAAGAAAAGGGAAGAAGTATCCTTCCTGTGCTTGATTCTTTCCCTCTTTCTCTTACTTCCTTCATGTGGATGTTTCAGACTTGAAAACCTCATTATCATCTCATTCTCTTGCCAGAGGGTCTGTCAATTGTTTTGGTCAGTAGCATCATTGCTCCTGCTCTGACAATAGCATCATAGCTCCCTGAATTCTCCCAGTTTCCTTCTCAACTACACCACTAGTTAACATATACCTGAGTGACAGCAGTGGTAATGTTAGGACCATGTAATTAAAAATCTGATAAAAAGGCACAGACCACAAAAGTCTCCCCCTTCTGGGGATATGTAATCTTGCATATTTACTTGGGAAACAGTGCTTCAAGGGAGTGGCATTTGCATCCTCCCATCTCTTCTCAACTTGCTGCCTCATTAGTTTGGTTTCAACCCACCCCCCTGCATGCTTTATTCTACATGTATACCCTTTTCCAGAACTAATGAAGTCAGCTCTTGCCTCTGAAAGCTCATGACACCAAAAGCCATTAAAAACATGAAATCAGTTTAGGTACATGAATATAGAAGCTTTTATCTGCAATTGACCCTGACAGAACGGTTTTTAATGTAAGGTTTATTCATGCCCTTTTCTCTCTACATTAGGTTTCAAGCGACGCTATCAGTATGTACTGGAGAGCTTATCGCAGGGAAAAGAGTATATATGGAAGATGCTTCTTTCCTTTGTGACTATGGGCACTCCTAACATTTATCAAAATCCTTGGAATCACTTCCTCTGGATTCATGGTTAGACCTTATGGTTAGACCTTTTTTTTGGGGGGGGGAGGGTGACTTGTGCAGAAGACTAAATCATTATTAATTTATTTTTTTACCTGTGCTCCTTCTGCCCTGGTGCTTGTCCCATTTAATTATAGTTTTACAGTGGTACCTTGGTTTTCGAACATAATCCATTCCGGAAGACGGAAGTTCCGAAACATTCAAAGACCAAAAACTCAAAACGGAAGCCTCAAAACGGAAAACCCAATACGGAAGCTGCGTTTCATGTTCGACTTCTGAGGC
Source organism: Podarcis tiliguerta (assembly GCF_965153285.1). Classification (NCBI taxonomy): domain Eukaryota; kingdom Metazoa; phylum Chordata; class Lepidosauria; order Squamata; family Lacertidae; genus Podarcis; species Podarcis tiliguerta. The sequence goes on from NC_139538.1 coordinate 58,079,875, forward strand.
ATGTTCAAAAACTAAAGCATTTACTTCCAGGTTTACGGTGTTTGAGTTCCGAAGCGTTCGTCAATGGAGACGTTCAAAAACTGAGGCATCATTGTACAGTGGTACCTCAGGTTAAGAACTTAATTCATTCCGGAGGTCTGTTCTTAACCTGAAACTGTTCTTAACCTGAGGTACCACTTTAGCTAATGGGGCCTCCCGCTGCCGCCATGCAATTTCTGTTCTCATCCTGAAGCAAAGTTCTTAACCCGAGTACTATTTCTGGGTTAGCGGAGTCTGTAACCTGAAGCGTCTGTAACCCGAGGTACCATTGTATATTGTTTGCTGCATACCGCCCTGAAGCTAGGAAAAGTGATGTATAAATATTTTGAACAGGAAGTAATTCCATAACTGAAGGTACAATTCTAATTATACCCTTAACTGGAGACTAAGCTGGTTGTAAGATTTGCTTTTGAGAAAATATGCATAGGATTGTTTCTATACATCATTCCCCACTGGCTTCACCCTTCAGTGCAGGCCAGGTTGAAAGAACTGAGGAGGCCCATGGGCATTTAGGGTTATGGGGCATACTGTAGCTTGACTAATAAGGATTGTTCCCTGGGTGCTTAACCTGTGGTCAGGGGGTGGATTTTGGTAATATTTCATAATATAGCGCTCTGTATGAGGTCATCATTTGACCTCTGTATAGGTCATCAAAGTGGGTCATCTCAATTAGGCATCTTCTAAATTTTGCTCTGAATGTTCATCGTGTTGCTGCACTTCACAGAAGGCTACAGTATCCACTCTTCTCAGTTCTGTTGACACCAAGGAAATTTCAGCAGGGAAAGGGAGTGCTTGTGGCAACAGGGAAGGTTTGTGCTGGGGCCAGAGCCCAGCTAATTACAAACCGAACCTAATTTGGGCCCAGCTCCTCATGAGTCTTGAATTTCCAAGCTACCAATTCTGAACACTGCTGTCATCGCCACAAGGTCCCTTCCACCTTGTGGGAAAGGAAGTGGAATATAGTAGTTAAATATAGCTCAGTGGTCATCATTTAGCTCCCCCCCCCACCCATGTTTAGCATTCATGATTGATTGCAGGATGAAGCCCTTGTAATGGTAGTCATTTAGAAAACACACACACATATAGAAGCTTAGAATATATGACAAGGTTTCTGCTGATGAAATGATACTATATTAACATCTGTGGGCCTGCTCAGAACTAGTTCTTCATTCATTATTAAAGGTCTTCTCCAACTCAGTCAATGTGATTCTCTTTTTAGATGTTTTGCAATTAGAAGGGCAACTGGCCATACCACAAGAAGGCACAGAGATGTCTTTATGACTAATTTGCCAGCGAGTGAAATGTCCAGAGCGACTTTATTAGCTGGAGATTGCCGGGAACAAATTCTGCATTCTAGTGGTCTTTTGATTCATGTATTACGTTCTGATAACTTTATTGAATTCTGCTTTGATGAAAGTTTAATCAAAGTACTTTACTGTTGAAGGGAAGCATGTAATTAGGAGACAAAAACATTTTTTATATTCCATTCACACACAACTTTCCGATTCTCGGTGTTCGGATTTTGCATTTTTAATGAGCGCTTGTTTTAGTTAATTATTTATCGAGGATGCGATGTATTTTTAAGAGTAGAAAATTAGTCTTCAGATTTTAACGTCAAATCCCATTATTGCCAAGTGATATCAATTAGAGATTGACCTTGATGATAAACAAAAGTTGAGGGGAATAAATTTGTATTTGCTTTTGGGATTTTTATTCACCTTTCAAATATCTGGGACTTAAACATAACAAGTTTTATGATGCAAGTCTGAATCAAGCTGCACAGCATATGAAAAGAGCTGTCCAATTTAATTTTTAAAGACTGAAGCATTAAATGAAGCTGAACCCTTTGCTTCCTATTAACAAAAGCGTTGATGAATGCGTAATTTCAATTACTTGTTTCTTGTTATCATGGAAAGAAAAATAAGAGTAAGCACATGAATATCTTCAAAGTCTCTTAAAAAACCCCCAAAACTAAACCCTCTGCTGTACTTTAGCTTCAGTACAATGAATAGCTTTTATCCCACCTAAATTTAAATTTCTGAGTGGCATATGAGCAGCCATGTTGAGCTTTAATACTTTTTTTGCTGACTCAGTTCCCTTTAGCAGAGTTGTAACTGATGGTAATAAAGGACAGAAGAGAGCTACTTGCATTTTTATGAAAGAGGAGCTTTCTGACTCCAGCTTCTGCCTTATATTTTGTCACAGGCATGGGTATCCATTCTTGGGCACTGAATAGTGGGGTGGAGGATAACAGAATCAAGCAGTGAGATGGCAGCTTGCAGGGCCAAGAAAACCATTACCAGGTTTTCCCAGCACACCAAGTGGGATTGTGTTTATTCTACAACTGCCTCATTTGGTCTGCCATCTCTTGGGAATACAACAGGAACTGAGAAGTGGTGAATTTCTCACCCACGTTGCACCAAGCTGGAGCTGCATATTTAAATTTCTGGTGCAGCTGATTCCAAAGGGCATATTGAAGGATGTCCACATCCAAAAGTTTTTATCAAAATGAAGCTATGCAGTACCAGCAAAATCCATGAGTGTCTGATATATTATATTCAAATACTTAATCAGAGCTACTCCTTTTTGAGGGTAGGCTTGCAGAACTACCCCAATATATATGGTAAATGCAAAAAGCCATCTCACTCAGTATTGATCTGGGAGCTTTTTGCACTCTTTTCTTAACCCCCAATTTTTTCGTTCTTCTTAGCCTTAACCTCAGGTTCCCGGGAACAGCAGGGAGGATGCATCTATATACTTACCATGCCATAGCTATGTGTGTGAGAGTTAGAAAATGGCTCCTGAGCAGCATTTGCAATCCACCGTAAGACAGTTTCAGATTAACAGCTGAGTGATTTGCAGTTGCCTATATGGATAAACTGATTGTCACTGAGGTCACACAACTCCTGGGGTGGATCTGCATATAGGAAAAACCCGCTATAAATAAGTAAGAAATTAAATCATTATAACAAAAGGGGGAGGGGGGGAGCTACATAAAATCACATAGAATAGTTTTCTGCTCTACAGCACCATCTGGTGTTGCATGCTTATAACCCATTCAAAATGCTGGGTTGTTTTTTTTTACTAATGTAGCTGAGTCCCTGGTCTTAAGGGCAGGGTGTGGCTCAATGGCAAGGAAAAGGTCTACTCAGGCCCGGATGTAACCCATGCCTCAACCCAGGAAAAGTAGTATCATAAGGGCAAAACTGTGCCTGCAAAATCTGTATTGTTCTCTCTTGGTGCAGTGACTGGCCTTTCCAATCCCAGCCCATAGTTGCTATGGTATAGGAGAATTCCTCCTTACATATCATTGTTACCAGTCCACAGTTCATATGCTTTGGACAGTGGCCAGTCCCAGCTGCTGCTCCCACTGTCATTGACGAGTAACTTAGTGGAGAGTAGTTTAAAGTATTTGGTGTATTTCTGGGCATTAGAGACACTTCCTTTGCCCCTTCCTTTCCCCCACATGATTCTTGCCTTCTTGGCTATCTCTATAAGTCACTTAGCCTTGCCAGAAACTTTCTTCCATCCAGGAACTCACAGGTCTGGGCAGAGCTGTCCTAAGGAGTAGCTGCTTAACTCTCTACTTAGCTGAATCCTGGAAGTCTATGGGGAAATGGCTGCAGTTCTAAGGGGGTGTGGATCGTTCTCAGATGCTGCCATCCTGTGTCTGCTTTCTAGTGGGGATTGTGCATCCAGAGACCTCTGGGTCCACGTTTCTCCATTCTCCCGGTCTCCTTTCACTTCTGCTCAGGCTGTGTTGTGGTTCTTTCCAACTTATACATGATCTGTGCTTCTGTTGCCATTTCTTGTAGCTTCCTGGCCCTCTTTAGTCAATCTCACACCCGGCTTCTGAGGAAGAGAACCAGAGATTTGCACTGCCACAACTCCTGCAGTTGAGACCCTCTTGTAGAATTTTTGGGGTTGGAGTTGAGTGGGGTGATGACAGAGATTTCATATAGGCAGGCACATAGTGGCTAGGCAAAATAGAAATGAAGGTACTATACTACAGGAATACTGGATCTCTGTCTCCGTGTTAGAAAATCTGCAGCTATTGGCTTTGAACGGTGCTTCATCAGTTGTTTTGGGTCTACCAGGTCCTAATTGCTGGGGCAGTTTCACATCAGTTTCTTGGAAAACTGCATAAGTGAAGCTGAATGCCTTTGGACTGCTGAATGCCTGGAAATTGTTAAACACTGAAAAAGATGTTCTACACACGCTATTAAGTTTTTATATGCTCTCAGTGCAACTTCATTAAAACAGATGCAAAAAAAAATGAATCATCAAGCTTTTAGCAACAGGTTCAGAGAGATCCTTCTACAAAGAACCTCTTTTAGGAGCGATTAGTGGTCTGATTGAGGTGGTTTGCTTTCACCAAATGACAGTTTAAGAACCCCCTTTTTAGTAAGGAAAGCTTTTAAGGTGTTAGAAAATTGTGGGACTTCAGTAATGCTAAAGCCAAATTGCTTTTGCTTCAAATGAACATCTATATTGCCTTGATTACTGCTATAGAGACTTGCCAACATGCTTCTTTGTACTTCGTTTATGAGGCTTATGGCCCTCTTTTGTCTCTCTCACTTTTAAAAGGCAAAAAAAACAAAAATAGAAAACCTTCTGGCCAATGTGGTTGTTAAGGTCACTGCAACACAACATTAGCAGTTGTTCCAGTTGTTTCTTCTTTTTTAAGTCTTAGCTTTTCATTTTATCTATAGAGATTTATTCGCAAGCGAAGGCATGGCAAACTTTTAATACAGATACAGGTATTTGTTGTGTGTTACAAGTTCTGTGGTTTCATAATTCACCTTTGGTGCAACAAAGGTTTCTAAGGTCTGGTGAGCAATCAATCCTACTCAGACATGTAAATTTGACATTTATTTTAATACATAATTCTATCTCATAATATTTTTTAACTGCTGGTTTTATTTTGAATTTTTTTAAGGCTAACTTGTTAATACCTGATTTTATTGGTAATTTTTAAAATTCATTTAAAAGTTCTACATCCCACCTTTTACCATCTAGCCACTTACAATGATAAAAATATACCATGAACAACATTTAAAACATAAATTAAATTTCAAAAATCAACATGAGCCGATCTTCTAATCTGTTAATAATGATAATCAGCATTATTTATTAAATTTCTATACATATAATAATCAGAGCAACCAATAACCAATGACCCCTCCCACAAACCCATTTAGAAGGCTAAACAATGGTTTGCAAACAGTCTGGTTTGCATACGTTTTGGATCACAAACACGTCAGACCCAGAAGTGCGTGTCCCGGTTTGCAAACTTTTTGGGGATTACAACCCATTTTTTGGGGGGGATTATGGACAAATTGTTTTTGGAGGCCCCATTGGCAAAAGTGCGCCTTGGGTTACAATCTGTTTTGGTTTACAAACGGACCTCTGGAATGGATTACGGTTGTAAACCGAGGTACCACTTTAGAATGTTTAATCAGCCAAAGGCCAGGCTATAGAGGACTATTTTTTGCCTGGCCCCTAAAGATACGTAATGAAGGCACCTGGCAAGCCTCCCTGGGGAGAGCATTCCACAAACAGGGAGCCACTGCAGAAAAGGCCTGCTGTTGTGTTGCCTCTGGACTACCGGGAGCTCATTTTTTTTAACCCCCCCAAAAGGATTGTCCATCTCTATTGCCAACCCACTTCAATCCATGGTGCTTCTATGGAGACTACCAAATATCTAAATTGGCTTGAAGCGTGCATATTTTTCCTGCAGTAAAACCATACCATCCTGTACCCATATCTCCCCACAGAGGTAATATATGAATTTCCATTTTGGACACTACATAAGATGCATGAAAACAAAGGCATATATATCACTCATACTTCCTCTCCCTACTGCTTCTATGTAACATTCAAAGCACCTCTACAATAGATTTATGTCTCTTTTCTGCTGCAGTAGCAAGGAACATATGATCTGTTGTGGTGTTCTGACAGTATTGTCTGACAAGTATGCAAAAATCCTAAGGGTGGGAAATTCTTCTGGATGACAAATATGGACCCTGTCTTCATGTGATCATGGCTTCACCCTTTGAAGTGACATCTGGATATAGGAAAGATGTGTGAAACACCCAGGGAGCCTTAGTCCTTGGATTTTAGATGTTGGTTCTTTACTGTGCTGCCTGATGCTTATTTACTCAGGCTTCAGAGTGCTCTGCCTATGCAAGCACCAGTGAATTGAATCTTGGCATGGGCAGAACTTTTTGAAGAACGGACTGTGTTACCTCAAGCATGGGAAGTATCTTCACAGATCTCTTTTGAAGCTGCACAGGAGAGAAGGAAATGGCAAAATGAAACCATTTCTCTATCATATAAATGCAAATTCTGGCATTTTCATGTCGTTATAGTTGGGAAGAAAAACTCCTCTTCATAACCTAAGGCACAGCGAGTATTATCTACATATTTTAATACTGGAGCTTTAAACCATAATCTGCTACTGGATTTTATTTTTTATATATATAACCTACTACTCTTTTAAGGCTATTGTGGGACTCATACTTTTCCTGACACGGTGCATGATCCAGCTAAACTTTAAGCAATGTACATCCCATTGATTTCAATGGATAAGTTTAACTCATGCTTAACTTGACTTTAAAATACCTAGAACTGTTTACATTTGTCATATTAAAATCAATACCATTGAATTTGTTTAAAATTGTTTTGAATATGTAACTATTACCTTTTAAAATTATTGGTAATTATCTCACATGTTTTTGCAGTGTTCAGAAAGCTCGCGGTTGGAAAATTGTTTATATCAGCTATAAAAAAACCTTACTTTACAGAAATAACAATAACAACAACAACAACAATAATAATAATAATAATAATAATAAATTTATTTATACCCCGCTCTCCCCGGCCAAAGCCAGGCACGGGGCAGCTAACACCAGTAAAATTACAATAAAAACATAAGGGGGGGGGGAACCAATTTAAAATACAGGTTAAAAATACAATTTAAAATGGAGCCTCATTTTAATAGTAGCCCACAGATCAAAACCAGAAGGCGAGGGAAACATAAGGGTCAGACTGAGTCTAAACCAAAGGCCAGGTGGAACAGCTCTGTCTTGCAGGTCCTGCGGAAAGATGTCAAGTACTATAGTGGGCCTTCTGAACATTCCTCTAATCCTGTGAGAAGTGGTGGTGGGATGCACACGACCTGGCACCAGCAACATTGTGGCTTTCTGGGAGGGAGAGGGGCTCTGATATTGTTGATGCTATGCAAATGCACTGGGTAGAGTGCCAGATTGGCTCCACCCATGTGGCCACAGAGCACAAGCCTCTCCACCATCTACTGCCACCATCTCCACCATCTCCATTCCAGTAAGCCACAGTTATGCCAGTACTGTGAGGTCAGGTATGTGCCCCCACAAGACCTTGCTGGCCGCTTGTTTCTCTAATTGTGAGAGATTGCTGTTGGTACAAGAGATTCAACTCTTGCTCTCTCAAAACTTGCCCCATGTAGCTACATTATTAGAGTTACCCAGTGTGACTGAGACCAATGCCATCGGAGTTGTGGTGTTTCTCAGTGTTGGGCAGGGTGCGGAGGGTGAACAGAACCTGCAGCGGCAGGCCAGCCTCTCTGCTGATGCTGCCAGGCTGGTGTGGGGCATGGAGGATTCACAGAGCCCATTGCGTGGGGTGCCTGGTTCTAAACTGTGCATCTGGGGCTATGACCCCCCTGCCTCCAGGGTATGCCTCTGCCAGTCATGCTCCCCTAAATCTGCCTCTGGACCTTGGTAATATGACACCCTGTGCGAGGCCAAAATTTGATGCCCCCCCCCAGCTCAAAGTTGCATTCCCAAAGCCAGGTGAATTGTAAGGAGAAAAAGATGGCTGCCCCCATGTACATATGGGAGCAGCCATCTTTCCCTCCCATACAGTTACTGTGCTAGCCTGCCAGGACATTTCATGGGGGGGGGATGCACTGTCCTGCTTCTCAACCCTATCAAAATCAACCTGTATGAAACACCTTTGAAACTGTTTGACATGTGGTCTGGATAGCAACCTGGAACTGTCTCTCCCCCCCCCCCCCAAGCGGTCCACACTTGACTCCCTCAACCAAATTCTATGCACCTGGAAGTGGTTGGCAAATACTTCCCAGGCATATTTACCTTGTTTCCAGTATTGAAACTATAAAACAGATCTCTCATTAGTGGAAGTAGAACAGCAGTAGTAACCTAAATGGCAGTGATGAGCCACCTGATAGATTCCTCGCCCAACGACATTCTTGGAACTTGGACCATTTTTCACACTACAGTTTGTACAGAGGTTTCAGCCTTTGGCTTGATTCCTCCATAGAAGCCTCCTCTATCTCCATGACTTATTATAGTAAGTGATTTGGAGAGCTCTCAAATATCAACTGAAGTCTTGGGTGGGTTCGAGTTAGTGACAAGGACAGTGTGGCTTGACTGCTATTGGTAGCAGCACTTCGCTGCTGGTTTGAGAATTTGTTTCAAGTTTTGTCTGATAGCATCACAGGCGTGAGTCACTGAAACAGTGATACCCAATGCTTTCTTGGTAAACAAAATTACATACTGATCTTGATAAATTAAAAAATGCTCTCCTACCCCTCCCATGCTCCTTTCCCCCTTGTCTAAATTTAAAAGTTGATAATAAAAATAAAAATACATAAAAAATAAAAATAGTTAACATTTAATAGATCATGTTTATTACCTTGAGCTATAAAGAATTAAAAATTATGATGGGTGCCAAGGACACCAGTCCCAAATGGGCCACTGCAGCATTGCATAGTGTCTGTTGTTGGGGGTATGGCATAACACAACACTAGCTGGAGTATTGTTATTGCTGTTTGCCCTCAGCCCTACCTCATGCTTGCCATGAGAAGTCAGCACTATGTCCTGGCAGTCTTGTTTGTTTTTAGGCGTACTCTCATTTTCCTACTCATATTGAAATGCTGCCCCTCAATGAAGTCAAACCTATATTCACAAAATGTTTAGGGATATTTGTTCCCCTGCATCCCCCCCAGAAAAAAAGCACTGTATGTTGTGATCTTTTCTATGAACTGCCCTGAGACCTCCAGGTATAGGGCGGTATATAACCTCAATAAAATAATAATAATAATAATAATAATAATAATAATAATAATAATAGGGAGCATTCACCAGTACCAGGGAAAATATACAAAGTGGCCAACCATATTCCGTCTTGTACGCATACAACACATAGAAGCACTCATGATGCACATACAGAGCACAATTACACATGCATCTCCCTTCCTCAGTCACCCACCAATTCACCCACACTTCACACAAACACAACCATGCATATGTCTCCCTCATTGCCGAGGTGCAGCTCTCTGCTTCACAAACCACACATGCATACTCCCCCCCCCTCGTACACACAAACCTATGCACACACTGTACATAGACTTCTCTCTGTGTCCAAGTGCATCTCCTTCCCACAGACCTCACATACATCATTCCTTTTCACTCACATATAGACAACATATAGATCTCCCCCAGCCTCCACTTGCCCAATGCATTAGCTGACGAGGAGGTCGATCTGGCCTCCAAGGAATGTGAATCAGCACCAGCATCCTTGAAGGCCATTTCTGCCACGCCTGTGGACCCTACTGCCCGAGGTAGTTGCCTCATTTTGCCTCATGGGTGGGCTGGTCCTGCATGGTGTACCTGGAAAGTTGCCCAGAGGTGAATGTGGCCCTTATTCTGCAAAGGGTTTCTTGCTGCAGGATTATAGTGCAAAAGTGAATGGATTGTGGATTTCAACCAGAAAGCAGTTTGAAGTCTTTTCTCATCCAGCAGGAAAGGCTTTATGTTTGTTTGTTTGTTTGTTTGTTTGTTTGTTTGTTGTACAGGAAATTTAGGTTTTACATTTTTTTTCTAAAAAGAAAAGTTTTTGACATGAAATAGGGATAATATGGAACTTAAATACTTCTTCCATCTAAGGAGTCTGTGGTTAGTGGATATGGGGGCCCACAGATCATGGCTGATCTGCTCAGTGGAAAGTGCCCAAATACTCTAAACCCAAGAAAAAGAGGCATTGTAGTGTTAGACAGGACAACTTGTTTTCTCTAAATTGCCGGTGGCAGACTTTTTAGACTTTAATAAAGGAAAAGCCTTGCTTTAGGTATCTGATTCAGTTCCCATCTCACTTAATACAGAAGTTCCTGACCTTTACTAGCCGTTGAGAGGAACGCTGAACTTTATTTGAATATTCATGGCAACCTCTTTTAACTCTGTAACAGATGAGGGAGGGTGGAGGAGAAGCGTTGACAACATTCTTGAAGCACTGCTAATAAGGAGACCTTGTGATCACATTATGTCTGACTTTTCAATAAACAAGCACACAATAATAATGATGACACAGTTTGCTGCTATAATGGTCAGAGGCAGCTCTGTCTTTGAGAAACCACAGGCAGCCCTTGCCACAAGCTACCAGCAGTATTACAGAAATAGGGAGACTGCTCTGTAGCCACAGTTTCTTCCATTTACCGGTAATTCTATTCCTTATGAAGCTGAAATGGTCTGCGCTATCATCATGGTATTTAGTTTGGTAGGTCTCTTGGGCAAAATATAAATATTGTGCCCAATCCCTGGAATGCCCTCTCTCTAATTATACCTTTTTACTTACTTTCCTTAATATCTTTTTCATTATTTCACACCCTGTTCTGTCCCCCCCAGCCCCAAAATGTAGCTCCATTGTATATGTTCATAGTCATCCATTGGGATATGATGATGATGATACGCTTCCTTTCCAATTTGGTATTGCTTGATATCCCCCCAGTTTCACTGCTGGGTGTTATCCATGGAGGAAGAGGAGCGGCAAAATAGATTTGTGAGTCTGTATATTGTCTTGGCTACCTATGCGACCAAACTCTCCTCCACACATGCTTTCAAGTCACTTTTTAAAAGTCCTTTTTCTTCTATCATGTATCTTTGACTGGTACCTCCTATGTGGAGAAAAGAGGCTAAGAATCAAGGTGGTGGTTGGGAAAGTAGGGAGGTTCAGCTCCTGCTGATTCATACTGTTCTTTAAAGGCGACCCATCTCTTGTTTTTGAAGGAATCATATTGCCATCACACCTGAGTCTCAAAAAACATAATTGACTCCTATCACCAGAGCTTTTTTCTTTCTTTCAGGGGGTACTCAAGGGCATGGAGTTACCGGCACCTCTTTTTTGTTGTTGTCAAAAAGTGTGACACTTACTGTAGCAACTTCACGGTGAGTACCAGCACCTATTTTTCTAGAAAAAAAAGCATTGGCTATCACACAAGAAAATACTGCTAGGCTACCAATGTATGTTAACTAGAATGGTGTTTGAGCCATTTAGCTGCTGGTCCTATCTATTGCATTATTGTAACATTTGAAAGCAATAACCAGGAATTTTTTTTCAGCTGGAGCTCAGCTTTGGCACCTCTCTGGTAGGTGCCATTACCATTCTAAGAGAACAAGAGAGAAGTTCATGGGGAGCGCTGGCACTTCTTTTTCTAGAAAAAAATAGCAGTGGCAATAACTACAGGGGCACAGCCAGCTGGAACAGGTTCTTTCCAATGTGATTACCACTTTTTAGTTGGCCAACAGTTGGCCAACAGTTACTTGTAGTTCTGTCTCTCAAACATTGCCAAGTGGCAGGAAAAGCAGCTACAGAGAAGTGACTTCTATGCTGTTTTAGTAAAATAAGAGGGAGTTCTGAGTGCAGATGTTCCTGAGGCTCCTAACTCAGTGGCTGTGAGAACCATTTACTCCTCAGTGAACCAGCAAGTATTGAGTGTGACAGCAGACCAATTGTACCCTTGCTCGGTTATCATTGGATGTCTCGTCATTGTGTGATGACCCTCAGACAAATTGTGAATGATCTCCCTGAAAAGGTATTGTTTTTGAGTTGGAAGTAGATGATGTGAATTTCCTATTCATAGAAGTAGGTTTGTGATGGCTTATTTAACACTCCACTGACAAGGAAGCATGTGTGAACTGGCTCTGAGTGAGAATCAGCCCTAAAAGTTTGTTCCTGTTTGTACCTCAGTGAGTTAACCAGCCATCCATAAAACACTGTGGCAAAGTATTGAAGGTACAAGAAATCCTTTAAAGCTATTGGTATAGCAATGAATAGTTTGTACAGGTCATTGGTTGAATTAACTTAGTGGAACTTAATGTAGTGCAAATGAGTAAAGTGCCATCTATATTACTCTGTCATATCATGTAAGGAAAAGCGTATTGCACTTTGAAACACATTTTATTTTCATGAATCTTTAAAAGGATGTCTAGTGGTTGTATTCATTCATGAAGCTGCACAAACCCAGGGAAACTAAAACTATCGCCTAAGCACTCAGCAATATTTCATAGACTAATCTAAAGCTTAAAAGAGCTGAGCAATTTCTTGATAAGTTTGCTGAACTAAGTGGCATTATGCATATGAAATGCTTGAGAAGAACTTCATATACTATGCATATTGACTTGGATGACCTATAAATGATAGATTTGTTTTACAAAAACACAGGCCGAAATACTTTAGAATGCCGTGGTATGCTTTCTGCTCTAGTAGCTGTGAATTTACATTTACATTTATCACAAGCTTCTCAGAGTATCAGCTATCTGATCCCTAAGGGTGATCTTAATGCACACAGTGTAATGTCTTTTCAGGATATTCCACTTTTTAGGAGTTTGGGTAATTATTTCATGCTTGGGTTAAAGCCAATCCTCTGATTAAAAACAAAGCAAAGTAGAAGAGCTGCTGTTTTGGTCTTTTTTGTTGCTGTTTAGTAATTGTTGCCACAGATCACAAAGCAGTTGCTTTCCTCAGTGTGCTAGACAAGAAGGCTGCTTGGTTTTCGGCATTCTTAAGTCCTTTCATCTACTGCCCTTCCATTTGCCAACCCAATTCATTTAATGTTATGCATCTACAAGTTAAGGTATATTTCCAGTGCCTTCAGTGGATTGGATGGGAGTGGACAAGCACACTGATTTGGGTTGGCTGCAATAAAGAAATGCGGAATTGGAAGAAACCCCATTTGCGTTCTCTGGACATTTTTTCATCTATAACGCCATTGGTTCAACTAATGTTCAAAATGTCTGTAGTTGGAAAAAGATAAGACAGCTGCGTGTCAAGACCCCAAGAATAATGACACATGTACACAGTATATTAGGTTAATGGTTATTGGGCAAAATTTAGGCCATGTCTTTATTGGTTACAGAATATGAGTGGCATTGGCTTAGGCACTGGAAAATGAGCAGACTATATCTGATTCCTGCCCGCCGTGCAGGAAGTCCTGTAAGGGTAAACCACCAATAGGGGGAACCCCACGGATGCAAATCAACTCAAGCTCCCCCAGGGTTCTCAAAGGGGTCGTGGCATGGCCTTAGCCCTCCCTGGGCTTTGGACAAGATCCATACCCCTGGATTCCTTTAACGGAATCCCCTTAATATTGGAGGGGCAGGTGATGGCCAAACCTCCCCTCCCCCAAACAGAGTCATACCAATGCCTAACAGCCAAAGCTTACAAAGTGGTGAAGATTGCTACGAAAACCAAATGGCCAGTGCCAATTTGCCAGATGGAAAAATTCCTACCAGACCTCTCAACGGCAACCAACCACAGTCCATAGCAAGGCCAAAGCTGAAAAACCTGAATCTCCCTGATGACGCAGGACGTTCTCCAGGTCCCGACACCAGCGAGTGGCCATGTGGTCAGACTGCAGCCCCGCCCCGCTCAGAAGTGGAGCGGATTTCTTCTCCAGGTGTAGATGTTCAAAAGAAAAATGATAACCCCTCGCCACTCTCTGGGACCAAGATTCCAGGGTGGTTCCAGCGCTCACTCAAAGGGTCGGTGTTCCTTTGAGAATCAAGGTTTGGTGGGGATGGTCATAGCTTTAAGAAATATGAATTATTCACATATTTTCACCAGAGTTTGGATGGAGGGAGTCCAGATCTTACAGCATGGTCCTCTCAAGAGGTGCTTGTTCCCCACAGCAGTGCAGCACTGGAGCCCAGAGCATGAAGTTGCCTGGGCTTGTGAACTGAATGCAATAGCGCTTGGCTTAATTTAATTAACCGAGCTTTGCTTACTTCATGACTTTATGAGTTTGCAGAAAATTTAGCTCTTTACTCAGTTTGCTCCTCCTCCAAACTCATAACAATATATATCAGGGGCTGATATTGACCAGGTATAGTTGAATGCTTTCCTGTGTATACCTCATATGGTAAAAACTCTATTTATACCTGGCTGATCAGAACAGGATAGTTTCAGGTATTCTTACATTAGGGTATGATTCGTAATGCACATGTCGGATATTGTTACTCGGTGATGCTGATATATTCTGTGTTTGGCAAAATCTTTATCCTATAGTCCTTATATCTGGACTGCAAGGGAAGTTTTAACATTGTTATATGCAGTATCAGTGCACTTCTTCCATATACATAATGCTGACACACCTACACATCTATCATTAGAGTAATATATGTGTGGCTTTCTGAGCAGACAGATATATAATCAAATTCCACCTCGCAGGTTTGCTGTTATTTCCCTTGTCTGATTCGCCTACATCTCTGCTTTTAGAGCACGGTGTGAAATGATTTCTCATTTGTATAATAGAAATTACTTTGTGCTCTCCTCCAGAAATTACCATGGATAGACGTTTAACATTTTAATGACTGTTTTCAAACCTGACAACTTAATTGCTTTGGTATATTTTCTGGGTGGCAGTGTTTACTCTCTTGAAATTGGGAAGAAAGAAGTCTTCTTCTCTTTTTCTTCTTTAAATATTCTCCCCTGCTTTTGAAACTTCTATTGTCATTTAACAACCCACACTTAGGCTGCTTAATTGGCCACTATTTCTCTTAAAAGCATTAGAAGCAGGCTCCATGCAATTTAAGTGTCACCGTGCAATTATGCAGCACTTTATCTTTCCTATAAAAAAATTAAAAGAAATGCAGGTGTTCGGTTAAAGTGTGATGCCTAACACTTGGCACCTGGAATTTGTCAATGAAATTTGCCAGGATTTGGCACTTCTGCATGTCAGGGTGTTATCACTTGCATGGCCGTGATCCAGATGTCAGCATGTACATGTCCCCCCAGATTTTAAAAGTGGTGTGACAGGGGGATCAGGTGAAGGGGAAAATAGCACTGAACTTCTGCTAGGTGCCCCAATCCAGCATTTTTTTAATTATTCTTTACTAGCAATTGAGCACCCAATATGGTCCCTGCTTGTGGGCTTCTTGCATCTGGTGGACCACTGTGTGAAGTTGGACTAGATAGGCCTTTAACTTCATCCTGCAGGTCTCTTCTTATGATGCTACATTATTCCGGGTGCACAAAAGATGCTCCATTCCTTTAAATGGACCACTCCAACATGCTGAGACCAAAAACCAAGATTACTAAAGTAATCCTGAAACAACACTTTCTTCAAGCACCTATGAAGTCCCTCCTTGCTCACTTTGTTCCATTCAGCCATTCCCAGGCTGGTATCCTTCAGATATTTTGAACTATTGTACAATCTGGACCAGGGTAGGCAACCCGCGGCTCCAGAGCCGCGGCTCCGGGGCGGATACTAGCGAGGGGAGGAGGCGCATTGTGCACCCCGACACTCCCCACTGTGGCGGGCGCTGTACTGGCTGTGACGTCATATGGGGGCGGTGCGTGCGTTAGTCACGCACCGTCCCGACGTCACCTTCCCGCCCGCCCACTACATTGTAAGGGGCATGTACGCTGGTCACTGTTTTGAAGGGGAGTGAAGAACACACACACAAAAAAGGTAACTTGTTAATTAAACGTTTATTTCTATGAGGAGGAGTAATTCTGAGGGGTCAAACAAAGAAATAATAAAAAAGTGACAAAAAAGTTATTTTTATAATGATGAGTTTTGCGGCTCCCAGTTTTTTTTTTCTTCGGAAACGGGTCCAAGTGGCTCTTTTTGTCTTAAAGGTTGCAGACCCCTGATCTGGACCATGCTAGATTGGGCAAAGCAGATAGTGAGTATGGAATCCCGGGAGTTACTGTTTCATTATTTGAAGGTTATTTTCTAGCTGTCATCGTTACAGAGATAAGAAGAAACAGGCAACATTTCTACTCCTCTCAACCCCTTTCCCCACACCTTACATATGTTCCTCTCCTAAATGTATCTCCATTTGCCATAAGACAACTGTTGACTCTGTACCCCCTGGAGACTTTTACATGCTAGCATAATATAAAACTTAAGTGTTGTGGCTTTTGTATGTTTGTATGGCATTAAAGTGAATTAGAAAGGGAATCTAGCCTTGCACATTTCATTTTTCTTTTAAATAGGAGACTGTAAAATAGCTACAAACTGAACAGATGGTGAAATGCACAAAAAGGGGGACTTAAACAGATACCAAGAGGCAAAACTGAAAGCTCTAAATGCAGGATAGCAGAGACTCATTGCATAAGCACATAACCTTTATGGGAGATTTCCTAGCTCAAAGTCATATTCTCTTCAGTTAATCTGTACGGAGTGGATTGTTAACACATTCCAAATATGTTAATGCAAGTGCAAGAGGGAACCACTTAGACCATCATGTGCACCAAAGGTTTGAAATAGAACAACATTTTGTTGTTTTCAGCCAGAGAAAGTAACAAAACACTCCAAACAACCTATTGCTTATGAATAACTAAACTAGGGTCTTGAGGCAAAGACTTTCGTTTGATTGGCCACCTTGGTTCTGCTTTTATTCATTTATTTTACAAAATACCTCAATTTTTCACAATTGAGTAGAGTTATTTCCTACATTTTATTCCTTTTAAGCTATTTTTCTAGAAAAAGAGGCGCCAGAACTCATCACAAATGTTTTCCTTGTTCTCTTACAATGGCAATGGTGCCCATGTGAGAGGTGTCAGAACTGAGTTCTAGTGAGGTCCAGCTGAAAAAAAGCCGTGCTTTTAAGAGAGAGTTGGAACCTTGGTCCACTACTTTAAAAGCTTATGTAACTTGTGCTAGCGTTTGTTCAGCTCTGTGGCCTACTTTATTCATTAATTGGAACAGGTGTACAGTCTCCATTGGATTTCAAATTAATCATGCTCATATATTGGGCTGAAGTTTTTGCTCTTCTTGCAAGGCATTAAGGGATAAGGGTAGTATAGCATCAGCTGCTGCACACTTTAAAAAAATATTTCATGCTAGGAAGTTGGAGCATGAAATAAAGGAACTCTTAAGCCTGTGCAATGCTTACCTAATGAGAAAACGGATGCCACAGATTGCCTCTGCTTGCAGAGTGCATATCCCTCAACTGCCTCAATTAAATTGAGACATCCCATTTTTGGGGGGCATGTTTTCAAGAGCATTGCACCCCAAAATGCACATTTTGCGGTGCCAAGGCCCCAAAAGATGTTTGGGGTGCAATCTCACATGTTTTTGGGTGCTGTGATCTTGCATGGGTCATGTGACTCTTGCAAGAGTGCATACCAGAGGACATGCATTCCAGTTTCCCACAGCAACATGTGTGTGTGTGGTGGGGGGGGTATGATAGTGTTCCCTAGAACATAGTATAATGATTCATGGAACACGTTGGTTTTGTGCTTTATGGTACTATTGCCATAAACTGGGGCGGGGGTCACCAACATGGTATCTGCGGGCATTAGTTTAACCGCCAGTACGTCCAATGGTGTCTGTAAAAGACTTCAGTCAATAGCCCCCTCAAAAATCCACAAGACACCATCTTACAGATGGCTTTATTACCCAAAATCAAAGAGTTTAGGAGCAGAAGCTAGCTGGCTGGTAATCTCAGCAGAGGGGCAGGCTCATATAGAACATGTAAGGAAAGCAACACAAACCACCATTCTTCCAAAAATTGGAACTATTTAATATTACAGTTCATTGGGAGAGGTCAGGGAAGAAAACACAGTTTGAGAGGGGCTGTGGGAAGAGACAAATGCAAGGTAGCTGACCCTATTGGTCCAAAGTTTTGTGCCCTAGCTTTTTTTCTGAGGTGGTAAGTTTAGACATGGAGTGCAATCGTACCATTTCAAGCAACTGAATGTTTGGATGAGCCTTAAATGCAAATCTTTGGGATAACACATCTCTGAGCCCAGCCATCTTCTTTCTTTTTCTTTTGAATCCACAGATATATTTATTCCACTCTGTCAGCTGAGCAGCTGATGTATTTGGTCGTTTAGTAGCAAAGAAGGTATGGTGCACCGTAGAAACGATGATCTGCATGATTAAAAAGGACTTTTGAATTCATAGTTATACAACTGGAATAAATAGGCCATAAGAGATGAGAATTATCTGTGGTAGTCAACACAAAAAGTGTATAATTCACATTTGCGATTACATCCCACATGCGGAGAATAAACCAGAGATACAGACGATAAACGGGAGGGTAGAAAAAGGACCCATAAATGCATATGGTTGTAAAAAAGAAGAAAAAAAAGGGCTTACTTTATTCTTCATCATAAAACTGACATATTGCTTAACAATGTGACCTTAGAGTCAGCAGGCAACCCACAGTAATTGCTTATGCTCTTCATTGAAAGACTTGGTGAAAGTCAGGAAGATTGGTAGGCATAATATAATATAGAATATATTGCACTGTATTTTGGACCAATTGTATGTCACATGTCACTGAAACAGCAACATCTACTAAATCTAATTGACAGAGAGCCTGCAACAAACAAAGCCCATGGAGCAAACAGCACACATTCGATCAATGTGCATCATCATTAGATATGAGAAATGTTTTTATGAGGAGCTGGAGCTTGGGGAAACCAGCTGTAATCAATCTGACAAGCCATATGCTTTTGAACATCATATTCTCTGCTTACCTAATAGCATAATTATAGGTGCCCCAGACTCTGAGTCTTGCTTTTTGTCTCAGAAATAGGAGGTCTCTTCTTCTTTGTGCTCCTGTTATGTTGAATGACAGAAGTGCGATTACTGTCAACATTCACAGTGCGGTGTTGTCAATCTCCATCTCACACTGTGAATGTGCAAAAAAGAGGTGGCACACTGGGGAATATTAACCATCATCTAATTATTGATGAGACTGAGGCCCCTTCATACATAGCACAGTGGTGCAAGAATTGCTTTTCTGTGACTACTTCTCATGCCACCATGGTAGGGTTTGCAAACACTGGAAACATGCGAATTATAGGGCTGTGCAAAAGATTTGTAGAAATCCCGATTCAAGAATGGAAGTGAGACCTCTTTGGAGAGGTTCAAGGCTTGTCTGAGCTGACACGGGATATCTCTGTATCTTCTTAGACTGAAGTGGGGACCTCTGAAGGAGCACTTCAGAGATCTGGGTATTTCAAAAAATGCTTCCGACCGTCTGTTTGCAAAAAGTGCAATGCCAGAGCAGGGAGACAGAGAGGCTTCTAAACAGTGTGAATGATTTTACCCAGGCTCACCAGTCACAGCACTTTGGAAAAGTGGTGCTGGATTGAGGTATCACCTTGTCCTTGTCTGTTCTGTGCTCTTTGTAAGTTTTGCTAGTGGTTCTTGCTTGGAAAATACTGTGCATTCAAGTCCTTCTGCCTCTGTGCTGCAAGTCCATGCATCAGTTCCTGTAAAATCAACTTAGAACGTCTGTCCCCCTTGGTGCCAACTGAGCAGAACACAAGCCTGAAACTATATATATATTTATTCAACATAACTTTGTAGCACCTGGCCCAATCCTTTTGAAATTTTGTGGGTTGCTTTCCTAGTGGCATGTCATAAATTTGTTACCCACAAAACCTCACAGGGAGGGATGCAAATCCCTTTTAATTCTCCCCCTCTCTAAATCAGTGTTTGCTGAGTACAAAACCTTGCGGATTTATTTGTCTGTAATCTGGCAGATTGCTTACACAGTTGGTACCTCTTTCATGTATGCCATTTTCACACAAATTCCAATAGGGGAGATTAAGCAAACCCTCATTTTTACCACACCACAGCTGTAAATGCTGCTTCTGCAGCCCCCGCTACTGGTTCTTTCTGAAATTTGTCAAGATTCATCCCTTCAGAAAGGACAGCCTGCAAATTTCATCCAATTCTCCCCTAAATAACAATAAAAAAATATTATAGATGGTTCCTCTTTTTTGGGGGGGGGAGGGGGTGAAATAAATTTTAAAGATGCCTAGCACAAAACTCATGGTAACCATAATCTGAAAAACGTTGTCCACCCAAAAGGAGAAAAGTTACAGCCATTTTTTGACGTCTCCATAACAGTGAATGGGAGGTGCAAAACTATTAGGGTGATGTCTATCATTGCAGATGCCCCGGAGGAGGGGGAAGTGGGGGTCAGGTTCATGCATGAAACACTAAACTATGGTTTAGTGTTATGCCTGAACCAGGTCATAATGTTGTTAGGGTTCACTTTTCAGCAGTCATGGCTTTTAAAAAGAATGTCAACATTCTGATTATACAAGAGAAAGATGGTTAGAAAGGCAGGTTGCAACCTGTCAGAAGCATCCCCTACAAACAGAAACAAAAGCAAATAACTACTGACTTCCAGTCACAGCATGTCAAATTACCATATTTTCAGATTTGAGGTGTCACATCTGCATTTGGATGGGAGACCACCAGGGACGCATCCTACAGTGCTGCAAAGAGAGCTATTGGAAGGTGATTGAAAAGGCGCTGCAGATAGCTTGAGGCAGGACTCTGGCCTCTCAGTCAAGTAACACCAAAATCTATGTTAAATGACACTCTGTGGTGTGTGTGTGTGTGTGTGTATAAAAAAACCCCAGAATACTTTTTAAAATATCACAGACACTTGTCCTTGCAAAATCCCAAAGAGTGGGATTAATAAATTAGTAAATAGTAAACTGTTGGATCTCATGGTGCTCAGGAGAGTCCAGTTTTCCCATTTGAATGAGCTTTATGGATGCTACATCCCTCTTGTGACTCTCAAAATCCACTTTTTAAAAATATGAGCACTATGTAATTTCAGCATACCTCTAAAAGCCTATGTTGTGTTGCGTTGCAGTGTGTGTGTGTGTGTGTGTGTGTGTGTGTGTATCTATTACAAGACTGAATGGCTCAGCAGAGATCACTCTTAAAGTTCAGCCATGGGGAAATCCGGCCCTCTGCAATTAACACAACAGGTGATGTAAAATGCCTTGCGAGCCATATGCATGAAAAGGGCCATAGAAATTGAAGATCGTTATTGCTGTCATTAAAAACCAGGAAGCTTTTAAATTCACTTCCAGAACTATTGAGCTGACACAGACAATGAATTTATTCACTTCAACTCTGCACTGGCCTGAGCTTTATACTGTAATGTTCTCAAGTTTAAGCACTGAACTGTATGGTTTAAGAACTTCCAATGGAAGGGAAAGCTGGGTTTCAGAGCCTGCATTGATTGATTTTTGTAGGTGGGCAAAGGACAAATGGCAGAATTACAATTCAACAAGAGGTTCAGTGGTACCACTTGTGGACTGAATTAGGATCAAGGCTTTTTGTCAAACTTCATGTGCTTACCAGTGCCAATGTCTGGGTCATCAATGACCGTTGTTTCTGAATGACTGTTGTTATTAATATAATTACCATCACCTGTATTTTTCTGCATTTCATTTCTTTTTGACCTCTCTGCTTACAATCCTGACCTCAACCAAGTGTATATATATATGTGTGTATGGATGTGTCAAGGTAACACTTCATGTATCTGAAGACATGGACCGCAGTCCACGAAACTGATGACCCAATAAATGTATTAGTTCAACACTAGTTGGCATTGTGGGTTAAACCACAGAGCCTAGGGCTTGCCGACCAGAAGGTCGGCGGTTCGAATCCCTGTGATAGGGTGAGCTCTCGTTGCTTGGTCCCTGTTCCTGCCCACCTAGCAGTTCGAAAGCACGTCAAAGTGCAAGTAGATAAATAGGTACTGCTGTGGCGGGAAGGTAAACGGCATTTCCGTGCGCTGCTCTGGTTCGCCAGAAGCGGCTTCATCATGCTGGCCACATGACCCTGAAGTTGTACGCCGGCTCCCTCGGCCAATAAAGTGAGATGAATGCCGCAGCCCCAGAGTTGTCCACGACTGGACCTAACGGTCAGGGGTCCATTTACCTTTGCCTATGTATGTGTCAAGGTAACACTTCATGTATCTGAAGACATGGACTGCAGTCCATGAAACTGATGCCCTAATAAATGTATTAGTTCAAGACTAGTTCTTTTTGCTGCAACAGACTAACACATATACCATTCTGGAAATTTATATTTTGGGTGACAAAAGATGAAGCATTAAGGCAGGGAAATATTGTGCATGTTTCCCCAGAAATTTGTTGTTTCCTTAGTATTTGTGCCTACTTCCTAATTCAGGGATAGAGAATCTATGGCCCTCAATCTACATTTCCTAGGATTCTTTGGGGGAAGGCATGGTTGTTAAAGAGGCATACTGATGCTTTAAATGCATGATGTGGATGTGACTCAACAGATTAGATCCAGCATCCAACAGATGGAGCTACATGCACAATTCTGTGATGTTTCCAGAAAGAAACAGAAAGACTGAATGGGCCTCTTTTGACTCATCAGCATACAGTCAAGGACTGATAGGCCCTTGTTATTTGGAATGAATTTCATTTTCTGCTGGGAAATATCAAGGTTTCACAATCTACATATGTTGTCTCTGGTAGAACAGGAGATAGGGCAGGCAACATTAAGCCCTTATGGTTGCATAGATTCTGATAGCAAGAGAAAAGATTGTTGTGAGTTTGGATGGTGTGTGTGTATGTGTGCAGTTTGCCAGCATGATGTTCGAGTTCCTTCTAATAAACTCCTGGAACCCCAGGAATCTCGCACTGCTCAGAGATTGGGATGATATGGAATATCTATGTATCTAATGATGGTTAAACAAGCACACCTCTTCAACACAATGCGAAAAACAATTTCACATATATACGTTTTGCATTGTTATGTCAGGAGTTTATGCATGTAGACTCTGGTCCAATCTATGCCCAGATTGTTTATTTGTTTACTTACATACTTATAATCCACATTTCTATCAAATATACCAAAGTGGCTTACAACATACAGCATACAATAAAATCAGTGTATACATATCCCTAAAACATAATTAAGAGCATGAATAAAACATCAGTAGATACTGAATGGTTAAAAAGGGAGGGAAAAAATCACATTGTTTAGAAAGGGAGTGAATCTGAGGTTTACTCCCAAATCTACCATATGTAAGACTCACACACAGAAGTCATGTGTGAACCGACCTCAGCTGAAAAGGAAAGGCCTTTTACACATGATCCAAGCACTCTCTTCTTGGGTACACCACAAATACGACACTGAAGACAGGGTATGGATCTTGCCATTGTGGGTCTGGGCTTCTAATGCTTCTGCCTGGACAGTCTAGGCACAGCAAAATGTAAGGCTGGGAACTGTGGAAAACGATTCCCCTGCTCCCGCCCCATCATAAAGCACTTGAAAGATCAGGGAAAGTACATAATCCCCAAGAATCCTGCAATGTTTCCAGCAACAGAGTATAAGGGAGGCTGGCACAGCACACTAATAGAGATACTGGCTTAATATTCAGGTTATAAAGTTTATCTTCACTCTAGAGGTCACCCTAGTTCAGTCCCTGGGGTGGTGATGGGAAGTATCATCACTGCTCTTGTGGCAATTATAAAAGTGTCTTACTAGCTCCACATTGCAGTGCTTAATATGAGTCAGCATGACTGGCACTGAAAATCCGCTCTTCACAAAAAGCCGTGGGATTCCCAGAGTTATTATTTTTCATATTTTCGCTTTCAGCTTATGTGAAGGTGAAGTTTTCAAAGAGCCACAGAGGTATTTGATCCTTCAAGGTGGAGGCACTTGTGTAGGCTTCCTATGCTTAAGGCATCAGGAGAGCTGGTCAAGTGTTGTGCTGTTTCACACAGCTAAGATTAGTGATATTATTATCACTATTAGAAAAGAAGAAAAAGAAAAAGAAAAGAGTTTCCAGAGGCATTTGTAAGTTAGAATTTAAAAGGACAGATACCAGATAGGAAACCTGAATGTATAAAACTTTTTACAGGTTTCCCTACAGGAAAAAAACTACACCAAGGTCTAGCATCCTAGACCTATGCCTCCTTAGGGCGTGAGTGGGGTGGTCCAAGGGCCGCATTTCTTTCTGTGCAACCACTGGGGGCCATATGTCAGTAGTGTGTGGAACAACATGTTATCTTTCTACAGTAAAAAGTAAGGTAAAAAGGCAAAGGACCTCTGGACTGTTAAGTCCAGCCAATGGTGACTATGGGGTTACGGCACTCATCTCACTTTCAGGCTGAGGGAGCCAGGGTTTGTCCACAGACAGCTTTCCGGGTCATGTGGCCCGCATGTCTAAACCGCTTCTGCTGCAATGGAACACCGTGATGGAAGCCAGAGTGCACAGAAATGCTGTTTACCTTCCCGCCACAGCTATTTATCTACTTGCGCTGACGTGCTTTTGAACTGCTAGGTTGGCAGGAGCTAGGACAGAGCAACGGAAGCTCATTCAGTTGCAGGGATTCAAACTGCTGACCTTCTGATCGGCAAGCCCAAGAGGCTCAGTGGTCTAGACCACAGCACCACCCACGTCCCAACTTTCTACAGTAGACTAGTTTCTACATACACTCGCACAACCTTCTTTAGTCTCCATCCAGACAAGCAAGAGGCACCATCAGAGTTCAAGGACAAAAGTATTTGGGGTGCAAAGCAGGCTCAATGAGGGGTGTGGCCTGGGGAGAGTTCCAAGGGCCACATTTTCCCCAGTGCCCACCCAAGCTTGAGGTTCTCCATACTTGCTCTGTGGACCTAAGAGCAAACATGAAAGGAAAGGGCAGCTGTGAAAGGTATTTTTCCATTTTGATTTCATTTCACTTTTGATTTGTATTCTGCCCTTCTATATTATTATATACAAGGTGGTTTACAGCAACAAAATATACAACAGAGAGCACCGTCCTGATAATAATCTGATTCAATACAAAAGGCATTAAGACATAAGTTTAAAATGGAATGTCTTATATCAAATAAAGTAATACTCAATAATCTATTAGAATGTAATAGTACACGATAAAATTAACTCTCAAATAATAATATGAACAGAAATTCACTCTTAACAATTACAATACATAATTACTAAACTACGATCTGTAAAAACAACTGCAAGTCACATACCACAATACGCACAAACCCATGCAAAAGGATCACATTGAGAAATAAACACAAAGCTAATCGGAGTCTGTCTTAGAGTGGGGTAGGAGAGCTGTAAAAAAATTCGTATCTGGCAACCAATGTGCCCCTTTGGTTTTACCCTTTGGTTTCAGATAGTACATGGGTAGACCACTCTAAAAAGTCCAGGGCGCAAATTTTCATGGCCCTCTAGTGGCTATGGTGGCTTATTTAACCAGAAGTAATATAATTTGCATTAACTCTGGAAGTGTATACTCGATTCTGACCAAACTAAGCCTCATGATGCATATTTTTCTCTAGGAGGCTTAGTGGTAAGAGATGGCCAAAACAGGGACATTTGCTTTGTGAAAGCTGATTGTGGTGGCTTCTGTGTGGCAAACATACCATGGAGACTAACCCTAAGGGTTGAGGCAAATCAACTTTGCACATGCTTAGGAGCACTCGTTTCCTTTGGGAATGCCACTCCCAAGCTGTGAGGTTTAAAAGATGTTCTAGGACTAAGTTGGGTGAGTCCTGGCTCAGCTGAAAGCCTGATGTGTTGACTACCAACACTGGATTAAACATAGCAGCATTTCTCAAAGCCATTAAATTTGCAGAGATGAGGCATGGCAGGGACGTGATAGAGGGCAGCTCACTTTTGTGCCTTCCTAAAGAGATATCTCCTTTGTGCCTGATACATAGAGATAACTAGTAATTGGATTGCCACTGAGAGCTGGCAAAGGAAGTTAAGACTTCAGCTAGGTCAAACCAATTTGTGAGTCATTACACCCACATTACTTTCAGGATGGTGTGCCAATTTATTTAAACTAAAACTGTATCCTTTGGTAGCCCTGAAAGAGAGGCATGCATGACAAAATATCTAAAATCTGTTATTATTAGGGCTGTGTCATACATTAAGAGTACAGTCCTATATACATGTCTACTCAAAAGTAAGCCCCACTGATTTCAGGTCAGGGAGTACTGGATGAGTAGAGTGAAAACTGGATTGCAGTCTAAATGGGGGTTAAATCTGAGTGTGCCCTCAAGTGTGTACACCAAACAGGGAGCTTCATCAAAAGACACCTTCCTAGCAAGTGCACTTGTATAATATGCATGTTTGCAAATACTGCAAATCTGTTGTATTCAAACGTAAAACATTTTAGGGGTATACCTAAACAGGTAATGTATGAAATGGCTCCATCCTACGTATGGTTTCCTGGAAGTAGGTCCCACTAGACACTGGGATGGTAAAAGAGTCTTATGTGGTATAGTGGTTAAAGTGTTTAGACTAGCACATGGGAGACCAAAGTTCAAATGCCCACTCAGACTGGGTGATCCTTGACCAGTTACTGCCTCTCAGCTTGACCTACAAGCTTGACTTACAAGCTTGACCTCAGCTTGTAGGGAAGAGAAATACCTTGAATGGCAACTTTAGCTCCTTGGAGGAAAACTGGGATATGAAATGTAATGATTCAATTATTCTGCATGAACATGCATAGGAATTTAGAAATTCTGGCATCTGAAATGGTTTTCATTTTTTTAAAAAAAACAACACGTCATAATATTTTCAAATGTCTGAATTATTTGCTGCAGTTTCTGTCAGGGTTTGACAAAACAGAAACTCCTTAACATATATGTATTGCCAAGATGAACTTGTTTTTTAAGCATTCACCCTCGCAGCCCATAATATCTTATGCTGCTGAACCAATTTATTTTATAGGTATCCATCAAAACATTTGCCTGCAAGAAATCCAGTGATGACTATTGCTTTTGTGGTTCATTTCACAAAGTAATAGAATGCTGTACAAAACAAAAAAACTCCCTTTGGTTTAGTCAAACATGTTCCACTTTTCAGCAGTCATTGCAATTCTTTTTTGGCAATTCTTTTTTCTCTTTTTGTGTGGGATTCTGCAATCATGAAAAGCATTAATACACAAATGGTGGGCTGTGATTTATGGGTGGGCTGGAGAAGGGTTTGCTCTGTCACACTAAGCATTTGGATGGGGAGGCGAGGGAGAAACATTTCAGTTGCCAGCATTTGTTATAAGAGGTAGATTGGTAACTATAGTAATGGGTCTACTTATGGAGTAATAAGGATAAAAGGTGAAATTCTAGGAGCTATTTAAATAGGCAAACGTAACACCAAACATGTTTATCATGTCCCTTGGGGGCAGGTTCACAAGACTGCAGCGCCATATAAATATGATGTGGAAGAGTTAATACCTGATTATAATATAAATATAAAAGGTTTTTATAGGAGTTGAGTTGTGGGATCATACAAGCAACCCTTAAGAAAGACAAATACATGGGGGTACAGCGTGAACAAAGTACATAGAGAGGGTGAGTTTGTCCCATATGTTAGATATCTGAAAGAGAAACTGCAGCTGATTTCAATATAACACTCCAATCCTGAATATATTTTCTTGGAAGCCTATTGATTTTTATGAAGGTAACTTCCAAGTCAGCATACCACCCTTTAATTCCCCCCTCTCCCAGTTTATGATTTAGGTATAATTTCTAGGTGATGTCTAAACTGTCCCCCTGCCTGCATGGAGTAGTAGAAAATCTATTAATTTGCCCTGCAGAGTTGGATGGATTGGAGACATATCTACTTGTCTGCTGGGACACTTGCCTCCTTCACCTATTTGGTGCCATTATTATACATACCACTTTAACAGTCATGGCTCCCCACCAAGAATTCTGGGAACTATGTAGTTTGTTAAGGGGGTTGGGAGTTGTTAGGAGACCCCTCACAGTGTTAAAATTCTACAGCACCCAAAATATTTTGGGGGAAGCCATGACTATGTTGTTGTTTGTTGTTTAGTCGTTTAGTCGTGTCCAACTCTTCGTGACCCCATGGACCAGAGCATGCCAGGCACTTCTGTCTTCCACTGCCTCCCTCAGTTTGGTCAGACTCATGTTTGTAGCTTCGAGAACACCGTCCAACCATCTCGTCCTCTGTCGTCCCCTTCTCCTTGTGCCCTCCATCTTTCCCAACATCAGGGTCTTTTCCAGTGAGTCTTCTCTTCTCATGAGGTGGCCAAAATATTGGAGCCTCAGCTTCACGATCTGTCCTTACAGTGAGCACTCAGGGCTGATTTCCTGAAGCATGGATACGTTTGATCTTCTGGCAGTCCATGGGACTCTCAAGAGTCTCCTCCAGCACCATAATCAAAAGCATCAATTCTTCGGCGATCAGCCTTCTTTATGGTCCAGCTCTCACTTCCATACATCACTACTGGGAAAACCATGGCTTTAACTATACGGACCTTTGTTGGCAAGGTGATGTCTCTGCTTTTTAAGATACTGTCTAGGTTTGCCGTCGCCTTTCTTCCAAGGAGCAGGCGTCTCTTAATTTCGTGACTGCTGTCACCATCTGCAGTGATCATGGAGCCTAAGAAAGTAAAATTTCTCACTGCCTCCATTTCTTCCCCTTCTATTTGCCAGGAGGTGATGGGACCAGTGGCCATGATCTTCGTTTTTTTGATGTTGAGCTTCAGACCATATTTTGCACTCTCCTCTTTCACCCTCAGTAAAAGGTTCTTTAATTCCTCCTCACTTTCTGCCATCAAGGTTGTGTCATCTGCATATCTGAGGTTGTTGATATTTCTTCCGGCAATCTTAATTCCAGTTTGGGATTCATCCAGCCCAGCCTTTCGCATGATGAATTCTGCATATAAGTTAAATAAGCAGGGAGACAATATGCAGCCTTGCCGTACTCCTTTCCCACTTTTGAACCAATCAGTTGTTCCATATCCAGTTCTAACTGTAGCTTCTTGTCCCACATAGAGATTTCTCAGGAGACAGATGAGGTGATCAGGCACTCCCATTTCTTTAAGAACTTGCCATAGTTTGCTGTGGTTGACACAGTCAAAGGCTTTTGCATAGTCAATGAAGCAGAAGTAGATGTCTTTCTGGAACTCTCTCGCTTTCTCCATAATCCAGCGCACGTTTGCAATTTGGTCTCTGGTTCCTCTGCCCCTTTGAAATCCAGCTTGCACTTCTGGGGGTTCTAGGTCCACATACTGCTTAAGCCTGCCTTGTAGAATTTTAAGCATAACCTTGCTAGCGTGTGAAATGAATGCAATTGTGTGGTAGTTGGAGCATTCTTTGGCACTGCCCTTCTTTGGGATTGGGATGTAGACTGACCTTCTCCAATCCTCTGGCCACTGCTGAGTTTTCCAAACTTGCTGGCATATTGAGTGTAGCACCTTAACAGCATCATCGTTTAAAATTTTAAATAGTTCAGCTGGAATATCATCACTTCCACTGGCCTTGTTATTAGCAGTGCTTTCTAAGGCCCATTTGACTTCACTCTCCAGGATGTCTGGCTCAAGGTCAGCAACCACACTACCTCGGGTGTACGAGCCATCCATTTCTTTCTGGTATAGTTCCTCTGTGTATTCTTGCCACCTCTTCTTGATGTCTTCTGCTTCTGTTAGGTCCTTTCCACTTTTGTCTTTTATTATGGTATGACTACTAAAGTGGAATAACTACTGACTACTAAAGTGGAATAAGATTGCATTAAACATATGGACTTAAGGATATTTTTTATCATTTTCTAAGCAATGGAGGAAAGCCATATTAGAGGTGTCTTACTAACCGAAACCCAGAAGAGACTGCAGCCTCTCCCTGCTCCCTGCTCCATTCAATACCATATCATTTTCTCATGCAATAATAATCCAGGAATTCTAATCGTATTCAAAATATACAAGAAGGGGTGAAACAAAGTTTGCACATTCAGTATCTTTTGCATCTCCCTTTGCATTTCCCAAGGAAGACCACTGTTGATCAGTGTATACATGTAGACTGGGATGCGGGTGGCGCTGTGGTCTAAACCACGGGGCCTCTTCGGCTTGCTGATCAGAAGGTTGATGGTTCAAATCCCCGTGACGGGGTGAGCTCCCATTCCTCCTGCCAACCTAGCAGTTTGAAAGCATGCCAGTGCAAGTAGATAAATAGGTACCTCTGCAGCATTAAGGTAAACAGTGTTTCTTTGCACTCTGTTTTCCATAATGGTGTCCCGTTGTGCCAGAAGCGGTTTTGTCATGCTGACTACATGACCCAGAAAGCTGTCTGTGGACAAACGCCAGCTCCCTCAGCCTGAAAGCAAGATGAGCGCCACAACCCCAGAGTCACCTTTGACTGGACTTAACTATCCAGGGGTCCTTTACCTTTACCTTACCTTTACATGTAGATTAAAGGTTTGCCCATGCTTCACAGCCGAGGGCAAAGG
Source organism: Podarcis tiliguerta (assembly GCF_965153285.1). Classification (NCBI taxonomy): domain Eukaryota; kingdom Metazoa; phylum Chordata; class Lepidosauria; order Squamata; family Lacertidae; genus Podarcis; species Podarcis tiliguerta. Next base: position 58,110,216 of record NC_139538.1, read on the forward strand.
ACAGAACAGACTGCATGCTTACTGTTGACTGTTTCATACAACAAATAGGTAAAGATCTACACACTTCATACCACGATCACAGCAATCTCACCAAGTCAGTGTAGGTCTTTATGACTGGGAATGAAAAACAACTTGATCTTAAGCATTGTGTTTGAAAGCTGTACTTAGTGCTGTCTCACACTGCCAACCCTGTGTGGGGAACAATAAAGGAACCCGCTGAAGAGAGGTGAAGATATTGATTGCATGGGCAAAATGAGTATTTGATAACTTTGTGGACAGTACAAAGAAAAAGAAAGGGAGAAAGGGTTGTATGCATCAATCAAGAACAGGTGTGTGAATATAGCCCATAGCAGGAGTGTCAAACTGCTGGCTGGCTTGATATATTTATCTCCCCCCCCCCCCCCAGCCGCAGTTAGACTGCACAGAATACAAGCTTTATTTTAAAGAATAAAACCTCAATCCAAACCATAGAGACCCCCACTAGCCTTTATGGCTGGGCTGATGATCACCTCTCTCTGAATTGTTGCCTTGTACAGCCTAAAACAAAAACCTGTAGTGCTAAATTCATCTTCCGCTCATCCTGTGGTCTATAAAGACTTCCTTGCTTGGTTTTTGCTTTTCTGCTTCTTAGTTGTTTAACATCCTTTCCCCCATATCCTGCCACACTGTTTCCCTCCTTCTCCCAACACTTTTTATCTTCATAGCTTTTACTTAGGCTCAATCTACATTGCAATGGAGTTTTCTAGGTGTGTATCTCTGTTGCCCTCGGCAATGATTCCATCAAAATACTTACTCCTTTTTGTCTTTTAAAAAAAGTTTTAGTTCTCAAGAGGCCTGTGTCCATCAAAGGTGCTTCTGTGCATGACCAGAGCAAGGTTGCTGATTTCTCTTCTAGCAGCAGCACCTCAGTATTTCTTGCAATGCGATTCCAGAGAGTCCCCTGACTTTCAAAATCACTTTTTTGGTGGGATGGGGTGGGAAAATCACCCATGCATATGCAATGCATTCTGAGGTTCTTTGGATCTTGGTCATCAGTCAGAGTTAAATCTCACTTTTCCTCTGAAGAATTCAATAATCACTTTAGTTCCTAGTCTACATTCCATTCAGGCATTCCCCTCCCTTGAGATTATACTTCCTATGCCTTTTGTCTGTGCACCTGTGTAACATCTGAATAGCACAAAACTGTTGTGATTGTGAAGCTCAGAATGAGAATGGATGCACAAGATATAGGGCATAATATTCAACTTGAGACTTGGCAAAAAACTATGGAAGGAAAATCTAAAATTCACAGCATGCTGTTCGCTGAAGGAAAACTATATGAAAACAATGTATAGATCGTATTTAACACCAGTAAAATTAGCAAAGATGTACAGAACTGCTTCTAATGTATGTTTGAAATGTAAAGAAAAAAAGGCACATTCTACCACATGTGGTGGACGTGCAAGGTAACAAAAGCATTCTGAGAAATGATATATAATGAGTTGGGAAAAAAATGTTTAAAATAACTTCTGTGAAAAAAACAGAGGCTTTTTTAGGTATTTTAGGCACAGAGATCCCGAAAGAGTAGAAAAGACTATTTATGTATGCGACGACAGCAGCAAGAATACTACTAGCCCAGAGATGGAAAGAAGACAAAGTTCCAACCAGAGAAGAATGGCTGATGAAGATGATGGACTATGCTGCTTAGTTGTACTGGCACAAGTTCATCTCTGTAAAACTGCACATCCATACATGCACATACATACATACATACATACAACATTTTATTTGCATGCTGCCTTTCCACAGTTAAAACTATGTTTAAGGCAGCTTGCAACATGTACAAAATCACATATTTATGAGCATAACAAAAGTAGTCATAAACAATAAATAAAACATCAAAAAGTATGCAACCAAATCAAACAGTTTCCAAATCAAAGAGTTTCCCCCTAAACAGTTTCCCCCTAAACAATACCCCAGCCCAAGAGACTGTTCAGCAGCCTCAGCTTTTGTAGCTGGAGACAGTGAGGATGGGGAAAATGTACAAGAGGGATAAGGAACGTGGGTGGGGCTGTGGCCTAGGGCTTGCCGATCAGAAGGTCAGCGGTTCGAATCCCTGCGACGGGGTGAGCTCCTGTTGTTCGGTCCCTGCTCCTGCCAACCTAGCAGTTCGAAAGCACATCAAGTGCAAGTAGATAAATAAGTACTGTTCTGGCGGGATGGTAAATGGTGTTTCTGTGCGCTTCTCTGGTTCACCAGAAGCGGCTTAGTCATGCTGGCCACATGCTGGACAAACGCCAGCTCCCTCGGCCTATAGAGTGAGATGAGCGCCACAACCCCAGAGTCGTCCGTGACTGGACCTAACGGTCAGGGGGTACCTTTACCTTTACAAGAGGGATAGATTCCTTTCAAATTAGGCCACACTCTATTTGTGTCTCATTCCCCAGCTTCATAGCCACACAAACACCAGGTGCCTTCTGATTGTTACTATTTTGTGGGAGCCATTTAACAGCACATTGGAAATTTGGGTATATGCAACTGTGAATTAAAGCGCTCTGTAGCCCTGGCACAATAAATTCATTTTCTAAGAAAAGAAACTGATGTTTTGCTGTTGGGAAAGTGACAGGAAATGCACTGAAAAGTGTAGAATGAAGGAGTGGTGAATGACAAGTTTTATAAATACCCACAAGCAAACAAGAATGAATTGTTTGTGTAACTGCCCTGCAAACCAATCGGAACTAGTGCTTAATAAATACTTGGTAGAGACTAACCTCCACATAAGCTTGGTGCAAGCAAATCAGGATGAATGTTCAGTAAATAGGTCATCTGGAGAAGCCCTGTTTGCTAACGGGCCTTGAAATAATTACAGTCATTTATCATGGAAAGATCAGAGTCACAATATGGTCCACCTCCATCGTCTAATCTTGGCTGGGCCACAAAATAGCTGTTTCAGGGAGCTGGAAGAGGCAGCAGGCAGGCCCTGCAGGGCATGTCTGCACCTGGATCAATATCTGCCACCAAAGCCTAAGAGAGGCTCTGCTGGGCTTGAGGCTTCAGTTGTCAGAAGAAGGAAGCTGTCTTTGCCAGTGCCTGCTGCCCCCTGCTCCAGAAACAGCTCAGGCCCGAGGTGACATTTTATACTACCCGAGCCATAACTCTTTGTAGCATTGTGGGACAGTTTCACATCCACTGAAAAACAAGAAGGGTTGTTTTAGGTTCATCTGAAAAGATGTGGGCTAGGATCCCACTCCAAAATTGATTTAGGCAGCTGCAAGGGAGGGTTGAATTTTATCAGTGAAAACACTGACTATAGGTCTCGTGTGTGTCTAACAGATCCAGGGAGTTTTGAGATTTAAACTTAGAGCAGACTGTACCAGTCAATTTCTCCTCCGCTGGAAAGGATCTCTTGCAAGTCCCCTGAAATGAGCTGTCGCTTCCACCCTTTCTTCTCCTTCCTTCATGTTGGTGTCAGGGGAGTTCTGTATATACATAAAAGAACACCCACAAGTGAAGAACATTTGAGCAGAACTGCCTGAGTGATTTCAAAAAGGCTTTTGATTTATTTTATTTTTTTAGACCATGAATTAATTTTGATCTTGGTTACTTAGATAAAATGCTGTGTTCCTAGTCTCCACTGCCCCTTCATGGTTTACTTTTATTACCCAGCAATGTATAGATCAAAGAGAAACTGATGAAAACGGAGAGTTGAAACAACCAGTCCTTCTTATTAACAACAGAATGTGGGTATTTCACAGACATGCTCTAAATCAGTATGTTTTATTGTGTAAGAAACTTGTGTTTTGGAGGTGATTGATTACCTCCCACATCTTGTGATCTTTTTGGATCAAACAAACACAACTGTATGATCAATGGCAGGTGGAATCTATCAAATGATTCTGATTGAGATTATAGTATGTGCACAGTCGCTCTCTGGAATTTTGAATCCCTAAGATGTAAACCTGGTTTTGGGGAACCCATGTCCCCTCAGAAGTTGTTAAGACTCCAGTTCATATCAGTCCCAGCCAGCGTGGGAAACTGTCAGAGATTAAAAAGGCTTGTTGTCCAACAACAACTGCAGGACCAAGGATTCCCCAGCAATCCAGCAGCTACAGTCTCACTGACGGAGGCTCCAAACTGGGTTTTTGACTTTGAGCCTGATGCTAGTGAACAAGGGCCCACTGACCCCAAAGCTGGTAGGCAAGGAGCCCACTGAATCAGCCCCCCCCCCACAGCTGCCCCCTCCACAGACCATAGAACCAGAACTGGGACCCTCACAGGGACCTTCCTCTGGGCCCGAGGAATGAAGTGCCTCTCAGACTACTTCGCCAGTCTAATCATGAAGAGAGGGCTCCAGGAAGAAGGCCATCCGGCACAGAAATGTCTATTGCCATTTCTCCAAAGAGGGCAGAGCATGGGAGCGATGGACATAAGAAGTCTACTGGATCAGGCCAATGGCCCACCTAGCCATAGAATCATAGAAATGTAGAGTTAGAAGGGACCCAGAGGGTAATCTCAAGCAAGCCCTTGCAGTGCAGGAATCTCAACTACAGCATACAGTGGTACCTCGGGTTACAGACGCTTCAGGTTACAGACTCCGCTAACCCAGAATCCGGTTCTCACATTTATTTCCCCTCTGCCCTTCCCTTTTTCTTTCGAAAATGATGGAACTTTGCTAAAGAATCTAACCAATGAAAACAATTAAACAGAACTAGGGGAATGAAATTAAGAAGCAAGGTTTACCTCCCAAGGTTCTGTTTTCCTGTCCTTGAAATGTAATTAATTCTGAAATAGTTTTGTGAGTAGTCCCACTGAGGCTAATGAGAGAGAGAAAAGTGTGAGTAAATACAATTTAGGATTGCTCATTCAAGTTCATTGATAGAGACCTGAAATCTCTGTGGCAGATGAAATTACTTAAATAGCATTAAATAATTAAAGGCGGTTAGGGGGAAAGCGTGATGGACTGAACCTGTTATTCATCACCGTCTAGATAGCTAGGAGACATAAGAAATAAGCAGCAGGAGATTCTGGTAAGGTGTATGTTTATGGCAGAGGGATTAATATAACGAAAATGAGGATTCAGCTCAAACAGGCCCAAGGCCTTTCTCTGAAGGGCAGACGCTCCACACCCAGAATGCAGATGCATCTTGGAATGAACTGTGGCAATTTACCTTTGCAATCAGCTCTTTTGGAAACAAGAAATGAGGATGCAATTATTTATTTGTTTTATTTGAAAGGTTTTGACCTGCTCTTCAGCTAACAGTGGGGGGGGGGGGGGAGAAAGCTTTCAGAGCACCTTCCAATAATAATAAAGGCTGACACTGTACAAGTCATGACACGAAAGGAAAGGGGATTGAGAGGCAGGCAGAAAAAAGAAAACTCACACTGTAGTACTCAAATTACATTTTCTGTCCATATGGACAATTTTAAGGTGTTTCATAGGCAAGATTTGTATTGACAAATGTGAACAAGCTGATCAGGGATACAAGTAGCAGTAGTTCCTCCTAATTTCTGAACCTATAAAAAGCTGCCGCATGGCAAATCACCGCAGTTGTTGCCATCATAACCTGATTCACACATTAGATTTGCGAGTGCCTAATCAAAGCTGGAACTGGGCAGAATACATGCTTTTTGCCTTAATTCTTATAAAACAAGAAAACCTGTTTGATCCTATGAATATTTTGGCACACTGATTTTAATTATAGAAGTTTAGTTGTGCGTAAGGGGACATATTTTTGTAGTGAGCAGGAGCTCCCTCACTGAAGATCCTCCTAGCTTATAGTTGCCCAAATCCGAATAACCTTGCTATTAGTTCTGCATGTCCAAAGGGCTTCCTGTATTCCTTGAATATCCCACCTTGTTGCTACATGACACACAGATTTTAAAACTGAAGACAGTGTCTGAACAGTAATGACAAATATCCTGCTGAGTGCACACACTGAAGGTCCTGGACACAGCCCAAGTAGCACAGCCAGATCTGTTTCGTATAATGTTCTGTTTCTCCTTTAAAAAAAAGTTTCCCCAGTCTAGGGGAAACCTGGGCAAAACTACTGTAAGTTAGCAGCAGTTATAACTTAATGTAATGGTTTTCATAACACAAATGCAAGATGGGGGTAAAGCAATAGACAGAGAATGTAAATGGATGCCACGGAACGGGCATGTCAAGATAGTGCGCCTAAAAGTATAATAAGGCTGACAAACATCTTTTCTGTCTAACTGTGATGTTCTAAAAGGTTTCTATTTTGAGTTCTTTTCAAAAGATCATATAGCAGTGATTCTTTTCAAGGACATTGCTCTTTTGAAAGAACAGGCTACAGTAAATGAAGTGTGTATTTATTTATTTTGTTGAATCCTATAATCTCTGATCTCCACCTTCATAACACCCATCCCAACACCTCACTTTGTTTCTATCCTTGACTTTGTCCTATCTCAATAGTGATACTCTGTACTATTGCTCTGGTTTCTTTCCCGCTGATTCCCGCCCCCACCACCTGAGACCATTAAGCTAAATGAATTGGGGTGGGGGGAAGCGATGAGAGTACTCTGTAAGAATTTCCTTTGCTCATAACTCTGTGGCAAGCTGCTGTTTTGCTTTTTTGTACATAGAGCACATGGACCAGGCAAGCTTAAAAGCAGCAATGTCCCTTTTCTTGGTTTTAAGCCTTTGCATTTCATTATAAGCTCCCTGGCATAATTCATCAAAGTCACAGATAATTATTTACCTTTTGTTTCACTAGATTCCTTGTTAGTATTTACCATGCATTAGCTTTTCTTATGCCATTCTCTCAAAATATTTAGGTATCAAGTTCACAAAAGATAATGAAACTGTATTGACCACAGTGTGGCTGTATTCTTCAGCTTTTATTAACAGCTTCTCCATTTTTTTAAATTTGCTTGCACCAACATAAGTAAGGTCATCATTGTAGAGTATGAATTCATGCGGTTCATTTCAATAGCATGCCACCATAATTCCAATTTGGCAACAAACATAGTTGGGTCAAAGCGCTCTGATTTTGGTAGTAGTTTTGAGCACCCAACCTATTAATCTATTTTAGGTTGCAGCAGTCAGTCCACGGAGAAAGGAGGAAAAGTGGAGAGGTTCTCTTGGTGCTCTGCGTTGTGTGCAGCCCTGTGGGGCCCCACTAGTGTGGTATTTCTGTACCCTTTGTCTTTTCTGAAGGTCGTCTCACATCCAAGATGGTCACCTTATTGGCAGTTGTACGAAACATTCAAAGCCAGAAGTCTGGAAAGAGTAAGCGGCAAGCACATACAAGACCACCACCTGGAAGCTGATTTAAATCTTCCACTCTGTTGGTCGTCTCCTCTGAGCAAGCCACAGATCTGGGGTGACCACAACTTGAATGAAACAGTTTCTCCCAAAGTCATATACAGTCAAACCTTGGTTGTCGGACATAATCTGTTCCGGAAGACCATTCAACTTCTGAAATGTTTGACAACTGAGGCGTGGCTTTTGATTGGTTGCAAGAGCTTCTTGCACTCAAGTGGAAGCAGCATCAGATGTTTGGGTTTCAAAAAACATTTGAAAACCGGTGTATTTACTTCTGGATTTTTGGCGTTCAGGAACCAAGGTTTGACTGTATTGTACTCCATATGGACAAATTTAAAGTTAGTGTTATTGCAACATGGCTGCTTATTAATGAACCCCATGGTCACTGGTCTTAAAGAACAGATTTTTAAAAAAGATTTGCAATGTGGGTTATTAAGCATTGCACACAGTGGCCAAGAAAGTTCCATGTACTTCAAGTCCTAGGCATCGTCAATTGAACAAAGTAGCCATTTCTTGAAAGACCATGAGGAGACCTGCTGGAGTAGATGGTAGAGGTCTAAGTGGGCCATAGGTTTGCCTCAGCAGAAGACCTCTCACAATTAATTCTCTAAAAATGTGTGGAGGGAGGAACTGAGCTGGCAGTCACAATGATTTACAAATGGCGATGCCACCTTAGTTTCTCTACAGATGTTCTTTTTCAGATCAGAACTAAAATTACCTTAATGTGCCATTAATTTCCCTTGGTGGGTTATAAAACAAATTTGACACACATACAGATACCACACAGTGAAAGTTGTTTTCAGTTAGTATGCAGATTTATCTCTTAGTAGATTCAAGGTCACATGGAAAAGCAACAGCATAGCATCCCTGGTAAGTACTATTTTCAGTGGCCATGACTGAAACCAAGTAATTATTAGGCTGTGTTCCGATATTGCTCTGCAGTTGGCTGTAAGATATTTCCCCTGTTCTTCCTCCCCAATTTCCTTGTGTTTATTTGCTATTTATTTCGCAAAGGAACTCTTTCTACAGACATTTGGTATCATTTGTAATTGTGGGGGCTGTATAAAACACTGTAATTTGCTTTTGCTAGGGAATGTCAGTTTCGTGATAAAAGAGTTTGGATTAAAGTAGCAGAAAAAACAACAATGACCAGAAGCCAGATAAATAAGCTTCCACAAAGTTAGATATTGGGAAAATTAAGCATCAGTTTAAAACTTGTGCTGTTTTCATGTTGCTACCTCCCAATATGTATGGCTCCTTTTAGTCCCATTGATACACAAATGGTTTCAAGGTTAAGGAAGCAGCTGATATTGGATGTGAAAAACCCCTCAATGTAGCAAATTTCTGTTGGAATGATGTGTGTTGACTATTGCTTCCTATTTGGTGGGATTTTCAACTTGTCCAGTCCTCTTTTAGAGCATTCTAAGTTGGTGGGCATCTCTCCTGTGGGAGAAAAATGCATGATTTAGCTCTGCACTGTGTGAAGAAATACTTTTATTTTTGTCTGTCCCAAATCTTCTTACATTCAGATTCATCAGATCCCCCTGTGTTCTAATATTACGAGAGGTGCTTTCTCTCATAAAGCTTTCCCCCAAAGATTGTGAACCTTTTGTCACAGAGGAGTTGTCCCAAACCCGTCATCATTTTGGTTGTCCTTTCCAGCTCTACAGTATCATTTTTGATGTGAGGTAAACAGAACTGTACATCGTATTCCAAGTGCGGTTGCACCAAAAAAAGTATAATGGCATTATGATAGTGCCAGCTTTTTTCTCAGTCCCTTTCCTAATGGTCCCTAGCATGGATTTGCCCCTTTTCACAGCTGCCTAAGGAAATGTCAAGAGGAAACTGTCAACTCACCTTCCTAATTGCACCATGTCCTCAATCAAGTACCCCCAAATGGTTGCTATTTATTGGTTTAAAAACATGCAACACCCATTCACGCCATCTGTAGTTTGACCCAAGTTGTTGGGCAACACATAGCTAATCCCCACCCACCCACCCCTGCTTCCAGCTGTTAATGTCTTGCACCCTTAGAAGCTACTTATTATAATGGATCGATTCGATGGGATTTGAGCAGTCTGCATGCAGCACTTCAGTTGTCGTGTCACTGCCAGTGTTTTCAAAACCATTCTAATACAGAGCTGATAAAACGATAGGATTATAACATAATACTCCATACATTTTCCTCCTTGGCACCCAGAGGTCACATCATGCTGTAAACAATCAATAGTTATCCTGTCTAAACTCTGGATTTTTGAACAATTTTTCATGAGCTGTGAAGGTTAAACGAGATACTTACCAAGATCTGCTGAGAATTGTCCATGCTTTACATATTTTATAGAATGCTTAGTGACATGCTTATTATTGCTATCATTAATGGCTTGCAATTAATCATAAGGATTTGGTTGAGGTCCTGCACATAGAACTCGCCTAATTTATTCATCTCATTTGTTGGGGGTTATTCCGGAGAATATGCTCTGTAAATGATATTATGGTATGCTTCAATTCATGTCACACCGCTGCACAAATGACAAACATGTGCTCAATTACCTGAGGGGTGGTGGTGCTGTAATAAGTCACCGCTGTTTGTAGTTAATAATCCAGCCATAAAAGACACTGGCAGATAAGTCACACTTGATTTTAGTGAAAAGGAGTGGGATATAGGCAGTCTTATTTCTCCCTTGTCTAGGACCAAACTGGTTTTGTAGGATCCAAAGCTCTGGAGAGCTCCATCACAGAACTTCATACATGAAGAGGCTTTGCACTCTCATTCTAACGTTACGTTTTGACTCTGGCATGCGCAACACAACACATCTCCTGGTTTATATGGGAAAGGAAGGCTTTTTATGCACAAAGAACATTGCATATGCATTCTAAGCCCTGGGTTGTATGTGTGCTTTGGATCTGCTAAAGCAAAGGCTACTGTTTTTAAAATGGGATCCAAACTTACATATTAAGGTGAAATATGTCTGCTGCCCACCTGCATGTCTTCACACATTTCCCTAGTAATCTCTGAAACCCTTAATAGCCTTGGACCATGCCACCTGATATTCCACCTGGTCTCATGTGGGAAGTGTACCTGAAAATTAAGCTCCACTTTGGAAGCCCTGCTCCAGGAGCCCCTGCAGAATAAATTATATGTGAATTTAATGGGACCTATTCCCTATCTCATAATTATGAGGACTTTATCTGTAATAGGGAAAAAATAAAACTTTAATGGCTCATAGGTTAAATATTAGGATTTCAATTGCTTATTTGCAAACCAATGACCTTGGAAGGAGGAGCAATTTGGAGCAGTTTCTAGTGATGTGACACTTATTGTGTAAATTATCATTGCTTTGATTGGGAAAATACTGGAATCATAAATAATCAGACAGGCTTGCAGCTGATTAGAAGAGGAAATGCTTGAGAATGATTGGTGTTGACAACAGATGCCCTTCATTTTAGCATTCCTAGAGACAAAAAGAACAAGGGGGTGATTTGGATTAGTATTAGATAAATGCACGACATGCTTTTCCTGAATTGTATTCATATTCCGCTGCTGTGCTGCAAATATATTGGTGCTTCTACAATTAGTTTACAGTCAGCTACAGATAAAAAATTCCAGCTAACTCCCCCCATTAATTGAAGCTCTAGGGTTTCCATTATTCTTGAATTGGATTGATACAGGGGTTATATAGCATATTGCCCGGGGAAAGGGGCATGACCCCTTCACGAGTGAAACAGTTATTGCTGTGTCAAATATTGCTATTTATGTCGTGACAGATCCTTTTTCATTCTCGACTTTCTAAGGCCTGGTTCTCACAGATGTTGTAAACCTGGGCTGCACCACATCAGACTGCAGGTGGTCACTTCACATGACAGAATAATTGCTGCTTGACATACGTATCCAGATATCAGAGGAAAGGGCTGTGGCCTTGTCTCCTTACCATCATGCCAGTTTTGTTTTGCTTTTTTAATTTTCAGGGATCTATTTATTTTTGTATGGAGGAAAATTTAGTGCTTCTAGCCCCTGTGATATATGGAACTGTATCATTAAGAAATTAACTTCTGTTCCTCCTGTATCTCTGAAGGTTTGTCCCTCATTGTTTAACTCTCTCAGCCAGCCACTTTCTAGGTTTTGGTACATCTACCCAGTTCCTGACTCTGAAAACAATGGGACCTTTTCTTGAGTAAACCTACTTAGGATTGCATCATTAGTTCAACAGCCATCCCTTTTGCTTTATCCAATCTTTTTTCTAAAATCCTTGATGGTTCCCGCCACTCCAGTCTTTCCCTTAGAAGGACAACTTTTATCCTTCTAAAACTTTAGGATTTAAATGTGACCATTGCTGTCATTTGCAAGAAATCCCCTAAGATCCTCTGAGTCTACCATTTGAGACTCAGAAAGGTACTCAGCTATTTTGTCTTGTGATTCGTGGTTGATGAGACCTTGACTCCGGGGAGGAGTTGCTGAAGGAGCACTGCAACACACCAAAGTTCTATTTAAAAGCTTTATTAAATTCAAATAACAGCAGTTTATCTAAGTTCTTATCCTAATCACAACTTGCAAACAATCTAGGGGTGGAAGGCCCCATTTCACTGTTTGAGGCAAAACTGCTTGCCCAGCCCTGCCACTGCTGCTGCTGCTGCCTTGGGGGCTTTTGCCACCTGAGGCAGCACCTCAGTCTGCCTAATGGCTGAGCTGGCTCTGGTCAGACAAGATTTAGTGAAAGATTCAAGTCCTGGCAAGTGCAAATTGCTGCTTCAGTTATCTGCTGTATTCTCTGATTTGCTAAATGCTCAAATAAGACTGTATACAATTCTGCAGTTAGGGATTGATATGAAAGGAGGTTGTGTAGGTGCCTTTTAATGAAGCACATTTTGCATTGTCGTAACTTTCTCTCCCCTTGCATGTTCAAACCCAGAAACCTCCCCCCTAAATAAATTCACATTTGACTCAAATTTTGGTTTTGGTTTTTGGCAGAATTTAGGCCACTACTTTACTGATTACAGAAAGTGAATGGTTGCATAGGCTCTGGTTCAACTAGCTCCCTGCCATGCAGGTAGCACTGACCCAGGGTTCCAGCATAGGTCAGCCAAGGGTGAACACCTGGATAAGCGGAAAGCTGGGAACAGGCTATCTCCGCCACCCAAATGTCTCCCTGGACTCGGGCACGGGCACAACCCCATCTCAGGGGTTGACCAAACCATTGAGTCCCTGGATTCCTTTAACGGAATACGCTTCACATAGGGTTGGCGAGAGCGTTCTCCCATCGCTATCACCTGAACTAGAGCCTATTTGCAACCTTACAAGTTGTGATGGTTTGCTAGGCGGCAGGCAAAACCCAAATGGCACTAGCCAATCAGCCAAGTGGGGAAAATTCCTGCCATGCCTCTGTCCCAACGACAGACGACACACAATGGCATAGCAAGGTGATGCGCAAAGCCCTAAAAGTAGGGAGAGGTGGGCGGGTGTTCCGAATGCATGTGCCGAAAGAGGAAGCTCTGGGTCACGTGCATGGGTATAAATAGATCCCTTGAACCTTTTGGACTGTGTCCCATTGGGCAGATTACACCCAGCTTCGAGGGACCTACCAATTGGCTGTTGTGGCTGACCAGTCGTACCAACCCACAACACAGGGTGTCGGTTTCCAGGTCTCACCGCAATATGTGCCCTCTTTAAGGGAGGACATGATTTTCCAATGTCACATCATCTGGACAGCCTTGGCAACCAACTTCCTGCTTCCAATACACCTCTTCTTCTCTATCTTCATGCACTAATGCTGTCTTCTTTTTTCCACAGCTTCAGGCCTGCTACCTAGAGAAAAATCATTCACACCCATTCACACTCTGTCTTTAATATCAAGTTTGTCACGTTTTAGTTTAAGATGAGCAAGTTACATTTTTTCCTCTGACATCAGCAAAATGCACTATGCATGCAAGTTCTGTGCAGGCATAAGGACTGAGATCTAGTTATTTTATTTAGTTATTTATTGCATTTACATGCCAGCTTTCTGCCAAGGCATCCAAGGTGGTGTACAGTTTTCAAATACTAAAATAAATAAGTTATACAAAATGCAAGGTTGGCCCGGGGGTGGGGGGTGGGGCAGGGTGTAGGCCATTTAATAGTGATAAGAAAAGCAATAGTAGTTAAAATAATACAAATTAGTACTAAGGTAAATAAAAATTAGGCGGGACGCGGGTGGCGCTGTGGGTAAAACCTCAGCGCCTAGGACTTGCCGATCGTATGGTCGGCGGTTCGAATCCCTGCGGCGGGGTGAACTCCCGTCGTTCGGTCCCAGCTCCTGCCCACCTAGCAGTTCGAAAGCACCCTTAAGTGCAAGTAGATAAATAGGTACCGCTTTATAGCGGGCAGGTAAACGGTGTTTCCGTGTGCTGCGCTGGTGCTGGCTCGCCAGAGCAGCTTCGTCACGCTGGCCACGTGACCCGGAAGTGTCTTCGGACAGCGCTGGCCCCCAGCCTCTTAAGCGAGATGGGCGCGCAACCCCAGAGTCGGTCACGACTGGCCCGTACGGGCAGGGGTACCTTTACCTTTAAATAAAAATTGAAATACTGTTTTTGCAGAATTCCCTAACTTTTGAATTATGTTGCTTTCTAACAATTGAAGCCTTGCATATTTCTGAGGCAGGCAGCAGAGTAGGATTAATAGGCACAGCAGTCATTAGTCAGTGAGCTTATCCCTATCTTCTCGCAGTCATCTGATCCCAATGGTAAAAAGGCAGTATATATTTAATGCAGCAACACCAGAAGCCAGGTTTTTCTTCACTCAGCTCCTTCAGTTTATCTAGGTGACCTTAGAAGGTCAAGCACCCGGACACATTTTTTGCAATGCAGTCAAATGCAAAATTGCCCACGTTTTTGCTTCGGTAATCGAAAGAGAGTGGAGAAGCTGCTTGTGTATTATTGTGCTACAACTCAGGAAGTGATGCTCTGTAAAAATAGCACTTGCTTAATAGCAGCAGTCTACTAATTAGTTGTTGCTGGGGCATCTTTCTGAGGTTGCGGTGGCAGGGCTTGCATGGTCATTAGTGTAAGGATGTGGGTACCCTAATTATTTCTTAGCTATTGTATTTGACACCTTTTAAAATATATTAAATGGATTATTGGCTTTGAAGTTGGATTGTGAGTACCTTTGAAGAACATGCATGTTAAGACTCCAAATTTTATCAAGATGAACTTTATTCTACGTTGATACCTGGAAAATGAGCATATCCAAAAATAAAGGTACAGTGGGACATTTTCATGGAAAAGTGGGCTCTTCTCAACTGAAATGTCATGGCACTGTGCTCCTTTAGGTCAGCCTATGGGTTTCAGTTCCATTTCAGTTTCTTGGTTTCTAATTTTTCCAGGCTTAATTTCTGTTCCACTATTTCCATATCAGTTTGTGATTCTGTTTTTTAAAGAAACCTACTGATAATTTCTGCCGATGAACACATTTCTATGCAATTTAGCCTAATGTAGAAATTTTGCATATATTTCCTCCTAAAACGATACATTCCAATGCTATTTTCATGAATATGTGCATCTTTATGCACAATTTACCTAAGCTTTTTGTACCTATTACCCATTACATGGCTGGAGAAATGTATGGCAAAATTCAGAGAAGTGCAGATGAAGTAGGTTTGCCTTTAAATGCAAACTGGATCAAATTTCTACCTCATCCTTACATACAACCTCCTATCTCTATATACAGAAAACTTGTTGGAGTTCTTTTATAGTGCTGGCTCAAAATAATTTGCTGCCTGAAGCACAGCCCAAATGGAACCAAATGTGGAGTTGATGCTTGTGGGAAAAGGCGGTGCTTTGTCAACAACTCTGGGGTCTTCCTAAAAAAAAGCTCAACAAGTTGTTTTGGGGCGTCATGGTTTTTACTTTTTCTTGGCAACCCTAGGATCAATGCTTTTGTAAGTCTTTCTGCACCATTTATGCATCAGTTCCTACCTTCCTCTGTCCTCCTTTCATTACCCTGTTTGTGCTGCTGACTAAAGCAGGTGGCCTCATCCTGTGCACAGCAGGATCAGCTCCGTTGTTTAATGTGGCAGCTGCTCAGGTGGCGCTTAGGGTTTGGTTGCTGATCCTGGAGAGGCTCTTGAGTTCTACATTGCTAGATTAATGATTGCTTCTGCTTTCTAATTCTGACCCATCCATCAATTATTGGGCTGTGATAAATCTTCTGCATCTTAAGGCACGCCATGCTTTGGAAGTGATGCTGAACTTTTTTATTTCTATTTTATACATTTAGGTTTTATTTATATTTTATTTTATTTCTATTTTATACATTTAGGTTTTATTTATATTTCTTTAGTAATTGAATTTCTATACTGCCCTTCATCGGAGGATCACAGGACAGCTTAAAATATAAAAGCACAAAAATACACAACATAGTAACAAACAAAAACATGTATATCATGTAAAAACATGTCCCTTGTGTATATTTCTGAATATTTGGATATTCAACACAGACAGAATTACTTTTTAATTTGAATGTCCGGGCCTGAAAATCTGACCATGATGTTAAACTGGGCCAATGTTTTGTTTTGTGAGCAGCTGGGATTCATAGATGCTCAGTGTTGGTGGTTGATCATCATTTCTATAATAGAGAAACAAAATACCCAGACTTTCCTCCCGTGAGTATGGTCTTTGTCTTGTGCAATGATAATGCACAGATGCAATAAGATAAATGTATTCCTTTACACAACAGCAGTGGCCAGAATACTGATTGCAAAGAACTGGAAGCGGGAGAAAATACCATCATTATTAGAATGGCAAAGCAAACTCTGTGTTTGTGGAAATGGCAAAATTGATGGCAATTATTAGAGGCCATTCAAACCAGAGAATAATTAAAGGGTGGGATGGAGTGAAGGAATATATGAAACAATATGGTTCCGGAACTGGAATATTAATAGATAACGTGTAAAACGTGCAGGGGTAAGCAAGGAAATAATAAAGAAATTAACTGAATAATGATTAAATCATAACAACACAACAAGACGAAAGAAGCAAAAAATTGAGATCACACATGGGTGAAGGGGAGTGGGGGGTATGGGGGAATTTGAAATATTATTTATAATATAAAAGTTTTAATACAAAATTTCTGTGATGTATTTGTATACAGCAAAGAGAAGTTTAGAGTAATTAGGTATATTTGATTTAGTTAATCATGTAACATGTTTATGTTAGGAAACGAATATGGATGCTGAATTTGATGTTTGTAATTTTTCTTTTCTTTGTGTTGTTGTTTTGGAAATAAATAAAAAAAGATAATGTGCAGATGCAGAAATTCAAAATCCAAGGCGAGCCTCTCTGGAGAAAACATAATCTCAGTGTTATTCAATACTAGTAAAATGTGGATTATTATTATGAGCTTGAGAGAGAGTGTGTCCTCAGAGACATGCAGCCCTGACCTCGCTGTATGCCAGGGTCAAACATGTAGCTTTTTCCTATATACATAAATGGCAGTGAGACACTTATATGGGAAATAATAAAGTAGTGTAGTTTATTCAGGAGCACCTTTAGAGTTGGGCTAAATGCTCCCCTTGTCCTAATGACACAGGTTTGCCTTCTTCCAACAGTCTTGTTGCCTGAAGCCCATTTACTCTGTCCTGTAGATCGTCATTGAATCCACTGGGAACGGAGCCTATTTCTATATGCAGAGTCTTTCCTGGCTTCTGTCATCATCAGTGCTGGATTTACGTACAAGCTAAACAAGCTATAGCTTAGGGCCCCACTCTCTTGCCCCCCCCCAAATTAAAGGACCCCCCCCCCTACATGCAGCAACAGTGTTTTGTGTTGTGTAGGCTCCAATGATGTAAGTAATGGGCCTCACCTGCTAGCCTGCTCCTTAAAATATCACTGGTTTGCTCATTTCTATATATAGGGTGCCTACATTCTGCATGGACTGGTTGCATGGCAACATGTAGCATGCAGCTGCAGACTGCAGTGCAGCACACTTGAATATAGGTCAAGCTGTTGTGTTGTTGTTTAGTCGTTTAGTTGTGTCCGACTCTTTATAACCCCATGGACCAGAGCACGCCAGGCACTCCTGTCTTCCACTGCCTCCTGCAGTTTGGTCAAACTCATGCTGGTAGCTTCGACAACACTGTCCAACCATCTTGTCCTCTGTCATCCCCTTCTCCTTGTGCCCTCAATCTTTCCCAGCATCAGGGTCTTTTCCAGGGAGTCCTCTCTTCTCATGAGGTGGCCAAAGTATTGGAGCCTCAGCTTCACGATCTGTCCTTCCAGTGAGCACTCAGGGCTGATTTCCTTAAGAATGGATAGGTTGGATCTTCTTGCAGTCCATGGGACTCTCAACAGTCTCCTCCAGCACCATAATTCAAAAGCATCAATTCTTCGGTGATCAGCTTTCTTTATGGTCCAGCTCTCACTTCCATACATCACTACTGGGAAAACCATAGCTTTAACTATACGGACCTTTGTTGGCAAGGTGATGTCTCTGCTTTTTAAGATGCTGTCTAGGTTTGTCCAGGCTGTTGTACCTGTTATCTAATATTAAGGAGTGCTTGTAGACTGATGATCAGGCAGCATAGACGAAGGGCATGAGTCTTATGCCTACTGATTGATTTCATATATTCAACACAAAAAACAGCGATAATTTGTTGTTGACAAAGGACAGCTGGACATATAAAGGGCCCCATTACCTCCAGTAGCTTAGGGCCTCATCAAACCTAAATCCGGCTCTGGTCATCATGATGCTACAGTATGACACAGAATTGGAACCAAGGCATGTATGTAGATGGATGGATGGAATGAAATTCAAATTCTGGATACAATTTATAAGTGTTTGGACAGAAAGATAAATTAGACCATGGTCTTATGCACAATTCCCTGGAAGTAAGTCCCATTGAGCTAGGTTTGCACTGTTAGTGGCTGACAGTGATTTAATGTGAGCAAATGCTGTGATCTTATAAGAAAACTTAAGCAATCCTGTTGTATTTTTTAAAAAAATACTTATTTTTTTAAATGTAACCAATTAAAAGTACTGGTGCACTTATACAGTGACTTATTTGGACTGAAAGTTTGCTAGCAATGACCACAGGAGTTCCAGTCCTCCTAACACTGGTTCTTTATCTTGTGTGGAAAATAAGAGCTTGGGTATAAATAATGAGAACTATTTATTTAACTTATTACACTTGATGAAATGTGTGCCTCTAAATCGGTTACTTGTTCGTTTTTAATACCCACTGCTGGTGGCTTCATGAAGCAAATTACTGTGCACACCAGAATTTATTAAAACAATTACTGCTGCCTCACAAATGCATCTAAGTAGATGTATAGATTATTATATGATTAATTACCAAGTATGGTGTGTTCTGTGCAGAGAGAGCAAAACTGCAGCTTTAATAATAACAAGCAGCTGCAGCAAGCATTTAAAATGAGATGCAAAGAAGAGGGAGCTTCATTTGATAAATTAACAAAGGATTACAATCAACAGCATTTGTGGAACGGCTCTTGAAGTGTGCTCTGCGTTGTTTAACCATGTACATTTGTGGGTGGGTGAAGAAAGAGATGTGTAAGCACAGCCCGTTTTTTCAGCCAGAGTGTGCCAGAGCGCTACTCTGTCACCTGTCAGGTGGCGGACGCCATCGAGGGATGGCCTCTTGACATCGCCTGGCTCCTTCCACCACTGCTGCCTCCAGTTGCCAGGGTGGGAAGGGAGCAGTGGACAGGATGGGGAAGGTGGGGAGAGGTCAGTGCAAGTCTGAGCCTCCAGGACACCAACCCTCAAGCCTGACTGTGTCTCCGCTTCCACCTCTGCTGCCTCCTCCTCCTCCTCTGGGAGGCCATGTGACGGCCTGGCTGTGTGCGCATCGCCTTCAACTGGGAATGTCTCTGGTTTGGGCTCAGGCAGAGGCCAGCAAAGTGCCCGTGGGTGTGCACTATTCTACCTGCTTTTCCCCTTCCTTCTCCTTTCCCTCACGGAGAGAGATTTGGGTGCCTCATTCCACTTTGCTGCCGGCCTCCCTCCATCCTTCTAGAAAAAAAAGTGTTGTGTGTAAGGAAGGAACAGTTAGTAAGTTTGGGAAATGAATTGCGAATTATTAATTCTAAGAGAGGACTGAAGATTAAGCTGGGATTTTTTTTAGTCTTTGCTCATTTACTAGCAGACACAAAGCTTGTGCCATAGTAAATGTTGTAAGTGCCACAAGGCTCTCTGACAATGGGCTTACGGAGATACTGTTCTAGAATTTTCTACATGTGTAGACTTCAAATAGAAGTGGGGACAGCAAGACAAATCAAGCTTGTGCAAGTTGTTGCTTCACATTGTATGCTGAGATGAGGTCTTATATTTCTCATTCATGGCACTTCCAGATGCTTCTGTCTTAATTTTGGGCTTTTGTGCCATCCCTAAAGGAACCACACATAGGCATAGCTTTAACTCTGTGTCAGAGTGCCAATTCTGGTAAATTAAAAACATCCCTCTTGGAACCTGAGCTGAGCCAGGTGTAACTATTATACGGCTTCTCTGTTTGCTAGGGCTTCTTGGAAACGAGACACTACTTAAGAGCTCTGCTGCCACCTGTTTTTTTCTTTAAAAGATAGATTACTCCTTCTGCATGATGCTGTTGTAAATTCTTAATTGCTAGCTGTTACTAATAACATGCATTTATGAGCAGGCTTCACTGTGGCGTTCCTGAAAACCTGGCAAGCGTTTTCAATAAACTGAGCAGGACTTAAAGCTCCTTCCCTTTTTGCTTTATATCAGGCAGAGTAGGAGCATAGGAAGCTGCCTTATACAAAGTTAGACCATTGCCCCATCTCAGTATTGTCCTCACTGACTGGTAGCAGCTCTCTTGGTTTTCAGACAATAGTTTTTTCCAGCCTGAGTGGGAAATGCTAGGGTTTGAAGCCGGGACGCTTTGCATTCAAGATGGATGCTCTGCCGCTGAGCTGTGGCTTGCTGCAGACATTATATCTGCTGGCTTACTTAGGCAAAGAATTTCTCAAGTGGGTGGTCTTGCAGTGCTGGCTCCAGATTTGCAGAAAGTTCAGGAAACTGGACAGGTCAGCAGGTAGCAGCAGAAAGTAGGAGAAGCAGAATGGCTAGGGCCAGGTTTGATGATCCACACTGTATCCTCTGCCAGGTCTGGGGATCTTGGTGGTTACCCAATGACGCCAATCAGTTACCCAGGTCATGTCTCCTCATGTGAGACGTACATTGTGGTAGGATAAAATATTCTCAGCACCTGTCTAGCTCTTTAAATTTTTCAAAACACTCAGTAATCTGCAGCATATTCTGGTGAACATTATTATCCTCATAGGCATTTGTAGTCAGAGGATTTTTATTTGGCAAAGACTGGAAGGAAGAGTGCGTCTTGGTGCACTCTGCACATTGAGACATATTTTATAAATATTATTATACATTTTGTTTCTATACTGCTTGACACTTGTAAAAAATAAACAAACCCCAAAGAGGTTTACAACACATTAAAACATCAAATAAAACAATCCAGAGTAAAACACTACTGAAGAAGTTCAGATATGAAGCATACATTCAAAGCAACATAATTAATAGGAAAATAAATGCTGTCTTAAAGATTTCAAAATATAACATTACAGAATGCATAGAATGTGCCTCAAAGAGGTGAACTGCTGTATTAACAGCAAAGAAGAGAGAAGGGTACAATTCTGGGCAGTGTCCATGGAAGCCTTCTCAGCCTCACTGATGTGGTCCAAAGGAAAGCAGAACAATACATTTTGCACCAGCTTGGCTGCTGGAAGGAGGCATACCAGATGCCATCCAACTATTTTAGGAACTCCACTCTGGATTTTGTAGGGTTTACTCCTTGCTCTTTTCGTCTCCTGAAGATATCCTGCAAGGCAGTCAGGTTTAGGGTCAAGAGTTTTCCATCTAGATGGGCCACCTTCCCAGGTTGACAAGCCCCATCTGTCCCTCATTCCCCTCTGCAGCATGTGCAGAAACTGCCTTCCAGACAATTGTACCTACTATTGGTCTCATCCGCTCAATCCACATGAGTTTGTCTTCACATGCAGGGGAAGTTCCTAACACACCAAGGGTTTGAGACCCATTGGCTACCCTCACCTGGCTTAGCTGGTCAGTCAAAACCATTTCCTGGGTGTGGCTGCTGTGGCATGATGACATCTTTTAGGAGCCACAGGTGAGAGCTGAGTGCAGGGTGGGGGCCAAGGTGGACAAACTTACCTCAGAAGGAGCATAGAGATACTACCCTTCCCCTAACACCCCATAACCCCTGGTGGTAGCCATTGACAGGCTTATCCTCTATGAATTTGTCTATCCCTTTTTCTGTCCGCCTGTTAAGACTTCTATAGTAGATGGTCTTCCTTTCTAATATAGTATTATGGTAAACAATACCATTCGTTCTCTTGATGATGGCAATACAGACAAATAATAGCTTCTTCATAAAAGTGTAAGATGTCTTCTTCAATGGACATTTCAAAATCTGGAGCAACTGAAAATAGTGTTCTTAAGTTTTGTATTGGGTCCTGCTGTGTATTGGTTTCTTGTTGGCAGTGCTTTAGCTTGTCAATAGAAAAAGCAAGACTTCTAAAGTCCCTTTTTTAGTACAAAAAAAGTTTAAGTACTAAAGCAAAGTGCTTATGGGAAAAAATGTCTATTAGCTTTGAGGGTCTGATAAAGACATAAAACTGTGCAGTCTATTGAGCTGAATACTTTAATGATGGTCTGATAATGGTAGAAGAGAACAGATTTTTTTGTCTAAATGTACAAAAGACTGAGAGTAATGGGGTGTAAAAAAGATGAGCCATTTGGACAGCATATTCCAAACTCTTGATTTGGGGAGCTTGAGCTGTACATTTTTTTAAAAATGTGATTTTCCTTGGTGACATTTCACTTGATTTAAGAGGCTCATTTTGCTCTCCTTAATTTTAACCCATGTGATTATAGTTAATTCAGTTTTTAAATAACAGCTGTCCTCACAGATCAGTAATGAGTTGGGTTTAGTAGGCTAGAGGAAGAAGTAACTGATCGGGGACATTTTTCTGACATCCTCAGAAGGATAGCAAGCTACTGATGGACTGTATTTCTCATGAAACAGCATATGCTAAATCTATATTTTTTTGTCTGTGTGTGTGTAAAAGAAATGTGTGCAGTACAATGTGGACACAAGCTATCACACTTGTTCTGAATTGTATCCCTGGAGCGGGTGTGACTGCATGAATTGCCCCCCCCCCCCGTCTTCTGCATTAAGTGGGAAGGTTTTAAGCAGAATTGTAAATGCAATTGTTTGTGTGGGGAATTTGTGAGCATTTGGTTAAATATGTTGCCAGGAAGCTTGTGCAATCAGGGTTTCCAGTTGCAGGGAAAATGTCAATCATGCTTAACCTAAGACACTTACAATTCCGCTTCAGACCATCCTACTTAGTGCAGGAATATTGGGGGTGAAATGAAATTGTGGGGTCCTAAGTCTCCACCATGGATACAACTCCAGAATATGTGAAGGAGGGCTTCGCAGTGTGTTTCACACTGGTTTCAGTATTTGTACATCGATGGTGGAGCAGCCAGTGTGGTTTGGGCCAGATGTTGTTTTTTAAAAACTGTAGTTTTCAGTGTTCTGAAAAGAAAGCCAAATCTGAGAGCTTTTGTTGTTAAAAACTAGTTTTTAACTGTTTGCAGTTTTTTTAAAAAAAGTATCAGGGGCATCCTTTTCATTTCTTTTCACATATTTCTTTGTGCTGCTGCTTTGATGAAAATTGTGTTTTGGTGGTTTCATCATGGAATGCCTTGGTGGAGCATTTCTTTGGACAGAATACAGGAAACAGAACTTGTGGCTGATAATGAAAGAGAAGTAGGAATTGAGTATTGGGACTTGGGGGAAATTTAAGTCAAATAGTACTTTTGTTATTGTTATTTGCATTGTGTACTCTTCCACTAGACCAGCTATCCAAATGTTTTATTTATGAATATTATAAATGTTTCTGTTTCTATAATAGTGCCAGCTCCCAACTGGCAGAGCTTCTCTATTGAGATTCCATGGCCAATGTTGAAAAGCCACCAAAATATCAAGTAGTAGCAACAGGATATGCTGAATAGCGCTTGAAGGCCTTCTCTTATACCCTTCTAAGCACAGATTATTTTGTTAACACAGCTTTTGTTAAGATCTACAAAAACATTTTAGTTTGGAAACAGATTTTTTTTTTTTTTTTACAGTGGGCACATAAAGATGAAGTATCCTTTAAAAAAACACAAATAAGTCCACTATTAAAAACAATAACTAGGTTCTGGTATTTCTCTAGTACTGAGTTCTGTTTTACACAAGAGTAAGATGTTTAATTACTGGAAATCAGTGACATGATCACAAAACTCTGTGCTTTTCCAGGTCTCCTTACTTGGAAGGAGGCACTGCCATCAATCTATATTAAAATGAAAAGGCCATGACCGATCCATTTGTTTAATCTGTGACAATTACACACCAGTCTCCTAATGTTATTAGCCCAGAGCAGCTCTTCATAGCTTTTAAAAAGGTAACGTCCTCCTTTGAAGAAATAATGAATCTTGCCTTTCTCCATTGAGGAATGCCAAGATAATAAGTGAAGAACAATGAATTCCAAGCCTAGACTTCTATCCATATTTTTGTTTGATTTCATTTTGTTTCAGAGTGTCACCAGAAAATTTCTCATTCTTGACAGTTTGCATGGAGAAATTATTGTGGATCTGAGCTGTTATACAGATAAAGCCAGCAGACAGCACTGCAGTAGAGAAAACAAAGTGTTGCCACCATTGTAGACATTGCTTTTCGTTAATGCTAACTATCTTGCATGCAGCTTAGTTCACACTGACATTTCTACATGTAATTCTATTTCTAGGAAAAGAAGGGATGCTGTGAAGAGGGAAGAAAAGAAACCATAACCACTTACCAATGGGAAACAATCCAGAATCAATTTCCTTTCTATGTGTCAAGCTCACAATGGGTCCAAACAGTAACCTGAGGAATTTCAAGCAAAGGTTTAGCCTAAGCACTAGACCTAGCCAAAGGCAGGGATGTTGGCCAAAAAAGCATCTTTATAGCAATAGAGAAGAGCCGATTGAAAATACTTCCTCACCCACATCAAAGCATGCTAATCTGCCTTTCCTGCAGTCCAGCAGATGGGTGGAGCAATCTGGAGTGGACAGAGAGAACACTTCTCTCAGTAAACATGAAACTAAACTAGAGAAGGAAAGAAGAGCAGAGCAGGACTCCTATGTCATAATTGCATGTTATGTAGGGTGTGTCTAGAGTCTTTATTATCTCCCAGCTTCCCTGCCTAACTTAATGAGGGAAGATAATTCTCATTCCTGGACCCAGTGGCAATCATGCTGTGCCATTGATTGGCAAAACCCCAACAATCAATGGTTGGCGTTGTAAGCAGCATTACTGAAGCAGGGTCAAGTCCTACCCATAGTTTCCAACTGACACACAGGTAGACAATACAGACACCTGCTGGCTCCCTGCAGTAATTATTTATACTTCAGAGACCAAGGTGGTCAGAAACTTCGAGCCATTTCATCTCAAAGTAATTACCAACTGGTAGAAGAGACAAAGAGTTGATTATAAATATTGAACTATCTTTTGAAATCTAAAGAAACCACAAAAACTTGGTTTGGTACTTTGCTACGCTCTGACTTAACTCTCATGCTTTCATTTTCATCACTTGGGGGGGAAATACAGTGCAATTGAATGGCTCTCCAGGATTTCAGACAGGAGCTGTTCCCAGGTTGAACCAATGACCTTCTGCATACAAAATAATAATAATAATAATAATAATAATAATAATAATAATAATAATAATAATAATAATAAATAAATAAATATATTATTTCTACCCTGCCCACTCTGGGCAGCTTTCAACAGAACATTAAAAACAGAATAAAACTTCAAACATTAAAAACTTCTCTAAATAGGCCTGCCTTCAGGTGTCTTCTAAAAGTCGGATAGTTGTTTATTTCCTTGACATCTGATGGGAGGGCGTTCCACAGGGTGGGCACCACTACCGAGAAGGCCCTCTGTCAGGTTCCCTGTAACCTCACTTCTTGCAGTGAGGGAACCACAAAGCAGATATTGTTCCACTGAGCTACAGGAAAGACAAGTATATTTGCTCCAAGGTTTGCTCCAAGTAGCAATGGTTACTTCTCAGGGCATCTGCTGACACTCTCAAGCATTGCCCACATTGGCTGCCTTCAGTGATGTGAGGCTGCTGACAGAGGAGTGGAGCCATTGGTTCATGCCTTATTCTAGCAGGGGTCAACTACTGGTTTGATCAAACAGGCATACATAGGAAGCAGGATGTGGCCACTTCCTTTGCATCTCCACCAGTTCCACACACATTATCTGGTTGTTCAATGTAATGGGATCACTGCAGGGGAAAATAGAGAACCAATTTTGGATACTTAGCATCCAGTAGTTTGATGATTGTGGCATGCTTCCTTAATTATATAGGTTCTGTCCTCAAAAGCCTGTCCTCCTGTCATTCATATTTAAAACTTCTTTGAATATGAACTGCTTTGAACTTTGTTTTCCTTTTTTAGAAAATTAAGCAGTTCCATTAAGGAAACTGTTTATGTCATCTGGGCTTTTAGCATAGAAACTAAGCAAGCCCAACAATCAGGCATCACAGTTCTTTAATTTTTAAGCAAGGGCCCACTTAAAACAGTCCTTGTTTGTGTGACCTACATGAACTCTTTTTATTCAGGTAGGAAATTGGTAGTCAGCAGTAGGTGTGCAAGTTTATTTTGTGGGACAAAATTGCTTCTTTCGGAATTGCAGTGCTGAGGAAACAGCATTTTTAGATTTCCATTCAGCTCTAGCTGATGCATTCTGTCAGGCTGGATCTCTCATGTCATGTTACAATCTGATTTCAGCTGTCATAAGCTAGAGCATTAGCGTCCGATTTTAAAAGCCTCATCTCATATGAATGGTTCAGACAGTATGGTTATAAAAGATGCTTTCTTTGCTTTTTGAAACCACCTTTCTAGAGTATTTCACACATAATATTGCCCTGTCAGACCTTTGCAATGGATGTACATTCTTGTATGCATGAAAACCCTTACCCAAGTTCCGTTGCCCTGATCCAGCTCCATAAAAGCTTGGTTTTTTTTAATGATTCAAATCGCAGATTTTATGGGATGTGTAACGTGGGTCCTAATCAATTTCTGCTTCAGAGCATGGTGCTGATAATTCCAAGGTTGCAGGATCCAGCCCTATAATATTCCTTAATTTCAGGGGGTTGGACTAGAGATGATCCTCAGGGTCTCTTCCAAGTCTATGCTTCTATGACTCTACAGGGACAAGCGCTATGGCAAGGCAGAGTGAAGTCTCTGTTTCTAAAACCTTAGTTTTGATGTCATGAGAGGGCAGCAAAATATGAGTTATTTAATTTCATTGTTATATTTTTCCATCCAGGGAGCGGGGAAACTGCTTGTGCGATTTTCTGCATTAGGTACCAAACTAATTTGGTTGTCAATGGGTACTACACACCTTGGCTTGTTGGGTGGGTGCATTTGTTTCCCTGCCTCAGACAGCAAAATGTTTTGGGCTGGCCCTTTTCATTGAACTGCCATAGTAACCTCCCTACCCACAAGAATTCTGGCAACTGTAGATTGTGGTTCGAGGACCCAACCCCCGCAAGGTGGAAATGAATACACAAGGACACATGATATATGGTTTATGGGCATGAAAAGGCCACAACTTTATTGGTTACAGCAGTGAAAAGGTATTGGCTTAGGCATTGGATGTCCACCACAGGGGTTGAATCACCAGTAGGCGGAGCCTGTTGATGCGAATTCAACTATAGGCTCTCCCCTGATGTCACCGAGGGTCGTGCCATGGCCTCCCGCCAAGCAGGCATCGGACAGAATACACAACCGCCAGATTCCTTTAACGGAATACCCAAAATTGAAGGCTTAGGCGATGGCCACACCTAGCCTTCCAACACACCACAACGCATTAATCCAATGCCTAACCTACCCACCAATACCACAAAAAGTTGTGACGGTTGCTACAAGGTAGGCGAAAAAACCAAATGGCCTAATGCCATGCGGAAAAATTCCTACTAGGCCCCCCGACTAACCAGGGCGACCAACCTAAGGTCCATAGCAAGGCCAAGACCCTGAGCTAAAGGGAGTGGAGGGTGGGTGACTCTCGACGGGATGAAGAGGAATGAGGCCAAGGGGAGGGCTGGTGCTGTAGGTTATAGTTAGCTGGACACCCCCCCCGGCGGCACCTGATTGGGTGCCGGCTGGTGGGCGTGGCGCCAGCCAGGTGAACTAGGGAGGCAGGGGGCGGTTGCCCCCTGCTAGGGGCGGTGCTCGGGCTCCCGCCCACAACCACTCCCCTCTCTTCCAGGGAGGAGAGTCTCTGCAGAAGATGCCGAAAAATCTCAATTGAAGATCCCTATTCTTCTTTCTTCCCTCTCATAGACTCGAGGTCCTCAGCTTCCTTGAGGAGAGAGAATTGCCATTCATTTGTTTCTGCAGAGTAGATAAACACAATTCTGGAGGTTTCTCTTGTATCACATTGGTACCTAAACAAGGAGTTGGTTTTCTAGTGACATTAAAAGATACAAAAAACCTTTTAAATCCTGAGTGATGATTCCTTTCAGCTAAGTACTTTTGCATGCTGGACTATTTTGAATGCCAAAAAAGATAAGTATGTTTGAAGTTACTTGTAGCAGCTATTCAGCCTACTGGAGTTAATGTTGTTATAGCACATTTCTTGCACAATTAAATAGGAATGAGAAAGGTAGCGGGCACTGCGTTATTGCAGGTAGGAGACTGTGTTTAGAATTACAGCACCATTAGAATTGCTGCAGACTGGGAGAGAGAGGGAGACAGAGGGAGAAAACTGATTTTAGCAACGGTCCAGTTGGTCATTCTCAGTACAAGGTGTTTCCGTGTGAATCCACCTGTAAAATGCTCCACATGAAAGTGTGCCTTGGTGCCTGGAAGTCTTCTGCTACTTAACTGTTTCACAATTTGGGCAGGCATCTAGCTTTGTGTATAATATAATCAAACAGCAAAGAGGGAGGTGTGTGCTAAGCTCACTTTGAGAACTCTTTTATCATTGCAAGAATTTCTCCCAATGTCTCTTACTGCAGTAGGAAAAAAAAGTGCAGCATAGATGGCCTAACTACTCACTTTATAACTCAGCCCTGCCTCTTTACCATTGGAACACTCATTCCATTGAGTATAATCCAAGGTTATAAATAAATGTGCATCTCAAGGTGGGTATTGCCCAGTTGCAATGTGCTACAGTTGGATAGGAGAAAACATTTCTTCACACAACACATGATTTGCCCCCACAGGTTGTAGTGATGGCCACCAACGTGGATGCCTTTAAAAGAAAATCAAACAACTTAATGGATGATAAGGCTATCCATAGGTAAAGATAAAAGGTAAAGGACCCCTGGATGGTTAAGTCCAGCCAAAGGTGACTATGGGGTTGCAGTGCTCATCTCACTTTTAGGCCACAGACAGCTTTCTGGGTCATGTGGCCAGCATGACTAAACTGCTTCTGGTGCAATGGAACACCGTGACAGAAACCAAAGTGCACAGTAACACCATTTACCTTCCTGCCCCAGCAGTACCTATTTATCTACTTGCACTGGTGTGCTTTTGAACTGCTAGGTTGGCAGGAGCTGGGACAGAGCAACGGGAGCTCACCCCATCGTGGGGATTCGAACCGCCAACCTCCTGATTGGCAAGCCCAAGAGGCTCGGTGGTTTAGACCACAGCGCCACCCGTGTCCCACATGGCTATCCATGATGGCTGTGTTGTACCTCCACTTCCAGCTTGTGGGCTTCTCCCAGGCACCAAGTTAGCTACTTTGAGATCCAGATGCAGGACTAAATGGGCCTGGTGTCCGATCCAGCAGGGCTCTTTTTATGTCCTTGCCCCCTGACACTCACCCCTGTGAGTACTGTGAGAGCATGGGACAAACCAATGGGTCATATTAATGGGGAGGTGCAGAAATATTCAAGAAGCACTCAACCCAGCACTAACACTTCTTTCCACTGTCCCCTCTGTACATCCCTCAGTGCTCCTTTCCACTTCCTTGTGGGAATTACAATTGTCATATTGCACTGTGAAATACCTTTTATGTTTTATTGATGGCTTCTTATAAAATTAAATTGCATCATCCAAAGAGCAATGCAATCTGAATGCTCCAGTCTATTAACATTTTATTGCTGGAGGGGACAGCTCGCTGGTTGTTTGAACTATATGATAGATCCCAAAGGCCAGGAGAGATGCTGAAAATGCTGAAAATGTAGCTTTCAATAAACATATTAAGTTGTTGCAATTTGTTTATGATAGTAGTTCGCTTGTACTATAAAATTATTTTCTCTTTCGTTCTGCGGAACACAGGAATCCCTCCTGCAGTTTTTGTGTTCTGTGCCTCGCAGATGCCAGAACATGAGAGAACAGGGTAGTCATTTAAACCTTCCAAGGTTCCTAGATCAGCAATCTGCAAGATTGTTTTTAGCGAGTATGCAATTCCTGGTCAATGCGTTACTATATTTCAAAATCCCCAAAGGAATGTAAAGGCTTCTTAATCTTACAGAAGGTATTAGCGTATTTTTATAGCTGAATGTAGAAAGCACTGTTCCTCTTTTCTCCCTCCACCATCCAATCCTCTCACAACACTTGCGTTCCTTATATTCATTCATGCTTGTAGAGGGCATTTTGGAATAAATTAACTTTTATTGGGTCCCCGTCTCCCTTCCCCCACTACAGGGGCTGACTATTTGTTTCTCGCTTCCTTAAAAACCTTTGGAGAAAGCAAGGCGACAGTTTTATTATTACCGTTTTGATAAAATTTAACAGTTCCTCGGTTTCTTGACTGATAGTACAAAAAATTCATTAGCTGAAACTGAATAATATAAGAACTACTTACTCTGTGGAATAAATAGATGGGCTGCTTAGCCTAATGTTTTCTGACTGGGGCTACATTGGTACACAAGGAAGTTCTCAAGTGGGGTATGAATATGATATATATTCCCCTCTTCTTAGATGAGGCTATCTATCTATATCTTGTTCTCTAGAATCAGGTGGTCAGAGGCATAATATACCTCTGACTACAGCCAGTAGATATTGAGACATCAAGTTTATGTGTATGTCATGCCAACACAGATAAATGTGTGAAATTTAGTCTTGGGCATTGAATTTGATACCCTGTAACCTGAGCTCAGATCTGTGGTGGATGTGATGGATCTCTCAGCTGGTGACTTCCTGGTCCAACAAGGTCCAGCCAGGTCACACCAACATAATCCACACCCTGCTCAGCAGCCTAAGACATGTTTCTCAGCTCAGCTGCCAGAAGCACTTGCCCTCCTCCAAAGGCTGTACTGGGGGAGTTGCAGGGAAGCAACTTGGGGTTAGAGACTGATGCTGGACGTTAAGCCTGTTTAGCTCAGTCATGTGACCTGACATAAGTTCAGCTGGCAAAAAAGAAGAAGTAACTGAAACCACACAATGGAAATCAACCGGGAGGAGCCAATCCTCAAAAATTGGGGTGATTTGCAATTCTGAAGTTCTTGTGGTACCCTGGAAGGTGGGTGTTTTCTGTCCCAGGGAGACCCACAAACTCCTCCACATCCTCCTCCGTGGGTAGTGTGGACATGACTGGCACCCAAGGGGCAGCATGCTGATGCATCCATCCTGTACCCCCTCTTATCTCTTGCAGGATCCCTGGTGCTGTGTTCCCCTCCCACATTTGTGTAGCTGAAGCCTGACGTCCTGAGTACCAGCTGCTTGGAGGGTTTGTGTTGCTTTAGCTGGATGTTCTCCTCCTTGTTCCTCCCTGAAGAGCCTGCCATCTTTGATGTGGCTCTCTTCACTTCTCTGATGCTAATGGAGGCCTCCATATGTAGCTTTTGATCATGCAGGACTCCCTTGCCATAATGGGATACCCCGGTGTTGTTGAGGAGAAGGGAGGTTGTCAACCTCCTACTGGCCTGAGGTGCTGGGGATGCATTGCGGGGGCACTGTTTTGTGCAGCTGTGCAATTGGTGTGGCGTGTGCTTTGGGCGTAGATGCGCTGTAAGTGCTGGCTGGCCAAGTGTTGCTGTAGTGGTCATGTGTGTTCTGTCTCCTGTTTGTTGGAATTCTCGTACTGTTGATTATGTGGCACTTCTCATGAGTTATCTCTATATACCTGAAAAGAGCACCTGGGAACTCTGCCCTGTGTGTCCACAGGTGGGCAAATTTCCCATGCTGCTGTTGGCTGAGCTGGCTTTCTGTGTTTTGTGGTTTATTTCCACTCTCTTGGACTAAGGCCAGCTCAGCTGGCATTTCCCCTTCCACGAGCCTCCTAAACCAGCTCTGGATCTGGCATCCTTTATGCTAGTTTAACTTAAGCCAGCAAAATTTATGCCCATATTCTGCGTTTAGGATGGCCCAGTAAATTGTTATATGCCACACATGACTGGTTTCACAAAACATGACATATACTCCAGTCCTTAAAATGTGTGTACTTCAGTAGACACAGTATTTGAAAGTGTAAGTGATATTGTGGTGAAATTTCCTCAAAATAAAAATACAGTAATGCCAACTCCATTTAGTGTAAAGACTGTGTGCAACTGGAAAAGTCAAAATAATTTAATTATATTTAATTTGCAATATTGTTTAAAATGAATTTTTCATGTTCCCTGTAAAGCTAGAAAGTGCTAACTGATATTGGTTCTGCCTTTTACCATCTGCTTCTTTTATTACAATGAGAAGGGAGTATTACATTGAGAATAATTCCCTCCAATGCAATAGAATAAAATATGCACAAGGTCTAATTAGGGCACCATCTGCAATAGGTATAACCTTGAAATTCCATTGAACAGTAAATAATTCATAGCAAATCATTTCATTTCTAAACTGCAGACTGAAGGGGCTCAGAGCTGTCTGGATCCAAAAGGAAACAATCCAGAGAAGACTTTTTTTTTTAAAGAAAACTTTGAATATTTTTCTTTTCTCACCCCTCTGAAAAAAGAAGGCCACTTTGCAGAATTGTCTCCAAATCTTCTCCACCATTTCCCCCTTTTTTGTGAGGCAGGGGACAGCCACCATTGTGATTCCATACAATGCTTTAAAATGTTACTAGGATTAGAGCACTATGGAGAATAAAAATGGGAGCTGCTTCTTCCAACAGATTGGGGGTGGGGAGAGAGAAGAAAGGAAAGTCTGGAGAAGGGGGTAAAAGAGAAAGCTTTGATTCTGCTACTGCTAAAGGTACTCCATTCCCGATAAGCTTTTGGAGAATTTCTCCATCCCTGGGGAAATTTGGCGACACCGCCTCAATTCACCCACAAATTGTGTGGAGAATTATGAGAGCCATTTGCAAAAAAGTCTAGGAGCAACATACCTAAGGGTATTTTCTAAACCACTGTGAGACTTCATGTATGTCTAAATTGCGGCCTTAGGAAAGAGATGCTTTAAAAATTCTTCTTGCTGAATTTCACTCTACATTTTGGAGCACCAAATCAACTTGTACCTTTTTCAACATGGAACCAGTGCATTAGAAACTCTTCTACATTACCATCGTGCTGCAAAAAAACAAAAACAAAACAAAACACAAACAACCCCCCGGTAAATAATAAATAAATAAATAAATAAATATGCAGAAAATTAATCTTGTATCTACAGTTGTGCTAAGATTCTCTTTCTAAAGAAAAATATTATTGAATGTAAATATTATAAAGAGATTAATATATATTTTAATTACAACAATAGATTTCTGTCAAGCATGATATGCCCACATTGCCAATTTCAATAGAGGATAACATTTGTTCATTTATCTGCTAGCCTGATTCCCTGTTGTGAATCAGCTTTCCTATTGATTGCATCTGCAAATTTATCCATTGCAGCAACATCTAAGCATTTTAGTCATCATTGCTGAAGATACGGGATCTGAAGATATATCCAGTTTCTGGCTCGTACATTTTAACAGAGATCAACAAGCTCGTTGTCAACCATCTTTGAATAGCAGGGATATTATCCAGGGTTATCTTCAGTAATATCAATAAAAGTCGTAAACTACAAGTATGTACTGTATTATATGGAATAACAACCAAGATATTCCCTGAATACAACACTACTACCACTACCATCCCACACATATGGAACATATTTAGCTTTGGAGCCATGCATTTCCCATAGTAGCACTGTGGATTTGATGCATTAGAAATTCTCCTACACCACCAGTGTGCATGTCATTAGGGGTCCTTTCCACAGTTGCCTTTTATAATGGTATAGGTGTTGGGTCCCCCCCCCCCAATTGTTTGGCATGCTTCTGCACAGCGTATTCATTATTCAGCTACTATCCCAAAATGATGTACTCAAAAAGCCGTTTTCACAAATCTGACCTTTGTGGACGATCTGGAGGAGCTCTTCAATGTTTTCATTTGTGTGGAATGCATTGGACTACCATCACACTTTCTGTGTGGAGGCAGTAGGGATTGGTGGGTGTGGTTTGGGAGAGATCTGCTTCCCTCTGACTGGTGCGAATGATTACTTTGGGATGGTGCTGTTCTGAGGAGAAAATGGCAGCTAGTAATGGGAGTTCCAGGACAGGCTGTAGTGTGGTTCCCCTCATCTGAGCTCCTCTTGTCTATACGTCACAAGGTTAGAATGCTGGAATACTAGGCATTATTTGTTTCTTTTTTTTAAGCCGCAAAAGGTCTATCTGGTATTAATTGGATGGAGGAATACATGGTTACTGTTATTTACTGAAGTTCTCACCCTGGGTCAGCAGGGGGATACTGTAGATAGTTTTCACTCAGGTCCACATATGCAAATAAGGGATTGAAAGTGACGTTCAGTGATAGGATAGTTACAGAAAGTGGTTACTGTTGCGTTGTAGTGGAGCTCTATATAAGCAGGCTGGCTGAACCCTTCAGTTCAGTTTTGTTCTGGCCTGTGAGCTGTTTGAAGAATCGCTGTGTTGTCTGATATGTTCACCCACAACTTAACAGGTACAGTGCTTTTTTCTGAGGGTACGCAGGGGTATGCATACACCTAAACATTTGTGAATCTACGTTTGGCCTCATTGAGGGGCAGTATTTCAATATGAGTAGGAAAATGAGAGTACCTCTAAACATTTTAAGAAAAAAAAGCACTGCATGAGTATGTAAAGGAATGTGACTACAGCCATGGAACTTACCTTCAGGCAGAACCCATCATTAGTGTGGAAGGAGAAAACTATATTCACTAATAATACTATGTGACCATTAAGCTCAGTCAGCGCCAAATTTGCTCTTGAAAATGTCAGATCAAAGAGAGCCACACCCACACCACTAAGTGTAGAGGGGTCCCCAGGCTGCTCAGGAGATGTGAAAACTCAGCTGAACTTTGGCATTTTTGCATAATAAGGCCTTTTCTACATTAGGTTGAATAGGCATCTTAACTTACATACGTTGTGCACCTTTAAAGAGGCAACAAAGTGTTGATATGCAAAGAGAATCAGGGAGGTCAAATTGTGAGTTCCCTTAAAAAGAAGCCTATTTGGGGGGGATTTTTTTTTTTTTTTTTAAGATAGCAATCACTAGAATTAATTTAAAAGTTCCAGAGGCAGCATGTTAAATAATTTTAAGTAGACAGCCATAATGGTTCACAGTTTGCCACCATACTTGCTAATCAGCCCCCTTGGCTTCAGATATTCCAAACAGTGTGCAAGTTGTGATTCAAAAGGAAGCTAATTCTAAGCCTCAACAGAAGAAAAGCAATTTTAATTGAAGACTGAGAGACATTACTCAAAGGAGCAGTATTGCTGAACACTGTACAGCGCGCATAAATCACTACACTGGTTGACATGCATTTGTCTGTATTTCTAAGCCTATAATGAAGTTGAAATGAGTTGAGCATTGAGTGATAAAATGGTTGTTGCTAAAGACTAATGATAAAACAACGTAGGCAGGGGAAGGGTAGTTTAAAAATAGAGATGGGTGATACACAGCTAAATAGCTGCACATATATGCTGTGTTCTAGAACAGGAATAGTCAGTGATGTTGTGCCAGTCTTGTGATCAGTTGCTAGAGAATCTGAATCTATATCTTTAGGTCCAATGCATTAATTACTTCATAAATGATTTTTTAATTACAGTTTTGAGTTGTATCCAACTAAATCATGTATAACTCAATGTCATTTATTTCAGCAAGTCTACTCTTGAGTACAGTGGTACCATGGGTTAAGAACTGGTAATTTATTTTGGAGGTACGTTCTTAACCTGAAACTGTTCTTAACCTGAAGCACCACTTTAGCTAATGGGGCCTCCCGCTGCTGCCATGCCGCCGCCACGCAATTTCTGTTCTCATCCTGAAGCAAAGTTCTTAACCTATCACAAGTCTTTGTTTTTTAAGATGGATATTTTGTGGCCCACGACTGTTTCTTAGACTTCCCAATGTGCCCCAGGTCCCAAAAGGTAAGGTTTTTAAAAAATATCTTCTAATGAGATTATAACCTGCCTCTGTACATACTCCAGTGTACAGATGTAGACTTGAGGCCTATCTCCAGAATCAGACAATGACCACCTTCCAGGACACAGCTGGAAAGGGACACATCTTCATGGACAATTTCCCTCTTTGATGATTAACATCCAACTGGAGCTTACATAAGAAAAGGAATGGTGGCTATTAGGAGACTTCAGTGGATGGTATGACAAGTGTAGGCTAGTTGGTGTTCCTGCCTGTCATGCAGATGTGTGTATGGGGTGGAAGAATAGTTCAAACTTAGCTTAGGAAACATTTGCCATATCCTGTGGACACACTGCTACTTGGGCTTCAACAGTATTGAAGTCTTTCAAACATACCATGCTTCACTAGATAAGACCCAATCAGTTTCAGAATACTTCTGAGTAGCAAATTAGTCTGTGTTAATTAACTAAAAAAAACCCAACCCCTGTTCCAATCCAAATGTAAATTCTACTGGGATAGTATAATATGTAAATTGGTTAGCTAATCGCTGCATTTGTTAAAAATAGGCTTAATTACTTTTTTAAAAAGTCATTTGTCAGCTCCAGAATTCATACAGGATTTTCTTTCTTTTTTATGATTGTAATAAAATAATACCCTTCCAATTCTGAATGAAGGAGATACCTGAACTGGGTTGTTTTAATTGTAAGCTTTTACATGTAAGGCCTCAAAACTCAACTGTTGAATTCAGACAGGAGTGGAAATAGGTTACATATATTCTAGATTCTGGAACTAGCTAAAAATGGCAGTTGTTGATCACTCATAATTATATGCGTGGAATGTAGTGCTGTGCCCAAACCTGTTGTCCAATTTCCTGAGAGTTATGAAACTTTTCAACAGTGATAAGGACTGAGCTGGATCCAAAGTCTGTCTGCTTAAGCTACTGGAGGAAAAGTGACAGAGTTGTGATGGTTACATAAAAAGGGAACCAGAATGGAAGCAGATAAGTTGAGTTCATTTTTATTGA
This sequence comes from Podarcis tiliguerta, assembly GCF_965153285.1. NCBI lineage: Eukaryota > Metazoa > Chordata > Lepidosauria > Squamata > Lacertidae > Podarcis > Podarcis tiliguerta. The sequence goes on from NC_139538.1 coordinate 58,146,896, forward strand.
TAGGTACTTATTGCTAATGCTAGAGTTGACCAGCAAAGGGAGATTGCATGAGTGGCAGGCAAGCTACGGAAGATCAACTCCATCGAAATTCTGTTTAATAAACTTCTCTTTTAGGATAGAGACTGCATTTTGGAGGCTATGGATTTGACCATACAAAATCTTAAGTCATGCACCTAATGATGTCACTGCGGATGTCTCCATCACTTTGCTTCAGTTCCCCATCTATAATAACTGTGAAACAGGAATAACTGGAGATTCATAAGGAAATCCCTGTAAGCAAGTTGCAACCTTAGATGTTATATGAATATTCTAATAAAGTGCTACAGTAACTGGCAAAGGCTTATTCTCCATGCATAGAGGTTTTGGCCTATCTGTTTACCTGTAGCGTTGTCTTTAACATAGTCTTTATTCTCACAGCCCCTGCACAAATCCCATTCTTTCTCCTGCACTCTGATAGCCTTTACTTGCTTCCAATTTTGTGCATCAGTGACCCGGGTAAGCCTTTGAGAACAACTTATTCGGAGATACCAGGCAATACGCATCCAGTTGCAGAGGCTGACCATCTTCTCTTAATATTAGCAAAAAAAAAAAAAAAAAAAAAAAAGCATGATCAGGGAAAGTTATTTGGTGAGTAAATGTCACCAGCCCTATATTGCGGGGACAAGACAAAGCTTATCATCCTAGCAGAAGGCCAAGGAAGAGCAACATAACAAAAGCTGGGGTGAGAAATGTAGGCTACATAATGAACATAATCCCCTGAACAGAACATCTGGCTCTGGCAGCGTGCTGGAGTATTTATAGCTAAAAACTCCAGGCTTATTTACAGCATCTTAAAGAAGGCCAAATTTACTATCCGAAATTGGTTGGTTGGAGTTGTTTCCTTACACCAGTTTCAGATTCCGTACAGTGGTACCTCAGGTTAAGTACTTAATTAGTTCCGGAGGTTCATATTTAACCTGAAACTGTTCTTAACCTGAAGCACCACTTTAGCTAATGGGGCCTCCTGCTGCCGCTGCGCCGCCAGAGCACAAATTCTGTTCTCATCCTGAAGCAAAGTTCATAACCTGAGGTAATATTTTTGGGTTAGCGGAGTCTGTAACCTGAAGCGTATGTAACCTGAGGTACCACTGTATTTGCTACCATAGTGCAGTGGGAAAGAAGAAGTGCTATGTTAACTTCTAAAATGCAATCTGGGTGCAGTATTTTGTCTGGGGTTGTACAACTTCACCCTGGGACAAACATCAAGGGTTGGCAGATCAAGGCACCTGCCAATGATCCTGTTGCTCAAAAGGCTCATCGCCACTCCTATTGCCCCCACCAGAGCTCTTTCCTGGCTTTGCTGCCACCACCCTCACTGCCCTTCTCAGACCCCCTAGTGCTGCTACAGTTGAGGTGGGTGCTACCACCACCTGTCACTCACCTCCCTCTTTGGAATGAAACCAGTGTGTGATGACTAGCTGCCATCCTAGATTCCTCAAAATTAAATGCTCAGTGCTGCCACCCACAAGCCAGGGAGATTCGTCTGCCCCTAACGGAAGTAGGGAAATGAATGGCTGGTGTGGTATCACCTACTTTAGCAGCAATACTGTGGGCACCAGCAGTGCTGGGCAAGAGCCCAAGTTGGTGCTGGCAGTGGCACCATGTCAAAGGCTTAATGGAATTTGGTGTCAGTCCTGTCTCACCCCAACATTATTATTTGAGTGCTTGACACCTCTCCCCCTTTCCCCTCCCCATTTCTGCAGTTGTAGACAGGTGGCAGAAACAGGTTTATCATGGTCCTAATGGACCGCAGCAGGTAGCTTGTGAGTTGTGTTCAGCTTGGTTGATTGAGGTTTGCTGCAAATACTTGAACATCATTCCTGTCCTTAGCAACAGCAAGTCGTTTTGGACAGGGTCTAGGAGTCAAAGAGTAGAATGGAAAAATGCACAGTGTGCAATGACATTGTAACATAGCCAATTAAGAAACTAAACATTTAAAACAGTTTGGAAGCTTCTACTAGGGCAGAAGCAGATGTCCTATTTCTTAACTGGGCTAGCAGCACAACATGACAAGTATTTCTGCACTGGCTTATTGTTGTCTTTTAGGAATAGCTGAATTTCTTAGGCTTAGGTCTAATATAACTCAGAGACCAACTTCCCCCCTCTTCCCCAGGATTTTCTTAGAGCATCACCTGAGCATCAGGTTAGAGCTGCATGTAGTATCTGGAAAAATATTCTTAGTGTCTGCCTCACAATCATGGCATTGTCTTCCTTTGGAAATCAAGCAGAGATGTTTGAGCACCTTTCAAAGATGTTGGATAATTTCATTTATTCAGGAAGATTTGAGGTGGCTCTCACCAAGCTGATTGAGGGTATGCAGTTTGAAATTTGATCAATATTTTTAATAGATTTAGCAAATGTGTGTTGCTTAACCATGTGGAAATTAAAAAAAAAACCTCACTCCAAGCCTTCAGAAATAACTGGATTGAAATGTAAATAAATTCATGGGATTTTTGAAACTGACTTTTTCATAACTCTGTAATTTGTGCAGCCAAATTTGGCCTCCTTTTCATGTCAGGGTGTTATACATTGATCAGACCCTGTATTCAGTCATATCCTCCTCCTCCTGTGATTATTCTTTTTTTTTTTGCAACCCTCTTTTGCATCATTTCCAAAGTTTTACCATGTTGCAATTGCTTTTGCCTGCACTGAAGGTTAACCTCCAGCAATTTGGATCTCAGCTTGCCATCTTGTCTCCCTAGCACTGTGAGGTCTCTTATCACACAGTCAGCAAGCTCTCCAAAATTACCTGTGCACCTCAATATTCTGATAGCAGCAGCAACTTTCTCAAAAGGCTTACCTCTCCGTTTTTCACATGTAAAAGCAGTGTTCAGAAACCTCACTCTTTTGTGGTATAAAGTCATTTTCATATTCCCTCGAATAAATCAACCTTTTTCAGTAGAATGAAAAAATATTCAGTCTATACGTTTATAGGAGGGGGGAGGGCAAAACCTCAGTGTAATTGTGCAGCTGAAACACCCCCCCCCCAACACACATTTTGCCTCCTCATTTCTAGCTGGCAGAAATGGTGGGAACCTTTTGAAACATTGAGAGGAATACACAATAGGGCAAAAGTAGGCTATCGTCAACAGTGGCATCACACCTCTGGGTCACTGGGGTGGCCGGCATTCCCCAAAGGTCCCATAGGAATGACACCGCATGCCACATAGCATTTTTTGTATAACATTAATGGGAAAGTAAAGCACTATCTGCCCGAAGGAGCATTGCCACAAAACTCCCATGCTTCTGATTTACAGTAGAATTTCAGCGCAGTACTGAAAATTTATTCCATTTAAAAATCATTCTCCATCAAGGAACGAGGGGAAAAAAGCACACTAAAAAATTATCAAAGGGCAAATTTCAGTGACATTCTCCTGGTTGGCATGTGTTTTTGTTTCGTTATGCTTACTTTACTTCTGAGGTGGCCAAGGAGTGTTTGTAAGTTTCTTTTATTCCATTCCACAACTGATTTCTCCAGGAGTCTTCACTCTGCAGCCTTTGTGGATGCCCAGACTTCTTGAAAACCTCTTGACTTCATCACCTGCATTTTCCTGGAAGTTCATGATGGTGTTGAGATGGCCTACTGTGCACCTGACAGCGGTTTATTGTTCTTTTACAAACAAAGCATTTTTTACTTTTAAAGTCATGCACAGTAATCTAAGAGACAAAATACTTAATATTTAATATTCAGAATTAGCTGGTGGCAAAACAGTTTTAGGGAATCTGATGTGAAATGTTGTGTTCTAGGAGGTTGCTGCATTGTAGGAAGTGCCCCTTTGCATGGGTATTCACAGAAATAATTATAGGGGCAACTACAGGTTGCAGACTTACAACTAAACCCCATACACCATCACAAGGTGTTGAAGAGAAGCAACAAGAAACAATGGGGATCTGCTGCATTGTTTGGGTTATACATTTCAGAAGTAACTTATAAGAAATTTCTTTATTTGTCTATTTAACAATAACAAAGTAAAGCATTAGAAAGATTTACAGCTTTGATTTGTCAATTGAACAACAATACTGTAGGACTCTAAACCAAATTTTAAAAGCCCTAAGGCTGGATTTCATATTTTGTACACAGAATCTTCCTTAGCTGTGGTGAATGTCCGACATAATTTATGAAATGAGTCAGGGGTTTTTTTGTTTGTTTTTTGCTAGTGCTTGTCCAGCTATAACATAAAGGAAAATACAAAGTGGATCATTCTTTAAACAAAACCTGGAGTCTTTGAGGGTCAATAACGTCTCCTATACATTTATCATCGGGAGAGGTCTTCAACTTTTATCTATGGACATTCAGCAAACACAAGCCAGACAACTGATCTTCACTTATTGTTGAATGTAACCACTCCTTCACCTTGAGCAAAGCGCTGAAGGATAATTCAATTGCACACGTTGTAACTGGGAGGGAAACTGCTGTAAGGATGGATGTTTCAATAGCAGGGAAGAGTTTGGTATTGTCCAACAGTTCTGCAAAGCTTAAGCTGTGTATGTCACACAATGCGTTCTGTTCTTGGCCAATGTGCCCACCTATCTCTCAAGCAACAGGTCCAGATCCAGCACCCATCTCCCCGGCCCCTGCCTCCACATATCTCCTCCTGATCACAAAAAGGCACCACCATTACATTATATGTTATTGATGTATTTCTAGGGTTTCTAAATCTGGTAACATCTTTTTTTTGTACAATCTTTTTTATTGAGTTTTACGCTGCACATTTAAATTCAAACATTAAGCATCATCATCAGCATTTAGGATTCCCTGAATCCTTAGACACCCCTCCACTCTTCCTATGGTTACCATTTTCAACCATTTTCAAGTGCTTCACATATTTTCTCTATTTTTCTTAAAAGGTTCATTTTTACCTTAGTTTTTAGTACATTACAAGCGTTACTCAAATCCTGCCAAAGCTTTTAGCTGTTTACAGTGTTCTCTTAAGCACATTGTAAATTTTTCCCATTCCTTATTAAAGTTCCTCTCTTCCTGGTTTCTGATTTTCCTGATCATTTTTGCCATGTTGGCGTAGTCCATCATCTTCATCAGCCATTCGTCTCTGGTTGGGACTTTATCTTCTAGTAACATCTGCAGAAGCAGCATTGTTAGATCAGAACAAGCAGCATTCATTTGAGCTTCCTGGTGACCCAGGAAGGCTCTTCTCAGAAGAGTGCAGACTGTCTGAATCTGGCAGATACAGCCACTGGGAGTGCTCTCACCCTAAACCTATTGTTGACTGGCTGGATGTGTGTATGTATATTTAAAAAATGCACATGGGGGGACAGTGCCCACTTTCCACCCTGTTACAACCCCTGGACACTTTGCCTCTGCTCATGCTTCACTTGTAAATGTGTGAATAAAGCAAATGTTATATTATTATTCTTGTTTCAATTTTTTACCCACTTGCCTTCATAATATCATTCCAGGGAAGGTTACAGTATTTTAAAACTCAATATTTTAAAAAAAGTTTAAAACAAATTACAGTCACAGGAATAGGGTGGACATTGTTCTTGAGTTGGATCCAATTTCTTCATGTTTTGGATAAAATTAATTGTCTGAAGTCCCTTTCCTCTCTCAAGAAGACTTTCTATTTCATTTTACCATCAGATAGATTTTCACTTTACATTAGGAAGTGTTGATTGGTAATTAGAAGTGGTAATTCAACATTTTCTAATGTTGAATTTGTTCCTTAATGGAAGCAAGCCCAGTGACCACACACAGATGGTTGCCTGATTTGACTCTCTGTTCCTGACAATTATATATCTATGCATGAAGATGCTATAATTTGGCTTCTTTAACCTTGATCCCTGATGCACATAACTCAGGGTTTCAATGAAGTCAAAAACCCAAAACTCCATGCCCAAGAAACTCAGCCTCAGCAAATCTATTTGTGTACCATCCGCTGCTGTAGGACTTCAGCTTTTAATTGTTTTCTTTTGTCGATCACACACCTTCCAGTGAAATAAGATTCCCCACCAGATTGTAGAAAAAGCAGCTAACAAAAGGATAATAAATGAAATTTTGTTTACATGTACTGAGGAAGAGGAGAATATAGAGCACTGCATGATCCTCAAAGGTCATCTCTCATTGATTTCTCAGGTTTCAAGGAATTGCTTGAGTTGTGGAACAGAAGTTGCGTGCTCTCTCTCTCTCTCTCTCTCCACCCCCCTCCCAATCCAGAGATTACAGCCAAAGGAATCAAAGATCTCATTTCAAACCACCAAGGACAAGCATCACATTACGAAAATAGGTTTCAAAAATGTTTTCTTGTGATGATCTATTGCTGTTCACCTATGAACAAATGTTGCTGGCCATCAGAATGTCATACCAGCACCTGGAAGACCAGGATGCGAGCGCAAGAGCCATGGCACCACTATATGTATCTTTAACAAAGTTCAAGAAAACACTTCCTAGAATGATGTGGAATGTGGGTACAAAAAGTTTTGATCTCTTACAACTTTACAAACAGATTGTTTCCTCAACAGGATAGTTTAGGGGAGAGTAAACTCAAAGTATAAATTCAAGGCTAGAAAGGAAACTCTCTCTCTCTCTCTCTCTCTCTCTGTGTGTGTGTGTGTGTGTGTGTGTGTGGAGAGAGAGAGAGAGAGAGAGAGAGAGAGAGAGGAATGTGTTGTTGTATCACTTACTTGTTAGTTTTGTGTCCCAAATAGAAGCACTTTAAAGAAACAACATTTATAGAAAAAGTGCTGGCTCTCAGATTTTGACTTTCTGGATTCATTCCTCCACTGTCAAATTCAGCCTTTATAAATTATTTGTGCTGTTAGTGAAGATAAAAGTCTATCTGCTAGGACAAGATGGGAGCCAGGCTAGAACATATTATCAATCCTGCCAAGCTCCCAATTCCCCTCAAAATATATGATGCTTCATCTTCTTTCTCTGTAGTATGCTGCATTACTTCCATGCTTTCTCCCCCTCAGCTGTGAAACATCCATGTTATTGAAAAGCCTGGTATTTGGAAGGTCCAAAGGAGAAAATTCCATATTTACTAGAAGTTCTGCCATTCCTGAATTTAATTTCAAATCCTCAACTATAAGTCTAGTTTCAGAGTTGGATGTGTAGCTTAGGTATTTTAATCATTGGTCCTCAAGACTCTCATCAGCCCCAGCAAGTATGACCAATAGTTGAGGATTATGGAAGTAGTAGCCCAGCAATATCTGAAGGACCACAGATTACATGTTCTGCATACACAATGATGGCTAGGGAAAGGGGCCATAGCTCAGTAGCAGAGGATACCTTTGTGCACAGAAGGTTCTGCAATCAACCCCTTATATCTGAGTCTTGAGATCTCTATTTATAATTATCTGATAGCAGGAGATCTCAGAACTCTGACCAAGACCCTGGAGAATCACTGTCAGTGAAAGTAGACAAACATGGGCTAGATAATCTGACACGACATAAGGAGACTTCTTTTGATGATCACTTCCCTTTTTATGGCAGTCACCCAGAGAGCTTGAGATGGAACACCTTTCTGAGTTAGCAACAGTTTGACAACTGCACAAATTGTATCTGGCAGAGCACATACCCTTTATCTGATGTGTTATGTAGGGCAGGGAGAGAAATGTATATGCTCTGTAATGATATGGCCGGATCAATTCCCAGTTAAGTTTATGTGTCTAATGACTATCCAGTTTGGTAGAGGTGGGGGGGCCTTTTTGGATGATTCACCCAGGTAGACTGATGGTTCCTGCTGCTTTCCCAGTGATCTGGTGGACATGTTATTTCCTAATCAGAACTCTGCTAATTTCTTCAAGTATTCAGGTCCCAAGCTCTTCAGGCTTTATAGGTGTCTACCAATTTTAAAGTTAGGAGTTCTGTTTTTGTCTTTATTTGGATGTTTATGTACTTTTAATGATGTCCTACAGAACATGAAACCTCCTCCAAGCTAAATGCAGCCCACTAAGGGCTTGATAGGCCTTCCATGGCAAAAAAAAAAAAGGAACAGAGAGTTCAAGTGCTTGGCAGCCTACAATGCAGGTCTAATGAGTTGTAATTGGCTGGGTGGGTCACAAGGTGTAAATATCCGTTTTACTACTATGGTTGTCTTAATATTTTTATTTGTTTGTTCTTTTATTGCTTTGGGGACTTTTCTGTTTGGAAAAGCAAAATAGTTGCACTAATAAATAAATGCTTTACTGAAAGGCCATCCTTACAGCAACCAATTTATCTAAAAGGTGTGGGTGTGAAATCCTCCTCATTCCATACTTCTGATGGCCTACTTTTTATTCAGTTATTAAAGTACTATTGTTATCTTTAGATTCTACTGCCTCCTGGGCAATCATTCATTTTCTATTCACCTGGGAAACAATTAGTACATAACCCTGTAGACTGGAGGCAAGCAAAGGTTGTCCCCATCTTCTAAATGTGGAGTGGGGGCAAGACCCAGGTAGCTACCAACCGGTTGGCTTGATGTACAGTAGCTACCAGGAAAACTCCTAGAACAGATAAATAAATGGTCAGTCTGTGAGCACTTAGAAAATGATGCTGTAATTACTAAGACCCAGCATGGCTTTCTCAAAAACAAACCATGCCACACGAATTTCACTTCTCTTTTGGATAGAGTTAGAAGCTTGGTGGATCAGGGTAATGCTGTGGACATAGTGCATATTGATTTCAGTAAGGCTTTTGACAAAGCCCCCCATGATTTTCCTGTGGAGAAGATGGTAACATGTGGGTTGGAGGAGGCTGGATTTATAGCTGGTTGACTGGAAAAACGTGACAAGTGTGGTGTTGCAGGGTTCTGTCCTGAGCTCATTGTTGTTCAACATCTTGATACACAACTTGGATGCTTATCTGATTTGCAGATGGCGGCTACTTACACCTGTAGCTGTTGCTTAAGGTACTGTGGCATCTTGGCCACATACCACCTATAGAAGCAACGGTTACATTCAAATAATGTGGTATATTGACCATTACAACCCACTCCTCCACCAATTTCCTAAGTGACTACAGCATTATGGTAATATTGGATTTACCACATGGCTGGAGGCTGCTGCTGACTGAACCTCCATCTGCACTGAATGTCATGTGCTAAGTTTTTTAATAGCCCACCATAGTTAAAAGTCCTTGCAATCCAACCTAAAATGTTCAGTGTTCATGAAATGAGGAAACGGTTGTTTACAGAATGACAGTCTTTCAATAGCTATTTTGCTGAAATGACTTATCACTTGATCAAAACTCAGTTTAGCTCAGTGGAATGCTGCTGCTTCATCTAGAACCAACATCGCAGAAGACCTCATGTCCCCATTTGGATGACTATATACAAAACAAGGGGCTGTTTGGATATTTTTGCCTTTAAAGGAAGTGATGTGTTATTGTGCCAAAGCACAACTTTTATTCTTTGAATACAATAATGAATAACAGGTTTGACTATATCTCTGAAGTTAAAATGGATGAAAACAGAAATTTCTCTCTCTAGTGGTGAGGCTTGTTTTCTTTTTTGGGGTGGTGGTGGTGAGCTATTTCCCTAAATGGTTTATTCTGAACCTAATTCCAAGCCAAATTTGGACCTTATCATGCTCTGAGCATGTGCACCAGGAGAATGACAGGCTTAACCTTCCACCCCCAGGAAAGCCTAAAACATCTCATTCCTGCCTGCTTGCCTCTACAATCCCACTTAATGTTGTTACACCTCTAGCAGTGATGGCAGGAGAACACAGGAAACTCCATTTGCTAGTGCTGTTCAGCCCTGGTATAATGCTGTCACTTTTCCATTCAGGCCTTTAATCTTCTTGGATGTATATATGATTCATACAACACTTAAGTAAATGGGCTGGATCTGAGGACAGGAGAAAGCAGTGTAACTGGACTCAAGCCCTGGGTATCAGACAGGCAAACATGGGCATGAACCTGTTCACAGTCTTTAATGCTTGTAGAGTCGTACCTTGGATCTCGAATGCCTTGGCTCTTGCAGCCAATCAGAAGTTACGCTTTGGTTTCCAAACGTTTTGGAAGTCAGACAGACTTCCAGAACGGATTCCGTTTGACTTCCAAGGTACGACTGTACTGTTGTCAGAAAGAACTCTTGTACTTGCTAATCTTTTAAGGTAGTTCCCCTGGCATTAACTGAAGCTTTCTCAAGCGCACCCCTAGAAGAGAGATTTGGTATGGAGAAACTGTGTGGTAGCCTGAGATAATGCTGCTGAAAGCTGGTGTGAAGCTGTTTGCATTTCTGCTGTTGGGAAAAACTAGACAGGCAGTTAGCAGGACTGCTCTGCTGGATCACAAGGCTGTAAAACCAGCAAGTGTTACCCACGAGACCGAAATGCAGCTTATTAAAAGCTTCTTGGTAGATGCATTCATTTGGTCCATGGGCATTCCCTATTGTTTTGTTGATTAGAGAAAACAATATGTATTTACAAATATAGGCAAAAAGTACATTGGGAAGTGGCTATTAAAAATGTATGTAGTCCTTAATGTCCTACAAACTGTGGGGTTTGTTCCAGTTCTTTGTTTTCTAATGAACACTGGTATCATGGGGCAGCAGTGGAGAAATTAATGAGCAGGTAATTTGAATTCACTTTTTTTGCATTGGAATAATAAAACAACAAGGCCCTTTTATGCGGCTAAGTGGCACATTGTTTCTTGATGTGATGATGTACCTGGTTCATTCATAGCAAAGCTGCTTCCAGAGTCATGTACCCAGAACTTTGAAGACTAGGTCCCTGGCTGGCCTTTCCAAATACAGAGGGAGGATTGCCTTTGTGGAGGCAGTGTAACTTTTCCACCCGCTTGCTGGCAGTGTTCTGTGCAAGGAATAGTTCAGGTAGGGATAAAGGAGAATTTCTTACAGTTCCCTTTTTAAAGTAAACTGACCCAATATTTTTGGTGAAAATATTTGTAGAAATGCACACCTTGTGATAAAATACATGTTTATATAAAGCATTTTGTATTGATCTTTTTCTTTAAAAAAAAAATCCAAACAAACACAGATTAATGTTGAAGCAAGAAGATATGGACTTACGAATGAACACATGCAGAAGTGGCATGTGTTGGAAAAAGAGAGAATGGTGGTCATTTGGTTGCTGTGATCTTGCACAATTTTGCTGAGTGATTCCCAAGCACTTTTTTCAGGGCTATGATTTCATGTGGTGCCCCAAAATGCACATTTTTCAGTACTGTCCCCCCAAAAGTGCTTTTTTGGGAGGGGGGAGGGGAACCACAGTTCGAAATCATGTGAGATCACAGCAACCAAAATGGCCACTGCTATGATAAAAATTGGGAAAATGGCATGCCAGATTTCGGTTTCACAGTGTTGAAAGGTATGACATAGCTGCCTTCCTTCTGCAACTGGTCCTCTCCGCCCTTGACCCAACCAAGTCTGGAGAGATACATTCTTGGTACATGCACAGGGGGTGGGGTGGGGAGCAAGGCAGCTTTTCATACTGCACCGAACTGCCGCCTCGTGCCTCTCATGCATAAGCTGAAGTCAGCTTGTTGAGCCATGCAGCCACTGATTATCTGGTTAATGCCTAATTCCAGCAGGTTAATTAGAGCAGAAAGAAGCAGAAATGTTTGCAATACATTGTGATACTCACACTCAATAAAACTAGATGGAACGGCTGTTCTACAGCGATTTGCCAAATGCCCTATATTTAATTTGGCTAGCTGATGAACTGCAGTGTTTGGCAAATTGTGAACAAGGCAGACATTTATGCCAATTATATCATCTTGTTTGCTATTGTAATTACTGTCGTATCTGAAAGCCACTCTGTAAATTGAAAGCAAAGCATAACAGTGAACTGAAATATTGTGTTTTATGTAATGAATAACCTTTAGATTCACATTTATTTAATCTTATGTTAGGCTATAAAGAAAAATCTCACAAAAAGGGGCAGGGCTCAGCGCTGAGAGAGAGAGAGAGTATGGGGTGTTGAGGGGTGGAAGTTCTAATGTCCTCTTCTCAGAGTTTAAATATGTGGCCATCATTCAGTGTCTCATTCTCTCAACTACAATCAAATGATCACATTTTATAAAGTCACCCAAGTGCTTAAGCACAACATAACATACACTTGGTCATGTCAGTCTTGCATGTTATCTTTGTAATGCATTGATAATGTGTCCATAGGAAAATGTAGCTGCCACATTATACAATGTTTGAAATCTCCCTAGTGGCTGAAACATACAGAAAAATCATGTCACACACAAATCTTCTGACATTCGACCTATTTGCAATGTAGGTGGAGAATCACATTTGACAGCTGTTACATGTAAAACTGCCTATGTATGTAAAGGATAATTGAGGGTGGGGTGGGGTGGGATTAAGGTAGAACCCCAACATTCACACATGTGATTTCCTCCCTACATTTTGAAGCAGAACAGTCTGAAGGGGTTTGTATTATGTGCTTTGCTGAATGTTTAAAAGCTCTCAGTGGTGCAGTTACTAAGTTTATGATGTGTCATGGGTTTTTTGTAGAAGGAAATGGGATGGGAATATTTTTATCTGCAGAATAACATTGCTCTCAGGTCAAAAGCAGACTCACTAATCCACTTGTTTTGAAAGCTTTATATTCCTGTGTGATGACTAAACCTAAACAGTTTCCTTCACAATATTTATCCTGATGAATTATAAGCTTTTTGTACTCTCATGCTGAAAATTGCTGAATAAAGCTTTTGGCAATAAAACTGCAATGCAGTGGGCTCTAGTTCCAAACATTATATTAACATTACAATTTCACAATATGCTTACATCACTATTTAGCCGCTTGCGAATACTTTTAGTATAACAATATTAATAGTAATAAAATCCCTTAGAGTATCCCATGGCATTTAGATGAGCGAAAGTTACACAGGTTGTTGATATATTTGGCAGAAAGTTGTAGAGGTGATTGTTTTTGTTTCCAAAGTAAAGCAATAGATGGCTTATCTAATTTTTTTTTAATATAAAAGCAGGTAATTTTAATGCTATTTAATGCTATCAATATGGCCACACAACGCACAAAAAGATATTGAGATACTGAAACAGGAAATAAAATTAGTTGAGGCTGGAGAAGGAAGGTCTGTAGAAATATGTTTTCATGAGCACAGAAGTTGCAATTTTGTATTGTTAAAGAAAGCTTGAGGGAGTTTTGGACTCTCTTATGAATCACAAGAATCACCAAGCATAATATCAGATTTGGCTCATATTTCAACCATCTAAAGCAGCATTTAGCAGCATGTTTTGGACTACAACTCCTATCAACCCCAGCCAGCATGACCAAAGGTCAGGGTGATGGGAGTTGTAGTCCCAAATAACTGGCTTATATTTAGTGGGGAAGGCAGTACAAACGATTACACTATACAGAAAATTCTGGTGGGGATGTTGATTGATTGACTAGCAGTCTAATCACAATTCTGTCCTTCAACGTGCCTAGTTACGGGTGTGTGGGTTTGGACGAAGTACTGAGATTACACATTTCTTTTTCTACGCAGTTCTACATTATTGAAAGGATTGTATGGATCCCAATAGGGTGGACAGGATGTTGTTGGCTAAATTTGTTATCTGTCCATCCTACCCTTACATTGCTCCATTCTTTGCTCACATGAACTGAGGAGAACATGGTTCAAATCCCCACTCAGCCACAAAGCTCAAATGGGAGCGTTCTGGCAGTCACTGTCTCTCAGCTTAACCCCAAGGTTGTTGTGAGGATAAAATGAGGAGAGTAGGAATCTTTTGTGGGTGAGCTGACAGTTTGCTTGGACCATGGGCGAGAACCTGGAGCCTGAGAGGAAGGTCTCGGAAGGAAAATGAATTGATATTGATATATTAGTAACTTTGCATTAATATAACATTTTTACATGTGACTGTGTATTTTTGTAATAGTTTAAGTTGTCTGTGGTTGTTTCCATTTTTTGTACACCACTTGGAGGTGTGTGTGTGTGTGTGTGTGTGTGTGTATACAGTGGTACCTCGGGTTACATACACTTCAGGTTACATACGCTTTAGGTTACAGACTCCGCTAACCCAGAAATAGTGCTTCAGAACTTTGCTTCAGGATAAGAACAGAAATCGGGCTCCGGAGCGGCAGCAGCAGGAGGCCCCATTAGCTAAAGTGGTGCTTCAGGTTAAGAACAGTTTCAGGTTAAGAATGGACCTCTGGAACGAATTAAGTACTTAACCTGCAGTACCACTGTATATATATCGGTATAGAAATTAAATATTCAAAATAATCAAACCTCCTTGGAGGAAAGGTGAGATATTAATCGAATAATAAATAAAATGCTGTTTTACTCTGTGCCACATCTACCATTCCCTCTGAAATGCAGGCAAGATGTGAGGCAGACCAATAAGAACCATGGGTTACAGCTTCCGAATGAAAGCTTCTAGCCCATGAGGAAAACAATTCCTCAATTTTGTGGGTTTGTCCGTTTCGCCCCCCCCCCCCCATGATAAATGGGCAGTATACATTGGCATAGTTAAATGGGGGAGGGAGTACATAAATTAGAAATCTGTAGTTGGAAGTGAATCTAGCGGCAGTGGCACTGACAAGCTAATTACTTGCCTTGGATTTTTCATTCAAATTAAATCATCAGTTTGTCTAACCAGATCATAACATAATTGGAAAACAAAGATTTAAGAGAGTCAAACGCTTTCACTCTTTCCAAGCTCGTCCAACATAACTTTTTGAACCCACCATAATATTACAATAATTTCCGTACAGGGTGAAAACTTATTCATTTGCCCAGCCCTTTTAATGGTTTAAAGCTGGTTATTGTTTATTTCACCTTGCTTATGCTTAGCTGCAGCTAATTGTTTTTGATTATATTTTATTATTCTAGTTTGTTCATATTGTCTTTTCAACATGAATTGCTTTATTCCATGTCTTTTCCATCCCTAAAGGTAAAGGTACCCCTGCCCGTACGGGCCAGTCTTGACAGACTCTAGGGTTGTGCGCTCATCTCACTCTATAGGCCGGGAGCCAGCGCTGTCCGGAGACACTTCCGGGTCACGTGGCCAGCGTGACGAAGCTACTCTGGCGAGCCAGAGCTGCTCACGGAAACGCCGTTTACCTTCCCGCTAGTAAGCGGTCCCTATTTATCTACTTGCACCCGGGGGTGCTTTTGAACTGCTAGGTTGGCAGGCGCTGGGACCGAGCAGCGGGAGCGCACCCCGCCGCGGGGATTTGAACCGCTGACCATGTGGGACTTTCCCCAGGCCTCACCCCTCCCAAGCCACACCCCTTTCCACAAGCCACACCCCTCACTGGCCTTGTTTCACATCCTCCTTGGCTAGAATGTGTCCTTGGACTCTGATAATAACTCTTACTTGCCTGGGTGGAGGATGGGAGGAGGAGGCATAGTTATTAGCCTATCCTATAAAGTAAAAATTATATTCATTGCTTTGCCTATTTTTTCCCTATGTACCAATTCATCACTTGCATGTGGGTCCCAGAAGGTTTCCCATGAGGAAATGGGCCCTCAGGATAAAAAGCATCCCCCCACCCTGTTGTAAGGGGTTGTAAAAACCACATAATTATAAAGTTGAGTAGGACCAAAAGCCCATCAATTCCACCCGCCACCACCACCTTTTTACTAATCAATGCAGTTCAGTGCTGCTGATTGCTCCATCCCAAGAGCCCCCTTAGAATCATGATGGCTCTAAATTCCAAATGCACTTCATAGGAAACTGGCTCCAGTTAAGCCTGAGCAATTATTGGGAGGGACAAACTGCTTCAAGCAGCTGGTCAGGAACTGCTGATGGTTTGACTTCAGATTGTTCTGAGTCCTGCTTAATTCTCTTAGAACCAAAATCTGCAGACGCAAACATGAACTATTTAACTTTTCTCATGTTGAATATAC
The DNA here is from genome assembly GCF_965153285.1 of Podarcis tiliguerta. Classification (NCBI taxonomy): domain Eukaryota; kingdom Metazoa; phylum Chordata; class Lepidosauria; order Squamata; family Lacertidae; genus Podarcis; species Podarcis tiliguerta. Next base: position 58,162,719 of record NC_139538.1, read on the forward strand.
ACATTTGAATTTTGCTTTTTAAAATCCCCACCTTAAAAATCAGTGACATCACCATGCATTCTTAAAGCATCGTTGGCTTTTTGCAGCTCTATAAAGCCTTCTCCTTTTTATGCACAAGGATGTAAAGCCTAAAACCTTTAATTTTAGCATGAAACATGTATCATAGGTGTGCAAGAGAAGGCTGCATCAAACCCTCTCAGAACAGCCCTAAGCAGTTATTTAGATTTCTTAGGGTAGAACTCACCCTTAGATAATATAACACTTCTCAAAATAGCCCAAAACAAAGACTTAGTTTCTGTAGGGCGGAATCTACCCTGGGTTAGATAATCTAAAATTTATTAAACTCTCAATTTTGAATGTATAAAAGAGGTAATATTAGCTTGTGCAAGCAAATGGGAACAAGTTTCAGAAATCTGCTAAAGATTGATTCTGGTAAGGCAGAGCTGAAATTAATTTCAGTTGTACTTATAAAGAGTATATTAAAAGAAAAAAAATGTTCCACTTACATTTAAACAAAAACAACCATTGCAATAATAAAAGTGCTGCGTTGCTTGCTAAATAATTGTGTGCGTTTTCATCCATTATTTCAATGCGGTGTTAAACTTAATTCTATATTGTTCAAAATGTTCCCACAGTGAACAACCTCATCTCTTAACAAGATTTTTCCTGTTCAGGGTTCCAGCCAGGCACCCATGCCACTATGCCCTCCTTCAGCAAACTCCATTGCATACAATTACCTACCATTTTTATTTTTCAGCTGACAGTCAACATTTCATAGCTGTTGATGATCATTGTGTGTGTGTTTTGTGAGTGCTGCTTTAGGGTTTTGAAACTGTTTCTCAGTGATCTCATTTTAGCTCTAATCCTGTTGGCATTCACTACCAAGTTTGCTTTTAGAGGGTGAGGGAGGATGATAAAATCTAGACTGGGCGCCAAAGATTATCTTTCATTATTAAAATACATCCTGAAAAGGGCACTGTTACTGCTGTCACAGATGCTTACCACCTAATGCTTTTCATTGAATAAGATACTCCACTATCTGTTGGATAGTAAAAAATGCTATCCTAACTTCGATGACATCTGAGACTCAGCTATACAGTTACAAATACAGTGGTACCTCGGGTTACAGATGCTTCAGGTTACAGACGCTTCAGGTTACAGACTCCGCTAACTGAGAAATAGTACCTCGGGTTAAGAACTTTGCTTCAGGATGAGAACAGAAATTGTGTGGCGGCGGCGTGCTCAGCAGCGGGAGGCCCCATTAGCTAAAGTGGTACCTCAGGTTAAGAACAGTTTCAGGTTAAGAATGGACTTCCAGAACGAATTAAGTTCTTAACCTGAGGTACCACTGTATAAGGTTTTAAGTGCATTATACGAATGGTGCTGATGAGCTAATGGCAAATTCCATATATATATATATATATATATATGAATGATGACAACATTTTTTAAAAATAGCATTTTTTACAGCAGGTTTTTTTAAATACCTAGGTAGATTTAGCCCATTGACCAGAAAATGGAGTAATTACCTCTAAGGAGTGTAAGGCAGGGATATAGGGAGATAACGAAGAGTTTAGCTCTATTTGCTTTAGCTGGGGGTGAAACTATGACAATTTTTTTAGTAAGACAAGTGGGTAGACTCTTTTAATGATGTTGGCTGTTTCCTTCCAGTTTGCCCTATTTTATGAAACAGTTTAATGATATCTGTTACTTTTCTGTGCATTGTTAAGACTTATGTAGGGCTTCCACACTCTTGTTGTTTTTGGTTGGGATTTAATTACATACCAACAAATTCAGGTTGAGCAGTTAAAGCTGGTTTGGAGCTGTTGTGCACATCAGACTCTATCCCTGCGACAAGGCAGTGGAAAGTGTAGGGTAATGCTTGCTTCAATGCAACATCAGCTAGCAAACAAATCAGAGGGAATGCCCAATAAATAGGTCGTATGGAAGCACCTACGGTCTCAATTTTTAAAATTCAATTTTGCTTCCCTTCCTTATTTCAAGAACCCAGACCAGTTATAGCATATCTTTATCTCATTTTATCCCTTCAGCATCTTGTGAAAGAGCAGTTTCGGCAGTTTGTGAGCTTATCTTTTATACAGAATCTCATTAAAATATGCCCATGTCTGTATCGCTGGTAGTCCTTTGGCTAATGACCTTCATTAATTGCTACCTCTTTGTTCATTCAGAAGTGAAAATTGTAAATAGCGTCTGTTCTTCTGCTTCACTGACTTTTTTCTTTGAGAAAGGACATTTCACCTTATGTGTCTATACAGCTGTGGTTATTTTGAAGTGAAACGTTTCAGAAAGTGATGTTTTCATCAAATTATAAAAACCCATGGGAGTACATAGGTTTCTCAGAAATGGTGCGATAGAGTTATCTGTAGCTCTGCATCCAAGCCAATAATGCGTTATCACATTTTTGTGACACTTTCCCTACCACTTGATATTTGAATATTTACATCAACATTTTGACCCAACAGCAAAATAAATACCAGACCATACCTGGAATTCATTATTTGCTTTCTGTTCTCAATAGACAGCATTTTGCCCTACCTGCAGTTGTCAAAGATTGGACCAGGAACCTTCAGTATGAAACACACATGATCTACTACTGAGCTATGGCCCTTCTCGAAAAAGTTAAGGAAACTAAGCATGTGCCCTTTTAGTTAGCATCAGAGGGGCAACTTGAAAGACTCCTTCCACTGAAGTTAATTGGCTCCACTAGTGCAAGCAGTCATGAAAGCAAGTAATCTGGGACTGACAAGTACTATATTCAGTTTAAATGTGGCAATTCAGAAAAGTAACCAAGTATGAGGAGTCTTCTGTTACCCTAGTGCCTACCACCATTCCCAAAATGGTTAAAAATGAAGGAAAGGCCAGGATGCTTTGCTTCAAGGCATCTTATTACAATAGATTTGTTCATGAAAACACGCAATGTGAAATGGCATGCCCTAAAATCTGTGGCTACTGAGAATTCTAATAGTGTAGCATGAGTGTCAGAGGATGGGAGCAGGGGAAGTAAAAAAAAAAAAGCGGGGGAACGACAACCTTATAGCTCTCTTATAAAGCAGGTTTCTCTAACAGGGGAACACTGCACAGAAAATGACTGTTTGCCAGTAATTGTTTTTTTTCGGTTTTTTAAAGCAATTCTGTCAAACCTCAGTAGGCTTCAAACTACCAGTTATGGGAATTGTATCTCTCTAAATGTAAAATTCAATTCTATGTTCAGTTGTTTAAAATTTAAAATATAAACTTTACAGCATAGTAAAAATTGGACTTGCTGCTACTGCTTATTAGTCCGGAAAGAATTCTATACGATGAAAAAGAAGGCACAGCTCCCGTTGCTTCTCTAGAGTTTATTAAGGGCAGGACTTAATAAATAAGCCCAGGAAAAGCTGCACGATTAAACTAATTAGGCCAATCCAAAAGGGTAAACACTGAAACTCTGGAGGTGTGTTTTATTTAATGTAAATGATGAAAGATTGTTTCGTACTGAATTTCATGTGTCAGCATTATTATTACACACTACTTTCACATTCTTATGGGGCCAGATTAATGCTCATGTTTACTAAATAAGTTCTGGCACAGGAATGGAGGAACTTGTGGCCCTACAGAGGGAGAGAATTAACTTTATATCATTGTCCCCTGCTTTGTGAGAAATTTTATAAAAGTTTGATATAGATTTATTGGCCATGCCTGCTGGGGCTGATGGGATCTGAAGTCCAACAGCACCCAGAGGAGCAGTTTCCCTGTCCTAGCTCTAGGGCAAAGCCTCAGCCAACCTAGGACTGCTGATGTAATTCAGAGTGATCATCTTGATTCATGCCTTGGGCTCCTTCTTTATACTGTAATTGTCCCTCTATTATCACAACACAAGGAAACTATGTTCCCAGCTGCAGGGAAATGTAAAATATGGTTGGCTGGGCCAGAGTCGGAAGGAGACTAATGTTTTATGGATTTGTGGCTGAGTCTGGGTATTGAGTTTCAGGCTAGTTTCAAGCCTAGTTGTGGCACTGAAACCGCCATAGTTGTCCTGACTGATGACATTTGTTGGGAGAGAGCTGGGAAGAGCGTGACTCTGCTTTTGCTCTTTGCTCTCTTCATGACTTTTGATACTACTGACCACAGTATAATTCTGGACTGTTTCTGGGAGTTGGAGTTGGGATCGCTGTATTACAGCGGTTCTGCTCCTAATTTTCAGACCATTTTCACAAAGTATCCATTAAGTTTGGGAGTGGGGTAGTTATCTCTTGGGACTATGAGAGTTGTGTTGTGCTGTTCTGCAGAGTTCTATCTTGTCTTCCATGCCATTTGAAGTCTTACCAGCAGATCGCTATGCAGGTCATGTCCAGTGCTATGCCTCCATTCCATCTGAATCACGAGAGGCGGTTCCAGGGCTAGAACAGTGCTTGGAAGTGGTGATGGACTTGATATGGGGCATCCTGATAAGAAAAGGGTGTTCTCAGAGGCAAGAGGTGGAGAGATGGTCTGTTCTGGAGAAGGTTAGACTCTTTAGGAGATAAGGCCAACACGAAGAATGGAAGAGAGACCGAGGAAGTGATTTATGTAAGCCAAGCATAAACTAAGGGTTAATTATCTCATGCACAACCCTTGGCAATCACAGCATAATGATTGATGGTAATTGGACCCAATTCCAAGCAGAGAGGAACGTCACTTTTTCAAGATGTAGTACATTCAAGGAGTAATTTTCCTATCAAATACTTAAGTAAATTTGATAGGAAAATCATGGTAGATGCTACTAACATGCAAATGGCAAATGGTGCCATGTTTAAAGCACATTTTACCCAGGTGAGATGTCAGTTTTAACTTTCTCTGTTTAAGCTGCAGAATTCTGTCCCCCAGCTTTTTGGAAAATAAACAGATGGGCTTTTGAGAACTGCCATGTAACATACTTTGGTGACAAGTATATACAAGCTGATTAGCAGTGACAGAATTAACTTGAAAGCTAGACCAAGTCTTGCAGTGCACATTGCCAAGAACAGGCCGTATATAAACTTTTATTGCTTCCTTTACAGAGCCACAAAAATACTCCTTAATGTCAGGAAAAGCAATCAGCTACACAATGCCTTATATTTGACATGATTTATGAACACTCAGCAGGAGGAGGATAAAATTACATATTTGTAGTAGATGTGGAAACACTTTGGACAGGTGGAAAATACTGCATTAACTTCATATCTACAGTTATGACTCAGTGCAGGCGTCCCTGCAGCTGAGAAATGGGCAGAGGAAGAGTGTTTCATGAGGACTGGCTGCATTTGCATCTGTGTTCCACACAGGAACATAAGTTGGCCAGCTACTGAATTTCTAGATTACTGTGCAATTCTAACTGGAAGTAACTCCTGTTAAATTCAGTGGGCCTTACTCACTGGTAAGTGGGAATAACTGCCTATATATTGTGAGATGGGGGGGGGGGGCTTATGCCTGAGTCCCTTCTAATTCCTGGATTCAGCACAGATTCAAGCTTCCTGGTGAAGTATGGGTCATTACAGTAAAAATGAAAGTTTCTCTGTGGTGGAGGACAAATGGGTGGGGCCGCCTCCCTCAACTGGCTGGTAGTTAGAAGGACAAAAGCAAGAGCTGAGTGTGTATGAGCCAGAAGCTAGAAGGAGGCAGCAAGCTGAAGCTTGTGAGGGAGAGACATGCTTGATTTCTGCTGGAATCCAGGGTTGTAGCTATGGGAGAAGCAAGTCCTTATGGGATATTAATCCTGTGAGCCCCTCCATCTTAGATCAGGTTGTATATAAGGGTAAATAAATCATATATCCTAAAGACACCACAGTCTCCACTGTCCCTCATACCAAAGGAAACATGAATCCCGAGTAAACGCCTGGAATGCCTCGAATCTCATACTGCTCAGAGATTGGGGTGGTGTGCAACAATATATCGTAATATTTTCTCCATCAGTTTTAGAAGAATACTTAGTTGTATCTGTTATGAAACAATGTCACAAATGACTAAAACTGCAAATTTTATTTGGCCCACAGTAGCAGACATTTCTCGGTAAAATATGTAATTAATTAATTAATTAATGGGAGGCTGAGTTCAAAATCTATGCCATATATTCAATTTCATGACATTTAATTACATTTTGTTTTGAACTGTTAGTATAACTAGCATCAGCTTGATAAAAGAGGAGAATAAACAAACTTTTGGAATACAGAAACCTCTTACTTTCTCTGGTTAAGATGCACTTTACTTAACTGCTAAGTATAGACCCCACACCAAGTTTAAATACTTTATCTGCCCTTTCCTGGATACTTTGCATCGGATATATCTCTACAAAAATATGGGTCTCGAGAAGAGGAATTCATTCCCCCCCCCCCAAAAAAAAATGTTAAACTTTGCCTGCGCAAGTTGCTGGAAGGTGTATAAATTATTCCAAAATATCTAGCTGTCAATGAGGAATCCGAGTCTGTGTTACAGCAAAAGAATGGAAGGATTCCTTATTGATGGAAGGTGTATTAAAAGAAAGATGTGTAAAATAACAAAAGCAGACATGGGGTTAATTGATACACTTCTTTCAACCCGTGGCAGCCATTGGATTGGCGGAGGTCATGATTTTAGATCCTCTGCCATAGGATGACCTAGTAATGTGCTTGCAGCTTCCACCTGCTGCTTCCAGACTCTACTGCAATTTGCATACCTTTGTGTTTTTGCAATTGAATGCCAAAGGACCATTGGTGCTTACTAAAGTGTGTGGCATCAGGGTCCATACAATCCAATCTCCTTTAGAAGCATGGCTGAAAGTCCCATGATGCTTTGCATGTGTACATCAGAATGCAACATGGGAGTCTAGATTAGCACAATGGAGTGTGATTTTAAAGTATGTGTAAATTTTGTCTGGCAAAAGGTTCATAATGAATCCAATTTACTTAATATGGGGAACAGGAAATATGAAAGGGGATATTTGGGTTTGTGTCTATGTTGTTATTTTTAATGAAAAGGACAGAAATGCTGAAATTCTACTTCAAAGATTATTGAGCAAGAAAGTTATTTCTATCCTGTGGGTGACTGCAAAACAGTAAATGCAGTTCTATGTAGACAACTGTACAACAGTCAGTATAGAAGCAATGAGCTTGACTAGGGAGTATTGAATAATCTGCTGACAAGAAAAGAATTTAAGAGCTGTTCAGTTAAAAAAATAAAAATCTTGAAATTGTTAGCAACTGTGTATATTGCTGCTGTAAAATAGGAAGTCATATTGGGATGTAACAAAACAGAAGGCCAATACAGATAAACAAAAATGATACCATTATTGTGTTTTGTTACAGTAACAATCTTATTGCTCTATAGAATACAAAGTGCAGAGAGACCAGAGTCGTTTGAAGTAGAAAGGGAAAGAGCTGCTAGCATTGGGCATTTCAAACCATGCACTCACATCAGGAATGATGGTACAGAGAGGTCATGTGAATTGCACGTTAAAACATTTGTTACCTATCCTGAGCATAAGGGACAAAAAGATAGAGATTCAGGGATGGGGGAAGGTCCACAAGAAATAAGTCCTCAGTCTATATTCAGGTAGAGTCTATTATGCATTGCGGTTGAAAAGATCAGATGATGGAGAGCTCATCTTGAGATTAAGAAACTAATAAAGAAGAGAGATGAGCCTAAAAAGAGAAATGAACTGGTACCTGCTCGTGGTTATTTATGTACATAATATATCATTTCCAAAGAATCCTAGAATTGTAGAGTTGGAAGGGATCCTGGGGGGTCATCTAGTCCACCCCCTGCAATGCAGGAATCTCAGCTAAAGCAACCATGACAGATGGCCATCCAACCTCTGCTTTAAAATCTCCAAAAAGAGTCCCTCACCTCCCACGGTTGAACAGCTCTTACCATCAGAAAGTTTTTCCTGATGTTTAGTCAGAATCTCCTTTCTTGTATCTTGAAGCCATTGGTTCAAGCCCTATCCTCTAGAGTAGGAGAAAACAAGCTTGCTCCAACTTCCATGTGACTGCCTTAAGATATTTGAAGATGGCGGGTGGCGCTGTGGGTTAAACCACAGAGCCTAGGACTTGCTGATCAGAAGGTCAGTGGTTCGAATCCCTGCAACTGGGTGAGCTCCCGTTGCTCGGTTCCTGCTCCTGCCAACCTAGCAGTTCGAAAGCACTTCAAAGTGCAAGTAGATAAATAGGTACCCCTCCGGCGGGAAGGTAAACAGTGTTTCCGTGCGCTGCTCTGGTTCACCAGAAACGGCTTAGTAATGCTGGCCACATGACCCAGAAGCTGTCTCTGGACAAATGCTGGCTCCCTCAGCCTATAGAGCGAGATGAGCACCGCAACCCCAGAGTCGGTCATGACTGGACCTAATGGTTAAGGGGTCCCTTTACCTTTTATCATATCTCCTCTCAGTCTCCTCTTATCCAGGCTAAACACACTCAGCTCCATCAACTGCTCCTTATAAGGCTTGATTTCCAGACCCTTGTTCATCCTGGTCACTCTCCCCTGCACACATTCCAGCTCATCAATATCCTTCTTCAGTTGTGGCACCCAGAACTGGACACGGTACTCCAGGTGTGGTCTGACCAAGGCAGAATTTCTGCTGTTGTTTTAAAAAAGAAAGACTCCAGTATGTTTAGAGGGACATCTTTTCAAATACAGGGGAAGGGAGATGGTGTCCATCTCGGGCTGGCGTGCTCCAGCTGGTGAGGCTTGTGGTGCAGAAAAGCTGGCTCATGGATTCTGAGCCATCATGCTCATGATTGTGGACGGAGAAAGGAACAGGGTCTCCACACTTGTGAATCTCAGACCTCCAGCAATGGAAGTATAACTATGTTCTATTTTGACTATAGTGCTATCATGGCTGGTACTGCAAACTATAATAATTCCTTGAAGGTAATATAATAAGGTGCATGATCACATGACACAATTAGTGCACAAGTGTAACCCTCCAAAAAGGGACAAGAATTTTAAAAACATTTTCAGAGAAAGCTCATAATCATTAAGTCAGTTCTGGACTGAACTGAAGAGAGTTTGCAATAATTAATTTTCAGTAACACCCACCCACCCCACCCCCATTATATAGTTGTGTATTTGGCACATTTCCTTTAATATGTTCTTTATGAATTAGTGAAAACCATTTAATTGAAGATTAACACTTGTGCATGGGTATTATTCAGCTTCACATAAATAATACGGCTGGCATCCAGATTATAAATTTAAGCAGCGCTAGTATTTTAATGTCTTTTTACAGTATTATTTTTAAACATTTCAATACCTTCACTGCACTGCTAATATGTTCTGTCGTAAGATATATGAACAGTAATATGATAATTAAGCTTACTGTCAAACTACCTTAATTAGGTATTAGGTAAACTGTGTGAAGGTAATTAAAGCTCAACCAATTAGGCTTATTACAAGTTACTGAATATAGTTACCTCTCCCACCCCGGTGCAAATTCAGAGTGGATAATATGGTGCTATAACTTTGACAGTACCATACTGGAAATCATAATGGAATTTGAATGAACTCTAAATACTTATTTTAAATGCATAGTTCTTTTAGAGACTGAAAAACAACAAAGCAGAAATCAAATAAATAAATGTTGTTTACAAATACCTGTTCAATTTACACTTTAAAAATGGGGGGTTGTTAAGTAGCTTTCTTGATTTTGCCAAACTGGATTTCCCTGAGGGAATTCACACCTGAAAACAGGAAATGGTTGTCCCTACAAATGAAGTTTCAGCTTTGTAGTCTGCTGCAGAACTTGTCTCAGTCTGAAAACCTACATTCAGTTTGTTTGCTGTCTAATTTGGGGGGGGGGGTGTGCAGGGAGGGGAGCAACCCCGAATGAGAATCTAGTAGCAACATTGGCACCATAACTGAGCAGGGGAAAAGAATGAGTGTGTCTTACTGAGTTATTTAACAAGATTTATATGCCGCTTAATCAACAAACATCGCTAAGTGGCTTACATAAAACAATATAATGTCCCCACTTGCTTGTCCTGAAGCAGCAGAAGTATTGTAGTTGCCAAAGAGCTTACAAGATAAATTCATAAAACAGACCTTAAAGATCTGTTTGTCTCTGTGTTGTACACAACTCAATGTGTGTGGGGGGGCCATGTATTTAAATGTATGCTTAGTACTGCCCTTTGGTCCTGCCCAATTGGTCCTAGGAGATTTGGCCAGATAAGAACCTGACCCTCAGGATGAAAATGGTTCTCCTTACCCTGTCTGAAAGACTCTGGCAGGAAGACTATTGCTTAAACAACTTGAAGCTGGTAGGAAACACTTTGGATAGGACTGGCCGTATTGTTTATCCTGTTTTGTTTTCCATTATCCTTTTGCCCTTTGGTGAGTGCTTTGTGTACATGTAACCATTTAGTTGTTAAACCTAAGAATAAGATCTCTCTCTCTCTCTCTCTCTCTCTCTCTCTCTCTCTCCCCCCTCTAATAAACTTTCAAACTTGTTTTGCAAAGCCTTATGGTCTCTTTTCTTTAACTCATGCTTAAGAGCCAAATTTCACACTAGATAAAAGTGTTCTTGAGAAAAACCATGTGGGTCTTGTGGAGGCAGCCATGGAAAAAATAAGACTTCCATCTGGTGGCAATGGAAGGGGATAGCAAACAGAGGGGGGCAATGTGGCTGATCTGGTATTCCTTCTTCATATGTGCCAGGCAGGGCTGGGAACCTGGGCCAAGAGGCTTTGAGGGGACTGCAGGGGGATAAAGGAGAGGGTGTGTATTCAGCCTAGTCTGTACCTGGGAGTGTTTTTTGCACAGCCAGAGGAGGCGGGTGTGTGGGTTACAACCAAAGTTATAAGTTAGAAACTGAACTTTGATGGATATTCGACATAAATAAGTAATATGTTGGAAAGCATATGTTGGAAAGTAATAAAAACTAATTCCCTCAATAAATTTGGATAATTGCTTGATGCAGTTTTGCATTGAGAAACACATTCCAAAAAACCAAAAATGGACTTCCACCATTGGGTCAGTGTTAACGGGCTAGTTCTTGTACAATGGGTTGCAATAGCTTTGCTCTTTAGCAAAAACATTATCCCCACCCCGGTAATGCACCTTTGCCAATAAATTAGTTATGTGCATTGTATCCGCATGAAGAATGCAAAGGAAAAGTTGTAATTAAGATATGCTTAAATAAGAGTTAATCTTTTGCATTTTATTTTTGCAGTTACGGGAATGAATGTATTTCAATTATTTTGAAGTTAATGTAATTAACTTCTGCTGAATGCGGTACTTACTCATAACTACCTAGCTAACCATACTGATAACAGTCCTTAATGAATAAATTGTTCTCAATACAGAGCCACTAATCCTTTAAATAAATGTTTCCAGTCACAGCACTGATAATGTGAGTATAATTCATAAAAAGGAATGCCCATAGTGAATGTGATGGGGCTGGTGCACAGGAGGTCTCTTACATCCCAGGTTTTGGTAACTGCAGAAATGTGTTTGGGAAATTTCTTGACTGAACAAATGTCATCTTGTTCTGTTTTGGTTTCTGCTGCTTTCTTGTGATTCTGCCACCAGTCTGTGGCTAACAGTGCTGCTCACAGGTGTAAGGAGCATTTCAGATGCTATCTGTTGCTGTAACTTTATCAATGTTTCATTTATCTGAGTGATGTAGTTGGACCTATTCCAAACATCCCAGAACAAGCATCCAGGAGCACCTGCAGTGATTCTGGGTCTGGTGGCAGAGAACTTGCACTTCTACATTCACTGCAGTGGCAGCCGTGTGAATGCGAGGGTCCCCCTTTCTGCTGCCACAGCTGTGGTCCCCATCCAGAGCGTCCCTACTCCCTGGGTCAGATTATGGAGTGGACAGCAGCATCTGGATCCCTGAAGCTTCTGCCATGTCTGGCGGATATCGAGAACATTCACTGTAGGGCCTCTGAGCAGCCAGTGGCCGCAGTGACACCTCCATGCACTGAGCCCTGCACACACACCATGGACATTGTCATTGCCTGCAGCAACACTGCCAACATTCACCCATGCCATCATGTTATGTGTGTATAGTTGCATGGACAAGGCAGTAGAGACATCCTGCCACAGATGTTGAGCTTAATACCTGTTACTCACCTTGAGTAGCACAATTCGTTGCCTGCTAGCAAAATCCCCCTAACAGCGGCAGAGAAATAAACACACACAAGAGAGGATTGTGCCCTCACTGTCACTGAGACACTGAAGAAATGATCCCAAAGAGAAGACTCCCTTTGGAGTCTTTCTTTGGAGCAGACCATCCCACCGAGGCAGCTCTCTTTAAATAGGACAATCTGTAGTTTACAGTGGAGAGCCTTCTCATTGGAAGGGCTATCAGAGCACAGCCCTGCATTTGAAGGACTACTCTGGTTGACGGATTGTCTAGGCCGAGTCCAATTCAAAGATAAACTATAGTAAGGAAGTGCAAGGTCCTTGAAGATGCCCTTGGAAAGCAGGATGAGCTGGTTACAGGTTTACCGGTATGGTAATATATAGTGGAATTCAGTTTAAATTTATTAATTATTTCTAAATTTGCATACATGCATATAAATTGGCACATGCAATTTTTTAGGCAGAGCTGTATTCCTTTTAGTTTTCTATTTCAGTAATGTGTTTTCTCTTTTTTTGGATAACTTTTTAGGTCAAACCTACTGTCATGGTAACATAAGCTCTTAGTCTACACTCTAATTATGTTACAGATTTAAAAACAGCATTGGAAAAACCTATTCCCTCCCCCTCCCTATTTTTCTATAAAATGGTAGGACAGTAATGGAGCAGAGAGGCTATATCTGCGGCTGCTGACAAGTGAGGAAAAATCTGCCATGCATGTGACAGACAAGCTTGTCAGCCTTATAAGCAAGAGACAGTCATAACTATAAATTTCCTATGTCTGCCAAAAGAACTTTGACATGTACTTTTGAGGTAAAATATACCCAAGGGATCTCTCTCTCTCTCTCTCTCTCTCTCTCTCTCTCTCTCTCTCTCGAATAGTCTATCCTTTGTGCACATAAACTTTTTTTGACTGACCTATATTAATATTCCCAAATCCTGAATAATTTATATTTCCAGAGGATGTTGATCTTGGAGAATACAGGTTTCTATAACCAATTTATAATGCAGTCTGAAATCATGGAACATAAGATTCCCCTTGGACTCTGTGTGTAGGAAATAAACTTAAAGGGCAAGTGTGCCTTCCCTCACATGAGAATTTGCCTTGCCTCGCAGTTGACCTACATTCTTCCAGCTTCACTTTTCAGGGCTTCTTCAGACGATTTGTAATCCTGGTTGGAGAACTCACCTCAGTTCTTGATGGTTTATGCTTTCAAGGAATGAGTCACAAATGGAAATCTGATGGAGATCCAGCAACTGCTGGCAGGACTTATGAAAAGGATACCAGGATGTTTATATCTCTGAAGAAGATATTAAGATATCAACGGCTAAGCACGGTGGCTATCTGTGGATGGGCTCAGCCAGGGCTGTGAAGACTGGAATGTCTCATCCTGGCTCAGCTGGAGATACACTGATGGAAATCTTCCATCCTGGCTCATCCTGGTAGCTGTAGCTCCTGAAAATTATTCCAGGAGCATTCCAGGGGTAGGTGGTGGGGAGACTTACTCATATTCCAAAATGTGTTCAGTTCAGTCACTTGACATAGCAACTCTATTTTAAAGACTTATTTTCCATCTGCAAAGTGGAAAATGAATAGGGATATGGGATGAGGAAATTTAAGTCAACTCATATCTGCCTACCCACCTATCTAAATGTCATCCCTAAGCAGTGTACAGGAAACCCAATACAATAATGAAAAGCAAGTTAGAACTATAAGCTCAGAATTTAGTTGAAAAGCCTGCTGAAATTAAAAAAGGTATTTACCAAGCACTGGAAGTTCCATGTGAAGGGGACCTGTCTGACCTGAGCTGGAAGGGAGTCCCACAAAATTGGGCCCATGATCCTGAATGCATGGCTCCTTGTGGATATGAGCTGTGGGCGACCACTAGCAGTGACTTCCTGGAAGACCTCAGTGATTGAAGAGGAACATAAGGCATCACGCAGCCACTGGGGTATCCTGGACTCAGGTTGCTAAGGACCTTGTACCTGGCCCAGGAGTGTTTGGGCAGCCAGTATCTTTGAGTGCTAGAGATAGTTCATGGCGGTAGTCTGTCCCCATCAACAGTCTAACCACAGTTTTGCACCAGCTGGAGCCTCCAGACCAGACCCAAGGGTACCTCCACACAGAGCACATTTAAAGGTGAATCTATCACTTTGTCAAACAACATGGGAACTGAAATACAGGCAGTTTTACAAATTTGCACTTGATCTAAATTTATCCAATGAAACCATGTTTAGACAAATGCATATATTAGGTGAAAATATGTACAAAATGAAATTATTAGTGAGAATAACCTGCAAGTAACATACAAATATATTAGGGGAAATTGCTTGCAAATATTTGTACAACTAGTCAAAACTGCATGTGAAACTGAACAAATACTGGAAAAGCGAGAAACAAGACAACAAAAGAAGAAGAGTTTGGATTTGATATCCCGCCTTTCACTCCCTTTAAGGAGTCTCAAAGGGCTAACATTCTCCTTTCCCTTCCTCCCCCACAACGAGCACTCTGTGAGATGAGTGGGGCTGAGAGACTTCAAAGAAGTGTGACTGGCCCAAGGTCACCCAGCAGCTGCATGTGGAGGAGCGGGGAAGCGAACCCGGTTCTCCAGATTACGAGACTACTGCTCTTAACCACTACACCACACTGGCTCTCTCGCAACTTTGGCTCCATCCCAACTTTGATAAAACAACAAACAGTGGCTGGTTTTGAGCATGAGCCTATGTTGCATCTCTGCATTGCTACATTCGTAACACAATGCTATTTGCATTACAGCATTTCGTTTCCTTATACATCGCAATGCGCAATGACACAGAGCCAAAGATCCCATGTGTGAGCAGGAAGCACTTCTGTGCATGCAGTGGGAATAGTCTTGTTGTGTTGTTGTTGTTGTGGCCGCCGATTTCAGCCTCCCTTGGATGCACCTCCCTGCAGCGTCAGCTTAATTATACCGTTTCCCACTCTCCTTCCAAAGGGCAGTCAAGCCCTTCAGAAAGTGAACAATATCCTCAGTTGTGAGCTGGAGAATTTTAAAACTCCTGTGGATTGGTGGCTTCCTGGAATCACATTATGCTAGAGACTATCAGTCTGTGTTGCTTAGTGGAGCAAGAAAATGCCAAGCTATGCTGAATCTTAAATGTCAAGGAGGAAACTGCTTCAAGTACACAAAGCAGCTCGATGAAAAGTGTTACTTGGAGGTGGCTCCTTTCAGAGAGGGACTGGAGATGGATTGCGCTTGAATTCTCATCGTACTGCTAGTCATTTGCTTGTTGATTAAACATGTCACATCATCATGGCTAGACCTCCTGAAGGCAATCATTGGGGCTGATCTGAAAAGCAAAGTAAATTAATGGTCTCTTACAGCCGTGATTAATCTCCTATTTGCTGGGTTTCCTAGCTCCCAGGAACTGCCCTGAGCGCCTACTAAACACTGTATATTGTTGAGGCTGCGACATCCAAGGAGCTGGAAAATTATCATGAGATGTTGGGCTAGATAAAAAGACAAGAGGAGGATCCCAGATTATAAGTGCTTTTTAAGAGGGCCCTCCATCCCTGAAATACAGAGTTGTTGTGCAAGAAGCCAGAGATGTTTCTGTAAATATCGAACCTCCTGTTCTGATTATGCTTTCTCAGAACTCAAATTGTTTACTTAATTTTGGGAAAATTAAATCTTCCCTTCTTGGGGGAAGTATTGTTGTAGCCCAGAGCACTGAAGGTGGGGGGTTGGGGGCTGGCAGAAAGACAGCCAAAACCTGCTTGCGATGAGAGTGTGTCTCTCAGTGTGTGTCCACTCTGACCACAGGAAATGTTAAAAGCATTGAGCCTGCAAACAAGAAGCTTTTGAATAAAGAGACAATAGCTCTTCATAGCACTTTTGCCTGCTCACGCTGAGCAGACTGGTGCTTCAGTTGAGTTCAAATGCTCTTGTGGGGGCACAAATCAAGTCTCATAAAATATAGGAGGACAACATAGAAAAATAGAGTGATTTAGCAATTGTGGATTCACTCAATTTTATGGAAAACAAAGGACAGCATTTCCAGAGAAAAGGGGTAGGGTAGAAGCAATCTTCTTGCTTTGAAACCTGAAGGGAAGGTTGTGACCCTGTCATAATGCTTTATATGACAGGGGGCAAAAAAAAGTGAATAAAAAAGATAAGAAACTGTGGGAGGAAATGAAACAAAAAATGGTTCAATAGTTAGAACCTCTATAATCTCAGAGTTACCAAAGTTTTCAAAATCAGATATGAAATAGCAATGAAATGTTGACTTTCCAAATATGTTATTTTTACCAGAGTTTGCAATGTAATAATTATCTACAGTGCAGAATGAGGATATGCAGATTGCTGCAGATTGTGGGAAGCTGATCCATGCTGAGCTGTTCTGCTAGAGTCTGAAAATGCATAAATCATTATAAAAGTTGCAATTCTATGCAACAGCTGTGGTAAAAGGGGGAAAATAATGTTACTTCTCTGCTCTAACATTGGTCTATAGTGAATAGGATTTTTTCGTTTCTAAAAAAAGAATAATGTCATACATATAATGCAAAACTGTGTGGTCACAATCAACAAAAGCTTTCTTTTCAGATTAAATGA
Organism: Podarcis tiliguerta; assembly: GCF_965153285.1. Classification (NCBI taxonomy): domain Eukaryota; kingdom Metazoa; phylum Chordata; class Lepidosauria; order Squamata; family Lacertidae; genus Podarcis; species Podarcis tiliguerta. Next base: position 58,179,386 of record NC_139538.1, read on the forward strand.
ATGGATCTTACATTAAAGCATACCTTGGGAATCTTGTAAGCTATCTGTTCCCTCTTGCAATTGTACATATTGCTGAAGAGATATTGGATAAAGGTAGGTAGCTGTGTTGGTCTGACGCAGTCGGGAAAAAAATAAAAATAAAAATTGTCCAGTAGCACCTTATAGACCAACTAAGTTTGTTCTGGTATAAGCTTTCATGTGCATTGGTATCTGAAGAAGTGTGCATGCACACGAAAGCTTATACCAGAACAAACTTAGTTGGTCTATAAGGTGCTACTGATTTTTTTTTTATTTTTTAAAAAGAGATATTGGATGAATAAATGCTAAGACCTTTTTATTTTTGGGAGGGTGGGCTTTTATTTTATTTATTTATTAAACTTGTTATTCATTTTATCGTGCTCAGGGCAACCGAAATTGACTTCCCACCAACCAACCAACCAACCTCCCCCCCCCCCCACATAGGTGCATTAAAACCAAGAAATGCATTAAAAACATCCCACCCACTTCTAAACGGCCACAGATAGTTAAAGGCCTGGTTATAGAGGAAAGGTTTTGCCTGGTGCCTAAAGATATGCAATGAAGGCGCCAGGTGAGCCTCCCTGGGGAGAGCATTCCACAAATGGGGAGCCACTGCAGAAAAGGCCCATTCTTGTGTTGCCACCCTCTTAACCTCTTGTGGGGGTAGCACATGAATAAGGGCCTCAGGTGATGACCAGAGCATTTGGCTAGGATCATATGGAGTTGATGTCTTCATCAAACTATCTGCTACAACCCCAAAGGCTCATTCCTTGTTAGGCACCATCAGTTCAGACCCCATAATCCTATATATGAAAGATTTGTTGTTATTGTTGCCAACCTGTATCCCTTTACATTTGTTTTCACTGAATTGCATTCGCCACCTTGCTGCCCATTTGCTCTCTCTGGAGAAGTCTTTGTTTTATCAATACTGAACAATTCAGTATCATCAGTAAAAATAATTGTGCAATTTTTTAAAAAATGTGCAAGGATTCGGATTCAACCCTGGAAGAACTTCAAGTCTTTTGTAATGAAATAATATGCATTTTTTTTTTTTTTGCTATAAACTTCACATACCGCAGTACATTTATCATTTAAGACTAATGTTCACTCAGTCATTTTTTCTTTGCTATATATTTCATATAATCCATTTTTGCAATTTCATCAACAGTGAGTCAGGTATATGTTAGAGAAAAATGTATCTATGCTTTGATCAGTCTTAAATCTGTGGTAGTTTTTTTTTCTTTGGAAGGCTACATATTTCTTTGGCAATTGCTGATTCTTATGAAACCTCTGATAGAGAGAAATGTTCATGAGGATAAAACTACTTTTCAATGAAAAAAAAAATCCATAAAAGACAAGCTTTTATTTTAATGGGTTAGTGCTTTTAAGATATATTTATGCCTTTGCCTTATTTCCTTTTCAAATGTTTTTCTACTTGCAACTTTTGAATAATACCGATTGCAATTATTGGATATATAAAACTCATTTGTTATTGAATATATACTGGCAACTTTTAACATTTATAAATATGTTATTTCCCCCCTTCTATTTTTACTCCAACATAAGTGATCAGCACTCTACAAAATATATTGAACAAAGAGCAGTAGGAACCATTATCACCCAAACACCTTATATAACAACTGCAAAATGAAACAGAGCTTGGAAGAAAACTTTATCCCTTCTTTGCAAATGCAATGACCTGAATGCAAGCATATGTGGTCTCTTGCTGGATATTCATTGCTGAAAAATCTAGTATCTTGAGGAAGCTAACTCTTAATCACAGAAACTTGACCATTCAATTCTATAACTTACACAAGGAAATATTAAATACTTATCTGGATGTAGTGTCTGCCCCCCCCCACAAGTGATGTTGTTTACATGTGAAGTCATATATTCTGGAGTCTTTTCTTGTTCACAGACCTAGATAGTTATTGATTTTACTTGCGTGAAGAAGAGCTTGAAAAACAATTACACTGGCCCAACTCTTGGGCTAATCTTACTTCAAATTTGGAGAGAACTCTCACATTTCATATTCTTAAATTCATAAATGTCAGGGAACTGCCATCAGTGCCAGAGGGAGAGAGCAAAATCCAGAGGGATTCCAGAGAGCGTCCCGGGATTGGGAGAGGCAGCCCATCTTCTGGGGAAGAGAATCAGCGTAGCACCAGTGGAGAAGGGGGGCAGATGGGGGAAGGGGCGAGGCGGTCCCATGACTCCTTGCCGGGGACCAGCGGGGAGAGTAGGGGTCCTCCGCTGCCTACGCCCTCCTTGCGCAGAAGGCTTTCGCGCAGAGAGAGTAGGAGAAGACTAGGCGTCAAAGAGCTTCTTTGCTGGAAGAAGTTTAAGAAACGCCCACTGACGGATTCTGCCAGCGACTGAGGCAGCCACGGGTGAGTGGCTGTCCGGACAGAAAAGATTCACTCAGGCAACCCAGCCAGGTGTTTGCACCGGCTTACGCACGAGCAACCCCTAGAACCACTACAATAAATATTCAGAAAATTTATTCAGTAGAAAATTCCCATCAAAACAATGCTTGAACTTATAGAGGGAAAAGTAGAATGGCCCTCAATAAAATCCACAATCTGTTTTAGCAAATAATAGGGGAACCCGGCCATTTTGGAGCCCCTGTAACTAAAGCCCAAGAAGGGACTCACATATATAACTATCTGACAATCTTCATTTAGTTGCCACTGTTGATGCATTGGAGGCATGATGGATTTATACAGTACAACTTGCTCCATAATGTAAATTATATTCCCTCGGCTGCCACTACAGGGGTATGCGAGGTTCAGTGCTTTTCTTCATGGGAACTCACAGGAACTCTGTTCCTGCACCTCTCAGTCAGGCACTTTTGAGCAGTGGGGGGGGGGATGTTCAGGGGGTACTCGAGGGTACGCAGTACCAGCTCCTCTTATTGTTGTTGTTAAAAAGACCATCGCGGATAGGCCAATTTGAATGGTGGGCTTGGCGGATGCCTATGCAACTCCACAGTGGCCAGGCAGGAGCAGCGATGGTCACTGGAAAATGGGGAGCCTCGACAGGGAGGGGAAGCGCTGTGGCAGGCCGCAACCGCTGCTCACCATGGAGAGTGGTGCCAACACAGAGCTAACTTAAGGACCATTTGTATGTTGAGACCCCGAGATCACCCCCTTGCTGATGAATAAGACACAAGGACACAGATATTAGGTTAACGTTATTGGGCAAATTTAGGCCATAACTTTATTGGTTACAGAATGTGAGTGGTATTGGCTTAGGCATTGGAAGTGACCCGACTATATCTGACTCTTGCCCGTCATGCAGGGAGTCCAGTAAGGGTCAACCACAGGTAGGGGGAGTCCCGTCAATACAAACCAACTTGAGCTCCCCCTGGGTTCCTGACGGGGTCGTGGCATGGCCCTAGCCCAGCCCCGGACTTTGGACAAGATCCACACCCCCGGATTTCTTTAATGGAATACCCTTAATGGAATACTCTTACAGGGGCTTGGAGGGGCAGGTGATGGCCACACGTGGCCACGTGGTCCACCGCAACTCCTCCCTACTGGGAAGTGGAGCGGATTTAGTTTTTCATTATTACATATCTAGTTTTTGATTATTATTTTTCCTTTGTAGTTTGCCTTTGCTGTTTAAATGTTTCTACAGATATTCACCTGACAAATGGTACTCACACACATGCATATCTCCTTAAATAAATAAACAAACATACAGTCCATTCAACGCATTCATTTATTATGGGTCACCTTTTGTGATAAGCGTAAGTGGGTATTTGGAAACTTCATAATCAAGTCATTTCATTTGATGGTTTTTGTAGCACTCCGTTGTATCAAATAGATTCATAAACTAATTTTGGCCTGCTAAAAGTCTCTTCTTCTTCCCCTCCTTGCAGCTTGCAAAATATAAAAGGCTCCAGGCAAACATCAGCAAGAACTGAATGTCTCTCAGTATGAGCCTCAGCCTCAGGGCCACTAGGAGGTAGCTTAACATTTGGAAAAAGTGCCTGAAGACTGTGCCCATGTGATCTAATCCCTGCTGAGTGTTTCCATGACTGTGCCGAAGCAGCAGGAATCTTCTCACAGAAATACATTTGCACATTTTTAAAAAAAATAGAGGTAAGTTTTTGAATCCCCCTGAAGACTGTTTTGCAATATTCAAAATATCTGAAAAAATTGAAAAGTATTTTAGTGCATGCTTGTCTGCTATATATACTCAGAGAGCAGACCCTCCAAGTGTCCCTATTTTCCAGGGACGTCCCTGATTTAGAGAGCCATCCCAGTTTCTGATTTGATCCTGGCAGTGCTTTCCCCCCCTAAAAAAAATGTTTAGGGGTACTCTCATTTTCCTACTCATATTGAAATACTGCTCCTCAATGAGGCCAAACTTAGATTCACAAAATGTTTTGGGGTATGCGTACCCCTGCATCTCCCCAGAAAAAAAGCACTGGATCCTAGAATGTTCCACTTTGGAGAAATGTTGTTCCGTATGGTGTTATCCAACCCCCGGGCTGTCTGAATGCAATCCTGCATAGGGATTTTTAAAAAATATTAATGTTTTATTATGTTTTTATATATGTTGGAAGCTGCCCAGAGTGCTGGGGCAACCCAATATGATGTGTGGGGTATAAATAGTAAAATTATCACTATGGAATGGGACATCCCTGTTTCCAGGATCAGGTTGACCACTGTTGGGAACAGCATATTTGACTAAATGAACCCCTTGGCACCTTCTATTTTCACTGGAGAAATGTTGGAGGGTATGGGAGAGAAAGCCTGGGAAGCCTAAAAAAGGCCTATACAAATTACCTGACTCAGCTGTTTCATTTGCAAGAATAACAAAAGCATGACCATTGCTCAAAAGTGCTGTTTTGGAGGTTAACTGGAAGCTAATAATGGGAAATATCTCCCATCAACAGCTTCCAGATCTGATCCAGTCATACTATCACAAGCAGATACCACTTTGTTATTAATGCTTAATGAGAAAATACTTATTTACATTGATTGTGAGGTTGGGTTTTTTTTAGCACTTATATAAGCGCTCAAGGAGACTGTATGTAAAAAAACAAATCAAAACAAAATGGCTGCCCCTATGGACCCCTGAGAGCAGCAGTGCGTCTTCAGGTTCCAGTGTGCTCCAGCAGAATTTTAGCAGTAATTTCAGTGTGCACAGCGATAGCAGCCCCGTGTGTTAGCCTCTTCAGGCAGCTGCTGACTGTTTAAAAATAATCTAAAAACGAAATGAAAGAAGAGAGGCAGATATTTTCTAAGCTTCTTCTTTTTTTGCAGTTAATAAATCTGTGTGGATTAGTAGAAGGTTTTCTTCTTCTTCAGGATTTCCCTTAAAAAGTCTTAAGGGAAACAAAACATTACAGGAATTGGGGCACATGTGATGGAATAGACATGTGTTGAGATGGAACAGACTTAGACTGAGCCATACTTGCAATCAAGCAAAAAAAAAAAAAATCCTGCTCAGCCTGATGTTATGGGTAAAAACCTCCACAGCCTCCTACTATGTTGGGTGAATGGGTTTTTAACAGAGAACTGGAGAGGTTCGACGAGGAGTGGATTGGTCTTACAGAGCCCATGTCTCTTGGCTCCACCCCTGTGCAGCTGGAGTGACATTGAAATATACCTTACTTACAATGTGTGGGTTTTTCCCCCCTGAAGTGGATGGCCCTGGCTCGATGCTGAAGGCAAGCTTGTATTCCTGCTGCCTTAACTGCTTGCAGTGTGGAGCCAGTGTGGTGTAGTGGTTAAGAGCGGTAGTCTTGTAATCTGGTGAACTGGGTTCGCGTCTCCGTTCCTCCACATGCAGCTGCTGGGTGACCTTGGGCTAGTCACACACAGTGCCTAAATGAATACCTCAAAAGTCAAGGTTCGAGGACAGAAATCTGGCTGAGTCTGGAATAACCTTGTGAAGTGAAAGGAAAGAGGGATTTATATCTAGATGTTAGGATAGAGATGATAAGGAAAACAGGAAGACACAATGAGAGATAAAGGAGGTGCTGTGGGATTGGTGGAAGTCAATGTCTTGTTCTTGTTGTTTTAGTGTTTATAATATTAACTTGTAAGATATGGATTTGTTGTTGTTGTTGTTGTTGCTTTCTTTAGTTTTCGAATGTTGATTTTTGTGTGTTGTGTATTGTTATTTTTAGATATCTTTCGTGTTGTTGTTGTTGTGTGGAAAATACATATATATATATATATATTTAAAGAGCGGTAGTCTGGTGAACTGGGTTTGCGTCTCCGTTCCTCCACATTCAGCTGCTGGATGACCTTGGGCTAGTCACACTTTCCTGAAGTCTCTCAGCTTCACTTACCTCACAGAGTGTTTGTTGTGGGGGAGGAAGGGAAAGGAGAATGTTTGCCGCTTTGAGACTCCTTCGGGTAGTGATAAAGCAGGATATCAAATCCAAACTCCTCTTCTTCTTCTTGCAGTTGCAAAGGGTTGCAAAGTTTGGACCCAAATGCCACTTAAGTGGCCCTATCAGATTAGTGCTATGGGAAGGTTCTGAATGAAAAGTTGCTCCCAGAGCCAATCTGCTTGTTTGTGTGTGTGTGTGTGGGGGGGATTGTTCTCCTACAACTACTGTACCAAGGAGATTTCTCCTCCTCTTCCACCAACACCACCACTGCTAATTAGCAGAATTTTTTACCCTGGTAATCCGGTGTCTGCTGCAGAATGCTCTTACTGAATCACGCTAATTGACAAAAACTGGAAAGCAGTAGGTAAGTTGCAGTAATAGTCAGTGTCACCACATAGGCAGGCTGTCATTGCTCACTTTCCTTCTATTGCTGCTGGTTCCTGGAACTCAGTGCGGTGAAAGGAGCATTGGATTGGCTTCACCATCACACCTGCATGATGGTGAGCTCCCTATGCCAAGCTCCTCCCTCTATCTCACTCAGGAACTGGCAGCAATGTTCAGTATTTGGAAAGCAGGTGAGCAATGATGCCCTGCCTATTACTACTGGTAAGTAGATGGGTTTTGGGAAATAGCATAGTGACATTCTATAGGACCATCCCACATGTTTGCTTGTTTTTTCAATCATTGCCTAGGATCCAAAGAGGCCCATGTGCAGAGAGATTCCAAAGATAGAGGTGATGAATGAGTTGGCAAATGAGTTGCTGATTTTTCCTTATGTTGTCAACTTGAGTCCCTTAATATTTGCTGCTGGCTCTGCAGGGCAGACACTGGGCTGCCACTATAAGAGAAACACTGCAAATCCCCCATCCATGTGGATCTTTGGTCTTGCTCTCTGCCACAAACGGCAGAATAAAACCTTTTCTTTATAACAGGTGAACGGCAGTGTGCAATTTTTCTCACGTTCGTTTTGTTTATATGGATCATGGAACATGACGTGACTCTCAGGCTGTTATACTTCAGATGATCTATTGGGTTAAAATGTAGTGAATGAATTTGATCATCGGTTATTATTTTTTCTTCAGTGAGAAAGCTGAAAAACGAAAAGGAAAGAAAAGCTGTCCTCACACTTGCTCCCACCAGGAAATCTTATTATTGCCACCAGCACTCCTGATTAATCTCAGATTCATCTTCTGATACAAAAATGCACACGCTTCCTAGACAATGTGCCTTACATCAGAATCAATAATATCTGGTAAGAGGCCTCTGTTTATTGTTATTTTTACCTCACATTGCAAGGTGCCTGTTGCGAGCTCTGAGGGGGGATGAGTTCTTTCCATTGATTCCTTCTTGAATTGGCAGCATCCAAAGGGTTGAGAGAACCATAACATATCAGTAATGAGGTACTATGTTTGAAATAGTTCCTACGTTCAGAAAAATGATCCACATGTAACACAAGTTTTCAAAGCACAAAAAGGCTTTAGATCACGCATACAGAAAGATGGGGTCAGGGAATGTCTGAAAGCAAAACTACATAATAGTGACACCAGACTACAGTGCATGGCATCATTACAAAAGCCACATTACACCATACACACCAAATAGTCATACACACCAAATTGTGAGTGGGGAATGTCTTCACCCAATGCACATTCCCTGTTTGGTTTTCCCACGAACCCTTCCTCCCTCTATATGTAGCGTGGCCTTTGTCAGTTACTTGCTGAAGGGGCTGAGTAAGATTTTTTTTGGGGGGGGAGCCCCTAATTGGCACGCTGCTCTTCTTTTTCACCTGCATCATACTGTCATGAGTTGTTGTTGGAATGGTGTAAAATGCAACTTAAAAGTCTACAACATCAAAATCTAAAACTAAAACTAGGATTAGAACCTTATATGCAACAAACAACGTAATAATTCTACAGCAATATGAGGTCCAGCATGGCTTCCATTGTTATTTCCCAAAACCTGCGTGAATAAATACACCTTCAGCAGGTGTTGGATTATTTCTAATGAGGGGGAATCATCAAACTGCCAAAGACAGGGAGTGCCACAATTGGGGTGCTACTGCGGAAAAGGCTCTGTGCTGTGTCACCGCCAAATGATGTTCTCTCATCGGTGAGACTACCAACGGGGTCTCCCCCACTGATTGTAAGGCAGGGTCAGCTACATATTGGGGGAAGCACTACTTCAAGTATTTTGGTCTCAAACCAGTTAGGGCTTCATATGCAAGCACCAAAACCCCAAACCTTAACCAAATTAAACAAATTATGTGCAAATCTGGGAAAGCAAACAGAGGAGCATGCCCTAATTTAACTAAAGTTGAATCCTGTACTTAGTTGTGTTGGTTTAATAAAATGGTATGCTGTTCACTAGAATCATAAAATGAATCCCAAAACAATCATGTAATGATTAGAATATAGATCTGTTCTTATTTGATGAGCTCCGCACACAGCATCAAGTTTAGCATAGAGATGCAATGAAAAAGAATGAGACAAATCAGTCTTTGCCATCTTGAATTTGGCAAGTTTCACAGGAGGATAAATATAAGGAAACATTCCAGTTAGTTAGCCAATGTATGAATTGATCTGCAGAGTTGAAAAAGTTTGCAATTCCAAGCACATTTTGTTGGGAGTACGTCGCCTTAAAATCAATCAAATCTATCTTCAGGTAACTATATTTATGCTCAAGCTGTTAAATTCTGATCAAATAGAAATAAGTTTGAACGAATATAACACAACTTGAGATATACATCATTCACTTACAAGTGGTAAGAAAACAGCATTCCTTAGATATCCCTTATGTAATTACTGATGACTTGTCACTGATGTCAATAGTCTTTCCTATGCTTGCTCTACTGACCTGTTTTCCTGGGTGATACCTTTTCACTGTGGTTAAGGATGGGTTTGAAGTGTTTTAATCATTATGAGTACATTTGCTTTCACTGTAACCATTGCTGTGCTTATTCTTCCAGGGCAGATCAAGATTGCTCCCTGTCTAGACACATTCTTTCAAACACAACATATCTCTGTGACCATGGTACTCATAGACTACAAGAAGTGTTGAAATAATGTTTCTGCAGGTGAGTCAGCTGAAGGGCAGCCTGCAAAATGCACACGCAAATACACAAAAACCCTCTTCAAGCATTATAAAAAAAATGAGCAAGCAGTGCACCTCAACACTTGTCTGAAGGGGTCTTGTACATGTATTCGCATGACCCCACTTACAAGGCTTTCCAAGAGCAGGAAGCCCAATTGTTCAAGGTTCCCTATCATTGGAGAATTAAGCCTTCAGACCTTGCTGCACAACAGGACATGGCAGAAGCCAGTATGCATGGCCCTATAGCACCTACTGAATTTCTCATGCTTTTCAATGCGCATATTCTAGCACATCAGGGATTCTTTATTGTGTGTAGATGGTGCCATTTTGACTCAATAAGAACCAGCATTCAGCGATAGTAGTTAGTTTGGGTATCCATTTGTATGTATGTACATACACACATTAGGGGCGCGGGTGGCGCTGTGGGTAAAACCTCAGCGCCTAGGACTTGCCGATTGCATGGTAGGCGGTTCGAATCCCCGCGGCGGGGTGCGCTCCCGTTGTTCGGTCCCAGCACCTGCCAACCTAGCAGTTCGGAAGCACCCCCGGGTGCAAGTAGATAAATAGGGACCGCTTACCAGCGGGAAGGTAAACGGCGTTCCGTGTGCTGCGCTGGCTCGCCAGATGCAGCTTGTCACACTGGCCACGTGACCCGGAAGTGTCTGCGGACAGCGCTGGCTCCCGGCCTCTAGAGTGAAATGAGCGCACAACCCTAGAGTCTGTCAAGACTGGCCCGTACGGGCAGGGGTACCTTTACCTTTACCTTTACATACACATTTGGGACATTCATGGCCAATAATATTAAGTTTGGACCTGATCTGGCCTGTCTGAGCCCCCCCACCCCCAACCGTTATTTACTGAGAAATCAAAATATAGCTATAACCTTTTTGAGAGAAGTGGATGAAATTTGTAGGCAAGGTAAGTAGACAGCTCATGTCTCCTGATGGGGAAAAACACAAGCTCACTTTTTGCTCAAGAGCACAACAATATTCAAAAAGAATACCTGGGTCACCTATCTATCACTGCTTTGTATCATGTGAAACTAAGGCATGTAACCACAGCATTAGCTCGGACTGGGATATGCTCAGTGGTAACTGTGCAATAAACTGGCAGTATGTGCACGCTGAAGGAACATGGCAGAAGTGATGCTGATAAGGTAAGTGGGAATAGGTATTATTTGGCTTTTAAATTGACCCACAAATTAGAACTAATTGCTAATGCCTTGCTGCATAATGATTTTAAGCTTCACGATTAAGATACTTTTTTTCTTCACTCCCACCCTCTTCATCCCAATGACTTATCATTAAAGAAAAATATTAATTGCTGCCCATGAATGCAGTTCCCTGCTGTGATGCCTTTGAATTGGAATGAAGATGGGGGGAGGAGGAGATTCTTTGCTGAAGAACTGTAATCTGTTAACTTTTCACCAGTCACTTCTGATCTTCCCTATGTGTGTTAAGATTTCCATATTACAATAGCATTGCAACTGAATGAATGTCAGAAGGTGTACAGATTAAAGCTTTCGTGTATTACAGGATTGTGGTGGTGACATGATAAAAGGAATAGCTTTACTTAAAGAAATACCATTTGTGCAGCGTTTGGCTTTGAACGGTGATTATACTTGCGAAATCAAATGTGCAGATGAAAGATAAGGAGATTTTAGTGCACACAAAACATTTCTTGTTTGTTTGGTATAGGAGCATCCTTAAATGGGACTTTGGGAGGCTATGGTTATTCATCTATTACTGTAGGAGTGGGGATTGTTTGGGCCTCCAGATGTTGCTGAACTAAAACTCATATCAGCTCCAGCAAGCATGGTCAATGTCCAAGGGTGATGAGATTTGTAGTTTGGCAACATCTGGACGAACAAAGGTTTGCCACACCTTTATTACCAGTACTGCACAATTACATGTAAGGCATGAAGCCCACTGCCATCTTTCCTCTGACTACAAGGGCAGATTGCTCTTATACCATGTGTGGAGACTTGTGATCCCACATGTGTGATCCTTTTAAGTAGAGATTGGACCCTGGAACTCTATGTATGCAATCAAGTGCTCTCCAACTGGTAGGATCCCTCCGCAGAAGCTGAGGACCATGCTGATTAAACACCAGGAAAAACTTTCCAACAGTAAGACCTGTTCAACAGTGGAACAGACTCCCACGAGAGGTGGTGGACTCTCCTTCCTTGGAGGTTTTTAAGCAGAAGTTAGATGACCACCTTGTCATGTGTGATGTAGTTGAGATTCCTGCATTGCAGGGAGTTGGACTAGATGACCTTGGGATCTCTTGCAACTCTACAGTTCTGTGATTCTATGCAATCAAGTGCTCTACGACTGAAGTATGATCCCTCCACAAAAGCTGAGGATTATGCTGAGCAACTTTGACAATCTGCACCTTGCCTCTAAATTAAAAATATGATTTGCAGCCATTCTTTTCAGACTCAGATGCTGCTTTAGGGATAGGGAAACCTGTGAGCCTCTGCATGTTTATTTATTGATAAGGGTACTTCCCTGCCCATTATCATAAGGTCCCAAGGCAAGTTACAATAGTATATTTATATAAAAAAGTATATTTATTTAAAAAGTATATTTATAATAATAATATATTTATAACCCCCCCAAACCATTGCAATTATAAAACATCAAACTGTTTGAAATAGAACAGAATGGTACATTGTTGGACTACAATTCCCATCATCCCTGAACACTGGCTACCTATCCTGGCCAGGACTGATGGGAGTTGGAATCCAACAACATCTCAAGGACTGTAGTTCCCCATCCCTTGTTCTAAGCTATGCCTTGGTTTACATTCTGTCAGAAGTGCTTATTCAGCTCACTGAATAAGTCATATTTTTATTTTAGAGGCATTGCAATGGACTCCAGAAGCCACCAGAGTTTCAAACAAAGTGCAAAAGAATAGCAACCCATGACAAGAAGCAGAAAAGAGAAACAGTTTTATGTTGGGGCACTCACAACAACCAGGGATGCTTCAGAGGTGTTTTGAACACGTCAGCAAATCTTGTTTTCATGAAAGGGTTTTTCTTTGACCATAATGGTGCTATTTAATTCATTGAGTTAGTAGCCTGATTCAGCAGGAAAGACATTCAACAGCAAAATTTGCTCAGACTGAGGTCTGTTTAGATCAGAGACTACAATAACATACGTTAGGCTCATTAGTTTCTAATAAAGTTTTCCTAACCTTTTCATAAGATGGCAGTACAACTTGATCTGTCTACAGGCATTCATTTTGATGGAAGTTTCATTAACAGTGTGGCGATTATTAAAATGCAAAATTTTGGGTCTGTGTCTTCATTCTGCCCGTCAAACAGTAACAGCAGGCAATTTGACTTCATCTCTTCCTAAAGTATACACCTGGATTCATTTGAATAGGTAGTTGAGCACAATAGTACATGAAATGGGAAACATTTGCAAGATAGCCCTGCTTTTAAATTTGATAATATTATAGAATGTACATAGAAGCGTATATAATAATTATTTAATGCAGACATTAAAAACACCCCATATATTTACAATGCACACTTAAGAAAATAAAGGAATTAGCGCCTAAGATATTTATTTCAAGTTTTTATACACCTAACTGATGAATTATGGAATGACTTTCTTATGAAATTAATTATACATGAAGAAAGACAGGAGGAAATTAAATACTATAGCAGTTGAAACATTATTAATTGTTCCCCATCTGTCTTTGAAAACTAAGGATTAAGTATTAAGCTTTATCTTATGAAGGATAAAATGAGAACTTGGAATATGGGCAGGTAATATTGGAAATAATCATTTATCTTTTGGATTTCTCTCTTCAAATTGCAGAAGATTTACTAAGAAGTTTATTCAGGCTGGAGTAACTAATACAATTAGAATTTGCGGAATGAGCTAAGTGATGGGATGTGAATGAGCCAAGTGAATGGAAGGGGAGGGCAGGTAATGTTTTCTTAGGGATGCAAAGAACCCCATCAGTGATAGCCTTCAGGCTTACTTGATCACTAAGATAAATTGTCTAGGAACTTAGAAGAACTTAAGTTATAGAATTGTAATGTTTGTAAGGGCCCAAAGGATCATCTAGTTCAACCCTTTGCAATCCAGGAATATATTAAACTGTTTCAGAAAAAAAACACCACAGGAAACCATCACTAATGTTGGACTAGTTTCAACAGGTGATCTGTCCCTGCAGTATGTAACTGCATGTAAACATTAGGTGTATTTTATGGTATGCACTTTCAGTTTACATGTCACAGACAAAGCCCATGAAATCTGGCCAATGCCTGCATGAAATGTTTGTGTGCATTATAAATCTCTCCTCAATGCTCTGAAATATGTGTGGCTGTTTTTTACATGTAAGCCCACTTTTAAAGCACTTCAGAAAGCAGGTTTTTTCATTCTTGAGCTACCAGGAACAAAGTCTTGAATCACAGAACAATGGAATTGTACAATTGGAAGGGACCCAAGGATCATCTAGTCCAGCCTCCTGCAATGCCGGAATCTCAGATCAAGTACACATGGCAGATGGTCACCCACCTCTGCTTAAAAGGCTCCACGGAAGAAGAGTCCACCACCTCTCATGGGAGTCCATTCTACTGTCAAACAGCTCTTTCCTTCAGAACATTCTTCCTGATGTTTAGTTGGAATCTCCTTTGTTGTCTCTTGAAGCTAAGGGTTTGGGTCATGTCCTCCAAAGCAGGAGAAAACAAGCTGGCTCCATTTTCCATGTAACAGCCTTTTAGATATTGAAACTAATATTGAGAGCACTGGTAGCAGAACATCAGTGGGACTCTTGTAAGTGACCCCTCCCCTCAGTATCTTTGATCCAGTAGAGCATGCCAAAGAAGTCAAGGGTGCATGCATATAATCTGCTTTTTTTTAAAATAAAGCAAAATAAAAGCTGAAATCCACCTAACCAGCTGCTTGGTAGAGAAGGTAGACTAAGGCTGCCTATAGACCAACCCATTTGTGGTGCAAAATTTAGCTTTTCTCAATCCAGAATGATGGGTGCTTGTTCTCATAATGTTGCTTTTGATCTAGATTGATTTTAGATCTTTCTGTCCACAAGGGTGGGTGTGGTTACTTGATTCTCATTTGAAAACCCTCCCCTTGATTAGGTTTCCATGCTGTTTCCTCCCAGCACATGCCCCAGGTGAAGAAGGAAGTGGTGATTGTGGTCTTGGCACATGCCCACCCACGATGTCGTTCGACAGGGACCACCTGCATTGCTGGGACCACCTACATCTGTCTTAATCTGCTTTCAAAAGGACACACTGCAGGCCAATGCAGAATCAAACTGCAATGAGCTTTTATTTTTGGAATGAAACCAGCTTCTCAAGAGACACTCTGGGTGTCAAGAAATATATACAATAGATCAGGATTATGTGAGGACTGTATAGGGGAAAAAATAGCCAATCAGTCTTCATTAAGCCCACAATAAAAGGTTTGTACACAGGCTAAACCTAGCCTCTACTCTCTAACAGTTTATGTTAAGGATTCCAGTTTTCTTTTTCTTTTTTCCTCTTTTCTTTTCATGGCTTTATTGCTTGCTTCTGCTAGGTGGATTTAGGCATATAGATTATATTGAAAATTGGCTGACCTTGTGATGCTCAAACCACTTCCACTGGATTAGTCTCATTAACATCAAAGCTATTCAAACTGGAGGAAGAAATTTGAATAGTGAAACCTTTCTTCTCAGCATGTATTTATTACACATCACACCAAAGCAGTTTTGTGTGGGATCCTTGTGGAGTAACATATTCTAACCATTTCCACTAGACAGAACTTCATGAATTCCTTTATAGGTGCATTTCTCCATTTCC
This sequence comes from Podarcis tiliguerta, assembly GCF_965153285.1. Classification (NCBI taxonomy): domain Eukaryota; kingdom Metazoa; phylum Chordata; class Lepidosauria; order Squamata; family Lacertidae; genus Podarcis; species Podarcis tiliguerta. The sequence continues at coordinate 58,194,670 of NC_139538.1, forward strand.
ACCACTACAGAGGGAAATGGGATTGTCTTTTCTTAATATGACTACAGTTGATCTTACAGGAAACTTTGTATCTCTAAAGTAATGTCAGAGAAAAGCTCCAATCTTCAGAGTTTCTCTACAGTGAGTGAACAGGATTGCCCCCCTCTCCATTTCATACATCATTTACGACTTGCCACAGTGATTCTCCAAAGTCGGCATATATCCCACAGACAAAAGTACCAAAGAAATAGAAATAAAAAGGCTTTTTTAAAAAGAGACGGGGAAGCTCAACTAAGGCATCATGCGGAAAGCATGTTGTGCCAATTTCCTTCAACTACATCACAATGAAACTGCTTGAAATCCTATACAGCACAATTAGCCCAGAAGCAAATTAATTTCATTTCTACAGCAAGGTGCCAATAGAACTTTACAATTCTAATGGTTAGAATCCTTTGTGTGCAAATTGTTTGTTCATGTCTCTCTGAGGTTGCATCAGACCATTCAACGGCTGCTGGCTAATAAGTCTGTAAGAGGGTTCAGTTTCAAAAACATCAAGCATAATGAAAAGGAAAATCGAAGAGATGCTGACCATAATGAGTCCTTCAAATCTCAGGGGCTCATCAAGTTATTTTAGTTCATTGGTCTAAATTCAATACTCAGCTGCCCTTTCCCCCTTTGTTTGAAACAGTACTTCTTTGTAAAACCCTGGAATCTTATTTACAAAGCTGGGTAAAAAGTTTTGTAGATGGACTATACTTTATTAAGTAAAAACAGACACTAGGCTTGCCCCCAAGTGTTGAAGGTGAAATAGGAGAAGCATCATTATCAATAGCCAACAACAGAAACATTCAACAGTAGGTTCAGGATTCAATTTCTACTGACCTTTCCTCATCCCTCTCCTTTAAGCCACATCCACACTATCCATTTAAAGCAGTATTATCATAGTATCAGAGAAGCATAAAATTGTAGAATTTAAAGAGACCCCAAAAGTCATTTAGTCCAACCCCCTGCAATGCAGGAATCTCAACTAAAGCATCCATGATAAAGGGCCATCTAACCTCTGCTTTAAAAGCTCAAAGGAAGGAGACTCTACCACATGGGTAGGCAAACTAAGGCCCACGGGCTGGATCAGGCTCAATTGCCTTCTGGTTTTGGCCCGCAGATGGTCCTGGAATCACCACGTGGATTGCCAGTGTGTGCGTTCTTTCCACCTCCCTCCCTCTCCCTCACACGGCAGTGCTGTCTCCTCCCTCCCTCCTCCTGGCTTCTCCCCGCCCTGCCTAGAGGAGGAAGGGGGCTAGGCTTTGTTGGCGCCAGCAGCAGCAGTGCTCGAGCGGCCACCATTTTAAGCAGCCCCTCTCTGGAGCCCTTTTGCATGCCGCTCATCATCCCTCCGCCACCGCCAGCCCCTGCCGCTTGCAGGACACAGGTAAGCAGCCACTGGGGCTCGTGGTGCTGTTGCATCATTTTTTTCAAAATATAGTTCAGCCCCCCACAAGGTCTGAGGGACAGGGGACTGACCCCCTGCTGAAAAAGTCTGCTGACCCCTGGTCTACCACTTTCCAAGGGAGTTTGTTCCACTGTCAATCAGCTTTTGCCACCAGAAAGTTCCTCCTCATGTTTAGTTGGAATCTCCTTTCTTGTAAATTGAAGCCATTGGTTTGGGTCCTGCCCTCCGGAGCAGAGCTTGCGCCATCTTCCATGTGACAGCCCATTATATATTTGAAGATGGCTATCATCTCTCCTCTCAGTCTCCTCTTCTCCAGGTTAAATATACCCAACTCCCTCAAACTTGTAGCTCTGTCAAAATGGATTCGGCTGACATGACTTGTTTTTGAGAGACCCATGCTGTGTCTTAGTAATGCCAACAACAATTTCAATTCTCTTTAAAAACTGTCATTTGCCTCCAGTGTTAACTTGCCCACAATGATGCAATGGAGATTTTCATGTGTACTTGCACAGTATCTATGATGTGGCCACATTAGAATACTGTGTACAGTTCTGCCCACCTACCCTCTAAAGTGATATTGTAAAGTTGGGAAAAGTCTAGAAAAGGGCAAAATTATCAAGGGGGCAGAGCACCATTTGGGTTGCAGTTAAGGCAGCAAAATGTCATGGGTCAAGACTGACCAAAAACACACCCTCACTACTTCCTCGCATCCTCATGGTAGATTTGCTCTATTTTCTAACCACCAACATCATCTTGAATATTGTATTGCAGATGGAAAAAAAATATGAGCATATGACAGAAGAGAGCTTGGGTGGAAATATAAGGAAAGGTTATACACACAAACATGTTGGCATTTTTACAAAACCAAGCCATGAAAACATTCAGTATCATCATTTCTAAATAGTGACATTGTAACAGCCATAAGATGCCATTGTCCATGCTCTATAACCAAAGAAACCACTTGGAAAGCGAGGAGTCAATTTCTGCTTTCATTTACGTCATCATTCATTTGACCAAGCCTAGCTGTTTCCAGACCTTTAAAGTGGTCATCATGCAATTGAGTTTTAATTCTTCATTAAAAAATAATAATCTACCAAGCTATCAGCTGTGTTCCCTACTTCTTCCCACTAGGTTTTCTGTGTCGTTTTCATGAAAAAACTGCACACTGCCAACCTTCATAAATGAAATACAAAACTGTATTAACTTCCATGGTGTCTCAATTTAGTACTTCTAGATTTTCATGTTTCAAATTAGGCAGCCATAATAGGTAAAGCAATTTCCAGTGTTTCTTTTATCAGACTTAATTTGAATTACAGCTTCTTCTTTTTCAAAAGAGTATTATTATTATTATGGGCTGCCCATTATAAAAAGCAATAATTATTCCACTTTTGCATATGCATGTGACTTGGTGTTTCTCTTGACAGATTTTCAGGAAACTTCTCCAGTTTCACAAATTTAATTAGTACATTGGATTTCAAGTTATATACAGCAGATGGTGTGCCTTAGATGATGATAGACTATTGATGACCCTACGTAGTGCAAGTGATAATTGATTGAAGGGAGAAAATGTGTGGGTAAGCAAGATAGAAAGTCAAGAAGATTTAATCACAGTTTGAAGAAGAAGAATTAAAAGTATTGTAATCTAATGGATGAAATTGTCAGTATGATTGGTTTCCTTTTGTAATACAGAGAACTGCAATAAAAACAGGAATATGGTAGAGATTAATGAATCTGCAGTGCCAACTTTCTTGTGGAAGATGTGTATTCCTTGGACAACAAGATAGATTAATGTTTCAGTCTAAGGATAACTTTTACTGAAAGTAATAAATGATAGCTTCAAATGATAGAATGTACTTTGATCAGAATGCTAAGAATGAAGCCAGCAACAGAAGGAGCTGGTAGAGTCCCAAAGCATACCTTGCAAGTAGAAAACAAGCATACCTGCTCCTCATAGTGCCGAGTCCCCCTTCTTAGGATAGGGGGTGTAGAATTCATGGGCCTCCAGATGCTGTTGGAACACAACTCACATCATGAGTTACCACTGACCATTCTGGGTGAGGCTGATGGCAGGCGGAATCTGACAGCATCTGAAAACTAAAAGTTCCTCACCTCTGATTTAGGTGATCATTTAAAATATGACCCACCATCTTTAATAACAATAAGTCCTCTTCTGGATCAGACCAGGGGTCCATGTAGTCTGGCATCCTCTTGGCAACAGTAGCTGGTCAGATGCTTCTGGAAATCTTACATGCAGGGCAAATGTCTTCTCCATTCTATCTCCATTCTCTTCTCCCCTTTCCACCCCCACCTATTCAGCAACTTGGAATTGTTGAATCTGAAAGAGTGCCTTGTTCAGCTTGAGCCTTACAGTCTTCATCACAGGTGTGCCTGGTGCCTCCTTTGAAATCCCCCTTATTTTGCTCAGCATGTCACCTTGCTGATTTTAATCATGCATATATATATTTTAATTGTTCCTGCTGGTTTTTACAGCTTTTGGATATGTTGTTTTTGTTGTTATTTACTATTCTGCTGCCTTTCTCTTTATGGATATAATTAGAACTACTCTGAGAACTTAAGCTGCTCTAAAAGTCTTAAGCTAAAAAATGGCATATAAATGTTCGGAACAAATGTATGCATGAGATAAATATACTCTGGACTGAGGTTCCACTCATCTATTGTGCCTAAAATCCATTGATGGCATAGCCTCTATTTATGTACCAACCCCTATGTCAGTTGCTATTAATACATCTCCTTTAGGTCAAAGTTTGTGATATAAATGTTTTGAATGAATGAATGAGAAGGGTACAGGGAAACTGAAGAGACATCTCATTCCTATGAAGCACTAGTGTGATTAAGGCAGCTATTAAGATGTACGCAAGTTAACTATCAAATCACTAGCCAAGCCATCTGAGCTGTGGAGATTTCTCTAATATCCAGGTGGGATGCATTATGGTGCCCATACTTTTCCAACCTACTGCTGGTATATGGCCACTCACTCAAAGCTGTGAAAGGACAAGTCCTGAGAAAATTTGGTTGGAAATCTACTTAATATGACACCAGAAGGTCCTCAACCCAGAAGTAATCTTTTTATCTCAAAGTTTCCTTTGATTCTTTGCTCATATGTTCTTGTGTTGTATATGGGGGGGGGGGGGAATGGGCAAGATTGTTTGCCCTTTCTGCTGTGTCTGTTTGCTTCTTGCTTCTATGCTTTTTCTCACCCTTGCTGGTTTTTTCTTTTCTTTTAGACCTCAGGTACAAGCTTGGTTTCAGTTCAAGATAACTGTATGTTTCAAAGTTGTGATAGCTCACTGTTGAATTTTTAAAGAGTTCTTGGAAGCCACATCTCTCTGATTTAGACTCCAATGTTGTGAAGTCTCCTGTTTTCTAAAAGCTGATAGCAGCCCAGGCAGCTTGTGAGGTGAGGATAGATGGGATAGAGAAGGAGAGAAAGGCTGTGGAAATCCTTTTATCTTTGGTCATTTTCCAGCTCGGAATCATTCTCCCAAAGCTTCTTTCCCCCCTATCTGTTTGGTGGCTGTGCTGTTGGTAGAGAAGGAGATATAGAAACTTCTGCAACTGAAAATGCAACCTCGGGAGGGTTGATTTTGACCTGGAATATAACCAGGATTTGGGGTGGGGATGGGGATGAGCAAGCAGTATACTACTAGTAACATCTTATTTAAATAATCATTTTTCATGCAAAGTTTATTGTATTAAAGTTGTAATTTTTAGCTGTTTAATGTACTGCCCATAACATTCCCCCCCACTGTATTTTTTCACTCTGTTGATTTCTCTTTTATTTTTGAATACAGCTCCCCCCACTTAACTGAGTATATCATGTTAACTTTCTGACTTGCTACCTTTCCCCTCCCCCTGGAAATTTACACTGCTGTCAACAGCGTTTTCTCCGTCATGAAATTTATAGGCCTGCATTCACGTTCAAATATTTCTTCTTATTTAAATTCCCACTGCTTATTTCCTGGCTGTTACTAATTGTCCCATCTAATCCAATCCTATCTAATTTTATTTGTTTTAGCCCTGGGCAATAGCAAAGTTACAGATAAACATACATGCAAAATAAGGCAAACTGATGCTGGTGGAGAAAATTATATAAATGAGAATTCATGAAGATCTAGAGTAGAGATCCCACTTTCCTTCCTTGCTAAGCAACGTTCCATAGTTAGATTCATTTTATAGCAAAATGAAATAAAATGAACATGATGAAAAGTGAACAACACACCAAACTATACCCCAAACAATGAGAATCCCATACAAATTTGTATAAAGCCTTAAGACCTTCCCACCAGGTCCCAAGGACCCAAAGAATGCCAAGAGGTCTCTTATCTCCTAGTGAACCCTCATGCTCAGCCCTCTCAGCCTGGGTATGGAGTTCTTGTCATCATAGGATCCTTTCTTAATTTGAAATTCCTTCCTCTAAAGCAACAATGTCCAACCAGTTGACTGTGATCTACAGATAGATCACCAGGGTTCTCCAGGTCGATTGTAGGAGTTAAAAAAGAGATTGCCCGGTTGCTCCTGAGCAATCGTGATGCCCCCGCCCCCGGTGCTATGTCCCATCGGCGCCGTTGACGGTGCTGTTAAAGCTTTTATTCTCTTCGTCTGCTGCAGATTGTGGGAAGGAGGGAGGGGTGTGGCCTGTTGGGTCAGCAAATTTATGCAACCCTTCCCCAAAAAAGTTCAACAACTGTGGTCACCTCCTGCTATAAGAAGCTCAAAATCTCTTGCCCATCCTTATTAAGAAAACCTCAACAACTCTGGTCTCTCCCCCTAAAAAAAGCTCAGTAACTATGGGCAATGACAGTGGGTAGATCACTGCCAGTTTTATTATATTGGGAGTAGATCGCAGTCTCTATAGAGTTGGATGTGCATGTAATTCATATATAACCTACCTCCAGACCAGCTCCTGCATCTTGTCCATTCTCTAGCTCACTCCTAAGGTGGTTTATGACACTCCACAGAATTCCTTTACAGTATGTGTCCCTTTGTCTCCCAGGGAGAAATCTTGCCCAATTATTTTAGTTTTGCTACCTTCCTCCCATCCTTCAAATATTTTGGTGCCAATTCCTTCCTCCCTTCCCTGTCTTCACAGGACCTCTCTTATCTTTGTTTATCCCTTCACAGCCTTTGTTTACATGTCCTCTTTTGCTTTCAGCCTCCCAGTCCTTTATTTCTCTCTGAGTTTATATCCAGAAACATTCAACTACATCCAGTCCCTTCTGAGTGCATCTCAAGTTCTCCTGTTCTCTTTCCTTCTGCTTACTCTCCCATGGACCTTCTCTAGCTGCTGCTCTGCAGTCTATGTCTTTACTTAAAGGCCTGTCAAGTCTCTCTTCTTTTTCTGCAGCATGGCTCTGTCCTGCCCCTTTTGAGTTCCCTTTAATTCCTGGGATTGGCGCAACCTTTGATTTTCCGACCATGAAGTATGTCAAAACTGTGCTTGCATCGGTTTAATTCCTTCATCCCAGCCACACACTCTTTTCTGGTGTTTATGTTCCGTCCTCACTTGCCATTGTCCATTTTTGGAATTGTCCAGCTGTGGATGTAGAGCTTCATCATTTCCCCAATCTTGGGTTTTATTTATCTGTGTGGAACTTGCAGGATGATGGTGATGAGGGGAACCATACCCACACCCCTCAAGACTTTCTTGGAAACCTACAAGGTCTCCACCATGAGTTAGTAACACATTTCTGCCACCTTTCTAAATCCATGAACATGGCACATCTGCTTTACCAAAAGCATGAGTGAGGAAAACAAAGAGTAAGCAGTCATGTGCACACTCTCAGCTTTCAGTTTGCGCTATTAAAATTTGAACGATAATGATATGTCAGACTTTGCCATCCATTCTGTGAAAGCTTGTCAGATTTCATTTATTCAGCTCATAATAGTCATTAATTCTCTAGCATTACAAGAAAATAACCTGCATGGAATTTCAGGTGATCCTTGGAGTTTGTGTAACAGAAATGCCTCTATGCTCAGTTGCCAGCCACTGGTACAGAAGTTGCTCAATAACAAACTGAATGCCTGTATTCTTATTTAAATTGTGGCAGCACAGTAGGATTTTAATGGTGGATGAAAAATGCATAAAATGCTGGGAAACTTTAAAATAGATCTGCTATCTACTCAAAAAGAAACAAACAACTCCCTCCCCCTTTTTTAAAAAAGCCCCAAGGTGTGCGACTATTCATATACTTAGAATATCCTGACAATGAAACATGCTACTTCTTTTACTTTGGGAAAATATGTTGTTGTTGTTCTGAGGAACAAATGATAATGTAGTTTAAAGGCTGATTGCTGCCACCAGTGTAATTTATTGGTTTCTCTCATAATACCTGCTGGGAAAGCAAGTAAGAATAGACACAATGGAATTTCCAGCAGTAGTCATTACTCCTTGTGTGGTGATAGGATCGGAAGCTAACATGCAATAACAGCAGTTGCGTTTTAATGTTTTTGCTATGATAGAGGACACAGGAGTGGGTAAGTGGCAAGAATTGATTTGTACACAGTAAAACCATGTGAGTCTTCCCCTCTTGACCCACACATGGTGCCATGTTGGTATTGCCAGTGTATGCTGTTTGGTGTGTTGCTATTATTACACATTTACTGAAATGTCCTTCATGAATGAGCATGATCTGCAGGCACTAACAATGTACTTTTCACAATAGGCTGTCACGATTTTGAGACATGCAAAAATGTGTTTTTCAGTGCTCCTTGCTTTCCAAGCTATGAGCTGACTTACTAGCTCATGGGACTGTGCCATTAATTAATGTCGCATTGATCCAACCTAGATGGTTAATGGGCTGATTCCCAGAATGTTTCGTAAGGTCTTTGGAAGAGCCTTATATCATAGAAGAGCTGTTAGGTTTTGCTTGCTAGGGGACTTCCCTATTTGTCCAAGCTACTATTAATGGAGAAAGTATTTTTGTTCACAGGCTTGCCTTGAAGCCAAGTAGCCTTTGCTCCTTGCATTCAAATCTGTGAGCTGGTTTAGTAGCTCATGGGACCAGGGCATTAATTTATGTCACATTGATTTAACCTAGCACACAAATGGGATCAGAATGGAAATGCACATATTTGCTTTTACAATCCATAATGCATTTTGATTTCTTGCTCCATAAAGTATTGATATTGACAATACGCATGGTATCAAAAAGAAATTCAATTGAAATACTTTCTTCAGAATGCCCAATCGCACATTGCATTGCTTTAATTTACATACCATTGCATGTGCACTAAGCATAACTAAAGTTGATCCCCTGAAATGCAGAGTGTCAGAGAATCAGCAAAAGGATAAATTAGATTGGGTGTTTGTCATCAATTCATATACAGTGCTTGTTCCCTACATAATTTATATTACTTACGCTTTGCATTTATTTGGTAAGAGGAAAATTATAATCATGCAGAAGCCACAGCTCATCTTGCCTGCAAAGATTAATCTAGTAAAAGCATGTCTAAGATGGGCTAAGTGAGAAACAGCTTTCTCCAACATCTGAAACAATGAACAATGCTAGTTTTCCAACTGCGCTACACATCCTCTGTGTTTAAATTAATAACTTTGAATCAGTTGAGAAAGCTAACACAGTGCATCATGAAGCTTGTCTTCCTCTCGTGGTATAATAATGTCTCATACTCTGATTGTATTGCACTATGGGATGTGAAACGAACCTTAATTAATATTCTTTCAACTACAATATCTATCACTGTCATATTGGTCTAATATTCATGAGATACCAAGGACTGGATTAATGAATGGAAAACTAAAAGAATACTACGATCTCTTCAGCCTGTTATTTGATGGGATGTTTAACCCCTTATTTTCTGCTACTCCAAGCAAGTTGCTTGTCTTTATGCATTTTTAGTTTTTCGCTATGGGCATAGGGATTCCTTATTCATTTTAGTCTATCCTTTTGTGCTCTCCCCCAAAAGTAATCAGTTCACATTTTCAGGTGTTCCATGTGCACATGGGAATGCATGACAAGATGAGGACCAAGGCAACTATGTTTCAAAACAGGCACCAGAGCTTCAAAATTTGTCATGTTCACTTAAAACTTACTTTTGAAGAAGAAGAGTTTGGATTTGATATCCCGCCTTTCACTCCCCTTCAGGAGTCTCAAAGTGGCTAACAATCTCCTTTCCCCTCCTCCCCCACAACAAACACTCTGTGAGGTGAGTCGGGCTGAGAGACTTCAAAGAAGTGTGACTGGCCCAAGGTCATCCAGCAGCTGCATGTGGAGGAGTGGAGACGCGAACCCGGTTTCCCAGATTATGAGACTACCGCTCTTAACCACTACACCACACTGACTCCAATTCTTTTCTTAATTCGAACAAGCAAACACTTGATTTGCATTTTTAATACCTTAAACTTGTGGTCACTTTGGAGCCTAAGAAAGAGGGTATATTACACACAGAAACAAACTGATTAGGTAGAATAATAAATAGATACTTCTTACGAACACGTTTCCAGATTAATATATTTCAGTTGGAAAACCTGTTATAATAAAAGTTGTCATGAAGAACAGTGCTTCCTAATAGGGCATGATATAGAAAATCTGACAGTGTGCACTCATAGGTAAAATCAGCTTTTCAAAATTTTCTCTGCTATGTGCAGTAAATAATTGTTGATGCCCATGGTGAATAAATAAAAACTCTTGCTCACAAGGGCTGGAGTTTTGCAATAACAGCTGACAAAGGAAATACACGTTTGCAAATAACGTAAGCTGAAATAAAACACTTTTCAGTTGACCTACTCTAAAAGTCATTAGCTAGCAGTATGCTGACAGCATGGAAAAAATAATATTCTGGAGATTTTTATTAGTTTTTCAAGAGAGTTACATTTAAAGCTAGGGCCAATTTATTCAGTTATCTCCCCAATGATCTAATGGACTCCTAATGATCTCATATTGCAGTGTTTTGATGGTGGTGCCTTGTATATTTCAGCTTCAAGCTCATAAAATTCAGTGTTCATACTGGAAATCATGTGCCAAGTTGCTTGTTAATGAAGATAGATGTTTTCTGTCATTTAACATCCAGTCAATTATATGTGTACCTGGGATAAAAGGATTCTTGCTAGTCGCTATAAACATGATGGCATAAATAAATTCTGACTTAGGTTAATGGATAGGTTATCTCATTTAGTCAGGTGTTACTTAGAGTAAAGTAAGATCTGCAAAAACACCCTGGAATAAAGATAGGAGAAAGTATCTGAATTTATGGCAGGCCACAAGTTTATTGAGTACCTACAGGATAGTCAACTCAACTCTGAACTTTTAGTGGGGTACCATAGAATATAGACTCTACGTTTTTGCCCTTACCCATAGAAATTCCACCCTAGATGTGTTCTTGGCACAGCTCAATAATTGGGGTGTTCCTTAAAAAAGCTCAGCAACTTTCAGGGTCTTCTGGTTTTTCGTTTTTGAAATATGGCAACCCTAGTGATGGGGCACCACTGCTCATCCAACCTCTGGTCAGTCACATCATTGCTGTTTATCAGGAGGAAGAGAGTGAAGGGTGAGACAACTGTGAGGTTGACAAGATGCAGGCACAGCAGTGGAACCAATCCAGTGCTCCGCCAGTGTGGTTGCACCATGCCAACCCTCTCACCCCTTTCCCTCTACTGCCCAGTAAGCAGTGGTGATATGACCAATTGGAGGGAAATCTTAGGGAAATCCCAGCAACTCCTCAAGCTGCTCAGCATTTAATTACTTCCTTGCCTCTCGGTCTCTAGTCAGGGAGTTGAGGGAGCTGTCTGCATTTCCAGCATGAGGAAAATCACTTGACTACAAGTGGAAGCTTTTCAGTGAAGACCCTTCTGGCCCAGGACTGAATCTAGTGACCCATTCTAGACATTTTTATTTATATAAATACTTCCATATTGAAATTTCATTTTTATAATATCAAAATGCTTTACAAACAATAAAAACCACATAAAAAGGTCAAAATGAATCATTGGATTTGGACAGGAAGACACAGAAGGCTTCCTGCTCCAGCTAAGTTTTGCTCAAGCAATAAGGGCTTTCTGAGCTCTGAGTAGGTTGACCAGGTTCTCCACCTGAAAGTCAAGTTCCAAGTTTGTAACTGCAGCCAATAAAAGAAATCAAGGGGGGGGGAGGAGATATTCAAGAATAATTTTACACCCCAGAGTTGATGTTCAGTTTTTCCTTTTCTTTCTGTACTCCTACTTAGCAGTAGTTTGAAGACGTCAAATGAAACTTTTAGAACATGAAAGAAACCATGAAGACTAACCATATGGCAAATCATCCGAGTGTGGCTTCCATTAATAACCTCATTGCAGATTCATAAGAGACTGTGCCAATTAGCTTGTATTCTCAAAACATGCTGAGAATGGACCTCATCGAGTGAATTACTTTGAGCCTCTCTCCTCTTTTGACCTTGGGGAAAAAAATATTGCACTTTGTGCAAGTATATCATGTGGGTGATATTAAAATTAACTCTCTGGCATCCAATTCTTACATTAGATTACAAAAATTGAGTGCCAGAGAGTAGTAAATCTAGTTTTCAACACACAACCACAATGTTATATGCATGCTTACTCTTACATAAATCAAAATGATTTCAAAGAACCTTACTCCTGAATAAATATGCTTTGCATTGCATCCTAAATCTGAGAATTGAATGACAGAATTGTTAAACTGGATGAAACAGGAATGCAATTTGGCCACACATTGATTGAAGCAAGGTAATCTGCACATATGTACATCCCTGACAAATATTCCAATATTGCCCAGATTTTAGTATGCCAGCAAGTGAGATGACAGCACGTGCAATGGATCAATATCTTGCTATTCCCTCAAATTATTCAAAAAATCTGCTTTCAGTAATTCCACTGTACATTAAACCAGGAGGTACTCTATTTATTTGTTTATAGGCCTCGTTTCAAGAAATGTTTTCAATGCACTTTACAACATAAACATCCTCACAAGCCTGTGAGAAAGACCTGAGTCCATCAGTGCTTTCCCCACTTGTGATGCCAAACAGCTGGTATTCAGAGGCCTACTGCCTCTGGCAGTGAAGACAGAATTTAGCCATCATGGTTAGTAGTTATTGATAGCCTTATCTTCCATAAAGATGTCTAATTTCCATTCAATGCAATTCAAAATGGTGGCATCATGACACCTTGTGGGTGTACTCTGTAAACTGCCCATTCCTTCCTTTCCCACATTTCTCCAAATTCCCAACTTGTGAAATGAGGGTGACAGAGTGAAGGTAAAACAGCAGCTGAGAAGAAGCTGTGGGTTACCTCTAGGTTTCAGACTCTCCCTCGAAAGCTTTTGAGCATACCTACAGCCTGCATTGCTGATGAGAATTCTGCCTTGCATCCGTCATGTCCCAGATTCAATCCCTGGTGTGTCCAAGTAGGGCTGGGGAAAGACTCTTGCCTGAAACCCTGGATAACTGCTGCCACTCACTGTACACAATACTGAGTTAGGTAGCCTGGCTCAGTACAAGACAGCATCCTATGTTTCTAACTGCATTTTTCTCATATTCTTCCTTATCAATGAGCATACCACACTTTCCAAACATACCATAGTATGTTTGCATTAATGCAGTAGCTCCATGAACAGCCATAGTCTTCTAGATGTAAACACTATCCTGAGAGGTTATTTCCACATCTTATCCACTTAGCTGATATCTGACCATAACCACCAATGATACACAGGATCTACAGAAGCGTGTAATATGAATAGACTGGGGAAAAGACACACAGTCATAGCATGAATATACTGCTTTAGTTCATTCTAAAGCTACCCTGGTTTCTACAGTGGAGTGTTCTCACCCAAGAGTGATTTCTGGATATGTTCATGAGATGTTCCTATCTAACTGCAGTTCTAAGCTAACAGTTTTGGAGGTTTAGTTGGGGTAGGGAACCTTTCTGGCTCCATGGGCCACATCCTTATCAGGATCAGCCTCACAGGTCAAATTTGGCAGGTGAGTGAGACATCAGACCCATTCTAGACCTGAATGTTTCACCAGCCTGAAGGCAGCATAAGGATCAGGTTTGCTTACCCTGCTCTGCTACATTCCACCACACCAGCTGTGAACATTTTTTGGCTGAGGATGCAATGATGGTTCCACCACTCTATAAAGCCCTGCTAGCAGTGGATGTGGGTTTGGCTTGCACCCTAATACACCACATATTTTCTTAACAGAGGTCCAAAGTTTAAATAGTGCTAACTTGGAATTGCCACAAAATCTGAGGACCGGTTGTATTCATCATTATCATTTGTAGGCCCCCCAAATCTGTATACCAATAAAAGATGCAACTTCTGAAATAATATCTAGTTCTTTCTTTTGGCATGAATATACATAAAGTCATCCATAACAGCAACAAAGCAGAACAGATTTCACACATGCATTCTGCTGCTTGCATTACTGCAAGTTATCTTCTATGTCCACAATGGAAGTTAAGCCACAGAGATCCACTACATCGTTCGACATGCCTATTGGCATTATACAATTACAGTACACAGTGCTTTCTAAGGAGATTGTGTTAAACTCTTGACTTTTTTGTGGTCTGTGATATTCTTTGAGATGTGCAGCCCTTCAGATTTATCATTAAAACCAAGCAATATACAAATCATTTGCCAATGTAATCATTCATCCTTTAACGGTAAGTCAGATAACCAATGCATCCTGGATAAGCTTCGGCTTGCATCTGTGTGACAGATAAGAAATTCCATTGGACAGGTTGCATCTATGATAGACAGAAGTAATATCTCCAGCAACAGGAGTACTCAACCATTTAAGTCTCTATAAAGTTAACACCTTCCAAGTAAACAGGTTTTATGCAACAAAGAGCTTATGAGAAAAATCTCACAAAATGTTGTATAGGCATATCTTACAGTTTGCTTCACAAAAACTCAGGAAATGTGAGAATATTGTGCAGAGTAAGGGCTAAACTGCTGGCCACGTTATATGTCCGGATTGGCCTTTAACAAATAAAAAGCCCAACCTCTTCCCCAGCCTTATTTAAATCATGGGCAGATGACATGGTGGAACAGCACCACCACTCACCTGAGTTCTGGTCGGTAGAGGCAGGTAGAGGCAGAGAGGTGAGGTGGCAGGGAGGTCTGTGTGGTGCAAATGCACCAGCAGGAGCACCAAATGGCGCTTACTTTGCTGCCACCTCACCCTTCCTAGTAAGCATGATTGACCAGTGGCCAGGTGAGAAGTGCGACCCCACCATTACCAGTTTAAATGGAAGTTTTGAAATGACCTATTATATACTATAGAGTTGGGAAAGGTTCAGAAGAGGGCAGCCAAAATGATCAAGGGGGTGGAGTGACCAAGCAGGCTTTCTCCCAGGAAGACATTTATCTGACAATGTGAGGAATATAATAGACATATTGGAATTTTTGGAGGAAAAAATAAATACAAAAGCAGTTTTGATATTTGTGGATGCGGAGAAGGCCTTCGATAATATTTCTTGGAGTTTTTTGAAGAAGAATCTCCAAGGTATGGGGGTAGGCCAAGAATTTGAAAATGGTATAAGTGCAATCTATTCTGAACAAAAAGCTAAACTAATTGTAAATAATGTAATAACTGAGGAGTTCAGAATAGAGAAAGGCACACGACAAGGTTGCCCAATTTCCCCTTTGCTTTTTATATCAGTCCTGGAGGTGTTGCTGAATATGATTAGAAAGGACCAATTGGTTAGAGGGATACAGGTCGGATCTAAACAATATAAATTAAGAGCATTTGCAGATGATTTAGTTTTGACATTGCAGGAACCAGAATCCAGTGTAAAAAGAGTCTTAGAATTGATTCAAGAGTTTGGTCGATTGGCAGGGTTTAAACTAAACAAAGTTAAAACTAAGGTTTTGACAAAGAATTTAACAGAAACTGAGAAAGAAAAGTTTCAGAATGAGACAGGATTGACAATAGTGAAAAAAGTGAAATACCTGGGAATTACTATGTCTGCTAAAAATGGGAACTTATATAAAGATAACTACGATAAATGTTGGTCGGAGATAAAGAAAGATCTAGAAATATGGTCTAATTTGAAACTCTCGCTAATGGGTCGCATTGCTGTGATAAAGATGAATGTATTGCCAAGAATGTTGTTTTTATTTCAGACGTTGCAGATTATAGACAAAATTGACTGTTTCAGGAAGTGGCAAAAGGACATATCTAGATTTGTCTGGCAGGGCAAAAAGCCAAGGATAAAATTTAAAATATTAACTGATGCTAAGGAAAGAGGGGGCTTTGCCCTGCCGGACTTGAAACTTTACTATGAAGCAGCAGCTTTTTGCTGGTTAAAAGAATGGCTACTTCTGGAAAACACCGACATATTGGACTTAGAAGGATTTAATAATGCTTTTGGTTGGCATGCATATCTATGGTATGACAAGGTTAAAGTGCACAAAATGTTTAAAATCCACATTGTCAGAAATGCACTGTTTAAAGTTTGGATGAGGTATAAAGATTTGCTTGAAAATAAGACTCCAAGGTGGTTGTCCCCAATGGAAGCAAAAGCACTAAAAAAACTCAATATGGAGGCCAATTGTTAGAACCTAAAACTAAGATTCTGTCAAGAATGTATAACTTGCTGTTGAAATGGAATACACAAGATGAGGAAGTGAAATCAGTGATGGTTAAGTGGGCCCAAGATTTGGGTCATAACATAATGTTTGCTGACTGGGAAAGGTTATGGACCACTGGTATGAAATTTACAGCATCTAATGCCTTAAGAGAGAATATTATGAAAATGATATACAGGTGGTACATGACACCAGTCAAGCTTGCAAAAATCTATCACTTACCTGACAATAAATGTTGGAAATGTCAAGAGGCTGAAGGTACATTCTTCCACCTTTGGTGGACGTGCCCAAGGATAAAGACATTCTGGGAGATGATTTATAATGAACTGAAAAAAGTTTTTAAATACACATTCTTGAAGAAACCAGAGGCCTTTCTCCTGGGTATGGTTAGCCAACAGGTGCACAAGAAGGATAGGACATTTTTTATGTATGCTACAGCAGCAGCAAGGATACTTATCGCACAGTATTGGAAGACCCAACAGCTACCCACACTGGAAGAATGGCAGATGAAAGTCATCGACTACATGGAATTGGCAGAAATGACCGGCAGAATCAGAGACCAGGGTGAAGAGACGGTGAAGGAAGACTGGAGAAAATTTAAGGACTATTTACAGAAACATTATAAGATAATGAACGTTTGATGACATCGGATTGAGGGCGGATGGGTATTTGGGAAAAAGTGAATAGAGAAAGATTTAATATTTTGTCAGACTTAAGGAAATGCAACCATTTACTAGACTTTAAGAGTATTAGAAAATTAAAATATGATAGAGGAAAAGAATTTGCAGACAGAATATTTGATTTGGAATACAGAGAAGGAAGGTCTGGGGAAGTCGGAGAAAGAAGTCAATGTAAAGAATATAAGGAGACAAAAATTGTTCTTAATATGTTTATTTTCTTTGTTGTATTTTTGCTGTTTTGTGTTTGTGTGTTGTAGTATCTATTTTTCTGTTTTTTCTGTTTTTTCTTTTTCTTTTACCTTTAGGTGCTGTTGTGAGGTGGTTTGTTTATTGCTGTTTTAAGTTTTTGTCATAAAACTCAATAAAATATTATTTAAAAAAAAAAAAAAGGGGGTGGAGTGACTCTTCCTTGAAGAAAGGTTGCAGTGCTTGGGAGGAAGAGTTGAGTAAGTGGTGACATTGTAGAAGCTTATGGAATCATGCATGGCCTGGAGAAAGCAGAGAGAGAACAGTTTTTCTCCCTCTCTCATAACACTAAGGCTTGTGGACTTCCAACGAAGCGAAATGTTGGAAGATTCAGGAGGGATAACAGAACGTAATTTACGCAGCACGTGGTCAAACTATGGAACTCGGTCCCACAGGAGGCAGTGATGGCCACAACTTGGATGGCGCTAAAAGATGATTAGACAAATCCATGGAAGAGAGGGCTGTCAGTGGCTACTAACCAAGATGTCTATGCTCTGCCTCCTCAGTTGGAGGTAGCAATGTTTCTGAATACCAGTTGCCAGAAACCACAGGAGGGGAGAGGGCTCTTGTGATCAGGTCCTCTTTGCTGGTTTCCCAAAGGCATCTGTTTGGCGACTGCGAGAACAAGACGCAGGACTAGACGGGCCATTGGCCTGATCCAGCAGGCTCTCCTTTTGTTCTGATCTCCCCAGAATGCCTCTGGGACTGATGTAGGATCCAGAAGCATTCTAAGGAAATCAAGATGGTGGTGGTAGTTGGAGCAGGCACCTGAGCTAGCGCTTTTCCTTTTAATGTCTGACTGCTCATTTCCACACATCTCTGATGCCAGGCTGCTGATGTTCATCCCTTCTCCCTGGAAGTCTTGTGTCTAGGGATGTAAGGGTGGAACTGGGGAAGAGGGTGGGGAGGCTGGAAGGCATATTCTCAAAGTGCCCATTAAACCTTGTGCTGCCCTTGCATGCATTTGATGTTGTATGTCATTTCTAGAAACCAGAGGTATAGAGATATCTTTTTTGTGACAGTAGTCACTGGTGTGGAATACCCGCATCCCATTTTTTAAAACCAAAAAAAGTACTGGAAATAATAATAATAATAATAATAATAATAATAATAATAATAATAATAATTTATACCCCGCCCATCTGGCTGGGCTTCTCCAGCCACTCTGGGCGACTTCCAACAAAATATTAACATACAGTAATGCATCAAACATTAAAAGCTTCCCTAAACAGGGCTGCCTTCAGGTGTCTTCTAAATGTCTGGTAGTTGTTCTCTTTGACATCTGGTGGGAGGGTGTTCCACAGGGTAGGTGCCACTACCGAGAAGGCCCTATGCCTGGTTTCCTGTAACTTGGCTTCTCGCAGTGAGGGAACCGCCAGAAGGCCCTCGGTACTGGACCTCAGTGTCTGGATAGAACGATGGGGGTGGAGACGCTCCGTCAGATATACTGGACCAAGGCCGTTTAGGGCTTTAAAGGTCAGCACCAACACTTTGAATTGTGCTCGGAAACACACAAGATAGCATTTATATAACCAACCTGAAAAAGCAACAATTAGATCAATACCAGGGACAGTCTAGTTGTGTGTAGGAGACCTTTTGGAAGCATTCCCGCGTGTTTCAGCAGTCTTTCAAAAAAGTGTTTCTTTAACTCTGATTACTCTCTCACACACACTCATTTTGCTCATTCATTGAGACTTGTCACTGGCTTGTCTTCACCTTGCTTATGAGTTCCCTTCCTTCCTTCCTTCCTTCCTGTTTTGTGAAGCGCTTAGTAGTTCAAATTTATAATGGCATTTTTTCTTTGCCTTTCAGTTTTTTTTAAAAAATATGGCTTATCCCCCCCCCCACTGAACTTTAACACATCATTAACTTTTGCTGCTTTGTGCATTTTTCTACAGCTTTTTGCATTTATTACACTGACACTAATACAGTTGTTGCTATCCAATAGTCTGGAACACAAAGGACCAGGCAGTGTCTGGGCTAATAGTCAAAATATTTGTACAAGCTGTCTCCCAATATGAAAGAATGCATAATTTAAAGCAATACTATCCGGGGAAAACATTTTCAACTTGCAATCAAGCAACATGCTCTGACAAAATATGCTCTCAAATCTAGAATGTTGCAGAAATAATCTATTAGTTCCCCACTCAAAAGATGGTGGTGGGATGTTTTATGGTAAGAGAGTATTTATAGAGCATTAATTTACCATATAGTAATGGTAATCAAAAGGGACGTGGGTAGCACTGTGGGTTGAACCACAGAGCCTAGGACTTGCTGATCAGAAGGTCGGCGGTTTGAATCCCTGTGACGGGGCGAGCTCCCGTTGCTCGGTCCCTGCTCCTGCCAACCTAGCAGTTTGAAAGCACGTCAAAGTGCAAGTAGATAAATAGGTACCGCTCCAGTGGGAAGGTAAACGGCATTTCCGTGCGCTGTTCTGGTTCGCCAGAAGCGGCTTAGTCATGCTGGCCACATGACCCAGAAGCTGTACGCTGGCTCCCTTGGCCAATAAAGCAAGATGAGTGCTGCAACCCCAGAGTCGGTCACGACTGGATCTAATGGTCTTTACCTTTACCTAATGGTAATCAAATATTAAGAGGAATCATTATGAATAAGTTAAATAATGTATTTTTGTGTGGTGTAGAGGTTAGGGGGTCGAACCAGCATCTGGAAGACCAGAGTTCAAATCACCACTCAGCTATGGAGCTCACTGGGTGACCTTGGGCCGGTCACTGCCTCTCAGCCTAACTTTCCTTTATTGCATAAAGTATCTGTAGCAGTTACAGAGGCTTAAACCTTTCTCAGTTACTACAGCCTGATATTTAAGGTAGTGGACACTGAGAATTTGAAACAGTAGTTTGCGAAGTCCTGACTCAGTTGACTGAGCTGAGAGATGTATCACCTGTGCTTTTCAGTACATGGGGTTTCCACCACCACCCTTGGCAGCTCTTGTACTGTTGCCCCCCAACTTTGCAAGATTAGGGAAAAGTTGGCAGAGATATGGGTTCCACTCATAATGTTTCCCTGGATGGGTGATCTGTGACCAGTTCCATATATTCCAAATATTAGCACCATCACTATTGCTTGTGACAGTGTTTTATTTTCAGTGCCATAATACCAGCCAAGTCAGTTTGTAGAAATACTGATTTTACTTTCTTAGCTACTTGATAACCCAGTACAGAATCAAGGATCAACTTAAATGTGCATAACTAAGCATTGGACGGTGGCCTAATCCTGGAACTGCTTTTATATTTAGTTTCCTTTTTAAAGAACCAAATCAACAAAAGATCCACTTGCAAGAAAAGTCTGGATTTCCCTCCTCCCCACAAATAGCACCACCTCTAAGGATGGTGACCGACAAGAGAGTTAAAAACGAAGGTTAACTGAAGCTGATGAACAGGGACCCATGAAGGCAGGTCAAAATGAGATTCTGCTGAAAAGCAGCAATATGGGCGGCTTTCATAGGATGTTTCTTTTGTCTGTTGAAAGGGAGAAGAAAGTAGGTGGATTTGTCTCCCATTTTTAAAATGCAGCTGTTTCTACAATCATTGTATTACTTTTAACAATGTGCCCTTTTGCATCTACCACACAAAGCATCCTCAAAGAGCTTGCTGCTACCGAATTATTTCTGTTTGCTACTTCCCTTAAATATTTGTACAGCCCTACCTGATGCCATTGTTTTCCCCAGCTTATGCAAAGTCTGCTTCCAAGGTCAGGTTGGAGT
Source organism: Podarcis tiliguerta (assembly GCF_965153285.1). Classification (NCBI taxonomy): domain Eukaryota; kingdom Metazoa; phylum Chordata; class Lepidosauria; order Squamata; family Lacertidae; genus Podarcis; species Podarcis tiliguerta. Next base: position 58,215,322 of record NC_139538.1, read on the forward strand.
TTCTCCTGGGTTTGAATTCTCGCCTGTTTCCCCTGGTTGTGCCACAGAGAGGTTTGAAGATGAGCGCAAACATCTGTCTTCTTTTGGAAAAGAAGCTCTTAGGTAGTGCGTCAAAGGAAATTTGAAATCCTGCCAGTGGATCAGATGCACCTATTATTTCAGATGGCGGAGGTTTATTGCAGTATAGTACTTTGACTGCTCTTTCTAAAGTTGCCTCCCACACATTCGCAAATTTTTGCTCTAATTGTGGCAGACAGTTCTGGATACTTGTGTTTCAAGATATGCTAAGCAAATCAAATATCATTTCACTATGTAAATAACATTATCACAATGAATTATTCATCTTGTACTCTGATGCACTTTCCTGCCTCTTCAGAAATAGAAATGTACACTTATATAAAATATCTCTCTGAAGACACATTGGAATATTTATGAAAACAATTCATAAAATTAAATCCTGTTAGTTTGAGATTAGTGCTTGACGTTTGTCAGACTAATAACTTTTCATTGCTGGAGGGGACACCCTGACTTTCAATAACGGTAATGAATTCTGTTTGTAAAACATTTTCGACATTCACCATTTTTACTTCTAGAGCTGATAGCAATTCATTGAAAGTTTGTCCAAAATGCTATATATATATAATCTCTCCTCTTTCCTTTGCACCCGACTGGAAGAATCTGTTGCTTCTATTCTTTAGGTAAAGGTAAAGGGACCCCTGACCATTAGGTCCAGTCGTGGCCGACTCTGTGGTTGCAGCACTCATCTCACTTTATTGGCCGAGGAAGCTGGCGTACAGCTTCTGGGTCATGTGGCCAGCATGACTGAGCCGCTTCTGGTGAACCAGAGCAGTGCACAAAAACGCCGTTTACCTTCCCGCCGGAGCGGTAGCTATTTATCTACTTGCACTTTGACGTGCTTTTGAACTGCTAGGTTGGCAGTTATTCTTTATGTAAATCCAAAATAAACAACATAGCAATGTCAGTCCATCACCTTTTGACATGAATTGCTTGATATATTTGATATTTGAAATATTGATATATTTCCTTATAGCCGTGGGTCAGTGGGAAGAAGCCCCCAAGCTCACCCTTGATTGGCTGCAACCACAGTCAAGTCCCAGCAGCTAGTGTGACTGGCAAAGGAGGAAGTGATGTCTTCCCCCAGCTGTGACAAGGCTGGAACATCGGCCCACCCCCACAGCTGGACCAGACTGTAACCACCCTCAAGCCAGCAAGTAAGTGGCTAATAGTGCAAATCTGCCATGAATATAAAGCTTCAGGAGATACAGAAATGTGGGCGGAAAGTATAGTGTTCTGTAGCAGAAGTAAAAGTTTCAGACTTCAAAATAAATAGTTGTTTGCAATTACAATTACCCCAGAGTGTAATTGTTCTCTCTCTCTCTCTCTCACACACACACACACTTGAGCATATATAGACTAAGAAGATAGGAAAAGATTAGACTTTCGAGTTTTGGTGGCCGACTAGCCAATACATCAATCCCAGATTCCTTGCAGAAATAGGCATGATTTAATTTTGCTGTCCTCTCTATTTAGAAGACCAGATATTTTATCTGTTTCCAATAACATTAAGAATTAGCCAGATCTTAGGGAAAAGATCCAAGGGTCATGACAGGTAGCTAAATGAATATTGTACGCCTGTTCTATTTGCTCTTGCAGTAATTAACACTAAGGCAGTCCTCACAGGTATAGATCAGGGAATCCCATAAAGAAGTGAAATTAGATATTGCAAACATTCTTTGCCCCCAGTCATTCAACCATCTAATGTGCTCATCGTGGAAGAGTGGGCCCTCATTTAGGTAAGCACGAATAGGGCCTGCAGCAATGTGGAGTGTGTCTTTTCAAGGTTCCAGGCAGCCATACCTTAGTTTCAGATGTTCCACTTATCATTTCCTTGTTTTACATCCCTCCCCTCCCACCCTGAAGACACTCGTCATTCTGCGGCTGCTGAGGATGCTCAGTCTTCATTGGGCTGTGTTGGGAGATAATTTATTTGCTGAGGTTTTTATTTGGAAATTGCTTCAATATATTTTATAGTAAACCATTCATAAATGGCAATTAATTAATTAATTTGTCCCCTTAAACATCCTGTCACCCTTTTAAAGATCTTTTTCTGCTCTTGGAAACCTTGTGGTTCCATCATGCAACTTGATACTATCCTCTTGTTTCCTGATAGCCTTGTTTTGGCTACATAACTACCTACCATAAATGATGTACTTGAACTAGTTCCTTTTTAAAATGAACTTTCCAAGCTCTGGTTTCCAGTAGCCTTGAGTCTTGAACAGGGTAGTGCACATTGACAATTTGAATTTTGCAAATTGTCACATGAAATGTGGGATCTTAAGTTGATTTAATAATAAAGAAATTGGTTTTCTGGTTCATGTGATGAGCACAACTGAGCATTAACATAATTGGTTTACCAAGCCGCAAGCCTCTTTTATCCAAAGATGTGCCTTTATCGGCCATATGCTTGCGTAGAGTCTTAAAAAAACCAGTGGAAACAATTTTATAGCTTCTCTAGGTAAATTGATCAGTTGTGTATTTGTTTTTATTAGAAAACAGCTATTCCTAATTTCTTAGAGACTACAGATGGCTCTTAAATAGTAAAATGTTTACTCCTGAGTAAAACTTCACTGAAATAAACGAATAAGTACATTTAGGATCACATCCCCATAGGCAACAAATAGCAGCATGTTATAAGAACGGCTAATTGAACTGGCAGCTGTAGTAAACAAATGAACTAAAAAACAGACACAATACATAAAGAGTTGATCAGGTATTTACTCAGGCTGCTGCTAGGTAAACTTGGCCTAAAGCATAGTCTTACTACATTTCTGATTTCTTTCCTGGTGGGTGCAAGATCCAAACAATTATTGCCAATGGGGACTCCCCTCCCAAAATGAATATTTATTTTGTGTTTGGTGCTTGATATCCTACAGGTGTTGCTATTAAAACGATATTAAATATTGTTTGCATTTTTTTTTTAGTAAGCCATCTGGAGCCAGATTTTTGTTGTCATTTAAGTATATGCTTGTGAGATTAATTTGTCTATTGTTCTATGTAGCTCATATTTAACTAATTATCTTTTTCAGCAGCATTGTGCACTTTCTCCTGGGATTAAAAAGTTGGTTCAGTGTTTCTTACTTTCAGCACAAGCTATGGCAGGAATTCATAATGTGCTTACAACTAAATCAAGGAGCCATTAGCTTGAAACTGACCATACTAAAATCAGAGGGTCAATTTCACAGCAAGTTTAATATACAGTGGTGCCCTGCAAGACGAATGCCTCGCAAGACGGAAAACCTGCAAGACGAAAGGGTTTTCCGTTTTCAGAGGCGCTTCGCAAGATGAATTTCCCTATGGGCTTGCTTCGCAAGACGAAAATGACGAAAATTTTTGAGTTTTTTTTCCGCTCCCCAACCCCTTTTTCTGAAGTGCTAAGCTGCTAATAGCCTTTTAGCAGCTAAACCGCTAATCCCTTAAGCCTTAAAAAGCCGTTAATAGCCCTTAAACTGCCAATAGTGCTAATAGCGCTAATCCGCTAATGGGCTTGCTTCGCAAGACGAAAAAACCGCAAGACGAAAAGACTCGCGGAACGGATTCTTTTCGTCTTGCGAGGCACCACTGTATAAGGTCAGTGAAGCATTTTGTTCCTTTACTGACACTCTGTTGGCCAGGGCCGGGAGAGACCCAACCCTGTAAATGGAGAAGCCCCTCAAACTGAAAATGGAATGACAGAGATTAGGGTGGGGGATGAATCTCCATTAATAGACAACAGCTGTAACAATATTTTTTAAAAGCTTTTATTGAACAGTGTTGGAGACAGAGTGACATCACAAGTCATGTGTTTGCAGACCCACCAAGTGTCCCTATTTTCCAGGGACAGCCCCGGATTTACAGAAGCTGCCCAGGTTTCTGATTTGATACCGGAATGTCCCGCTTTTCCTGAGGACACCCCTCTTTTCATCACAGAAATGTTGGAGGATATGGAGTTACCTGCCCAAGCCACCTCAGGTTTTTAATGCTTAATGCTTTATTATTATTTTATATACAATGTATGTTGGAAGTTTCCCAGAGTGGTTGGGGCAACCCAGTCAGATGGATGGGGTAGAAATAGTAACATTACTACTACTACTACTGAATAGGAGGTCCCTATTTTCAATGGAGAAATGTTGGAGGCTATGTGTTTACGCTTGCCAGCGTTTCTGTCCCAGCAGGATTCCTGGGGCTTTGAAACCTGCATGAGTAACAACAGAGAAACAGGAGGAGTTTTCCCCCATCAGTCTGTCCCTGAACTGATCTATAACTGCCTGTCAAACAGCTTGCAGAGATACAGGAGACTGCTAGAACAATAAAAAGGATATTAACTTGCATGGAGGAGTAACTGGATGTGCACTGGTCAGCCTTGCTTCTGGTTTTGCTTTAGTCCTCCTCACATGGCACTGATTGCAGGGAAGGGAACGTTCTGCTTCTGCACCGATTTAAGAGCTGCTTTAAAAACTTTATACACATGAAAGAGCCAATAGACACAGGGCAACAGAAATAATGGCCAGATGATAAAACGAAAAGTATCTCTGGCCAGAGATGCAGGAACTGGTCAGTGTGAGACAGGAAGATGCTGCCCAGATGCCTTTATGGTGCTTTTGTCTCAGCCTCTTTCCCCACATGGGTACGAGAGAAGACACACCTTTGGTGGGTCTTTGGTGGTGGTTGTTGTTCCAAAGGTCAAAGGATTGTTCTCATATAGTGGCTTCGCTGCCCTGAACCCTTCCCAGGGAACGCTGTGCATTGTAGCTCTGTGCTGGTTGGCCAAGGATGTCTAAAGCTGCAGTTCAACCATTACCATCCCATGTTGATGACTGGGAGGAGGATGAAGTGCAGCTTCTAAGTGGGCTGCAAATAGAGAGGATCCACTGTGGGTCTTCTGCCATCAGTAGCCAGCATAGAGTCCCATTCTGGGGTAGAGCTGGGCTGACCATGGATCTAGATAGGCTGGCACAGCAACTCCTTCCCCCACCAAAAACCCACCCACACCTTGACCAGCAGGAGCCAGTAGGGCTATAGATGCAACAGCAGCTCTAGCACTTCAGCCATACCCAGAATCTGTCTCTTAGAATGCGTCACATTTCTTTCAGAGTACCCAAGACGATTAAATTGTTTTGAAACTGATATATTTTAAGCATAGGCAGGGCCTTTGTCAATATTCCTTTGAAGAATGATTTCTGAGCATCAGGCAATTAAAGGGAGGAAAAGTATATATTATTAAATTGTGTTTTTACACTGGTAGCAACGTGTAAACAACAAGTCTGTGGCTGCCAGCCTGATCGCTGAAAATAAAATAAAAAAACTCCAGGAACTATTTTTATTTAAAAAAGGAAAGAAAAGTCTGTCCTGTGGTTTGTATATTATGTATATGGATGTTGTATATTAATGAAAGCCTCTACAACAACAACACTTTCAGTTTACTTGGAAACTACAAGAAAAATCACCAGTCTAGCATAATAGTAAGCTTCCCATAATAAGTCTTGGGCATTGTGGTAGGCTAGTCTGCCCATGGGGTAAATCTGGCTGAGCGAAAAACAAATACCAGCACAAAAGCACCATGTGAAATGCTCACATTCCATCTGTGAACAAACATCACCCTGCCTCATGCTCCTGGCATACTTTTATTGGCTTCCTGCTTATGGAAATTTTCATCCTGGAGTATTATTAAAAACCAAACAAAGGGATCTCATTCTTCAGCACATCAAGTGAAACCCCAGTGGATTTATGGAAGGCAAATAAACAAAGCCTGCTTCTTTGAGGAATTGTCTTGGAAGAATGTGACATATGGCCGTTCTGCTCTTTGCAACAGCTATCTCTAGAGCAAATACTTTAACATTTGCAATAACAGGAGCACAGAATAATCAAAAGTAAAGCTAAGGAAGAAGAAGACCAAAAGTAATGGGATTCGGTGCAAGTTCATTGTATCTGCAACAAATATATCCGTATTCATATTTAAGTACATTCGAAGCAAGTGAAACCAGCGTCCCACAATTCAGAAGTAGCAACAGAACAAGAATGCATTCAGGGATGGTTCAGACATAATACTCCAGATTCCTTGTGATGATTGAAAGATTAGGAGTGGGTGACTGTGCTCACCACCCTTCCCCAAACTGGTATCCACCAGTTGTTGTTCTCATATTTCCATCATTCCTATCCCTTGGCCATGCTGGCTGAGACCAATAGGAGCCAAAATCTAACAATATCTGGGGGGCACCAGGTTGGGAAATGTTAGTATGCCCCCTCAACTCAAATAGAGGCACACAGTACTGAGACACTTAACTGTAGTTAAGACTGTAATGGTAAGGGTAGCAGAAATTGCCTTGGAGAGGCTGAATTGAAGGAAAGTAAAAGTAAAGGTAAAGGTACCCCTGATTGTTAGGTCCAGTCGCAGACGACTCTGGGGTTGTGGCGCTCATCTCGCTCTATAGGTCGAGGGAGCTGACGTTTTCGCAGACAGCTTCTGGGTCATGTGGCCAGCATGACTAAGCCGCTTCTGGCGAACCAGAGCAGCGCATGGAAACGCCATTTACCTTACCTGTTTATCTACTTGTGCTTTTGAACTGCTAGGTTGGCAGGAGCTGGCACTGAGCAACGGGAGCTCACCCCATCGCGGGGATTAAAACCGCCGACCTTCTGATTGGCAAGCCCTAGGCCCTGTGGTTTAGACCACAGCACCACCCACGTCCCTTGAAGGAAAGTACCAATCTCATAATTAGGGATAAAGATCCACAGCACTATATCTTCCCTGATGTCACTAAGACAAATGTATGTGGACTGGCATGGCCCAGGGAATGCGGTGTAATAGACATGCAAGCTATTTTCTTTGAGGTTCTTGCTTTTAAAATTGAGCTTGCCTAACTTTCTTACCTGTTTTCAGAGGATTAGCCTTGTTAGCCTTTAATTTGCCATATTAACTCTTTGATTGTGCTGGAAGGAATTTAATATAGCAGAAGCTTTTGTGGACCACAGTTCACTTTAACTAAAATACTCCTCAATTGCTTATGTTGATGGACTGTAAAATATTCCTCAATGCAATCTAGAGGGGTGTAATTTTGTGCAAAGAAAATATGCAGTTTACCAGTTGGCTTTATTTTATTTTTTGTGTGCTCTTTCTTACATCTAGTTTGTATTCTCAGGAACATACCCTAATGGAATGCATTTCTGGATTTCAGGGCAGAAGCTAATTGAAGTTGCTTTTCAAAGCAGATTCCTGATTTATCTATTTTCTTTCAAGCTGTTTGTTTATCTGTCAGCTATCTGAAGATCTGCATTATCATGAAGGGTGCTCAGTGGCATTTATTGTCTTGTTGATATCTACTGCCCTACAGGGAAATGAAAGCTAAAATGCAAGCTTGGATAACCGTTTAGCTATTCAGCCATTTTGTCAGTTGTGAACCAGGAAGGCCCCAATTTAGACTGTGCCCCTCCTGTGAACTCACTACACAGTTTTAGTCAAGTCTCAATCTTAACCCTTCTCTTCCCCCCCACCCCCCAGTATTGAGATACCAATGCAGACAAGGTTGCTCTAAGGCTTCCTGAGGCAATAAATTGAAGTTTGTAAAGTTTTGTTTATTTAGAAGCCACTTTCCCACAGTAGACTGTGCTTCAAGCAACTAACAATATTATTATTAGTAGTAGTATTAGTAGTAGCAGTAGTAGTTTTTCTTATTTGTTATTCACCATGAGGGCCCAAGGCAGATTAGGGTTAAAACAAGTAATCAAGTTTTTAAGGCATTTTCATATATTTAATCATTAAGATTATTTTTTTTTGACAGCAATGAAAACATTTTTGTATTTCCTTACCGCATTTATGCTCACAGCAATTTGTATGTCAAGATGCAACTTAGACCAAAAGACTTGTCCTGAAGCCAGATATTGACAAGAATAGTGTCACACGCCACCCAAATCCCTGAGCACTGCGCAATTACAGGGGTTCCAGACCCTTACCCAGGGTTTGCGTTTCCTTAGGAATGAGGCACAGTGGAGACGGTGGTGCCTTTATGATATATGGTTTATTTACATATATATACCACTTGAGCCCACAATGGAGGGATTCACAGCATTAAGAGCCCAACAGGGCCTTGCATTCTGAGTTAGATACAGAATGCCCCCTAGGTAAATAGAAGGAATAGATTGAGATTCAACCGACACCTTCTAGAGGAAGGGGTGGAAGAAGCCATTTTTACCCACCTCCCACACATCAACTTTTCAGGGAGTTGCAAGGAAAAAGAAGAATAAGCAAAAATCACCTCATTTCTCCAGTGGGAATATCCCATGAGTGGAGTTCTGTTTCTGGGAAGTATTATTCCCACAGTATTATTTTATGCCTATAAAGAGCTTGGAGGAATCAGTGAAGATTTATGTCCTAATGCATTGTTTTACTACTGAAGCTCATAGGATCAGAGTCCCAGTTTATTAAAAACCAATGGATTAGTGCCCCAGTAATAGTGGGTAGGCACAATGCCCATCTCTGCACCTGTAACAATTCACAATGTAATTGTACAGGAAGAGATGGTAGAGAAAGGGATTATTAGCAATCATGTTCAGATAATCTGTTGTTAAAGGCTGAGCTGTTAAAGGGGTTTGGGCTCCGTCCTTGGGTTTATAGAAGTGGCACCTGGGGAAAATGTGCTCTTTTGTGTTGCATTTGCAATGGCCAAGCTAGGATTTCAATAGCTAGTTCTGACAACCCCCTGCATTCTTAAAGCCGAACTGCATAAAATCCTCTAGAGCAGTGATATTGTATGCCAAATGAGCCCATAATAGATCATGGTCATATCTAACCATTACACAAAATTATGTGCTCGGAGCACTCTTCTCCAATATTGACAACAGAAGTAGAAATCCCAAACATATTGCAATATATTTCTCCAAGGGGGGAGGGAAGCAATCCATTATTTATCGCCATCATAACGTGAGGAGATGTTGACAGCTACAGACCAATGCATTGTATAATCCTGGGAGAAGTAATAAAGGCAGACACATTTGCATTCAATAAATGCAACAGCAGCGCACTCCAATAATGATATTACCTTATAAATAATTTAAAATGAATGAAAATGCAGTGTAAAAATTTCACAGATAACGGGGTCAGAGCCATTTCTTTTGATTACTTGCGATCACAGCAAAGCAATTCATCTCCAGGCAGTTGTCCTGTTAACGATTTTGAAAGAGTAATTATCTAATTCAAGTTGGTTGCGATGCACATTTAATCCCAGGATCTCCAACAGGAAAGCAAGAAGCTTAACCCCGCCTCACCAAAAAAAACCCCAATAGCAGCCACCAAACAGCAGCAGTAGCAACAACTCTTTAGCCCACTAGTACAAGGATGGGGTCCTCCAGACTTTTCCACATGACCCTTGGAACTCTCACAAGGCCACACTCTCACAAAGCACACCTGTCACCAGCCACGCCTTAGAATAATAGAAGCATGGAAGTGGAAGGGATCCCTGAATAAATAAATAATAAATAAATAAATATAGTAAATTAATATTGTACAGGTCTTTCAATGGCTATAAACATGTTGGAACATGCTATTGGTACTGCACAGATGCATAGGCAAACACACACTTAAAAATAATATTTAATAATATCTAGCAATCATATATTTAAGTCATATGTTTCTTTTTAGGCCACTTGAGATCTTGAACAAATATCAGATTCCTCCCAGTATATCCAATTTTGCAGCCATTAAAGCAGTCACTTTATAACCAATAAAGTTTGATATTTCCATATTTATTGTCTACTGTTTATATTTCCGACTTCAGAGACGACAAGATTTTTAAACGCTCATTTCCCCTGACTTTGGCTTCTCTGCCTGCTTCTTTATCTTTTCTTTCCACATGGGCAGGAGATAGAAAGCATGCTGGGCGCTCAGATAATTTATTTCCCCTGCCCTTGAGCTTAATTTTTTTTTTTTTAATTCACTTTGTAAGGATTTTTTCCCTTTGATATTTCATGTTAAAGTGGCCTTATAAAAAATAAAAAAAAGAAACCTAGCTTTCTTTGTGAGAGAAGACTGAATGTATTAAAAGGTATACACAATTGCATTCTTTTGTAACTATTCCCATTGGGAGAATGGCTTTCAGGAGACACAGAGTGTTGTCTGGATTATAACGAAAGTTCCCCTTGTATTGTTAGCCTTCTTTTCCTTCTACGTATCTCTCCTCCCACCTCTCTTTTTGGAAAAGCTCTGTTTGGTATAAGCGAGATTTTCTGAGTGCAACTTTAAGTACACCTGTTCTGCTGGTAACAATGCTTTGCAAAGGCACGCCTGTGGCGCTACCTTGAGATACATCCATTCAAAGCGCATTCCAAGGGAGGCAAAGAAGCTTGAAAACACATTGCTGTGGATATTTACAAATGTTAATTCTCAGCTGATGGCACATCTCTGCCTTTTTTCAAGATACTGTAGGAGAGGGACTCTGATTTAGGAAGGAAGCGTAAAAAGAATAGAGGGTGATTTATTGTAAATGGAAATAAGTGGAATACAGTCATTGTTTTGTTACATGCCACCCAATTCTCAAAGCAGTGACAGAATCCAGGGTCAGGTTTCCCTGGAATAAAGGTCAGCGGAGACTGTGGTGGCTTTAGAATGTATGGTTTCAATTACAGTGGTACCTCAGGTTAAGTACTTAATTCGTTCCAGAGGTCCGTACTTAACCTGCAACTGTACTTAACCTGAAGCACCACTTTAGCTAATGGGGCCTCCGGCTGCTGCCGCGCCGCCAGAGCACGATTTCTGTTCTCATCCTGAAGCAAAGTACTTAACCTGAAGCACTATTTCTGGGTTAGCAGAGTCTGTAACCTGAAGCGTATGTAACCTGAAGTGTATGGAACCTGAGGTACCACTGTACACATATAGACAACCTGAGCATAGCATGGAGGGGCTCACAGCACCAGCAGCACCCCAACAGATATTGATTCCCTATTAGGTTTCTGGGAGCCACGCAAAGCCCAGCACAGAGCTAACATGTTTCTCTCCCCAGCTTCCACCCTGCTTCCACTTCACACACATGTACAACTCTGGCTATTGTACCAGCATCTCTTAAAGTTTATGTAGCTAGTGTGCTTATGCTTGTCTTGTGCCATGAGACAATAAACGCTTCGTATTCTAAACTGAATTGAGTGGGAAAGGAGTTTTCTTATCTCTAGAAAAGGCTGACTACTGGAAAAGCAGAAAAACTGGTGTTCTGCTGAAAGACTCAGCTGGAGCTGTGCATTCTCTGCTGACCACACTGGCTGAAGTGTGGTGTAGTACCAACAACAGATGATGGGCCCAGGTCTAACAAGTTATGGGCCAACTGACTTCTGCACAGTGCTATTTCTCTAGAAAAAAGCAGTGTCGGAGCTCACCATGAACTTCTCCCTTGTTCTCTTAGAATAGCGATGGTTGCCCACCTGAGAGGTGCTGGAACTGAGATCCTGTGAGCTCTGGCTGATAAAAGCCCTGCTTCTACAAATCATAACAAGGATTTGATGAGGAGCAGACCTAGCATGCTCCTCCCCACTTGCCTTCATTGCTGGAACACCTGATCAGAACACCTGAATGGGGCTTAAATACTAGAGAATATATGGGGAATAGTTTGAAAGGATGGATGGCCTCAAGGCGTGTTACCAAAATGGAAGCAACCACTGGCACTGGTCAAAAATTAGCAACCTGGTGTTTGAGACTTCCCTCTGATGGCTACAGTAGCATTAGCCCCAATCTTGCTTCAGTAGCTTGATAAAAGAACGTAAGAAATGGAAGAATAGCAGAAAAGATTGGCATTATTTCGGGAGATAGACTAGCCTTCCACTATGTTGTACAAGCTCTAAAATAATCAGTTTTCAGAAACTGGGAAGTTAGAAAATAAAGCACAGTAAGGCGTCAGTAGATACAATCCTTATTATATACCTAGGCAATCAAAATGGAACCTTCCGATATAGTCCCAGGTGAAAACAGTACAGGCTCTCAACACTGAAAGAAAAGCTAAGGTATATCTAATGGTAAAGAAAGATTTCCTTTTGTGTCATTACAACAGATGTAAACAAGAAATATATTGTATTCACTTACCACTTAGAGCTGGGAACAAGTTTATTTTCTCCAAGAAATGCATTACTTTAAAATGTGTTTTTATTTTATTGGAAAAAGAAAAGAGTAAAACTCCAAGCTTATTTTTGTTGCTCCTCCTGATGGTTTATCTGCTGAAAGCTCTCAAGTTGCTAACAGCATCACCAGTGACCACAAGATTCCAAACTTCTCGAACAATATATAAAAATCAAAATGCAGCTATGCTTCAAAATTCACACTCTCCTGAAGTTTGCAGTGCAGCTCTCCAGCGCTCCCTCCGAAAGGCATATAAAAATGCATATACTGGGAGAAAATGAACAAAAAAGATTATTTATATTAGAAAATGGAGGAGAGACATAAGACTTCCTATGCATGTTTAATATTTGTCACTGGTTATTCCCATTTCAACACATGCCAAACACCCGGGTAGAAAAGCGTAAATGACAGGCTTGTGGGAACAAATCAAATCAAACTTCAAATTCATGTTCTATCATAACGGTGAAGGGAAAACAAATTGTCCAGATGCCAAATTAGTTTTGGCAGCCTCATTCTTGCAGCATTCTTCCTATTGATTGTATTTATCAGTTCAGAGGAAACAAATAGCTGGCTATGGATGAAAATAATTAACAGCAAGAGAAAAGGAATGGCGAGGCTCAGCCGTCAAGGAGAGCAGCGTCTTAACGGAGATATTGATGTTCTTTCGCAGAAGTGTCAAGAAGAAATGGAAAGATAGCAGGGCAATTTCCTTTGCAGTTATAACTACAAAATATCTTTAAACTCTAACAGTCATATATACCAGGATGTAATTCCGTTTCCAGCAGGCTGGTTTATCTTGGCTTTCCTCTGATAGGAAAAGAAGAAAAATGGGTTCCAAGAGAGTTTTTGTTTATTTGTCTTCCCGGGACCATTGACTGTTGTCTCTGTGTTCCTTGCCCTAATGTGTCACTGTGATGGGGAAAAGCAAGAACAATGCACACATATAGGGGATATTACAGTGAGGCCCAGTGGGGCCATTAGACTTCTTTAAGGAGTCTTGCAGCCATTTCATCCAATGACTTCCTTTTCAGCTGTTAATAACTTGACTGAGAAATACACTCTGGGTGAAGTTTGGCGTGCAGGCTCTCCTTGAAGCACATTTATACTTTATAAGAATGAATTCTATTTTACTTCTGACTTGAAAAGGGCATGGAGTATGGTGTTGAATGGCTAAGTGACTATGGGGAACAAAGTCAGCCCTAACCTCTTCTCACTTGGATGTAGAAAGTCAGTGATGTGGAAGGAATCGGCCCAATATAGGGTCAGCACTGGGGAATTTGAGCTGACACCTCCTGCATGAGCAGGGAAGAGGGATAACTCACACACCCCTCTCTCTAGGACCCAGCAGCAGAGGGCAGAGCTGCAGCAAGTGATGGCACCTCATCCCTGCCAGGCTTTATCCTGAACAAAGTTTAGCCCTTACTAAAGCAATATGTCAGGAGTGCTCTGATGGTGTTTCCTGCTTGGCAGGGGGTTGGACTCGATGGCCCTTGTGGTCTCTTCCAACTCTATGATTCTATGATTAAAGCCAAGCTTTGTGCCTGTAGGGGGAAAAATGGGGAGGATGATTTTGTGTCCAGAACCTGTTGAGTGAACAGGGGTTAGTGTGCGCCTAGTAGGATGCTGTAGCCGTCGGTGGGATGGCACTGCTCACTTGATTTCCCATACCTGTTGTTGCTGTGGTGTACCAGGAGATTGAGAGGGTAGTGGTGGTGAAGTCAGTGATGCACAAATGCACTGATGGAGCCAACATGATGCTCCAGCTGCTGCATTTGTATCGCAATAGCCTTGCCACTGCCTCACCCCTCCTGCTTGCCCTGTCAGAATGGCACAACTGTGGATGGCTGCATGCATTCCTTTATGAACAACCACCTATTTCAAGGATCCCTCCAAATATGAAGAGCTATCTACTACAAAACTGGTTTAAAGATAAAGAGCCTTAAGAAAGAAGAACAGGGAACTCTGGGGAACCGGGGGTGTGCAGGGGAATCTCTTACAACTCTCAGAACGCTTAACAAACTAAAGTTCCCAGAATCCTTTGGGGGAAGCGATGGCTGTCCAAATTGATATTATAGTGGCTTCAATGAATGGTGTCAGTGTAGCCTAAGATGGAGAAGGCCCAGATTTAGATGCTTGCTCAGCCATGAAATTTAGTGAGTGGCCTTGGCCCAGTCATTATCTGCAGAAGGAAAACCATGCATGGTGCCTTAAGCTCCATGGGATCTAAATATACAATAATATATAAAATACTGGTCGGTCTGGTGTTTAGGATTAAACTGGAAAATGGGGGCAGAGTGCCTGTGCATTTAATTATTCTTTTTTTGCTTGGTGTGACTGGGTGTTTTGCATCCGTTACCTACTCTGACCCTTCAAGACACATTTTAGAAAGTTGCAACATTAAATTCTGCCAGAGGTACAACTTCCTCATGGATGGGTGGACTGTAAAGTATTATCAGAACTGGACACCCTCTTTGTATTGCCACACACGGGGCGAACGGTGAATTACGGAAACTCAAGTTTGTTGTTATGCAGCTGCCAGTCTCTAATTAAATGAAATATTTGGAACTACTGAAAAAGTTGCCCATGTCAGTGACAGATGCTAGGCATTATTTAACAGAACTGAGGAATATGCGATCATTGCTAAAGCTGTCACACTTTATATATATCTCGTAAAATAATTGTGCAGCCTCAAAGGGCTTGGTTAACACTTAACACAACAAATTTCTAGGTCACAATATAAAACATGACATTAATTTACTGCTACTGTACTTCATAATGCCTGAACACAAAGCAGTGTTGCCTATTGGGTGGTAGCGGGAAGGGATTTATTACTGTCATTGTGAGTTAGAATTTCAGGTTTTAATTTCAAAGACGCTTCCTTGCTTTCAGATGGGAAAGACAGGAGACATTCGTTAGATTGCTTTGCAATACCACCTTTGGCTTTTGCAAAGAGAAAAATGACAGACATCAGAAGTAGCTTTGCATTAAGGTAAGGCAAGGAATAATTTCAGCTAATGGATGATTACATTCCATTTACATATATTTTTCCTCTAATTATTTTGTGCACAAAAATCATTGCCCTGCTAAATGATGTGAAGCCTTTTCTACAGTGAAGCGCTAACAATTTGCCTGGCTCATGTGTGTAATTAGTTTAATTAGCACTGTAATTTTAATGGGAGTAACAATGTCTACTGTGTGTGCTTTCTTCCTTGCCGGACACAGCTGAAAGCTGTATTTCTCATTTCAGCAGATTCTTTAAGTGTTGTAGCAATTACATTTTATTTGTGTGAAATCTGAATAGAACAAAAGCGTTCTACCTTGTTCGTAGTGCCCAGGTTTGTTCCTTTCAGATTAATTATACACGCTCACTTATCTGTATTTAGGGAAAGAGCTAAAGTGCTGTGAATATCCACCATCATAGGCACATCAGTAGCTTTTTAAGACATGTTGCTCAAGAAGGAGAACTCCTTAAACATGCATTAAGGCACATCAGAATTTGTCTGCTGCAACATCACCTTAAAGCATGTGATGATCATCTGCCCTGCAGCAGATAAATGGAAATGTGCTTATTTAGTATTAAACATTCTGGTTCTTGTGATGTGGCTTGCTGCAAGAAAGCTTTATGCTACAATACTTCAGAATGTTCCTCCAGGATTTTTTTGGTAACTTTTTCTTACTGCAAGAGACTAATACAGCTAATCCTTAGAGAAGTAATGTTTGTCTTTCTGACATAAGGAGTCCCAAAATGGGCTGGGAAGATGGTCAGAGCTAATCCAATGCATTTTGCTACTCAAGTTGAAGTACAAAATGGAGCCTCCCCTCATTCCATACACTAAAGCCAACTCAACTGGAAGCTTAATTTTACCACACCTGAAGGCAGCACCTCTGTTCTTCAGCATCTCATTGCTGCTGCCCAACCCCCAGCATCGGCCACCAGAGGCAGCTGTCTCACTCTGGCTGTTGATAGGGGTGATACAGATAAAACTATAGATACTTATCACACCTGCTGGCTTTTGTATTGATAGGGTGGTGGGGATGGTCCATGATTTCCCTAGCCAATGGGCTTAAATTGCAGCAAAACAGTCCTGTTCCTGGGACCATATTTCCATGTGCCACTATAGTAACAGCTATGGACCATAAATGCGCTCCCAACTCAGGGAGTGGCACAAATGTGCAGAAAAAACCAAGTCACTTGGCAACTGGGAAAGAAGCACTGCAGCAGCTGTGCAAATAGCAGAGCAGGCAGGAGCTGTGCTAGGCATAGCTGTCAACTTACAGATTTGAAAATAAGGGACCAGCAGCCTCAAAAATAAGGGATCAGCAGCCAAAATAAGGGATTTTCCGAGCACAGGCATGTTCAACTTCTGATCCCCTCCGAGCCAAAGGCAGAAAGCCCAGCCAGCAGCCAAACAAAGCCTCAAGCCTCAAGGAAAACCACCGTCACCTCTCCGCTGGGAAGCGCTGAGCAAAGGCGAGTCCCCCAGGCAATGCAGCTGATTTGATCAGCACAAGGCATGCAAGCTCCACCCCCCAGTCGTTCTTAGACTTCTTATTGGGTGAGCAATGCAGCCAAGCAACACAGTTGGAGCCTCCCTCCTCCCTAGCCAGCAGGGAGGGAGGGAGAGAAGCTGCTTCCTTTGAAACCCGGGAAATTTAAGGGACATCATCAATAAGGGACAGCAGCGGGACATTGTGCTGGGATAAGGGACTGTGCCGCCAAATAAGGGACGCTTGACAGCTATGGTGCTAGGCTATGTGTGCTGAACCATCTCATGCCAAAGTGCCTACTGGAGAGATCCCTAAGTTCTGCCCTTTGTTTTGTACAGGGGAAAACACCAAGCAATAGCATAGACTACATCATTCCTCCAGCGATGACGGGTCTCACAGGCAAAGCTTATACTTGCAAGGTTCTAATGCATCCATGAAGGCCCAAATCCTGGCACAGGTCACATGCACACCATACTTCTGGAGTACATTTCACATACTTGGCTCCCCCCCCCCGCCAAAGAATCCTGAGAGTTCCTGGAAGCTACAAAGAGCTACATTTTCCAGCACCAACAACAATCCACAGTTCCCAGGATTCTTGGGGGAGGCGATGCATTTTGAATTTGCATTGTATGTGTTTTTAATGTATGGTGCAAATGTCTTCCTCCCTGCCTGAGCACACACATTCATTTCCTTGTCCTTGCCGTGTTGTGTGAATGGCATTAGGTAGGGTTTTCTGCAACTCAGAAAGTCTTGCATACTTTGTTAATCAGATATTGGTTGAACCAATTATATTTGTGTACAAAAGAGAGAGGCCATCCTTTCCCGCTCCAAAGAGAAGAAACTAGCATTTGTAAACTGCACAATAAAATGTACATGCCAGCATCCTTATTCAGACACTATCAACTCCTTCTACCATACTGCAAAATCCAAAATAAGGCATTACTTGAATAGATACAGAGAACTGAAATGCACGCACACCTTAGGCTACTTTTATTTTCACGGCATCCAAAGAATCCACAACATATCACAGCTGATCTCCTTCATTAGGACCTAAAGACCATTTCATTTTGCAAGGTTAAATCTGACCTGCAGGTATTTGTTGTAAATAAAATAGCCGCCTTGTTGTTTTGTTTATGTCTTGGCTGCGATAAAAGTCATATTGTGCTTAATGTTACACTCCTGTTGAGTGGAGAGATAATGGTATCAATTCAGAGACTGCAGAAATGGAAGATTTTATTTCTGGAATCACTGACATTAATAGCTGTTTTATGTTGCGTACAAACAAATTGAATCATAGCTTTGTGAAGATAGTGTTATGTTCCCCTGGCCCATGCCGATTCCTACATGCTGTGCTGAAGAACACTTCTGATGCAGCAACAGCTGAATATATTTGGATTTGTTCCCCAGAAGGTTGGACGCAAACCAACAGATTCAAACTGCAAGACAAATGATTTGGAATAAATATTGCGAAGAACCCTTTTGATGGAACAGTGGAACAGAAGGCTTCGGAAGGTGGTACATTCTCCATCGTTACAAGTTTTTAAGCAGAAACTGAATGATGACCTACAGGGATGTTGTGGTAGTAGTTTTCTTGTCCGGGGGGCGGGGAGTTGCCAGCTGAATTTTGAGGTTGCTTCAATGATTCTCTATAATTATAATGGATTGCTTTTTAAATGGAAACCAGCCAGGTTTTATCTAGTAAGGGAGTAAAATGGGTATCTGTTCATTTCACAAAGTGGCTTGAGTCAATGGAGTAAAAATAAGGATGCACCAATCAGTCTATTTCTAGTCTGTGTCACTTTTACTTGTGTACTTACAGGTCTGATTTGTCCTGTTTCTATATTAATTTGCATTTTTTTAAAAAATCTGCGTGAAAATTCAAGTTAAAAATTCAAGTTAAGCCAGCCTTGTAAATAAATTTGCAGAAGATACTAGCCTGAAAATGTGTTTACCAGGTTGGGCGGGAGAGAGTGCCACCTCACTTGCAGCAACCAACTGCATTTCTATGCAGGGCATGGAGCCAGGGGTAACCAAGTTCCATTTCACACATTAAGTCCTGAAGGTGCAAAGAATGGACTTAGCCATCATCCCTAAGTAAAATGGATGCAGTGTAGCATCACAGTGGCAGGCTATGCTTTGACCTTTTGAGCATTCATTAAATTGCCAGTGTGGTGTAGTGGTGTAGTGGTTAAGAGCGGTAGTCTCATAATCTGGGGAACCGGGTTCGCGTCTCCGCTCCTCCACATGCAGCTGCTGGGTGACCTTGGGCCAGTCACACTTCTTTGAAGCCTCTCAGCCCTACTCACCTCACAGAGTGTTTGTTGTGGGGGAGGAAGGGAAAGGAGAATGTTAGCTGCTTTGAGACTCCTGAAGGGGAGTGAAAGGCGGGATATCAAATCCAAACTCTTCTTCTTCTTCTACAGGGAGCCCCTGCACTTATGCAAAGCATATAGATGTTCCAGTGGATGGGTCAAGTACACATTACTGCTTACTTCACACACACGTACACTCCAACACAGTTTTACCCTTAATGACTTTTTAAAAGGGCTTTGGTTTGAAACAAATGTGAAGGGGTTGGGTGAAACTCAACCGTTCTAGCTTAAACAGTTTACGGAGCACAGGTGAAAATGGAATTGGAAAAAAAAGTATAGTGGTACTTCGGTCTATGAACAGTCCTGTTAATGAACTATTCGGGTAATGAACTCTGCAAAACCGAAAGTAGGTGTTCTGGCTTGCGAACTTTGCCTCGAAAACCGAATGGTGGAAGGGCACCAGTGGTGGGAGGCCTCAGTAGGGAAAGCGCGCCTTGGGTTGAGAACACTTTGGTTTAAGAACAGACCTCCGGAATGGGTTAAGTTCGTAAACCGAGGTACCACTGTAGTAGCTACCTTTTGAATATACAAAAACTGTGATATCTACTCATGTCCAGAACAGGTAGAATGGTGGCTTTAATACTCAGTTTATTATGTGCACAGCAACTACAAACCCCTGCTTCCATTTGCATGCCTCCCAGTCATCTTCTTCTGCTTGTGGATAACCTTAATTACTTCGCTTCATTTCTCTTGCTTTCTAAAACCGTTACAGAACTTCACAGTTAGCACTGCTACTGCCATGGCATTCACTGTTCCATGTCAGTTTGGATGATGTTTTCCTGTCAGTACCTGACTGCTTCTTCCTCTTGAGGAACTGGAGGCATGATGAGGAGTGTCTTGTTCAGCGATGTGATATCCTCCTTGGCACCTCCAGTTCCTTGACAGCAATGCCTACCAAACACCTGACATCATGCCAGACTGAAGCGGTCCCAACAAGGCATGACAGCAGGCGGCAGGACAACTGTTCCTCTTGACGATAAATAAAAATCTGCGTTCACTTTGAAGTTTCAATTGCCCACAATTCTTCTCTTCCATGTTTTCTTGCTGATACCCACCATTACACTGAACAAGAACAGAACATCTGCAATGGAAGAGCCTGATGGACAATTTATGGGTCCAACAAATCACTATACAGGAGAGACAATATTATGGAAATATACAGGAGACACCAAGGAAACCCAAACTCTCTTTTTTGTGTAATATTATTTCTTAGATTCCCCACCCCCTGCTAGGTAAGTAATATTTTACTTTGTAGATGATCGTACCTGTTTGATATATCAGTTGCACTGGTGCGGTCATGCTAAATGTGACACTAAGTGGGCTAGTTTTTTTACAGCAGGATTTCATAATCCAGTGGATATTGCACAGGCATGCTCAAAACACACACTGTGGTTACGGCCAGTTTCAATATGAAAGCAGCCACGTGGGATATTCTGTATGGGGAAGCAGTTTCAATGCACCTGAACATCATGTTTAAATAAGGTCTGGGATGTGAATGACT
The DNA here is from genome assembly GCF_965153285.1 of Podarcis tiliguerta. Classification (NCBI taxonomy): domain Eukaryota; kingdom Metazoa; phylum Chordata; class Lepidosauria; order Squamata; family Lacertidae; genus Podarcis; species Podarcis tiliguerta. The sequence goes on from NC_139538.1 coordinate 58,235,831, forward strand.
GAGGACTGTATAAAACATTATTATTGAGATGGGATTCCTGAGAAGAGATGTAGGTGCTGGAACTACAAGGATGTGTTGATAAAAGTGCCTTCACTTGGGAATGTTGGCAGGCATTTCTTGGTATAGAACTAGTCCCATAGTGACATTTTTTCACTGGAGTCTCATCCATGGAAAGCTGTGGGAACAATGTTCTCACATAGGGAAAGAATTAATGAGGCCTAAGAAAGATAACTTTCTCTGAGGGGGAAAAAACACAATTCTGTTAATTATAGATAGATGGGGGGGACGACACCACACCAATTGTTTCATTTTATTTCTCATAATTTTATTTATTTCATTTATTTCTCAGAAACAAATTCCACTGAATTCTACTCCCAGCCAACCATGAATAGGACTGCAGCCTAAGTCTGTTTTTGTGTTTATCATGCAGCAGCATACCTGTTTACAAGTGTTTATTGGATTAAACAATTAGAAAATATTTATCCCTTTAGTGTTGTTGGGTTTTTTTTTTTTTTTGCAGGATTAATATGTTTGCTACATAGAGATCATTTTAATCCTATCCCAAGCCCATTAGCAATTATCAGGAAGCTGGTGGATTTTGTTTAACTAGCCCAGCTTAGTTTAGAAACCATGTTTTCCATTCTAAGTCTTATCATTAATAACTCTGTCAAATAAATTAGCACTTAACCCGCTACTCCCCCCCTGGCTAATCCTGAAACATTCAGAGTATGTGACCTTTCGAAACGTACACATGGAACCTATAAGCAGCAACACTGGTACAGCACTTCATTAAATCAGTCTAAAGGGCCTCAGTTTCGTTTTGCACTAATCAGAGTGTGTTGGAGGCAATAAGCCTCTGAGAATACCAGTTGTTGGAAATCACACGTGAGAAAGTACTGCACTCATGTCCTGCTTGAGGGCTTCCCATAGGCATCTGGTTGGTCACTATGAGAACAGGATGCTGGATTAGATGGTCCAATGGCCTGATCCAGTCACTGAAAATCTTGGGAACTATGATTTGTTTAAAAAGCTGGGGATTTTAGTTCTGTGAGGTAAGCACCATTAACTTACTATGGTTCTCAGGTTGTTTCTTTTTGAGGAAGCTATAATTGGTATAAAGTGGTATATGAGTGCTTTAAATCTATGGTGTGGCTAGGACCTAATTTTGCTTCCTGCTCGGTCATTGATTAAAGGCTGTTATTTGTTCTGTGATGGCTCATTTATTCATAAATGTAAGGGACTACTTGTGGCTGCGGTGGATGAGTGATGGACGCAAGTTAACCACAAAGACTGCTTGTCATCCCCAAGTATGCATGGCAATTTTTTTTTAAAAAATCCATCTGTTCCCTCATACCTCGCTCACCTTTAACTGCAGATTCATTTGCAGTGTCTTGAGTGCTGTTTAAAACAACAGCACTACGTGCATGCACACACACACACACCTACTACACAAACACACACTTGCCAGGCTAGATATCATGCAAGGCTCTTTGAAAATTTCAGTGGAAATCAATGCACAAACAAGTAGAAAAGGAATATTGAACTAGAGATATCCTAAGGGAACCATTTGTTGTGACTTCACAGGTACTTTAGCAGTCTAGGATGGCATATGTCAACCCCCACGCTTTGTTGGAGCGATGAACACAGGAATATCAGCTACTCTTTGCACATGGCAAGGGTACAAACCAATTTTAATAGCATATCTAGACATTCCTAGAGGATCCTTTTGTTAACAGCATTATATGCTATAAATAATAGATGCATTAACAATAATTTCTGCCTGCCAGGTAAGCCTAAAAGAACTGAAACCCAGCAGAATCATTTACCTGGTGGAAAATAAACTGACAAAATATCAAACAACTCGTGGCTTCTTTTTTAAAACACACACACGCACAAAATTAAACTCATCACCAGCTAGAATTGGTGTATCACAATCTACTGCTATCCATTTTCAGTTCTTATAGTGGTATATGCCCTTTCTTGACCTTGGAGCATCAGCACGGTAGCCTTGAAGATGGATTCAATTAACAAAAGTGATAGATTCTGACCTTTTGGCGACTGTTGTTCTATCCTTGATTCAACTGTTGTTCTATCCTTGATTTGTTGAATCAATACGAACTAAAAATATAAGCAACCCAACCATTGTAGCTAGAAAAAAACACAAGGAAACAACTCCTGGAAGAATTGTATGTTACCTTTATAGCGTGAACCCATATCATACTGAACCATGTGATTGTATTGTTCTTTGCAGCTCAGCTCCAAGCCAACAGCATTCAAGGCTTTGCCTGTCAAGGTCTACTGTAATACCAGAACAGAGCAACAACTACGGTACTTCCTGCAGACAACACTTGGAGCCTGGAGGCTGGATAGGTGGCTGTTCCCCATTCTGTTCCTTTATTGTTTCAGAATTTGATCTAGCTGCATTCTGTTACTCTGCTAATCCTTAATTCTCTTTTAAGTAGAATAATACTTTTCACCATCAGATAATTTGCACCTTTATCTTTGTACAGGACTAATGTGCACAAGCATATTGAGAAAAAATGCAGTTGGTCTAATTATACATAATATGATTGCACTGAGATTCTTTGGTGTTGTGTTTTACAAAAAACCTACAGTGTGCACACATCAATGTATAGAAGGGCTAAATATGTGAGGGGTCATGCTGAGCCCCAAGATTCTCCTTGTATCTGCAGTAGCTTTTTTAAAAAAATAAAAAATATTCCAGTCTGTTTCTGAGTCTATCTATGCTCCCTCCACTTTGATCTATAATTCAGATTCTGAGCTGTTCTATGTAAAATAAAGCTGTGTTTCCCATTCACCATAATGGGGAATCTAAAAAAATAACTATAATTCCTCCCCCCACTTTTGGCCAAAGTGAATGAAAAGAATAGGCACAGGAGGTCCTCCAGAGTAGATTTAAGACTTCTAAATTGCAGACAAATCTGTTCAGGGTCTTTTTGAAGGTGAAGTAAAAGGAATTCAATTTCATAATCCCTCAGGAGGAGGAGGGTGGGGCTTTATCTTTTGCTTTTTCTTATCTTACAATAACGAACAGGGGCTCAGTGGTGTGAGTTGTTCCTTGCACATTTATTTATTTAAGCTTTACATTGACCCTTTCCTTCCAGTGCCTGTATGTGTCTTCCAATACGCTTTACAATGTGAGGCTCTTCTAGAATGCTGTCTGCAGAGTTCTGAAGATCTCTGATGGGTTTCTTAGTTAAAGCAGAGCTTGTAGGATTTATTTAGCAAATTTAAATGCTGCTGACCGGTTGTTTTTTAAATATAAAAAACCCACATCTGCTGCTGTGCTTTAACACCCCCACCCAAATCTTAAGTACCTTGTGGGCATCATTTTGGAAAGGTTCTCCAGGGCTCATGGACCTAAATAAAAATGAGATAAATGGAAACAAACAATCATATATTGAAGAAAAGGACAGAAGTTTCTTGGGAGGTGGGAAAGACCCCCCAAATCACTCAAATTTGCCTTGTTATTGACCCCACCCAGAGCTGATGATGCGCCCTTAAAATATGTGAAAGGACTGAATGTTGAGGCAAACAGCTCATGTACAATGTTCCTTACAAACTTTCAGAAATATTAAAAAATAAATGAAACTATGTAAGAATCCTAATACATGTTCCAGTTAAAACACTGTAATTCGGCGAGTAGAATTTTTGACTCACCCCTAGCTAAGAACATGAATCCTGCGATTACATGGTTTCTGGGTGTGACAGACTGTAAGTGACATTGTAGATTTAATTTGAAGTGCTGGGGAAATTGTGTCATTTATTTAATGTCTATAAGTGCTGAAGGGCTTCGGGACACTTGTGTATTTTCTCCCTTTCTTGCTCCATGGAAACATGAGTGTGGAGCTGGAGCAGGCCTACAAATATTCTACAAAAATGCAGAACTACATATTTTACCTGTTCCCATTCTTGACTTCGCTGAGTAATGTGAATAGCGTATATATGTGTGTGCGCACACACACACACTTACCACTCGCACACGACCATGTTTGTGCGCTGTGAAATCATATCAATCAATCAATCAATCAATTGGCCTTGCCCAAGCAAGGGAAGGCAGCCTTTGATTGAGGCATGGGGGCAGGAGTTGTCCTATCTCCACTTCCACCATATATCTGCGCCCCCATCTTGACATCAGTTCACCCTTCTTAGCCATCGCCCTTTGTGGCCAGCCACCGCTGCATGCACTGGCTCCTCTAGGGCAGACAGGGAGGCAGGCGGGCTTGGGAAAGGCCGGGCAGCAGCCCCAAGCGATTTCCAGTGTGAGCCTCTCTCTCTCTTCCCCATGCACCCTCACTTATTCACACAGGGCCCCAGAATGTAACTCCCTACTTAAGTGGAGGGACACCTGTATGTCATAAGCCTTCCTGCACAGGGACATTTATCTTTCCACAGATATCATTCTTTTGTACCCAAAGGGGGGGGGGGATCAAATCAATTGAAATGGAGAGGGTGATAACAACAACAACAACAACTACATTAATAATAATTTAATTTATATCCCACCCATTTGGCTGGGTTTACCCAGCCACTCTGGGCTGCTTTCAATATATATGAAAACACAACAAAACATCAAACATTAAAAAACAAAATATCCTATACAAGAAACAAACAAACCAATAAATCAATAGAAACCAATAATAACAAACAGTTTACAGTTATACCCAAATTAAAACAACTGCCAACCCCAAGTAAACATTTAACCAACACCAACCCGACAAAAACAAAACAGAGGAATCAAAGCTAGAAACATTTTAAACATTTTAAACCATTTTAGCCAGTTGCCCCAACCCAAGAGTTGTTCCATCAATGTCCCTCCGGTATCCCAGGAGCCTTTTAGCTCAGGCATAGGCAAACTTGGCCCTCCAGATATTTTGGGACTACAACTCCCATCATCCTTAGCTAACTGAACCAGTGGTCAGGGATGATGGGAGTTGTAGTCCAAAAACATCTGGAGGGCCGAGTTTGCCTATGCCTGTTTTAGCTGTTCAGGATGAGTCTGGGCCCTGCCTCCTAGACCAGGTGGAAATGGGCCTTGCAGCAGGGGGCAGCCTTCTGTCCAGCACTTAGGCAGCAGCAATGTCCCTCCTGCCTTCCAGGATTGTCAGGGAAGGCCAATGAACAGTGGGGAGGGTTTAGCGACGCATCCCTTCCAATCATTTCTTCTCTTTCGCAAGCATCCTCATCTGTGCCACCCACTCTATATTTTTGCTTTAAAAAGAATATATGTGATTGGGAATACTGTGTATTCTTTGCAACGCTCTACCCTCATGGGGAGAATGAAGTGGGCAGACTGCAGGAGAAAGACTCTCAGCAGCCTCCAGCTCTGACACTATGTTTTGTTGCCTTTATTGAATTCCATCTCTTGTTATATATTTGTTCGCATGCTTCTGGGCAAAATGAAAAGGTGAGTAATCAAGGCCCCTGGTGATTTTAAAGTCGCTTAAAGCCCTTCCTTAGCCATTCTATCAGAACTTTTGCTTTTGATCACCCGTCCATGCCATGCGCCTATATCTATATTTACACTATGTCTTTATTCAACACCCAATACTGGGAATACCGAACTATCTCCTGGGAAGACTGTTTGGTACGCTACTAAATCAGCTTTTCTAAACAACAGCAACTTTTTAAAAAAAGAGTAATCCCCAAGCCAAGCTGTCTCATAAAAATTGTTAAATCACACATTCGCTTCGTACCTGCGCTATTAAGTTGGTCCTGAAATGAATGCTTGGCTGAACAACAAACACATAAACAGGGGAAATCCAACACAAATGAGTTGAGAAATAAGCCATGTGTTAAACTATCTGCATACCAGTGTCTGTCTCCACACACACACACACACACCCACACCAAGGAGATGTTCAAGATCAGATATTTGCGTGTTCAGACCCAGAGACCTCCCCTCTAAATAAAGACACATTTGACTCAAATTTTAGTTTTGGTTTTTGGCAGAATTTAGCCCACAACTTTATTGATTACAGAAAAGTGAGTGGTTGCACAAGCTCTGGTTTGACTAGCTCCCTACAAGCTTGCAGGTAGCGCTGACCCAGAGCTCTATCATGTCAGCCAAAGGTGAACACCTGAGGTAGCTGAAAAGCCCAGGAACAGACTCTGTTCACTCCCCAGATGCTCCCCTGGACTCAGGCACGGGCACAACCCCCTCATGGGGGTTGACCAAACCAAGTTGAGTCCCTGGATTCCTTTAACATAATACCCTTCACGTAGGGATGGCGAGACCATTCTCCCATCCCTATCACCTGAACCAATACCTATCCGCAACCTTACAAGTTGTGACGAATTGCTATGCAGCAGGCGAAACCCAAATGGCCACAGCCAATCAGCTCAGGGGAAATTCCTGCTGTGCCCCTGTCCCAATGACAGACAACACATGACGGCATAGCAAGGTCAATCGCAAAAATACCCTAAATATAGGGAGAGGTGGGCGGGTGTTCTGATGCACAAACTGAAAGAGAAAGCTCTGGGACACGTGCAAGGGATTATACAGGTCCCTCGATCCATTTAAACTGCATTCATTTGCCAGATTACACCCAGCAATGAGGGACCTACTAATCGGGCGTTGTGGCTATCCAATAGACCCACCCACAACCAGGAGGTCAGTCTCCAGGTCTCACCACAGCACGTGCCCTCTTTTAGGGAGGACACAATCTCCAACTTTTTCAGACCAAGGACCCATCTTTCGGGGACCCAATTCTTAATCTTTTACCATATATTTGCATGGTGGTAGTGCTTCTGTTGTAACCCAACTTGGATCAGACTGCAACTCACTAGCGGTTCCTGACCGACCAGCTAAAGACCAGTGTTCAAGAGAACCTAAATAATGGTTTAGATCAGTGGTGGGGAATGTCAGCCCTGGGACCTCAATAAGTCCTCTACCTGGCCCTTGGGGCTCTTTCCAGGCCACAGACCCCATTGCCCCTGCTCCCTGCTCACCTCAGGTGCAGTTGCCTACATGGAATATTTCCTTGACCTGTGCTAATACCTCTTGCTTTCCTGGATAGAGGATGGAGAGATATGTGGGAGGATGGGTGCATATAAATTTTTTACTCAGCTAGAAAATAAGCCACGGGACAAGGACAAGGGCCACCTACTTTCTCCCTTTGCCTTACCCCAGCACATGCCCTCCTCCAAGCTTCCACATGATGAAATATGGGGAAAAAGGATTCCCCACCCCAGTTCAGATGATTTGAGCTATTGATTCCAAATGGTGGATTAGATCCTACTAGTTAATGTGGCATCTCCTACAATGTGTTTTAGTTACGTCGTGGAGCATCTGCTTTGTAGGTTCCCAAGTTCAATCCCCAGTATCTCCAGGTAGGATTGGAAATGTTCCCTGTCAGAAACCCTGGGAAACCTCTGCCAGTCTGTGTGGACAATGCTGAGCTAGGAAGACCAATGGTCAGACTTTTGTTTCTAACAAGGGCAGAAACTAGACTTGAGATAGTTAAATCCAAATTTGGATCATTCACCTGCTGCATATTTATTGCCACTGCCACATGCTAAGACCTGTGGGTTGAGACCCCTGTGCAATCTTCAGAAAACCCATAAGTTGGCTGTTCTAGCCTGGGACAACTAAGAGAATCCTATATAATAATGCAAACTCATTTTGCTTGTGCTGATCCTAATTTAGCCAAAATTCAGCGTCCACACAGAAGAGGGAAATACCATCAGTGTTGGAGGAATACCAAGGATTGCAGAAGTAAAAACAACAACAAGAAGAACAACCAACTTTGGGTAACCCTAAGGGATGAAAAAAGTTAAAATAGGGGGAAATAGCCCTAAGGGCCAACACTCCCTACAATGCAGACTAAGTGTGCTTAGTTTAAGGAGGACTGAGAAACTATGATGGTGGTGGAATGGAAGTTTGGAACTCCCTGTCCCTTGAAATTAAACAATTTCAATATGGATTTTTTTTTTTTATGTCTATTAAAGGCACATTTATTCACTTGGGCTGTTGGGGCATCCTAATTTACGTCCTTATGTGGATGTGTTAACAGCTGCAGTCTTGGTTACTGTGATTTGAAAATTGCTTGGTATTAATGATCTGGTGCATGGTGATTTTATTGTATGGTATTGTATGGTATCTTCAGCTTTTAAAAAAGCATATTATACTCCCATGTGGTCTTTGATGAAGGGTGGTCTATAAATGATGTTGATGATTAAACAATAATAAGACATATTTGGCTGACACTCTGAACCAGGCCAATCCAAACTGCAACATGTTTCAGTGCCCACTTTTTGGGGGTCCTAAATTTAAATTTTCATTTTCAGCCTTAGCTACTAATCATCCAGATCATTTTCAGAACAAACCTCATGATGGAACCTTTGCTGATATGATTTCAAAAAGTGATCTATTTTTTGTTTTGACAGAAACTCCAGGCTTTTCTGCATAACTTATTAAAGTATAGATTAAAAGTGACATGTTGATTTGCTGCAGACTTTGAGGATTTCTTTTTATACTTTCTGCCTCCAGCATTATACAGTCCACTGAACAAATAGCTTGTATATGAATCCACTTTCCCCCTCCCCTTCTCCCCTTTTTAATCTTGGGACTCAGTGTTTCTCATTCTAATATTATGCATTCCGAATACATCCAACAAAAAGGAAAACAGAATGACTGAACTAATGCCAGCTAGACTTGACACACACTTCACAGGGGGGAAAAAAAATTCAATGGCTCTAAAACTGGTCATTGAGCTTCCTTGCAATATATTGTTTGGGCACCTTTTTTCTTTAATTAGTTGATACACCTGATAGGGTTTATGTTTTGGCTCAGCCTTCACTTCAGAGCCTCAAAGCTAGACCATTATCCTTTGCATGCTAACATCACTTTCCATTGTAGGAACACAGGAATGCATCTTACACCGAGCTGGACCATTAGTCCATTTCACTCATGACTGTCCACTCTCCCTGGCAGTGGCTCTCCAGAGTTTCAGACACAGGTCTCTCCCAGCCCAACCTGGAAATACCAGGGACTGAATCTGGGACAGATGCTCCACCAACAGACGCTCTGTTGTGATCTCAGTTGCAGTCACATAGCAGTGAAAGTCAGGGGAAGGGTAGAGAACATGCAGATGATGGCAGAGAACATGCAGAAAGTATCATGTCCTGTCACTGGCATGTCCAGTGAAACAAAGATTTTGATAGCAAGTGCTGGTATCTAAGACCTTGGAGAGAGTAGACAAGAATATGTTCCATGAGAAAATAGTTTAACCTGGCAGAATCCTATGTTCCTAAGTGACCTCAGATTTTCTCCGCAAACCATATCACCCATATTGCACCCTGTTCTGCACCAGTTCCCAGCACAGGACTCCCAATTGCCTATTCAGATATCCCTTAAAATATCCCTCACACTCCTTTAGTAGATCTGAGCAGCTTCCTCCAATTTGAAGGTCTTATTTCTTCATATGTCAGGATCAGGCCACCTGATCCAGGCATATGATCTCTATTTTTTTACATTGGCATATGCTAGCAATGGAGGACCTTTTGCATACCAAACATATGCTTCTGCGCATGGTTACATATTACATATTGCTAGATTACATGTTACATAATGCTAGACACATATTTCCTAAGGCCCTGTTTTGTTTCTCACCATGCATACCCTCCAAGTATCCCTCTGATCCAGGAACAGTCCTGGAATTACAAAAGTAATCCCAGTTTCTGATTTAATCTTGGAATGTCCCTATTTTGCCTGCCAGCATGGGGAGGAGGATGAACCAGCACTTACCCTGAGTGACAGCGGTGGTGGCAGTGGTAGTTGCAAGGAAGCATCCTGTTGCCTCTCCATGGCCTCTCCATGGCTGCCGCTGCTGGCCAACCTGTCCTGGGCAGCTTGTAGTGGTTGCTGGAGAGAGGGTGAGGAGAGGCTACCACCACTGAGGCCCAGCCCTGTGTGACCCGGCGGCTCTGAGGGGCAGGCAGAGGGCAGAGAAGAAAGGAGGAGCAGAGCAAAGGACAAGGAGTCTTGACTTGAAAGAAAAACAAAAACAATTCTTTGTGTATCCATGTCTAATCTTGCCCTTTTCTAATATTTATTTATTGATATGTGGTTGTTGTTGTTGTTTTGTAAATCTGAAATTAAATAGGGGTTAAGGGGTTTTCTTGGTATGGTGGAGGATTGGTTTAGTGGTGATGGAAATGCTCTGTGGGGTGGGAACAAAAACTGGGGGGAGGTTGAGGAGGGGGAGTTAGGAGGGGGAGTGAGAAATGTCCCTGTTTTCATCTGTGGAATGTGAATGATGTGACCACAGGACCAAAATGTTTGAACTAGACCCATGCTTGGTTAATAATATTTTAGTCATGACTAACTAGAAAGAGACTCACAAGAATCCAGCTCATTATCTAATTTGTTTGCGTTTTCTGCATGACAACATTGCTCTAATAATAAGGCTTGTGCAACTTGCATGCTGGTCTACATAAAGAGTAATATTAAGAGTTTCCATACTACAGTCAAACAACCACAACCCTCAATGGTGCTTTAAAATGTTTTTAGTGCTATCCCTCATTATTATTTCTGCATTGATGCTACAATAATAGTCACTTGAGAGGGCTTGATAGATAATCTAATTTAGATTCAGTGCACACCCAAGAATTTTCCATGCTTGTTCTTCTTATTAAAGTGTGAGCCATTTTTTAAAGCACTAGTCATGCATTCAGCCCAATATTTGCTTAGTACCACTGATATTTGCTTTTCACCCATCTATTTCAACTAAGACAACTATTTTTGTTCCTGTAGTTAAGTCAATAAACATCTGATCATGCCCTTCCATTCTAAACTGATACCAGACATAGTTGGATTTATTATTAACGTTTGTGAATCCAATGAACACTGAAATACCACAGAGAAGAAACCTGGAATTAATATTGCTAATTTTATTAGGCTAAATTGGATCTTTAATTAATGCACAGCTATTATTCAGATTTTTTTTTACCCTTTACCTCCAAGCGTTTAAAGGGCATTTGAAAAGGAAATAAGCTGTAGAAGATGACAGATAGAAGCATAGTCAGAAAAATGGGAATGAATATTTCTTAAGCATTAAAGCTTTCCAGCAAAATTCCTGCTTATATTTATCAGTCTGTTGATAAATTAAGGAAGAGAAGAATCACCCTGTTCTATTCTAGACATCTTTAGGTAGAGCTATAAATAGACAAATCTATCAATTTTAGTTTCTAATTTTTCTAGCTATAAATTCAGTTCACCAAATTTCTATATTAGTTTGCATTTTTGTGTGTGAAAGTCATTGTGAAAAGTCATCAGCATTTTTCTACACATTTCTCCTCATAAACACATTTTCATATGCATCTTTGCTTAATATATATACATTTTTGCTAGCAATTTTCTGTAATATTATCTACCTTTATGTTATTTTCACCAATATATTCATTTTTGTGCACACATTCCATACTGGAAAACTGCACCTAAAAATTCAGACAACTGTGAATTTTGAATGCTAGTTTCGTTTCTTCTCACATATCATTTCAGGAAGTGTGAATTAGGTAGGTTCAATGCAAATTCTGCCCTCCCATCCCTAGACAGACTCAGATCCCCTCCCCTAAAATGTACCAAAAACTTCAGTTTGGACTCCAAAAATGGATCCCAGAATGGCTACAAGACCTAACTGCATATGCACAGAGGCTTCAGATATACCACAAGATAATGATGCCCATGACCCATTAGTGTAGTAGATGACTCTGCATGTACTGTGATTGAGCCCAGGATGACCAAGGGACACCACAGGTTTGACTAGACCTTTCCAAACATGCACAGAGGTCTCAAGAGCACCCCAAATTGATCCAATTTGACTATAGGCATGTCAGCATGTTACATTTAATGAGTGGACACTCTGTGCACCTATGTACACAGTAGCTGAGGCATATACTTGTACAGTTCTTCACATATAATGTTCAACAAATGTAGAGTCTGTAGAGCACAGCACTTGTAGATGAGCTATACAAATAATCAAGTGCTGATTTGCATATGTCTGCACTTGTATTTGTGTAGTAGAGACCTGCATTCATTGTAAAGTATGAACAAGCCTGTTGTCATAGACTTGCATGGCATTCTCATGGATGCTGGTAACAATATCTCTCTTATGTGATGCTGTCATCCCACACTGACTTTTTTCATGTTGAAAGAGAATAATGCCCTCTCCCACCTTTGTATTATGTATCTTTTGAGAGCATGAAAAGGACATACAGTGTGCTTATAATACATATTTTCATGGCCCTCCAATAATCACATAACACAGCTTTGGAAGTTTAAGATTCCCCATCATTTGCATCAAAGACACACAGAATACAAATCACAAGCTTTCTAAATCAGGGGTCAGCAAACTTTTTCAGCAGGGGGCCAGTCCACTGTCCCTCAGAACTTGTGGGGGGCCAGACAATATTTTGAATTTTTTTTTAATATGAACGAATTCCTATGCCCCACAAATAACTCACAGATGTATTTTAAATAAAAGCACACATTCTACTCATGTAAAGTGTGTTCTCCTTCATGGAGAGCACGGGTTGCGGTGGGGGCTGACAAGACACTCCAAAAAATTGTGGGGCGGGCTAATTGATTATTGGCCACTATTGTGATTGGGCTTTCCTTGCTGTTGGGAAGAAGTTAATGTTGCCATTTTGTGATTGACAGCTAGAAACATTAAAACTCCCTGCACAAAGCGTAGAGCTTCCTCTTTTCGCTCCGTGCATCGGATTGCCTGTCCCCCCCTACCTATATTTAGGGCTGTTCGCATTGACTTTGCTATGCCTGTCATGGGGTTGTCTGCTCTTGGGGCAGGGGCCCGGTAGGAATTTTGTCCATTTGGCTGATTGGCTGGTGCCATTTGGTTTTTGCCTACTGCGTAGCAAATCGTCACAACTTGTAAGGTTGCGGTTAGGCATTGGTTTTTGGTTTGGTTGGTTGAGGGGCATGGATTGGCTGTGCCTGCCCCTCTAATGCTGCTGCTGCAAGGGTAGTCCATTAAAGGAATACAGGGGCTCACCATTGCTTTTGTCCGAACCTTGTCAAGGGGCTAGGGCCACGCAAGAGCCCCTGGTTGCATTTGGGGAGGGCAGGTTCCCTGCTCTGTCACTATCCCCAAAATGTATTCCCCTTTTCTGACTTTCGCAGACTTGCGAAATGTCAGTCTGTCCCCACCAGGGGCAGATAGTCGCAAACCATTGCCTAAGCAACCACTCACATTTTTGTATTTTAATAAAGTTGTGGCCAAAATTATGCCAAAAACCTTAAGCAAAAATTCTGTGTGATGTGTGAGTTATTTGGGGTGGCTTGGGGACCTCGACATGCAAAAACACTAGGCAGGCCCCACAAATATCCAAGAGAATACATATTTTCATAGCCCTCCAATAATCACATAACACAGCTTTGGAAGTTTAAGATTCCCCATCATTTGCGTCAAACACACACACACACACACACACACACACACTACAAATCACAAGCTGTCTAAATTATGCAATCAGTTCATTCAGGCCTCTACAGCTGAGGCACACTAGAAAGTCTTCCATGGCACAGAAACAATACTCCCCACGTATAAACACAAGGCATTAATACTGTGTTCCAGAGGCACTAAATTATTCTTCCCAGATGGAAGTACAGTGAAGATCTGTAAATTCTATTAATTCATTACTTCCAGCCCAGCCTTATTATTTACTATGTACCTATCTGAGCTATAATTTAAGAACACAAAAACTACCTCCAGGAGCTGAGCATTGCCCATGACGACCCTGCATATGCCCTCTACACTCATTACCAGTGTGAAGACAAAGTTATTTATAGCTGATGTCAAAGAAATGATGAAGGGTCTTTTTAATATCACACTCAGCCTAGCACCAAAATCACAGCCAGATAAGTACAACACTGCGGCAGTTTTATGTGTGCTTCTGTATACTTATTTTTTTCCCCTGTTAGCAAAGGAATACATAAAAGCTAAGCAGAAGCACACATCACCTATTTCATTTAGTTATTTCAGTTTATAGCTTGGCCAATTCTGAAGAAGAAGAAGAAGAAGAAGAGTTTGGATTTGATATCCCGCCTTTCACTCCCTTTAAGGAGTCTCAAAGCGGCTAACATTCTCCTTTCCCTTCCTCCCCCACAACAAACACTCTGTGAGGTGAGTGGGGCTGAGAGACTGTGACTGGCCCAAGGTCACCCAGCAGCTGCATGTGGAGGAGCGGAGACGCGAACCCGGTTACCCAGATTACGTGACTACCGCTCTTAACCACTACACCACACCAATTCTGAAGACTTAAGGCTGCCTTGAACATTGACTTTCCCATCCATTTCATCTTCATGGACTTGTAGCGCCAACTCTGAAAGAGGAACCATTTTCCATACAAGACACTTTCCTAATCATCGCTTTCTGTATGTTCCCTTAGAACATGGCTGGGAAACATTTTTTGACAAAGGATGCATTCCCTCTGGGGTCCACTTGCAATTGTTGGTCAAGGCCACAGGCAGAAGTAGAAAGAGCAATGAATGCAATCCACCCTCCTTTGGACAATAGGTTAGCTTCTACACACACCTCTCTCTATTCTTCACCAAGGAAACTGGGAGCCATCATCAAAATTCAAGGACACATTCCAGTCATTCCAGTGAAGTATGTCGACTGTGGAGAGGAGGTGTTGCCTGTGGACAATTCTGAGGGTCAGATAGGCCTGGGTTGAGGTACGCAGCCAGGGCAGGATTAAATCCCGTGAAGGCTTCTAGGCAGCCAAAATCTTGGTGGGGGACCCCCTCACATTGAACTAAGAAAGCTTAATTGTAATTTTCTTTCAAGATCAAATCAATATTGTTTTGATCCATTGTCGCAGTGCCCCTGAAAGGCATTGGGTCCATAGGCCAGTGACTGCTCTGCCTATCTGGTAACCTGGCATTGTCCACACCCTTACCATGGAAGAAAATAACAATACTAACTTTCTCCCTTCCACTTTTTCCTCAAGGTGGTAGAATAGTAACAATTATAAGGTAAATATAAAACTGGAAAAGACACCTAGGCGCTCAAGGCTTGGAAGTAAATGCCACTATATTCTGTGGACCTTACTGCCATTTAAGTGTCCATAGGACTGCAGTCTAAGTGAGTTTATTCAGAGGTCAGTTCTTGGTCAACTATTGTTCAATACCTTCATTAATGCTTTTGAGGCTGGAACAATGCAAAAAAGACTGGAAGACAACGCAAATGTGTTAGAGCAAAGGTTAAACACTTAAAATGAAAATAAACTGTAGAACTAAAACTACAAACATCAACTGGAGAATTACAAAGTTTAATGGCTGGTCTGGGAAGACAAAATGCCCAAGAAAATAAGTAGTACCTACTGAGCATAAACTTTTACAAAGTGCAGTACTGAAGCATCAAAAAGTTTTTGCTAAGTTGGTCCACTGAAGGTTATTGCAATGGCAGAATGACATCGTATAATACTTACTGCTGTAGTGGCAGAGGGTCAGTTAATTCTGGAATCACAACAAAGAGAAAACTGCATCAATTCATTTTAAAGCCTATACTTTCTGATGCGATAAACATATAACTACAGTACCACAGTTAAACAGGGGAAGGGACATATTCAAAGCAAGCAATTGACATTCTGAACATTTTTTTTGTAACTGCAATTTCATATACTTCCCGATGAGTGAATACAGATAAGACAAGAAATAATAGTTTTTGGAGACCCCAGTCATACAAAGTTCATTTTAAAGATCTGTCACTTACTTCTACCAAGCAAAATATGTTTTCTGTGTCTTAAAATGTGTGTGTGTGCATTTGTATATGTGTGTGTATTTGTGTGAGAGATCAGAGACTTTAATACCCTGTTCATCTCTTACAAAAAAGCCTTTGCTCTAAAAGGCATAGTGAACTGGTATATCATTAACAGTGCAAGCCTATGAATGTCTACTCAGATGTAAACCTTATGTACACCTGTAAATGGGACTTACTCCAAGGGATGTGTGTATTTCTTAAACAGACCTACTTAAGTAACCTTTTCTTTCTGTCGGTCTTTGTGCCTCCTGAGTTTCTCTCTTACAGCCTTTCCCTCTATCACTGGTCACATCTTTTTGGCACAGTACTAGCAACAACACACAACCTCTGTGTTTATCTGTGTTTTATCTGGTTTAAGAGCTCACATTTAATGGCCAATCCCCAAACATTTCTTCTTTCATGTGATCAGGTGGAATATTCTTGCATAACCAAATGTAATGCATGGATATGTTGGCAGAAGTGGAAGAAGTGGAGGATATCCATTGACATTGACAAAAACTACGAGAAGTAAAGGTTCTTCTTCTTTTGCATTCCTCTTTTCCTTTGGTTTGCATGGTTCTGCCAAACATGATGACTGGTGACAAGTAGATGGTGGTGATTACGATAATTTACACCCTCTCCAATCATTCACATAGGGCCACACTTCCAACATCTTTATTCTCATCAACCAAGATCACTGCCCCGGTCCGGCCCTCGACTGCACATTGCTGATGACTCTGCACCACTTCCTGTGTGTTGTTTTCCTTTCCTCTACACCAGGACCAGTGGTCAGGGATGATGGGAACTGTAGTCCCCAAACAGCTGGAGACCCAAGTTTGGCCAACGCTGCTCTACACCATCTGGTCTTCCACTGATCTAAAAGCCAGGAGGATGTTTTCCTGAAAAACTAGAAACACAATTGTCCAATGACCTGTTATCAATAATTCAAAATGGCTGTAGCATATGAACTGCGTGTGCTTCTAGTGTTCATGTCTGCACAGGACTGGCCCAAGGCACTTAGCTGCCAGATGTGACCGCCTAATGGAAGGGTGGTAGAACTTGTTAGCCCTGAGGGTCATATTATTTTGTGGGCCAGAGACTCTCCTCCCAGTGGCAGAGTGGAGCAGAGGGAAAAGTGGACAGAGCAACGAATGTCAGTTTTATCTTCATGTAACAGACTAGTTTCTACACACACTCTCACATCCTTCACCAACCAGGCAAGCCAGGGGCATTGCCAGAGTTCGTGATGCATTCCAGCCAGGCAAAAACACAACTGGAAAGTGCAAAGCTGGTCTGGTGAGGGGAATGGACTGGGGAGAAGGGTGTGTGACCTGCGAATGGAATGTGTTGCAAGAAGCGACAGATAGAGAAGCTTGGAGGGTGCCTGGCCTAAGGTTCCCGAACCCTGGCCTAATGGTACTGCCAGCCCTTATTGTATCTGACAGAAACAAATGCATCCCCCTCTCCCTCCCAACCTGCAAGAGACTCAGGGTATGAAGTGTAAAGGAAGACAACTTGAACAACAACTTTATTTCTAATAAGGTGTCACCAAATGACAAAAATAGGGACAGCAATTTACCTGGGACGGGGACAAGAAAATAAAACAGGGATGCCTCACTCTAAAGAGAGACAGCTGGAGCATATGTTTATGTAAATCTTTGCACAACTGTCAAAGCACTGTCTCCAAAGCCTCCCAGCACACCAAGTCGGAATCAATAAACAAGAAGCCATAGACATCCCAGCACGGCTTTGTTATTGTTGTTTTTTCATCCCTCTAGAACTTAAATAATTTCATTTACTGTGGCTGTCAATATATACAGAGAGGAAGTAACTAAGAAGAGATGAAATTTCTGTCTTCAAATCAGCACCTGTTTCTAACCACTGCTCCCCCCGCCCAAGCAATGCAGCACAGCTTAGCTGACTTTCTTAACACTCCAGCCTCTCTTATAAACATGCAAAATCATGTTGTTTTCTGTGCATCTCAAGGGAATTCAGTCATGAACAATCATGCAGGCCTCTCCCCTGGGACCCACAGAAAAGAACATAATCAATCTAGTCAGGAATAATTTTCTTCCGTTGTTCTTCCATGTGCAAGTAGAATTTTGTTTCTTCCAGCACAGTGTTAGGTGGTACATCGATAGGTAGTACATCAATCTACAATCTACAATGATGCTGAGTCCCACCAACATGCACCTCACCCCACATTTTAAAAATGTGGTTTTCAGAATGCCAAATCCTAGACCTCTTTCATATGTGCTTTGGGCCTTCTGCTCTTTGCCACATGTTTTCTCATTTAAAAGTGGTTCTGGCACCTCTTTAAAGGTAAAGGGACCCCTGACTGTTAGGTCCAGTTGCGGACAACTCTGGGGTTGCAGCGCTCATCTCGCTTTACTGGCCAAGGGAACCGGCGTACAGCTTCCTGGTCATGTGGCCAGCATGACTAAGCTGCTTCTGGCAAACCAAGCAGTGCACGGAAACACCGTTTGCCTTCCCGCCAGCGTGGTACCTATTTATCTATTTGCACTTTGATGTGCTTTTGAACTGCTAGGTTGGCAGGAGCAGGGACCGAGCAACGGGAGCTCAGCCCGTCACGGGGATTCGCCCACCGACCTTCTGATCGGCAAGCCCTAGGCCCGTGTCCCTTGGCACCTCTTTAGAGCAGCAGAAAACAAGAGACTCCAGAAGACCTCGCCTGAAAATGGAACTGAGGCATTTCACTTAAGGGGGAAAGCATGACCTCCATCACATCTGAAGATGCATCCAATTGTATCCTGCCCAGATTGGGGTTGTGAAAGCTCCAAATACCTGCTTTCTAATAAAAATTGAGCCAGGCTTTTATATTTAATTTTACTTCCTTTTATAACACAGTATCCACTCCCTGATGTTATTCTCATTTTATTTCTGTTTGCAGTCGTGATTCCCAATTTCAGACTCATATAATCTGTTCAGGAGTTTAATAAATGGTGGCATTTACATTGTGGGCTGTAAACTTTAGATCCTGGGGATGAGGTAACACTCAGTATGTAGTAGAAGATTTATTATGAACATTGTGAGTCATGAAAATATCTGAACATTATCCAGTGTACAAGATTTGCCCCTTTGTTATTTACAACGCAGAGCTCACTTGGTATTAGTATTGGAGCTTTGTTTTTTGCTTTTTTTAAAAAATGACCTTATGCGTGTTTGGACATATTTCTTGTATGAACAATCACATATGCATGAAAAGACCTGGCTGAGCACAATAACATTAAAAGGGAGAGAAACTCTGGGCAGGCCAGCAGGTAATTGCTTTTTTCACCTGCCTTGCCCCACCCTCCAGCCCTGTTACTAAAGGCATTTCAAATATGGTTAGTGCTCTTGTTAACAATATTTGCAATTGAAACAGATTAATTGCTTTGCTCTCAAAGGTACAGAATGATGGATTGTACTACATGTCAGTCTACAAATACATATAAAACCCATTTTGTCCTTTTGGAGAACATGGAAAGGGTATATTACCATTTACAATTTGGATTCTACTTGCTCCAGTCACACATATGATGCTTTTTAATGTCAGAATTCTTATAAATCACCAATTGTAATCCACAGCTGTGAATAATCAGATATCTGGCTCATTTAAACAAACTTGGCTTCACAGATCTTCGTAAGCATTGAACAATATTTGTGCCTGAGAATTTATTTTGGCAAGCAATGCTTTTTTTTCCTTTTTCCTTTTTACAAAACTGTCCATATATCCACAAGGTCCAGTTCATTGAGAATTCACATTGATCTGCTAAATTGTAAAGCCCTAAATAAGTCCTGTGCATATCAATTCGCTCTCTAATTCACCAACATGATCCTAGGGCCAGCAATTAATTTCAGAGGAAAAGACAAGCTTGGCTGAGAAACTTTGCAACAGTCTGCTATTGTAGTTGATCTCCATTGGGACGCCCCTCCTTTTTTATATAAAACAAGGAATTTCACAATAAAGCAATGGAATTGAAATTTAAATCACAATGAAAGCTACAGCATTTGGGCCTTGCCTTCCGCTCCATTTTATCTCAAAGGGCTCTAAAATGTGAAGCCAGTTGTGGTAGTCTTCAACCAAGCCATATGGCACACATTGCAGAAAACTGAGCCAGCCATTACTAAGGCCTCCTTGGCACAAGGGTTCCAGTTCTGGGCAGGAAACAGCACTTACATCAATGGGAAGGTCCCTTTGGAGATGGATGGCATGGCAGAACACATGCTTTGTGTTATGTGCTCTAGGCTAGACTGCTAGAAGCGCAACCAATGCTCGGGCCGTCGCGAACACTTCGGGGCCACAAGGGCTGAGGAGAGGCCCCGCTTCTGCTCTACAGACCCTCTTGTCAGCTCATTTGCTTGGATGTAGCAGTTGAACCGAGCGAGGTAGGAGTCCCATGATTCAGAGGCTGGGGCAAATGACGGTAGAGGCACGAGTGAAGCCATGGTTCGGATGCCGACGTGGAGGCGATGGATGGAACACCGTGCTCTAGCCATAACGGTTAGCTCTGAATTGGTTCTGCTCCATGATTTCGCTCAGTGTTTCAGCTCCGTGATTCAACTCATCTCAGAGGGTGGCTGCATCTGGCTGTGCTCTGTTGTCCATCGATCCCATCCTCGTCGCCAGTGTTAAGTTGTGGGCGAACATAGCAGACGACACAGCGATTTCTCCAAAGCAGCTCTTTATTTGTAAGCTGACCATCCCAGGTTCAAAGATTGCAGGTGGTGGGAATCACCTGAAGACCTTGGAGAACCAGTAGACAATATTGTTACAGATATGGAGTAGCAGAGTTTGAGGGTGCAAGGACACCCATAACTGCTAGAGTTAGTGTGTGTTAGAAGGGGTTTCTGGGAAGGTGAAGCAGGAGGTTGGGAGAGCATGTGGGGCGCTGAATGGCAGGTGCCATGAGGACTGGATGGAGACAAGCTGGAGCAGAGGCACAGAGATGGTGCTTAGAAAGCCTCTGAATGCAATGCTGAGCTGCTGTGGAGGACAAGCCCCTCTTGAGATGCGAATGCAGACAGGCTGTAAATGTGTGTTGATAAGCCATATTTCTTAAAGACACAATGGTCTCTGCCATGTCTTGATTCCCAACAGAAGCACAATCCTGGAGTAGCACCTGGAAATCCCTGGAATTTTGCTACTGCTTGGCAGAGATTCAGGGTGGCACGCCACCTTCGTAACAATACTGTGCTTGAAGGATGCAAATTTTGGAGCTGGTATAGCGGCCTCCTATGTTCCCTATGAATTGATTCTGAAAGCATCATTCAGATGATCCAGTGTACAGAACTAAATGACAGCCACCATTGGAATGGTGCCAGAATCTCAGCAAGGTGTTGGAAGAGAACATATTTGTTTGATGTAATTTTAGGTATTTGCAGAGCTTCTCATTCATTCATTCATTTTTGTATTATATTTCTAAGCCACACCAACTGTCTGAATGACTTTGTAATTCTAAAATCACAAATGAATGCCACAAATGTCTTCTTCCCTTTACTTGGAAAATATTTCTTAAAAATAACCCGAGCCTTTGAGCAACATATGAACATTCATTCTTTAAAACCAGAAATATTACACACTGATTGCATTTGTATACCGGGGAGGAGGTGAAATAAGAGCTGGCTGTTCTATAAACATGGGAAAGGGATCAAAAGAAATATTCGAGGCTGCTGTAAATGTCAAGATTTTAGGTCTGGTAATTCACTAAAGTATGAAGCAGAGTTGCCACTTTTTGTCCTGGTAGTGCTCTGGTGCCTTTAACAGCCATCTGTGACAGGCAAACTGAACCGGTGAAGTTTAACTAGTACAGAAATGCTGTAGTAGGAAAAACTTAACTGGCTCAATTTTGCTTGCCATCCTGCTGTCAAAAGGCCCAGAAGCCCTGTTAGAAAGTCCACAATAGTAATCCCAGTTTACTAAACTGAAAACAGGCCTTTAGAATAATTAAACCAGAAAACCAGGAAGAATATAATGCTGCTAAGTAACTGGATGACTACTAATTCTCAGTCTTGTGTAACCAGTGATGGGATGGAAAACATTAAGGAAATGAAGGGAAGAGCTAAAAACCCTACCTAATCTGAAGCTCCTTGCGTCATAAAACTGGCTGACACATACATACTCTCTCCTATTAGTGAAAGCAGAGATGAACACATTATGAAATATACTGTTCCTGGCATACTGTGCATTATTCACTGGGAGGAAGGGTAGGATAGGAATTTAAAAAATATATAAATGCTTAAGGCCTCAAAGGGCAGGGGAGCACTTTAAGAGGAGGATATGCTTAGTCAAAGTATGATGGAGAGTGCCATCATACCTCTTAGTTTAAGACCATATGCAAGTTTTGAGGTGCATACCTTTGAACCACAGTGCATATCCCTAGATTCAGGTAGGTAGCCATGTTGGTCTGGCACAGTCAAAATAAATTAAAAAATTGTCCAGTAGCACATTAGAGACCAACTAAGTTTGTTCTGGATATAAGCTTTTGTGTGCATGCACACTTCTTCAGATATCTGAAGAAGTGTGCATGCACAGAAAAGCTTATACCCCGTGCATATCCTGCAAGTGTCCTGGAAAAACCTGGGACATCCCTTTTCTTCTTGCCAGAGGATAGTGGCCATTGGGTGTGTGATATTGTGCAATTATGCATTGTGATTTCCCCCGAAAAAGCTTCCCCTCCCCTCAGGGCTGCAATCTTGTGCAGCACCCAAAACCCCGCATTTGTGGGTGCTAGTGTGGGGGAGGAAGGGAAAGGAGAATGTTAGCCGCTTTGAGACTCCTGAAGGGGAGTGAAAGGCGGGATATCAAATCCAAACTCTTCTTCTTCTTCTATGTCCGAAAAAGTGCTTTTTTCAAGGGAAAATTGTGACTCGAAATTTCATTAGATCACAGTGCCCCAAACGGCTGCTGTTCTCTGGCAAGAAAAACCGGAAGATGGTGTCACAGGAAATGGTGTCCTGGTTTCAGCAGCGGAGCAAGCTGATTGGGCACCTGGGGCAGCGCATGTGCCCGGCGCCCAGGGGCTGGGGTAGCCACCTGCAGGGCGGGGCCAACTGGGGCAGGACACTCCACGGGGCTTCTGAGGAGTCTGCCTGCCTCCTCCCACTCAGCTGCCTTACAGCTGAGGGGGAGGCGGCAGGTGGACTGTTTGGGGCAGCGCGGAACCTGCAGGTGCCCAAGCCACCACATCACTTTCTGGAGAAATGCATGGCTTAGGCGCACTGCAGGCCCTGTGGTGAGTTCTGCCCGGCATTTTGTCATCCTCCTCATTGGTGACACCTGGGTCAGCCCACCCCCACCACCCCCTTCCTCCACCCCTGCCTAGTTTAACCTTCAATATGCTGGAGGGTATGCACAGTATACCTAGCAGGAACAACAAGGGACTGGAGCAAACACCCTACGTTATTTTTTCTGCTTATGGATAACATTCAGCTTTAGTTTTTATTTATTTATTTGCAAACTTTATTGAAAAATTTAAAAACTATTACCAAACACAATATATTGTTTTCTAAGCTAAATACATGTACAGATGTTAAGTCTTACATGTCGTCATCCACATGGCATCAAAACAAACTTAGTAAATCTTTTACATTACATAATCAGCTCACATCCGCAGAGTATACTTCAATCAAATGCATTAAGATAATTTCTCCATAGTGGCTGCTGAGACTGAGATGGAAGAGAGATTATGGTATAATTGTTAATACACAATATAAATTGAGACTATATGGAGACAAATGCCTCTTTCTTTGTTATTCCTCTTATCACTCTCTGATGGTGAGTATTTGTCCCATAAGTGCTATATTCCATACATACTGAGTCCAACTGGAAGCAATTTGAAATCCATAGACTTTCTGACTTAGCTGGTTGAGATAATTCAGGACTCCAACCTTAGTGTTGGCTGGATTATGCTCATTGTTTTTTGTAAATATGTGTTTATTTGTCTTTTTGCTATAATATGTACAATGAAATGCACATGAATAAAATCCACAACCAAACCATGTGTGTGATCCATTAAATGGAGAACAATGTAGTCCTTTAAGAAGCAAGAGATAGAGGCTCATTGTTTTAACAGTTGCTGTATCTCTGCTTGAAGCTGCCCTGAAGTTAAGTGACTTGCTAAATCAAGAATTAATGAGGATTGCTTTTCTCACCCTTAGCTTAATTTATGTTTTGCTCTGATATTTACCAAACTGATATCTATCCAAGTGTCTTCTTTGCAACAGTACAATGCTATTTGGCACTAGAAATTGCAGGGTTGTGTCATGGTGCATGTGTATTATATAGAAGTATTTCCTTCCTCTGCTATAGCTGTGTAATCAAGACATTTAAAAAATGCACTTAGGAAGCCTTGGCCAATACACAGGCCATATATATTTATTTCTTACCAAAAACGGTCTATATTGAACAAGTTAGAACTAATGTGAGAAAGGCATTTTCTCCTCAAATATTGTATACATGCTGACAGATCAATAGTCCCAAACTGTAATCAACATTATAAAATATTTCCTAGATTCATTAGTTCACACCTCTGCTAGGAAGACATGTGGTGGGTTGAGTTTACATGAACACCTCTCGACCAAACAATCCAAAAGGAGATATTTAAGTGAAGATACAAATGCAATATAGAATCAAAACATTTTTTTAACATCTTGTGCCAAACACATTTTATAAACAGCTCAAGAAATGAGCAATGCTCAGAAGTCAGTAAAAGTACTCCTTGCTCAGAACACAAATACAGAAAAATGGGAATAGCTTGCCAAATATTGTGTTTGTTCATCTGCAGACATCTCAAGAGAACTGCAGGCACTTCTGTCGGGTTTTTCATTTTCAGTGGAAAGTTAGCTGGCATATAATGTACATTAATGACTGTTTTTTGCCTTGCTCTTCTAAAAGCACAGATTAAAAGAAATCAGTTACAATATTCGTTATGGACCAAGCAGCCCTGATAAGCACACAAAGTAAGTCCACATACCAATCTATTCCTTTTAGAGATTGTGTAAACTAGGTTTGTGCGCCAGATTCAGCCTAGTCCCTATCCAAATTGGGCATATTCAGAGGGACAGGTGTTGGACTACTCAAGTAATAACATCCACAGATCACTACAGGGCTGATTGGGTGACCTAGAGCAATCCATGGTTGTCAGTGGGTGGGGCATCAGAAGAAAGGAGAGGCATGTAATGAGTGGGGAAATGGTAAAAAGGTCAAAGCCTACCATATCCGGGGGCCATGTCTTCATGGGAGAAGTGGCACTATGTAGGATACTTACAAAGGATCACCCCAAAGAACTGATTCCCTCCTCCAACAGCTCTTTGTTGGTATCAGGAAGAGACACAATGTCTCAATGGTTTGTACCATTACAGTTCAGAATGTAGAGAACAAGCATGTCAAGGGGCAGCTGGGTGAAATTTATTCTCGCCATAGTTGCTTTTTTATGTGAAGAACCTTTTAGAGATACTCAAGTTCATGTGTGCCATTTTAGTTGTGAAAGCTGCACATGTGCTTAACAGAGCTATTCTATACAGTGGTACCTCGGACTAAGTAATTAATTCGTTCTGGAGGTCTGTTCTTAACCTGAAACTGTTCTTAACCTGAGGTACCACTTTAGCTAATGGGGCCTCCCACTGCCGCCGCCATGCGATTTTTGATCTCATCCTGAAGCAAAGTTCTTAACCCGAGGTACTATTTCTGGGTTAGCGGAGTCTGTAACCTGAAGCGTCTGTAACCTGAAGCATCTGTAACCTGAGGTACCACTGTACATTGCTATTCGAAAGTCAGTCAATTGAGTTTAATGGGACTTAACTTAACATTAAGGCAGGTGGTCATAGGATTGCAGCTGAAATCTCTTTTTTCTTTGGAAAAAAAGCAGAAATTAGGAAAGGACCGGATTCCATCTTCCCTGGTGAAAATGTGCGAGCCATTCCCAACAGAAGTGAAACATGTATTTTACATTCCAATCTTTTATCAGAATTCCCCATTGTATTGCACAGATTTTGAGCAAAAAAAAGGGGGGGTTGTATACAAAACAATATTGTGGAGATTATTACAGAGTTGACAAAGATAAATCTTTAAGCTTTCTATAATAGCTAGAGAGGAAAGTATTGACAAAATTAAGTATACGGTCCTTAAAGTAAAAAATGTTCATGCTAAAAGAAGAGTGGAAATGAAAAGCATGCTTAGAAAGTTAGCATTTCTTGAACACCTTTGATAATGTTGTAGAATACAGTGGTACCTCAGACTAAGTACTTAATTTGTTCTGGAGGTCTGTTCTTAACCTGAAACTGTTCTAAACCTGAAGCACCACTTTAGCTAATGGGGCCTCCTGCTGCCGCTGCGCCGCCACTGCACGATTTCTGTTCTCATCCTGAAGCAAAGTTCTTAACCTGAGGTACTATTTCTGGGTTAGCGGAGTCTGTAACCTGAAGCGTATGTAACCTGAAGTGTATGTAACCTGAAGCACCACTGTATATCATTTGCCACTTATTGTTTATTTAAGGGATATATTATACACCTCCCTTCATGATAGTTTCCCAGGGCAGTTTACAATATTAGGCAAAACAATTAGGTATACAGTAATTAAAGCAAAACAAAAAGGTATACAATAAAGCAGTTAATAGGTAACAGAATTAGCTACTTATATGATTAAAATAGCAATTACAGCAGCAGAATGGGAATAAATACATTTTTACTAGAACTCTATGTCTATACCAACAGACATCAAGCACTAGTTTCTCTTTTAACACTTTAAACCATCAAGGCAACTGATACTATAGATTTAAAGTTCTTCCCCTCTCACCATCGTAATGGATTTCCGCATCTATCAAGAGTGATCTTTTGTCATTTAGTGACTGTTCAACACAACCTTTACTCAGGTTTTCAAGTGTGACATCCAGAAAATTTATGTTTCAGCATTTTCTCTGCAGAGTCTCAGAATGATGTTTTGCTCTTGCAGCTATCACAAAACAGGGCATTTTAGATGGGAAACGAAAGCATTTTACCTTCCAACTACAGCTCATCCTTATCATGCGGAGTGTTGTATTTGCTCAGTGTCAAGAAGCACTCACTTCCTACTAACCAAATCCCCAAACTCTCTGTAACCACTTTAAAATCAACGTCACATAACTGCCCTGTCAATCCAACGTTGGGGATAAGGAAAAGGCTACTGCGACCAGGCCTGTATTTTATGGATTTTCCTTTTGGAGACCGGGGGGCGGGGGGGCTCCATATAGACTGTATACCAGATACATCCAGCACAGGATTCTTTTCTGGAGCCCAGTTTAGATTTACCTGAAACCCAGTGTATTCCCACACTTTGATTAGGAGTATGTTTGCTATTGTTGGAGCACCAGAGCAGGGCAGCACTATGAAATCGCTTTGTTGCAGAGACCAGTCAGTTGCACTGGTTGGCACCTGGTGTTGGAGCCAGAGAGGGTCTGAGGGAGAACCTTCTCCTTCTGGTTCACACCTGGGAGGTAAACATGGACCATCAACATAGCTGCTGGAGAGCCAGTGTGGCTCTCCAACATAGCTGGAGATCCAGAGTGGTGTAGTGGTTAAGAGCGGTAGTCTTGTAATCTGGGGAACTGGGTTCGAGTCTCCGCTCCTCCACATGCAGCTGCTGGGTGACCTTGGGCCAGTCACACTTCTCTGAAGTCTCTCAGCCCCACTCACCTCACAGAGTGTTTGTTGTGGGGGAGGAAGGGAAAGGAGAATGTTAGCCACTTTGAGACTCCTTCGGGCAGTGATAAAGCGGGATATCAAATCCAAACTCTTCTTCTTCTTCTTCTCCTCCTCCTGCTGCTGCTGCAGTTTCATTGCTAACTTCCTGATTCACCCCTATGTGTGGTTATATATTTATTTTACTGTGGGTGAAGATTGGCCACCAACTGACAGACTTTGGAATGAATTTACCAGTATCACCCCCACCTTCCGTAGCAAATAATTTGATTTATTTCTTGCTTTACCATGTATCCAGCTTATTTCTGGAAGCGTTGGGCTGCATCCATGAGAATGATGAACACAAGGTGGGCACCCTGCTGTCCCTCTGAGGGGGTCCCCTTGGACCCTAAAGGGCCTTGAGGTGTTGCAAAAGGC
Organism: Podarcis tiliguerta; assembly: GCF_965153285.1. Lineage (NCBI taxonomy): Eukaryota > Metazoa > Chordata > Lepidosauria > Squamata > Lacertidae > Podarcis > Podarcis tiliguerta. The sequence goes on from NC_139538.1 coordinate 58,263,710, forward strand.
AGGCATGGCTGCTACATCTCAGACTAGATACTGGGCACATGCTATTTTCATGCTGTGGTGGGCCTACCGTTCATGCCACTCTTGGTGAGATGTCCCCAGCACTTGGGCGAGCCCAATGTCGTTGGTGAACAGTTGGGAAGGCCCACAAAGAGAATCATGGCCTAACCCACACCAGACTTGGTAACTGATAAAGGCGTGGCCATTACAAAGCAATGACAGTATGTGAATAGTTCTGCACTCTTGCCCACTGCACCACACTTCATGCTAAGTGTACAGAGGATTATGCTAGATTCTATATTAGCCAAACCTTGATGCCTTGTGTTTCTTGGTTATCTGAAAAACTTTTTGTCCTTCATATATCCTGCTGCGTAACCCATATGCAAATGCCTCTGTTCTATTTGAAATTTTGATTTATCCAAACATTTTAGTTGTCAGACAAGTCCATTATGTGAATTAGGCTGTGCTTTTGCTTCTAAACAATATGCTGTATCTGTAATCGTTAAGAGACTCCTAAATGTATTCACCTCTTTTATGTCACCTTGTCTTTCTGAAAATGTTTGCCTTGTGATCCCAATCCAAATAATGTACACTATTAGTTGCAAATGAAAGAAATGATGTACACAGTGAAAAGGAAATGTTGAAATGAAGTAAGTGTTCTGGAATTATGACTCATGTACAATTGGGATGCCTCAGAAGTTTGACCAGTTAATGTGAACAGTTACTTCCTGTTTCACTTTTAACTTTATACCACATTTAACAAGCAAAGAGCTCAACTTCGCTTCAGTTCATGGTGCAGAATTTAAATATGCAGTCGTGTGTTTGACCATGTCAGGTGTGCCAACTGTAGGGGGCCGAGGTGTCTTTGGCCCCCTCAATTTCTCTTACTTGAAAGTTTAAGTTCTCTTACTTCCAAATGCTACTCTGATTATTTCTGTGGTCAACGAGTTGCCATGCACTAGAAACCCTTTGTTAATTTTGTGCTGGTTTTTAGTGGTAGATGTGCTGGTTTTTAGTGGTAGTGGTAGATTTAGTGGTAAATATGTATTTTGTAATGCTACTTTGTGAAGAATGTCTATTGAAAAGTGGGTTATAAATCTGTTAAATAAATCCATAAGAATTACTTTTAAATTATGCTCATAAGAACAACCATTACATATTATCATGACATCTGCAATGCTTCAGTATTTTATCCTGTTTACATCAACCAATCTGCATTATTGTGATTTTATGGACCCTGTCTGTCAAACCATTTCCATTCATTTGATCAAGACATGCTTGCCTAACATGGCTGTTCAGGTAGCCATAAGATGTATGTTGCAATCTGACTGCAAGTAAAGTATGCATGCCTGAAAAGTCCTGAGCCTTTAGTGAAATAGCTTTCTTATGGGCAACAATTGTAGATCCACACTGCATTATTGTGCTCTGACAATAATGCTGTTTTCTGGCAGTTCTCCTCCTGATCAATCATGACACCTTAATTATATATATATAGAGAGAGAGAGAGAGAGAGAGAGAGAAAGAAAGAGAGAGAGGGAGGCATAAGTGAAAGTAAAAATAAAATGCATGACATAAAATGGTAGCAAATGGAAGACGGTCTCTCATGATACTAATAGCATTGACCACAGGAGAACATCATTCATGCCACGCACAAGTCATTGCCATAAACAGCTGGAAACCTGACAGCAGTGACAGCAGGATCCAAAGGAGAACAGCTGGCCAAGTCCCCACTGAGATACTTTCAAAGAAAGAATGTGTCTTCCTTCATGGAAACACTTTCCCCCTCCTGCATAATTTACTTCAAGTTGGATTTCTGCAAGAATTGAATGATTTATAGTCCAAGCCTAAACACACTTACTCAGAAGTAATCCCCTTTCCATTCCATGGGGCTTTCCCAAAGTAACGGTACATACGATTGCAACCTTAGGCAAGGGCTAACATGGTCATGAAAAGGGCACTGGAACAGTGTATGGGTGAATGGGAATAAGGAGGAGTAGAGAGGAACTAGGAGTCTTGATGAAATACACAGAGATGAAAGAACATGCAAGCTCTATTATAGACCACTTCAGGCATTTGCCTGAATTTTTCCTCCCTGGGAGGTAACGTCTGAAAGGAGATTCTAATCATGTTTAACAGAAAGCTTTTGGAACAGTAGAGGTTGGGGGGGGGAGGCAGGGCTCTTTCCCTTGACCTCCAGTCACCGCTGCCACTGCCTTACTGCAAAGGGTGAGGTAGTGGTGAGGTTGGTACAGTGCAAATGCACCAGCAGAGCCAAACCAGCAATACTGCTGGTGCGTTTCCACCACTCTGACCTGACCACTGCTTTGTCTCTTCTGACCTGGGTACACCACAGTCAGGGCTGTCTTAAGCATACGCAGCACCAGGGTGCAAACATCCGTCCAGCGGCCCACCCCCAGGTTGCCCAGGCCAGGCGTGGAGGAGGCCGGTCGCCTCAGCATCTCGCTGGCTCGGTCGCCCCCAAACTCATGGCGCAGAGCCGCCCGCAGCAGAAGAGTCTGCCGTGGCGCTCCAACAAATGGATGGGCTCTTCCCTGAACTCAACTCTTGGGCCCCGGACTCTCAGCCTGGTGCCCCTGAGAGCCCAGAGCTCGGGTGCCCTGCACACCTAGCGCCTATGGGTAAGATGGCCCTGACCACAGTAACAGCAGTGATGAGATGTCAGGGAAGCAGCTCTGTCCCACAAACCACCACTGTTTGGAATCCTTCCTGTGGTCTGTCCTGCTTTATCAGGGTTCTCAACTGTGAGGAGGTTCTCCCCACTTTAAGCCCATATGCATTCACCCTGAATACCTGAAGAGTGTTGTCATATTGACCCACAGTTAGTTCTTCCCAGATATGCTATTTGAATTTCTCTACACCAAGAGGAAATTCCCTGTCAGGCAACTCTGCATTAGAGCCTCATAATGCCAACTGGCAATGTAGATTCAAATGTAACACTTAACATCTCAATTAGTTCAGTCTCTCATATTAACAAGCATTATTATCCATGATTTGTCATTCCTTCAGAAATGGCATTTGGATTTTGAGTGTTATATGAAATACAGAGAAATTCTGATCACAATAACATCTATAATGATTTTGGTCAGCACCTACACCTGATCCGTTTTTAAATTTGTTCATTAGGAGTACTATCTTAGCTATCACTTAGTGCAGGTCATCAAGCCTGAGTTTCCGCTGCAATGAACAATGAATGGTGGTCATGAACCACTATTGGCACAATTGGCAGCAATAGCAACAGATATGTTCTATGCTTATGATAATATTTTATTCTCTTGCTAATTGTACTGTTTTAAATGTGCATTTTCTTTTGAAACGTTTAAGCTTTTTATAAACTTAGTCACATTAAATGTGCATTATGTAGTTGACCTCCTTTGTAATGTTTAATTTGGAAATTGTTAAGATATTTCAGTTTTCTGTTAATTATGTTGCTTTGAATGTATGCTTTATATTTGACTTCAGTGATGTTTTATTCTAGATTGTTTTATTTGATGTTTTAATGTAGATTGTAAACTGCTTTGATATTTTTTTCTTTAAAATATAAAGTGGTATAGAAATGAAATTAACAGCAGCAGCAGCAACAACAGCAAAAACAACAATGCTTATAGTCTGCCCTTCATCCAGACAGCGAATGAGCAATTGAAACAAAAGCCATTCCAATGCTATTAACAAAGCAGGTAAAAACAAAACAAAAAATTCTTAAAATTACAATCCATTAAAGTCCCCCACGTATACCTAACAGTTATGAACAGAACAGAAACGTTTCTACACATTTTAAGACTTTCCTTGTTATTATGATTATTCCTTGTTATTATGTTATTATTTATCCCTCTAAATATATCCCTGAGGTTTTCAGTTTTGGTATATTTCAGAGTCTGTGCTTGCATGTGATCAAAAAGAGCACACTGAGACTTGGGCAGAGTGCTAGCAGCTTTGTCATTCTACATGGATGGCACTGGTTGATAGCCGGGTATTTGTAACATGGAATAGTAGCTTCAGATGCATCAACTCCATTTGTGTATTCCAGGGAAGAGACGAATTTGGGTCTAACCCTCTGCCACTGATAGCTATTCCACTCTACGGCGAAGCTGGAACTAACCACAAGCTAGGATACTATCCCATATCAATGTTGTGTAAATATATGTGGCTGATAAGGGCATGATCTAACCCAGACAAATAGACTGAAAAACAGTTTCTATCCAAGAGCTGTGGCCTTTTTGAATGCTGTAACTCGATAGTGTGACCTGGGAGTTTGATGGGTGTTGGTGTGGGTGTGGCTGGAATGTGGTTTGTTTGGTTGTTGTTGTTGTTTTGCTTTTGTTGTTTTTAAGGGATGGCATCCAATTTCGTTGCACTTGTGCAATGTTGCACTTGTGTAATGACAATAAAGAATCTATTCTATTCTATTCTATGATCCATAACAGCTGTAATTTTCTAGCATTTTGGAGCATGAGTGTTCTTTTGAGAAGGCTATGCTTACAAACCTCTCACCAGAGAAACTTGAATTTGAAAAGGAGAAATGAAATGGAAAGAAAAGGGAAGAAACATTCTCATTGCTCCTACACCTAGAAAGAAGACTCAAGATAACTTATTAGATGGTAAAAAGGCTATGTTTATCTTGTTATTTGGTCATCTGCCAAGTAATCAAACAAATAAGTGCAAGCAAGTGAAAACAAAGAATGCATACAAGAGCAGGATGCCTCCATGTCCTGGGCATGAAGTTGATAGCTCCCCAGTCTAGAGATGAGAGGAGATTCTCCCACCTTGCTAAGTGAAGCCCAACCTGCACACAGGGCACTTCTGTCCTGTGTTTACCATGGTGCACAAGCCAGATCCTAAGAGCACTGCCCAAGTACCCCCAAGCCTCAGACTATAGGTTATAACTCAAGAGTGCCCCATACCCTCATGATGCAGTGCCATAAGGTCTTCCCTTCCTTGCCTGCACTGAATGCGAATAGCAAAATTAATTACATCAACACACGATGCCCTACAGTGTGAAGTAGAAGAAATGCAAGGGGGTGGGGAAGAGGTTACCTTCATGCTCTGCCTATTTACCAGCTAGATGGATACAAGATAATCTTTAGAGGGATCACCTGCTTTGTTCCCCCCTCCCCACCAGCTTGATATCTTGATGCACACTTGCTGTCAACAGCAGATGATATAAAATGAATGGCTCTTCTTTCCTCTCCTCTCCTCTCCACAGTCAGTGGGTTACAGTGATGAATGGCTAATAAATCCAATGCAATGTATACTTAACTCCTGAGAAAACATTGCATGGATATGGAGTAATACTGTGGACAAGATATCACTCCTGTTTTGGGTAGAAGACATTACCAAACAATATGAATAAAAATATATCTTTGTTCTAGATGGATGATCCCGTCTTGTAATCAAGATAGTAGCTCTGACTACCAGCCTTTGAAATCTATGCATTCTTTTAGACTTTATTCCAGAATGTAAAACAAGTGATCTGGAGTTGTAATGCTTACAGTGTAAAACCTCCCTGGGATCCACCAGCCACTCTGTGCTGCCAAAAGCCTGGGGCAATTGAGCCTCCACTACTCAGAGGAATAGAACATAAGAAAAAGGCTGGGCAAGTTCACTTTTTCATGCAGTCTGGTCAACAGCAGAGGCACATGAAACAGGCAGGTTGACAGTGGTGCTCTTCTGTCGGTGGTGTTCCCATACTCACCAGGATAGGGATGAGTGGTGATGAGGTCAGGGGAGTTCTGCGTCTGCATTGGGTGTGTGTGTCCTGTAGATGCATGCATGCACACTCATGTGTTACCACCAGTCCAGAGCACCATAGGTCCATGTCTCTGGATAATTTCCCACATAGACTTCAGATACATATGAAACAGCACAGGACATGTGGTGGAGCACACATGATCCCCAAAGGTCAAAGGGGAAGAGCAACAATCCTCCAGCACCACTGTCTGGGCCATATTTCTAAGGAATGGGTGGAGCCATTTCAAAATTGTGTCCCTAGTTCTCATCCATTCAAGATGCCTCAGAAAGATACTGAAGATGATGGCATCAAATGCCAGGGTCACATTTTCCCACTACAAATGTCCCAGTGCAGATCTCCCAGTACATCTCCCAGTGCAGTTCATCCATTAATGTGACTGGATGAACTGCACCAGGAGATGTACTGGGAGATCTGCACTGGGACATTTGTAGTGGGAAAATGTGACCCTGGCATTTTTCCATGTAAAAATCAGGCTGAATCACCCTGGGAACTGCACCATGGGACATATCATGTTTTAGGATATGTGATGGGTAAGGCTGACACTGCTCTTGTTTAATTTGGTATGAGGTTTGAATGGTTCTGAATGGTTTGAATGTCCACTGTAAGCTGCTTAAGCTAAACCGCTTGGGTTTATTTTGCGGGTTGGGGTGGGTGTAGTTATTTGTAATAAAAATAAATGTGACACATATATTACTGTAATAATCATAAAGTCAACAAAAGAGGCAAGCAGCACTGGGGACAATCTGATGATCTGAACGGGTGACCTGCTACTTTAAGGATTTTAGGGAGCAGATTGTTGACCTAAAATGGGGCAACCACCCCAACCCTACAAATTCCCAGCGAAGAACAATTATAGTGATTTCATAGTAACATTAAGAACTTGGGAGATGGTGGTGGTGAATTGGGATGTGAAACCAGAGGTCGGATGTTAGCAAAGCCAATTAGGTTCTTGTACTGCACACCTCTAGAGCTGTTATGGTATTCCAGTTCTCAGCATGATGTGTAGCTTTATTGGCATTTTGGAAGCAGCTGGTGAACTGCAGTGATGAATGGCAAATCAAAGCAATGCAGACTACAGTACGCTTAACTATTGGGCAAACATCACATATTTTTACAGAAATGTGTCATTTAAACTGAGTGTACTAAAAAGAAGAAAATTTCTTTTTGCTGCACCATATTTAGTTTATCCTCATGCATAAATATTTTCAGTACTAAAGGTGTGCAATAGGATATGGAGGCAGAGCGAAAGCAATCCTAAAAGACTTATTTCTCCTGCCAAAATATAATGTCTGGTTCCTTCCTGGCAATAGTTTCTCCTGCTTTAATGACTTGGTATTAACTAAGCATAATCCACAAAAGTGCATGCTAAAGGCATGTGTTTGAGAGAGAGAGAGAGAGAGAGAGGGAGAGGGAGAGAGACAGACAGACTGTGTTTTCTATATAAACACATGCAAGCAGTCATTATATTGTATTGGTATAAAACAACTCAAACTTCCAGCCATTATTTAGATGCACAATAATTAATGAAGACATGTCTATGTAGATTTTAGGCCAATGGAGAAGATGAGGGGAGAGATAAGCAAAATTCTTTAGTAAATCAGTCTACAAAACATTGCCTCCCCTCCCCCGCCACACAAATCGAACTATCTTGTAATGCCAAACAAATACAATTTTCTCCTGAGTTGCTGGTGTTCATAGATCAGAGTCCAGTTTTTAATGTTTGGACTAGGATCATTGGAAAGCTGTTATCTGCATTTTCACAACTGCCAGAGGAGGAATAACCACTGGAAAGAGTGCAGAGAGAGAAAAAAACACCATGATGCATCTGCAGCAGCACAGAATGTTCCGGTAATCTGACGTTTTGTCGCTAAAGAGCTTAGTCATTGAGCTTTCAAAATCAGTTGCAACAGAATTGCACTGAATTAGCAAGTAGAATAAGGGAAATCAAAATTAAAAATACGTTAAGAATGCATAACTAAGACATACTTTTGTAGTAAATAATATATAAGAGAAGACTGTATGTCAACGACTTAAAGCTGCAACACAACATGTCTCTCCCATACTGGTCCCTACAGCCACAGCCGGTGCTGTAACTCTTAGATGTTTTGACTTCACCCGCAAAGGCACATTGCTTCCCAAGAAAGACAGGTGCCAAACAACTGATGTATGTCCAATGGGGCAAATACCATATGACTATTTGGATTAAATTCTTAATGTGTTAGCTATTACTTGATACTTGACCAGCAGTACTGCTTGATAATGACCAGACTTTTTTCATAGGGATATTAGGGCTATTAAGCTGGTAAAGTGACTATATGTATGATCACTAAGGTTTCACCCATTGAGGATTTCTCCAAAGCATACCTTACAAAATGGGAAAAAATTAAAAAAATAAAAGCCAGAATATATATCTGGTAGTACTGTCTTTACCACCAGCGAGTAAAGAAATAAAGAATTTCAGCCTGAATGCCACCCACCCACCGAACACAGTTTATGCAGAATGGGTTCCATATCCATTTCTTGACTTGAGGAGTCTAAGCCTATCATTTGGAATTTAGAGAAGAACACTCATTTCCATCTCATTAGAGGAGAGTTTCCGGAGAGGGATGATTGCTCTGATCTGTGGAAATGGGCTCCTTTTTCATTCTGTAGCTTTCACACGGACCTGAACTGATTTCAGAATAGGAAAACTAACATAGATCCAGAATATAAAGAGACCCATGCTTAATGATAATGGAGTGCACTAGAAAGCTTCTTAAACTGATGTATTCCATTATCTCGCTTATTATTCTTAAAAATAGAGAGAGCTGTTTGAATGTTTGAGTGCATTCAATGAACGGAGCACAGGATTTTGTATCCCATTCTTACAAAAAGAAGGGCTACCTCTTTCAGTGACTCAAATGATCAAACTCCATCCTCTATTAAGCCCTGTTCTGTCCCTCCACCTGGCTGGCTGGCTGCTGGTTTCCCTGCTCATATTGTGGAAACACTGGCATGGCAATGGCTGTGCAACGACTATAGATATGTAAATATCTCATGTGGAGACAGTCAAATATTAATTGCTTCACTTGTACCATGTGTGGAATTTCTCTTGGGTCCCTCTTAGAGAGGACAGGATTGGAAAGTAACAAAAGTGAGCTTTATGCCAGAGATGGTAGATCTGTGGCCCCAATAGCAGATGGCATGGTGGTGCTCCACTGCTCACATGGCTTCCAGTTTGTTGTGTTACTGCTGCTTATCAGGAGGTACAGAGGGACAGCTAAGGTAGCAACAAGTTTGGCATGGTTCAAACACAGTGGCAGGCATGCCAGATTGGATAGTAGTGCCATCTGCCCTCCAGATGTTGTTGGACTGAGCCCCAGCCAGTTTACCCAATGGCCGGTGATTATGGCAGTTGTAGTTCGACATCGTCTGGAGGGCCACAGATTCCCCACACTCCCTTAATGTTATCTGGTGGTCAAATATACACCTCAGTGGATTTGCTTTGCTACTTCTACTTACCTTGATTATTTGGGAGGAATAAATATATGTTGCTACCACTTGGTCATCACTGTGGTCACTGCTATGAGTAAGAAGACTCATTTTAGAGGAGGCAGCAGGCAGCATTTAACCACTAGCAGCTCCTCTGCCAGAACCTGTAGGGGAGATCAGCTTGTTAGTTTCAGAGACTGGGGAGGGATATGCTTGAGAATCTTTCAGAAATAAATTGCAGAAGTGTTTTGGTACTTGTTACTGTGGAAGAACAAGCTCAATCACTAGTACTGAGGTATTCTATTGAAGAAACAGGTTGCCCAAACCAGGTTCCAACATCATCTGCTGCTCATGGAGGTAGGGGTGGACAAATGTCTTAATTTCCCTTTCAAACCATTTGTCATTTTCCCAAGCCCAACTTTGGTTCTGGAAACTTCCATATAAGTTTATTATTCTTATTTTAAAAAAGAAGTCCTGATAAAAAATCATCATCATGTTAGTGCAGCTTTCTTGTAATGCACACATTTTTGCAAATCAATTTTACCTCCTATAATGAATTTTTGTGTATTTTGTGTGCATTTTACCCCAGTACATACATTTTTGTACATGGCACATGTCTGAAGAACTGCATTGCAAAATTTGGAGAAGTACAAATTTCAAAGGATGGCTGTTTCAATTCATGTACTGTTTTGGAAGATGTGAATTAGGATCAACCCAATCCCTGTGTGCCTACAAGCAGATATTCTGGGCCTCCATAGAACATGATCTGGAGTCACTTTGAACTAGCAGAGCATCCCAGATCCAGTTCTCCTTCTGGATACCTCTTGGAATTGCTGCAAGACTGGGCTTCAGTTTTTTAACAAGCCCAAATTAGTTCTTTTTTTAGCTTATGAAAGCTCCAGGTGCTATTAATTTTCTGTCAGCATGAACAGTAGGTTAAAAAAATCAAAAGGGGGAAAGGGAAAAAGTGAGGGAGGGGGAAACCAATGAAGAGGAAGGATTAAATGCTGTTAATAGAAGGCTCAATTTGCAATGTCTTCCTGTTGGCACTCCTCACTTCAGACTTCCTCTTTGCCTCATTTATAATAAATGTACCCTTTGCCCACTGCTGCATCAACTTGTAAGTAAGAATTAGAAAAATCACGTATTTCAGAAAAACAATGAGGATTTTTTCCTTCTTATTGGATGCAAGAGAAGCAAAATCAGCATTCACTGCTTCCTTCCTGAAGTTGCATCTATATTTGCAGTATCCCAGAGTGAGCACACGAGGAGGCTAATTATGTACTACCCTTGCAGGACTGCAGTTGTTTCAGTAATTGCAATTTTGACACTTTTTTTTCAATGTTTAAAGCAGCAAGATGCACAAGTAATACTGAAATACAAATCGATGAAGAAGACACTGGAGTTGTGAAATAAAGGTATTGACCTTCATCGACTTTCACACCAATTTCAAGAGGTTTATTGCAGGTAGGATTGATCCCAATGATGTAGGACTTCGCAGAAATTTTTCTGAGTTTTCTCAGAAGGTATTTGTGTATGTGTGTAAGTTCTGGCAGTTTGCTTTCCAAATTCCTCTTGAATGGTCAGAGAATAGTAGTTGAAATGACCTCTCCAGTTTTGCCATCCATCAATTTTGGATACAGCTGTGAATACCAGCTTAATACTATTTTAATAGTCAATTATATGAAAACCTGCTGGTTTAGTATTAGAGTTAAACCTATGTCACTTTGGCTCAAACTACACAAACATAGGGAATTTGGAGCTAAGGTTGATGCCTGACCAGATGTGCCCCATGATCAGCAATGATATTGTGCAATGTCCACACCCCAGGATTATCATGCATAAATGTCACATCCAGGATCACCACCCATTCACCCACCCCTTTTATCTCTGGCAGCTGGGGCAATGTTTTCATGTGAAACTCATGCAATGTGTTTAAACAGTCCAGTAGTTAAACACAACACCACACCGCCAGTCCACTTTGGAGAGGACCATGGTGATGTTAGAAATGGCTCTTAGGGTGAGGAGGAACTGCTACGCTATCTTCCAGGCAGGTAGGTTGCTGTTGCTCACTGGGAGGGATGAGGTGACGGGGGAGGGCAGCTAATCCAGTGCTCCTGCTGGTGCATTTGCATTGTGGCAACCTCCCAAACCGCCTTGCCCCTCCATCCCTCCCAGTAAGCAACAGTGACCTGCCAGCAAGCTAATGTAGCAGCTATGCAGCCTAGGACCCACGTACCTATGGGACCGCCTCTCCTGGTATGCCCCACAGAGGACCTTAAGGTCCACAAATGACAACATTTTGGAGATCCCAGGTCGCAAGGCGGTTAGATTAGTCTCAACTAGGGCCAGGGCCTTTTCAGTACTGGCCCCGACTTGGTGGAACACTCTGTCATAAGAGACTAGGGCCTTGCGGGACTTGGCATCTTTCCGCAGGGCCTGCAAGACAGAGCTGTTCCGCCTGGCCTTTGGTTTGGACTCAGTCTGACCCTTCTGTTTCCCTCCCCTTATGGTCTTGATTTATTGGCTACTTTTAAAATGAGGCTGCATTTTAAATTGCATTTTAATCTGTATTTTAAATTGTTTTTTTCCCTTTTCTTTCCCCCCTATTATGTTTTTACTGTGATTTTATTGGTGTTAGCTGCCCTGATCCCTGCTCTGGCCGGGGAGGGTGGGGTATAAATAAAATTCATTATTATTATTATTATTATTATTATTATTATTATTATTATCTGACAAGCCACTTCTGTTTAGTGCTGTAGCAAATTGTGCCAGCCGCCAGGCTTGTAAGACTGCTTCTTAATCTGCTTTCTGATTGCACAGTATCTGGAAGCACGCTATTACACAATACCAGAGATTTAAATCTAATATGACTCTGCTGTGGGGAGACGGGGTGGAGGAGAATACACAGCCAGAGACATAACCTTGTTGTGAGAAAGAATCACCCGTATGAATTGCATGACAAAAATCTCCTTCTCCGCTCCCTTTAATGTGCTTCATCGTAAGCTCATTTTGCCTTATCTTCCTTTGATTCTTTTCTTTTATTCAGAGCAGCACCGGTAATGTCTTAAACCAATTATAATCCTAATAACTCTCACCTGTGCCGGCAGTGTCATAAACTCATTTTGCTAAATCCGCTGTCAAGGAGAACTAGCGTGTGCTAGCTTTAATTCTGCTTTGGCTAAATTCTCTCATCTGTCTCTTGCTGGGTTATTAGGTGAGTTATAATTCATTTTAGTAATTGTTCTAAGGGGAGGAAGAATCACCAAGAAACTAAAGGGTGATATTTAATATTCATTGGATTAGAGCACACCATCAATGCCGTGGTTATATGATAATAAAAGAGGGAGGAAAGTTTATGCCGAGGCTAGAGCAATATTTTTTAGGACTATGGCATAATGCTCCTGTCATCTACTTAGCAGCCAATCCATCTGGCTGCGGCAGAAGGAGAGATTGGGAAACAGGGCCTTTTCCATTGGCTCAACTGAGAGGCCAGCTGCCATTGGACACCTCCTTCCCCAAACTGTTTCCATTGAAGCTGGTCATTATATTAAAAAAAACTTTTGCCATTGTAAGAGCTAGCGTCTGAATTTGTTTTTCTCTTTCATCCTCTCCCTTCGCAGAGCTACAATTCCCAGAGTTCACTAGGAAGCGGTGTTAAACCGCTCTGGGAACTGTAGCTCTGCGGGGGGAATAGGGGTCTCTTAACAACTCTCAACATCCTTAGCAATTCCCAGAATTCTTTGGGGGAGCCCATGAGTATTTAGAGCGGTACAGTATTACTTTCAATGTATAATGCAGTTGGGGCCACAGTCAACCTAAGGATGACATTCAGAGTATCCTTATTAGGAAACAAATCCTTTTGAACTCAGCAGGTAAACATCTAGAGAATGTTGCTGTATTTGCTAGGTTCCTGTCTTTTGGAGCTACAGAGGTCTGATATTTATGGTAGAATAAATGTGACCTATTGGATTAATAGTCCAACCATTTCATGCACTGCCTAATTCATGTGCTGCCATGTAATGAATGTGAACCCCCTGCAAAGACTTAACTACATTCAGTGAGGCATCTTATTTTAACAGGGCTCTAGCACTTGCATCAACAGGACTGGAAGCTTCCCCACTGTGTAGGCTGAAGAGAAAAATAAGACTGTACCAATGTATCAAATGTAGCCTGAAGAATAAAAGTCTGGTAAAAGAAACTGCACATCATTTCTACACTGTTTGCTATATAACATATGGAAACACCCACAGACGACTTTTCACTGATGTGACAGGATAAGAGCAATCTATGTGAGCTGTTGGCTGTTCTGACCTTTACACGTCCACCATTGCACGCCATTTTTCATAGTGCCAATAATTCACTCTGCTAACCTTGACAAGTCTGTTTGACTTTGATTATTCTTTGTCTATATTCTGAAGCATGATGCGCAAATTAGAACCGAAATCCTGTTAGGAAATTTCAAAGTCAGGAATGATAGGTTGTGACAGAGGGCACTTTGTGCAATGACTGCTTGTATGCAAGACCCCAATGAGTGTATTGATATGGTGCTGGAGGTATGTCTTGAAGTGGGACCTCTAGTCTTTAGTGCCTTATCTTGCGCAAGAAAAGTAGGGTTGGAGGAGAAATTTGATTCAGTTCGCCTTCTAATGAGAACCTACTTAGTGTAGACCTTCTGAAACAATGTGCAGCTATCTTTCCAATTTCGTCATGCCACACTCCAACCAAAACTGTATACAATAATGCATAAATTAGGGGAAAGCAATTTCCCTTCATATAATACGTCTATGAATGTTATATTCACTAATCTATGCATCTGTATGTACACCTCACTGTATGCATTTTTTTTGTAGTTGGCTGGAAAACTTTGAACAATTTGGAGAAGTGTGGATCTCAAAGAATAGCTGTGTTTTAGTTCGTGTATTATTTGGGGATATGGAGATTAGATAGGTTCACCTTCAAATGTGAACTGGATTGAATGTCTCCCCTCTTCCTAACTGCTGCTGCTGCTAAGATATATATTGAGGAGAGTCTCCTAGCAAATAGTGAAACATGTTTTAAAAATAAATCCAATATGTGAAGTAACATATTCTCTCATTCTTTAGGTACAACTTTTAAATAAGTAAAAAAAGAAGAAGATTATTTTGGATAGTGCAAAATATTACTTCTATTTGATATACATGGCTGCAAATACTTTTTGTCCTTCAGAACATACCCACCAACAATGAAAAAAAGTCTACCCTGGGTGTTCCACATTTCCAACTGTTACTATTTACCTTGAGATTTAATATTTAATGTACCATGTCTGAAGAAAAGTGAATATACTCTGAAATTGTCTGAATCTAAACCTTTTCAGAAAGCCCAGCACTATTATGGGGCAGAGCTGGGTTATGAGGAGATACCATGCTGTGATGGTAGGTCAACAGCAAAGTGTCGCCCATTCACTCCAACAGGAAAGATCCACTATTTGTGACTTTGGTGCCAATTTTGATCAGAAGAAGAAGAAGCCTCAAGCGCTTTTTCATTCATCACAACTCCCTAGCTCCTGCACCTATTCTCAAAACAACATGGAGAGAAAGGGATCTTTAGAATGTAGTGATAGACAGACCTTAAAACTTGTGGAATGCTTCTCTGGCATCAAGTACTCTGAATCTGTCTGGTATCATTTCCAGTCTGACAAAATTTCTAATGGGGAGCTGTTAGAACCTTTGAGTTTTTGGAAGTGAGATTCTGCCTTGGGTCTGAGGTGAAGCAAGTATTGCCCAAGGCATACCAGTCTCTTAGCCAAAGCCCCAAAGAGGAATCCAAAGCAAAAAATAACATCCCCCGCCATGAGTACACCATTCTATTGCAATCTAAAATCTGCTAATTAGATACAAAGAAAAAAAGGGTAAAAAAATTTACAATCTTTGTAGTAGTAGAAAGAGTTATAGAGCAGGTTGCTGGCTCTATATATTCTGGTTTGTACAAAAAAAAAATGTATTTAAGCGTATATCAAAAGTTAAATTTATCCATTTTAGCCACTTGTTCTTTGAGGTCATCGGGGAGTTTTCCTAGTGCTAAAAATATATCTTTTCCTAATAAGCCAGGAGATCTTGGGATTTTTAAGCCACCCAGCCACATTTCACCATCTTAGCAGTTCGCTCTCCTCTGCAACTTTGGAGAATCACACCAGAATGCTAAATGAAAGATCTTAAGAGTCCGGGACTGTCCTTTCTCATTGGTATTCACTTCTTACCTTGGAAGACTTAAGGAAAAAAACTCGCAAGAATCATGCAAGGCTATGTGGGAAATACTGTGAGAACACCTGCTTTGGCAATAGCAGATGTTAGATGAATACAAGATTAGTTGCTAAGCAGTTACAGGGGATTTTTAGATCTCCCTCCCAATATCTTTCTAGAATAATGTTGCTGCCTTCCAGGCACATTACAACAAGGTGTTATCATCTCACCTGTTATATGCCTAAGTAGTTTCGAAGGGCTTGATATCTACCATTACACAAACGGCCTTGATGCAGTCCTGCAGGCAGCGTAAGGAGGTAGTGATCTATATTTGGAAGTATATTGCTATAAAACACACACACACACACGCTACCAGAATCATGAAATTGAAAAATGCAGTTCAGTTAAGCCCAGATGTAGGATAAAGAAGAATTTGAATTCTACAAACATATGAAGTAATATTGCTTAGCATTTACACAGCTCATTTTAAGTGTTTACCTGCTTCCTGAAGATGCGCTTTCCCTGCTGGGCACTTTGCTCTGCTGCTGGCCTGGCACGCCCTGGTCACCTTGCTCGTGATGGGCGGGGTGGGGTGTAAAGGCACTGGATGTAGCTAGCCGCTTTTTGTCAAACTATCAAGCATTTGCGCTTCGAGACCCTCAACCACTCCAAAAAATGAAGACACAGTGACACAGGATTTTAGTTTAAGTTATTGGGCAAAATTTAGGCCACAAATTTATTGAATACAGAATGTGAGTGGTATTGGCTTAGGTATTGGAATCATCCAAACCATATCAGACTCCCACCCGCATCGTGGGGAATCTGATAAAAGGGTGAAACACTGCCAGAGGGAGCCCTGCCAATGCGAACTGACTCGAGCTCCCCCCGATGCCCCCGTGGGGTCCTGGTATGGCCCTAGCCCCTATCACGGGGTTTTGAACAAGACCCAGGCCAACCTCTCATTCCTTTAATGGAATACCCTTGAGCCTGGAGGGGCAGGTGATGGCCGCACCTCCCCTCCCCACACATTGCTGATCCAATGCCTAACCGCCAAATCTTACAAAGTTGTGACAATTGCTACGCGGTAGGCAAAAACCAAATGGCTCTGCCAATCTGCCAGATGGAAAAAATCCTACCAGGTCCCCATTGCAAAACAGGTGACCAACAACGTCCATAGCAAGGCCAATGCACCAGATAAAGGGGGTTGGGTGGGTGATCCGCTGCATGAAGGCAGAGAGGTCCAGCAAACATTGTGCAGGGATTAAATAATGTTTCATGGCCACCCCCAAGTCAAGCCATTGGCTTTAGAGACCAAGCAACTGTGAAACAACCAACCAGAGTGTCCCGCCCACACCAGAAGATGCCTGGGGGCCCGAGCGCAACATGTACCTTCCTTGAAGAGGATCCGATTTGTCTCACATTTTGTGAACCTTGGCTAAGTTTAACAAGGCACAAAGGCAAAACAGAGTGCCTGCTGCATTAAAAGAGGGCATTTTGTTTTGTATTAAGCATAGAACAAGGGTAACAGCAAATAAAGCCTCAAGGTATCGCCGTTACTTACTGTGTGTGTATCTATGAAGAGAGCTTTCTTTCCTGCTTCTAGCGGCAGAGTGTCAAACAAAAACGAAGTGAGAAGTGACACAATGAATCTTAGATCTCACAGTCTGTTCCCCGTTGTGCACAGAGTTGCTCTCTGCATTTTGCACTCCCAACCACTTTAGCAAGGCTTTTTGAGGCACATTCTTCCCAGGTTCTTTAGGTTTTTATTTTTATTTTGTTTCTGCATTTGCTGTTTGTTGAAGAGAATGTTTTGTTTGCCACTAGGAGCAGGGAAAGACCAAAATTAAGATGGCTGCTGTCTCTTAGGCTTTGTTGGGAAAGGCATGTGGCAGACTGTGTTCTGTCTCTGATATGCTTGAGGAATAATGTTCATCAAATGCCTAAGAGGATGTCATAGTTCAAACTGGGCTCTTTGTCAGGGGCTGAATCTGAGAGGTTTGCTAGCCAGGATAGGTACAGGATTTGGGGAATAGGGAGAGTCAATTTAAGATCAATAAGTCTGAATGAGACAGATATGAGCTAAGTTCAAAGTCAAGTTTGGTCAGGCCAGAACAGAACAGAACCTCAAATCAACAAGCAGGTTCATACTGATGCCAGGCAACATTCTAAATTCAGCCTGATGTCTCCAGAAGTTGGTTTCATGTTAAAAAATTTAAAATAAGGAATTTTGCTTGCTAAGTAAATTTTGGTTTAAAA
The DNA here is from genome assembly GCF_965153285.1 of Podarcis tiliguerta. Classification (NCBI taxonomy): domain Eukaryota; kingdom Metazoa; phylum Chordata; class Lepidosauria; order Squamata; family Lacertidae; genus Podarcis; species Podarcis tiliguerta. The sequence continues at coordinate 58,281,422 of NC_139538.1, forward strand.
TTATTAGTAGCCCCAGTGAACCTTAAGTGGCTGGCAGCTAGAAATCAGAAAGAGATTAATGCTATGTGGCTCTGTCTTGTTTTCTATAATAAGCCCCAAGAAAGGTTCACAATCCCAAGATAATTATAAAGACCTATTTGAGAAAATAGATAATAGGTTAATGACTATTTATTGCATTAATAATTTTGCTTTCATATATAGTGAACTTACAAAACAAGTTAGGAACAAAATCAGATGAGCTGAGGACAATAGGTTGGCTAAGGTTGGCTGAGTGTGCTATATTTGTAACAAAAACATATGAAAGGAAAAAATCAGCATGATTTAATTTTATTTCCTTCTTTGGAATTTTTAGCATTAACAAAATGTGTTGAGATGCTACCTGAAATGTATTCTACATGTTACTTTTCTTGAAGCATGCAGAAGCCTCTACCAGCTTCCCTTCAGATGCATCGAAGAGGCAGGTCCATCCTGATTGGCTCTTGCTAGCTAGGCTGAATAAATAGATGCATTCATTTGAGCAGAGTGGTGAAAACTTTTGGCTCCATAGGCCAAGTCTGACAGATAGGTGTGGTTGCCACTTATCAAAATTCCTTCTGTTTCCATCGGTGCAAGACTGGGCTTAAGACCCAATTTATTGCCATCTTAAAGCGGGAAGGGGAGACTCCCAAAGGGTTTTGTGAATCTTTGTGACTCTTCCCCCTTTGAGATCACAGCAAGTTCATACTTAACAGGGAGAGGAAGATTCTTCTCCCATCTTATTTTTTACTTCTGAGTTTGGGTGTGGCTTGGAGCTCCTTGTGCCCAAACTCAGCAGGATCATTCTCCCTTCATATCAGCTGATGTGAAGGATGTGAAGGAAATGCAATCCTAGTTACTGCTGTTTCTCCACTTCGTGCAGACTCCTTACAACCAGCTGGCTGATGGGTGCTTTGGGAACTATGCAAAGCAGTTTTAAGCAAGCTCCATCCTTCCAGTCAAGCCATGCCCTCACCTGTGTGACATCAGGTTAGAGTACGTGGCTATCACTTCCTAAAAACAGCCTCACAGGCCAAATGGGGAACCCTGCTGGACTGATCTTACCGGTCAAATCTTGATTGCCTTTTGGGCCAAACTAAATGAGTTTTCACCAATGGTGGGAATTTCTTTTTTTAAAGTAAATAGTGGACATGGAACCCTCAAGCCAAATTAGGACCCGGGGATGGGGCTTAGGGAATTTAACAGTTAGCTCCCTGCTGTGGTTCCAATCTGGATCAAAGGCCTTGTGTTTGCTTTTCGCACCAGCATGAATGGGGGCTTTAGTTCCAATGTGAATGGCAGGGTGGAAGAGTGGTTCATTCAAAGTCATGAAGGAAAAGGGTTAAATACTTGCATTCTTCCCATCATGGCCCAGATCTGAATCAGAGCCCCCACACCCACTATTTACCATTAGAGAACCACACAATTTCTAATTGCATGAATGACATACTTGTACAGCTTGGCCCTAACCTTCAGTGATACGGTAATCTCACAGAAAGCTGCTTGTGTTTCTTTAAGCTTATGGGGCATTGCAGGCTGACTTAGTGTTGTATAAAAGGTAGCATAGCCTCCTATCTATTAGTCACCCTCCACTGAAATAATAAACCATTCTAAAACCATATTGATTATGGCACCCTGCAGTGACATCTTCCGATGAACTACATACTGCAAGGAGTTTTCTTTACACTTGTCGTCACACTGAGCTCAACGCTTGACTTCTCGGGGAATAAAGGTTTGCTAGGCTGTGTATGCCCTAAGAAAAGCAATAAGGAACAAACATAAAGGTCATCCTCAAAGCTTTCCTCTTGTCTGACACAGGAAGAGGACACAAATTACAAGGGTTATGTTGCTGTTGTTCCTCGAAGGCATTTTCTTCGCATGTTCTACATTCTGAACATCATCCTAGAATGATCTCCTTAGATGCAAAGGTCCTTCTCATACACACACACACACACGGCAGGGAGGGAGGGGGGAGCAATCCCCTAAAATAATACAACAAAGCTTCTTATGGATTTCTGATATTTTCTGGCAGAACATTTTGACTGTAGCCGATGGGCATTTTCCAAAGCAATGCTGTGTTTTCCTGCATGCCAGACACATCCACAGCTTTGCTGAATTGAAACCCTTGATGTAGCAGTACAGCCTTTTTTAAGTCAGAGCTACCTGATGTGGGTAAACAAATCTGCAACATGCTTAAACTTTACCGCTAAACAAACTGGCAGAGAAACATGGGGAAGCTATCAGTGCTGCAGAAGCCTTGCCTTTTACCTGAGTGTACACGAGCATGAGAAACAGAAACATTTTTTTTTGTAAAACAACAATAGGAAAGATGTCAGCCTAAAAACTTGCAATATATACCCAGCATACAATGTTAATAGAGCCTTCTGCATGCAGCTTGACCCTGTTCGCATGAGACTGATCTTGGAATACAAAACCAAAATAACAATCTAAGAACCCCATTAAAACTCCCTAACAGAAGCTAAACTGACAGAATAATAATTTGGAAGGGAAGAAAGAGATAATGTAGTCAGTGGAGAGGGAGAAAGAGAGAGGGAGGGAGTTCACCCATTGCTCTAAATGAATTTCACTCTGAAGGTGAACAAATAAGCTTTTCAGGTACCATTTGCCAAATACCTTTTAGAGTTTACAAGCAAAAACTGTTAGCTTGTACATTTCAAAGCCATCAACTGAAAAGAGAGAGATAAAGAGAGCAGCATTTGAAAGGGGGAAGAATGGTAAAGTAATATAGACTAGTACCTCAGAGCCTCTTCAGGAGATCAGGTGAGTTAATGCACAGTTCCTACAGTGATTCCCAATGGTAAACATTCATTTGGTTAAAAAAAGTGTAAAATAAAAAATAAGAATCAACACACTTGTGAATGTATTTAAAAGCTTCAAATCAGACATTTTGACACTTTAGTTAACTTTACAGGAAGTGGTCTGTAGTCATAGGAAGTTTATATGTACAGGAAGTCTGTATTCACATAGACAAAAAGTGAGGTATAAAGTAAGGTAAAAGGTAAAGGTAAAGGACCCCTGGACAGTTAAGTCCAGTCAAAGCCAACAATGGGGTGTGGCACTCATCTCACTTTCAGGCCGAAGGAGATGGCATTTGTCCACAGACAGCTTTCCTGGTGTCATGTGGCCAGGATGACTAACCACTTCTGGCGCAACAAAACACCATGATGGAAACCAGAGCGCACTGAAACACCATTTACCTTCCTGCCACAGTGGTACCTCTTTCTCTACTTGCACTGGCATGCTTTCGAACTGCTAGGTTGGCAGAAGCTGGGGCAGAGGAACAGGAGCTCACTCTGTCATGCGGATTCGAACCGCTGACCTTCTGATCGGCAAGCCCAAGAGGCTCAGTGGTTTAGACCACAGTGCCACCTGTGTATACAGTACTTGATTGCTGTATGTACTCTGAGAATTCCTGGAAAACTACATACCAGCAAGAGTATACCAGACAAAATTCTGAAACAGATTTTTAAATGGTTGGTCAGTACCTAGAAAATAATGTATTGATTATTAGAAGCCATCATGGGTTTATCAGGAATAAGATATGCCACACCAACCTTATATCTATCTATCTATCATCTATCTATCATCTATCTATCATCTATCTATCATCTATCTATCTATCTATCTATCTGTCTATCTATCTATCTATCATCTATCTATCTATCATCTATCTATCATCTATCATCTATCTATCTATCTATCTATCTATCTATCTATCTATCTATCTATCATCTATCTATCTATCTATCTATCATCTATCTATCTATCTATCATCTATCTATCTATCTATCTATCTATCATCTATCATCTATCTATCTATCTATCTATCTATCTATCATCTATCTATCTATCATCTATCTATCTATCTATCTATCTATCTATCTATCTATCTATCTATCATCTATCTATCATCTATCTATCTATCTATCATCTATCTATCTATCATATATCTATCTTTCATCTATCTATCTATATCTATCTATCATCTATCATCTATCTATCTATCATCTATCTATCTATCTATCATCTACCTACCTATCTATCTATCATCTATCTATCTATCTATCATCTATCTCTATCTCTATCTATCTATCATCTATCTATAACATTACTAGTCTGTGTGGTTCAACTTTTTCATAAATGAGAAGAGTGGCTGCTTTTCAGATTTGCAGATGACACAGTACTGGATGGTGCAGCTAACACTACAGAAGATTCAAAATGATGTAGATAGTCTGGAACACAGATAAATGTGGAAATTGGACAGAATGGATTTGTGAGAGAACACATAAGAAAATGGCACCGAGTAGAAATGGAATGACATCCATCCTTCTCTATTATCAGTGTGATCCTGTCCATAGAGGAATCAGAAGTGACAATACCATGGGGCTTCAATCGGTTCTGTAACATTTGAACATAGTAGTTCTTGATACAGTTACTGCTGGAAAATGCATCATTTTTTTTTTTATTTTTTTTTTACAATGCTACTAAAATAGTTTCCTGCCTATCTTTGTTCACCAAACAAAATTCTATGGAATGATGGCAAAATATATAAGCAAAACACACTCAAAGATATGCCATTACCTGATGCACAAGGGATTTTCACAGGATTTGTAATTGATCTGGCAGGTTAACTGTATAAATCAGAATCCTTGTTGCTTATTCTTATCTGCACTGAAAAGTGCCATGTTTAATGCATGATGACAACCTTCAATGTTACTGCATTTAAACTTTTAACTGGATTATATAGGTTAAGGCAGCCAGAAAGGAGGCCTCTCAAGGATTGCTGTCCTTGTGACACTTGTTCATTAACTTGTTACTTCTTGTTGCCTTGTGTACTTATGGGCTAATGGCCTGTTAACAAGTAACTATGTCTCATTGAGCCCTGGGGCCATTTTGTCAAAATGAAAAGCAGCTCTGTGAGAAGGAAATGTAGAGACATATAAAAGTTGAAACGTAGCCCCACCAACATTTATTGGTTCCAAACCAACCCACTGGTGTTCCCACCCCCAGGAGGTTCCAGAAATGTGTTTTCAAAACACATTTTTAGAACATTGGGGATGGGCAGGGAGTGAGCAGCTGGACAGCGGCATTTGGAGAGAAAGAGTGGGCAGGCAAATGGTTAATCACCTCTTCCATACTGATTCTTCACTCAAACTTATCTGCATGTTATTTTTCTTTTAGAAAAAATATGTCAGGTTTGTGTTAACATATATTTGTGCATTATTGCAGTTGGAGTTGGCTCCTTAGAATGCTTCCATGGGATCGGTTCATGCAAAATTAGAAAGATGTTCTGCTGAAATTACCTTACAAAACCTGTGGGAAATGCCTGTCTTCTGAAAGCTCCTTTCTTATGGAATTGTCTAAAATGTGCGTAATTCAAATGTTGGAGAAGCTTTTCCTTTCCTGTATGAATCATGCCAGTCACTCTGGTTATCAGCTGGTTACCTGGCAACCCTGGAAAAGAGGGAATTCTTGGAGGCATCTGCTGTGGGGATAAGTGACGGGGAGGAAGAAATAACTTTGTTGGAGCTAATAATGGAAAATGGAAAAGAAAAGGACTGTGAGCTTGGAGGCTATAATAGCTGTAGTAAACTGTAAAACCAGCAGAATGGATGTAGGATGGAAGATGTCACTATCTAACATAAGGTTACCAGACGTCCCTGTTTCCTGGGGACAGTCTCTGGATTTACACATCGGTCCCCATACAAAATCCATTGAAGTTGAAAAGTATCCCTGGATTCATTCAATCTGGTAACCTTAATCTAACACCCCACAAAATCTTGCAGCATCAGCTGTTTTCTTATCCTCTTTACATTAACCTGGTGATCAGGTAAGCCTATGAACCATGGTTAGCAACCCCTAGGCTCGATATATTGATTAGGCACATACATTCCTCACCCTAGTGAAAGACTAGCCTAAGATTTTGTAAAAGCCATGGATTTACAATTTATCCAAGAATGCTCAAAGAAGAATCATAGGAGCTCTCTATAAGCATTACTAATAAGAGACAGTAGTGATGACAAGCACACTAGCTACACCTCATTGTCATTTTCATCACCTTCCAATCTGAGGAAAGTGACTGTCTGAACAGGGAACCTGCTGTATCTGTGAAGGCTCATTGTGCATTTGTGCACCCGGATTTTCAACTATATCATAATGATTTTCTCAATATCTACTTCACCCACGTATATTTGATGCACTATTGTTACTGCTCTGTATTATTGCAGAAAAAGAGAACAAGTTGTGTGATGAACCTGAATTTGGCCGTAACCATTGAAACTTGCAGGCATCACTGGCCTAATCAAAGATGGCGGGTCAAACACCAGTGGCTACTCAAATTTTCTTCACAGAATGTTCAGTGAGACAAACTGCTTCATCCTCGTTTTCTCAGCTTATTTTTCCAGCATCCTCCATCAAAAGGAAAACACAGAATGGGCTGAAATGATATATTGGTGAACAGATGTGGAGTGGTTGAACCGGCAGCTCATACAATTTGATTTCTGTTCTGCATATATGACAGTCAAAAGCCATAATTTGGGGGCTGATTTAATAAGAAACACAACTGCAAGTGTTTTCTGTAAACACACAAATATCATTTTCACAGCTTCCTCTGCACTGGATTTTATAGTGCAGATGCTGGGTGTGTGGGTGTGTGGGTGTGTGGGTGTTTATACATATATTGGACCCTTAGTAAATAAAGGACCTGACATTTCAGGTGTGAAACCTTGCTGTGCATTATACGTGAAATAGGATGTAATTACTTGCTTTCCTGGTTCTTACTACAGTGCATGACAAATCAGTTCTATTCTGCTTTTTTAATATAATACAGAGTAGTAATTAGCATTTGCAAACTATTCGATGAAAAAGCAATGCAAAGCTGTGATATTAAAAGAAGTGTTGGCATGGGGCAAAATTCTGAATAATACACTAAAGTTGCCTTGATGAGAAAGAAACAGAAATAAAATGAATTTTAAGATATTGATTCAGACGTATAATATATATGTCAAAAGAATGGAGTCTTTTGCTATTGTTTATGTAGGAATGAGTTGCCAATGTTGTTGCTGGCAGTGGTGATGATGGCAGGGAGCTGGCACTGCACGGCTTGAAGCCTGAGTGCTTTCATGAGCTGTTGCTATGATTCAGCAGCCCATCCTGATGTTCAGGAGTTTGCTGCACAAGTTTTGATTCCATATTGTGCAGTAGCTTGACCCCCTTGCCTATAGGGACGATAGAATCTGTCAGTTTTTGTTACCTTCGGTTTCTCATTTTTTTCCAGTTTTCATATTTCTGCAGCAATTTGCATTAAAAATCTGAGTATGATAAACACGGAGGTGGAGGAGAGCCTTATTTGCAGAAAGGTGAACAGTTCCATTACAAATGCCATCTCTCTTTCACGCTTTCCCCACAAGGCCCCACTGTCTGGCAGAGGTGATATATATATGTGTGTGTTTGGATTGAATGCAGCAGCAGCAGCCCTAGATAAGACACAGGGCAAGCACCTGGAGCCTTCCTTCACCCCACATATTGTCTCAGTAGTCATAACATCTCAAAGCATTTTCCCTACTAGGAAGAAAAAACCCAGATTATTTTGCTATGCCAGCATCCTCCAAAATAGATATTTGAATAGTGGTCTTGTGGTGGCAAATTCTGAGCATCCGATTTATAGAGCTTTACTTGTTATAAATAGTAACAAAGACTGCCTATTTCTTTCTTTCCAGGGCTGTATTTTCCCCCCTTTAACAAAAAGGGTCTGCTGCCATTTCTCTCCTTTGCATCGCCATTAATCATTCTCCTTTTATTGTGATATAGCTTTGCGAGCAGATGCGGCTTTATAATCAATGTTCTTTTGAGGGGTGTTGTTCTGGATGTGGTTTATGTGTCGGAATGCCAGAGTTATTTAGTTTTTTTATTTATTTAGATTTGAGGAAGGGCTGTAGCTCAGTGGTAGAGCATGTGCTTTGCATAAAAAAGCAAGGGTCCCAGGTTAATCCCTGGTGTCTCCTGGTTAGGGATGGGGGGCAAATCTGATACAGTTCAAATTAAAGGTGAATTTACTGATTCACATTTTTTTCAAAACAGTGCTTAACCTGGTGATAACAGAATAAATGAGGTAGGGAGAGAGTTGCAGCCTAAGAGAGTTGCAGCCTAGGAAAAGAAGTGGTAAGGGAACACCTAGCTACTGCCTTTAGCACTTTGGTGCGCCGCTCAATTAAGCTCTCTGGGACCTGATGAATGGCACCCCAAAGTGCTAAAGGCAGGGGCAGACTTTGGTAATATGGTGGCCTGGGTGAGGCCAAAATCAGGTGTCCCTTCCCCTCTCACCTTCCATTTTGCACTCCCTCAGCACCCCTCCTTTCTGTTAATAGACAGCTACACACACATCATACATTCAAAGTGCATGACTTCCCCCAAAGATTTCTGGGAGCTGTAGATTGTTAAGGGTGCTAGGAATCAGGGGCATAGCGGGGGGTTGGGGAGGCAGTTGGGGTGATCACCCTGGGCACATTTTTGGGGGAGGGGGCACTGCTCCTGCCTCCCTCCACAAGTCATCCCTGCAACGCTTTGCGAGACCTCTCAGGGAGGGCGGTGTAAGAGAATTGTGGCAGCCATGCACCCTTCAGTTCCAGCCTTGCCTTTGCTGGCAAGGCTGGGATCAAAGGGTGTGTGGCTGTTGTGCCCTTCTCATGCTGCCCTCCCCAGATTTGAGCCTTGCTTGGGGAGGGCAGTGTGGGGGCGCGACTTCGAACCCACCCTCGTGCAAAGGTGCAATAGCCATGCTGTTCGGATTCTGTTTTTCTAGTTTGTCAAAACCAAAGCAATTTTTCATGGTGTGTATATGGCAATAATTTCTTGGAGAAAGCGCTCTGATTGCTTGACTAGTTGCTCGAGATTTCTGTTTGCTTTGATAATTGCTTCTTAATTATTTCCCAATTGTTGAAACCATGGCTCCCAGACTTTATTAAAAAGCACTTTTGAAAGCATTATCCTTAGGCTTCGTCAACATTTCATTACTACCACAATGCCAACCAGCACCAACGGATAAGAGAGCCAAAGCAAAGTGTTGTTCTACAAAGTCTGTCATATTGTAAACATCAAACAGATGTGTCAACACACAATCCTCTGGTTTCTTCTACATGGAAGGCCTGTAATGCACATATATAATTGTCTTGATCCGCAGGCCCAAAGGAGCTCCTGTGTGAGTGCCTGGCTTGGTGCAGGGATACCAAAGACAGATGTCAAGAATGCCAGAAGTGGCCTGTTCACGTGCTTTGCAACTCACCCTGTTCTCTTCACAGATTTGGGATGGACGCCGAAGCAGCAAGCAGTTGTCATGACTTGCCTGCATTTAGACACTACTTATACGCAAGCAGCTACATAAGCTGGCATTAGTAGCCCAATTGACTCACCCCTGGCTTGGAGGTCTCTTCCCAACGCCCATTCATCTCCCAGATAAGAGAATAGCGGACAGGTAGCCAGTGCGAGAAGCTTACCATCTCTCAGCTAGCCAAGCATCCCAAGCCCACAGATAAACATAGCATCATAGCAAGTCGATTAACATATCTTAAAGCAAGTGAATAAACATATGTGAGATCATTCTTGTAGCAACTAATCCTGAAATTATCTTGGCTACCAAGATGGTATTTACAGGCCTTCTGGGAGGCGTTTTCATGTTTTGCTCTACACAAGAATGTGTGTGTGTGTGTAAAGAAAGAGACAACACTTTTCCTTTTATTAGTGTGACGTTAACATATATGAGAGAGTGCTGGAGGGGAAATAGTTAAACAGGTTGCACAGTCTGGACCCAGGGGGGTGGAGTCAGTAGAACTATAAAACCAGTTCTGGGAGGAATTCGGGGGGAAGAGTTTGTTGGGAGTTGTTGGTGGGTAGTTGGTTGGATTTCATGGGTTGGCTGGTTGGGAAAGGCAGTTGGTAATAGAGAGACAGTTAGGGCAGTGCGTTCTTGAGTGTGGGGAGGTAGAAGAGATAGAGAAAAATAAGACTAAGAAAGTAAAGAGCAACAACGTTTGGAATGCTGTAAAAGTTTGTTTGTGTCTGAAATAAAATACACTGTTCTTTATTAATTGAGAACCTGACTGAGACTGAAGTGATTTTACCAGGGAGGACCTGGTTGGTGGCAGCGGATTAGTGGTGTACGGGTCAATAGTCTGTGAGACGACCGGGGGCTCCATACGAACGCCATAATTAGTAATTTATTTTATCTACATATTTATGATTACATTTATATACCACCTTTTCTCCAAGGAACTCACCATGGCATACATGGTTTCTGTCCTCCCTATCTTGTCCTCTTCACAATCCTGAGAGGTAGGTTAGGCAAAGAGATGGTGACTGGCCCAGGTTCACCCAGTGTACTTCATATCTCCAGAGTGATGAAATAAAATTAACTAAAGATAAATGTGAACTTGTTAACTTAGACTGCAATCACATGCACAGTTACCTGAGAGTAAAACTCATTGTACTCAGTGGTGCTTACTTCTGGGTAGCTATCCACACAATTGTGCTGTAAAGGTCTCAAAAGTGAATTTGAATATTGAGAAGGAGATCTGAATTTTGAAATACAATTAATGCACTGAAAGAATCCCCATTAATTTCAATCTATTGCCACAATCTATTTCTGATTCAGCAATACACAACTCATATAAATATCTGCCAAAACAGGGATTACATGGAATTATTTTAAGCATTACCCAAAAAAGAAGCTGGAAAATAAAGAGTGACTTAATTAACTTATCCTGAGAGTATGCCATGGGCTATTTGTATTTTGTGCCAGCCTTTCAAATATATCTTTTTGTTCTTTTTCATGAATATTAAACACCTAACTATTTTAAAACTCAATTAATCTAATACTTGATTTTTTAAATAAAAAAATCCTTTCTAAATTGCTCACAAGTCCCACATGCTGAGATTGATACTTCTGTATTCCCATGACTCTATGGAAGCTTCAATTCTAAGAAACAGGACAATGCTGTGGGGAGAAAACATTTAAACAAAATGTAAAAGATGCATTTTGGTAGCTTGTTTGTTCAGGGTTGGGGTGGTGTGGTTTTTTTACGCTCGAGTGGCTTCAAGTGTTTTCCTAATGCTGTCTTCCTAATGTTTACATCTGCAACTCTCTGATAAACCATAAAGCAATGGTCTCATTTTGCAAATGTTCTGTTTGTCATATTCAGAAGGCAACAGACTGCTCAGACTGGAAGCAATGGAGCAAACTTAAATGAATTTGAGGACTTTCAATATTGTAGAGGAAAGTGCAGTTTTAAAGTCTGGAAGACTAAACTATGGGTTTGCGACATCCCTAGAATTTCCTACCTGCTCTGAAATGTCCTATTTGATTTTGATTTCTGCAAGGTTTGAACTGGAAAATCAAGCAATTTGCATACAAAGCTGTATTTAAAATATTTGGGCAGAACATGGTGGGTGCTAAGTTTGAATGCAGAAATATTATTTTCTTTCTTTCTTTTTTAAACACAAGAAGGAAAACAGTTGAGAAGCTCCAAGACAGAAACTAGCAGATCCAAATCCAAAATGTGTTGAATTCTGTATCTCTTTTGATGAAATGGCTAAAGAGGACGTGTGTTTCTGCATGCAAGAGGATGCAGATAAAATGTAACAATATTTATGCAAAAAAAATGCAATTGAGAAATTGGAATTGATGTTGAATTTCCATTTGGTATTCACTTCAAAATTTCCACCCCATCTGAGCTACTTTGCTAACACCATCCAGTTATGCACATATAGCATCGATTATTGCCAGACCACACTGGCTCACAATCTGTTTCCTGCTCCCATTTTCCCAGTTGCTGGTTTCAACCTTTAAAGGCTTATATGGTTCAGGACCCTCAAATGAACCTGCTTGGAATATTCTGATACCCTAAGAAACTAGACAAGGTAATCCAGGAGAGGTCCTCCACACAATGCTGTCCATCCTCTCTCCTTTGCTATGAGGCCTCTGCTGTATCTCCTTGCTGGACCATTTTAGTCCCTTAACAAAAGATGTCTGTTGATCTGTGTTTTTCAGGTTTGCTCTCTGGGCACAGCTTCATTTTTAATCCATGGCAGCATGCTGGCAGAAAACAGGGAGAATGTTAAGCCCATGCTGTGAAAGCTGGTCTCAGGTTAGGAATGGCTATATATATGGGAAGATGCTATGTTCTGATGCTAGAAAAACAAAATGGCTTCCCCCATCAGCCAGTCACATATTTTGATATGAATTTATATCTTAAAAGCCTATTCAGTATAAACCGGGGTTGGGGGAGAGAGTACCTGTTCTCAGATATTTGATGAACTCGGGCCATTCCAAACAAATATAACATTTGGGGGGGAAATGTTTTCCTCTAGTAAATCCTAGAAGAATGCCGATACAACTCATTGTGTTTCTAACCAAAGAGCACCACATATCAAGTATATCCTTTCTCCCTCTCTTGATACTCTCATGGTGATATTTCTTTGTCAAGGTTTTCAGTGATGCAATAATTTTGGCTGTTGTGGTTATTGGTTAGCTTCAGCTTCCCATTCCTCAGTCTAATTGATCTTAATGGATTACACTGTAGAATTTTATAACTGGTGTGAAGAAGCCGCTTTAAGGCTGAAACCACTGCAGCTTAGAGTGCCTGTATGTTAGCTAATATGTTTGGTGTATCAGTATTAGATTCTTACCCTCTTCTCTTGAAGGATTTCTTTCTAACCAGCCTTTCTACTTTATGGTTTGCAATTTATATATTAACTGAGCCAAGGTCTCGTTTCCAAATATGTCATCATTGGCAACAATACCTTGATTTATCTCTGCTCAGGTTTAATATCAGTTTATCTGCCTCTGTGCTGGACATTTTCAAGGCATAAAGCTCAGTACTACAATAAAATTTTCTCTAGAAAGAAAGAGTGGGTTCTGCTAGAGACACTCAGAAAATGCCTATCAATTTGCTTTCTTTTACTTTTAAGAACTGAGATCTGATAAGTGAAAGTGGAAAACTTCTTACTAGCAAAATGACCATCATTATGACGAGTAGGGTGTAGGCAGAGAAAGCATCCATGCAGTGTGATTACCAACATACCTCTGGTATTCCCTGCGCAGACAAAGATTTTCCACAGGGTTCCTGCCAGTGGACCACTCACTGAAGGGTTGTAAATTGCTTTCTATGTTTTAGAGTTCTCAAGCATCTAGTGTTATTTTCAGAATAGAAATGAGGGGTGTGTTATTGTTGCTTACCCCTCCTTCACCAGGGTGACAATAGTGTAAAATAAATTTTTATTGTATTATTGTATTATTTATTAAATTTGTAAACCTGCCTTCCTCCGCAGTTCTCAGGGCAGTTCACAACATACCGTATTTTTCTGTGTGTAAGATGATGCTTTTTGCTAAAAAAAAATAGGCAAAAATTGGGTGTCATCTTATACACGGATAGTGAATGCAGGGGGGGGGGGATGTGCGATTAATGGCAGCAGCAAGCAGGAGATTGGCAGCGGTGTTTGGGTGGGTGATTGGCTGTGGCTGTGGCAAGGCCTGCTGGTGATTGGCTGTGGCTGCAGCACTTGGGCAGGTGATTGGTGGCTGTGGCAAGTAGGCGGGTGGACTGTTGGTGGCGGCAAGCGGGCAGACAATTGGCTGCTGTGGCGAGGTGTGCGATTGGCAGTGGCTGTGGCAAGCGATTGGCAGTGGTGGGCAGGCCGCTGAGCGATTGGCGGAAATGATCTCCCCCACCCCCCAAAAGCTAAACAACTTAATTTCTTAATTTTGGATTTTAAAAAATGGGGGTCATCTTATACATGGGGGCGTCTTGTACACAGAAAAATATGGTGTATTATAACAATTTAGAATCAAAACATAAATTATAACAATTTAGAATAAAAACAATAGGATGGGTCTCTTATCTCCATTTCTATATAAACATGCCAAATGTATCATTTTTTCATCATTTATTTCTAGCTGCTTCATCCTGAAGGGTCCCCCACAGTGTGCTTTAAAATTAAGTAAAACCTATTTTTTAAAAAACCAAAATGACTAAGGGATAACTAAGGAATTTCATCCTTGTAAATTCTTATCCAAATCAATGTGATCTGCCCTTTCTAGGCTACTGTGCCGTTGGGAACTAAAGTTATCCAGCAACTCCCACACTTCCCAAGGTGGCAAAGCCATGAAGCCACTATAATTCATATGACATATTAAGAATATTTCCTTACAACAAAACAAATACATTAAAATGGCTCCAGTGCTGGAATGGAAGATTTGTATCTGCGTGAGATTCATTGGTGTCAATATGCACTCCGAATTGGGGACTGATGCAGGCAAAATGCTGATGTGCAGAGAATCTCATTTGCAAAGACTTGCTTTCAATTAGAACAAGCAATATGCGGTCGAGTGAACCACATGCCTCTCCTTACCTTCAAGGAGACTTTATCAAACAAAGAGCTTATTTATGGATGGCAGACTTGTCTGTGGCGTGTAGATAAAAGAACAGAGCCAGCGTCACACCATCCATTCAAACGTATCTTGTTAGCGCTTGTTATTCATCACCTCAGCTTTCAAAAAAACAAAAAACAAGAAACCACCCACAAAGTCATTCTGACTCTTAGCTGTTTATGGCTGTGTATAGAACAAAAATATAGCAGAAAGGCTGGAAATATTTTCAACACATTTTGAAGCCCAGTGTAATGGTGGGCAGTCTATTGACATGAATTAAATATCTCATGTAAGGTGGGACATTTGCCACAGAGCATTTGGAGCAGAATCTTTGTAATATGCTGGAATGATCACAGAGGCTATATTCAAACACAGGTTTTATTGCTTTAGTTTTGCTTGTTAGAATGCTAGTGCTTCTGATTTCTAATGTCCTTTTACACTTCAGTACCTGTGGCACTGTGGACCTGTGGCTTTCTGATTGATAAATTTTAAATGGTAGGAAAGAACTGTAAACTGGGATCAGGGGTGCCAACTTGAATAAAATGTTGTGGGGAGCAGGTAAGCCCCACACCGCATAATTTATCACAGGACACATGCCTGCACATCATCTGAATGGCAATGGTTATCAACTGGGGGGGCAGACCCCTCATATATTTTATTGGTGAGGCCTAAGGTACATTGGCCCCTCAGAGTTGGCTTCTATGACTGGGGACTCAGCTACATTGGCAAAGAAAAAGCACTTTATATGTGTTGTTTATGCATTCTAACACTGCGACACCAGACGGCGCTGTGGAGCTGCTTTTTTGCCAATCCGTTTTGTCATACAAAGTTTACAACGTGTTTAACTGAAACACTTCTTTGATGTCTCTAGTTCCATCCTGGGATACTACCCCAAATTTTGCCACATGGAATTGCATTGCAAAACTCCTGCAATTTTCTGAGTCAATGGGATTAGAAACTGATCTCCTCCCGCCCCCACCGGAAACAATTAACATGGAAATGAGCACTAAACTTGCACTGGATTTCCAGAAGTGGAAAGAGCACATAAAATCCAGAAATTATCAGATAAGAAAGCATCGGGAGAACAGCAGCCCTACAGGTTTTGTTAATATTGTTTTATTTATTTATTTGATTTTGTCTGTGAATTGCTTTGCATAAAGTATCTTGAAGAGATTTCACCACAAAACATCAACAATTAAAACATTTCCATATGTAAAACCAACTGCAAATTCAAGACAGTTACAGAATGGAATAAAGATTTCCACTTCAAAGGCTAGCTGGGAAAGGTAGGTCTTTCATAAGCACCAAAAGACAAGAGAGATGGTGCCCATCTGAGGCAGCATTCACATATTAGTTCGTACCATTTCCCAAATATTTCCCTAGCTGTTAACTTCCATGTTATAGTTGAGTTTTCACATGATGTAAAAGCCACTTTTCCCATAAGCAAAGATTTCACTGGCTGCATTTTGCATTAGCAGAACTAGACTAATGTACACTATACCTTAGAATAATAGAACTGCAGACTTGGAAGGTATCGTGAGGGTCATCTAATCCAACCCCCTGCGATGAAGGAATCGTTTGCCCAATGTGGGACTCAAACCCACAACCCTGAGATTAAGAGTCTCGTGCTCTACTGACTGAGCTATAATGTGTGATATACATCATGTGGATATGCATTTAAAAACAGTCTTGGTGTTCTATATGCAAATGATAATATTAATCTGGTTGTATCTTAACAGACATTGTTGCAACACAAACCAAAGCAATCTGATCATATGTCTGAATTCTAAAATGCTTAATTAATTTACTATACAGTAATGTTTCCTTTAATGCAGAAATGCATTTGCATTAATCATCCTTATTTGTAAAAAGCCTAACTCCTATTGCTCTCCATGTTAAACCAGGGAAAGAGGAACCAGGGAAAGGCTCTTCAGATGGTGTTGGACCACAATTCCCATCCTTCTCAGCTGGTGTGGACTAATGGGAGTTGGAGTCCAACAAGATCTAGAGGTCACCAGTTTCCCAGTCCTGCTTTAAACAAACAAGACAACAGAACCATAGACTTGATGTGTTTTTTTGGTATTTAATACAAAACAAATCCTAGCTACACTTCTGCCCATATGTTCCGATGTTTACCATGCTTGGTTACCTTTATTAACTGCATCTGTCAAGTTTTCTACAGAACGGGATTACTTTGAGCTTATATTCATAGTGGTTTACAGCAGCAAAGCACTTTAGATACATTAGTTAATTATAGCTCATAATGTTCCTGTGATGTAGAAGGAATCGAACGTAATTCTTTCACATTGTTAATAAATCACGTTGCGTTTGTCTTGACTTTGATTATTCATCTACAAAGAATTTAAATATATTTATTTCTGTGTATTATCTCCAAATGTATAAGGCACCTCTGAATGATGTATGTCCTTGGCAAACCCCTTTGGTGCTATTGTCTGTTATTTATTCTGTTTCAGGAAAGCATCTTTTATTTATTTATCAGCTGCTGAGGAATGCATGCCACAAAGAAAGCAAGTCCATAAAACATAGGGTGATTATGTTAAGAAGAGGTGATTATGTGAAGAAAACGATAAACATAGGAAGTAGCCTTAAACTGAGCCAGACTGTTAGCTAAGTTAGCTCAGTATTGCCTACAGCAGTGTCCTTCAACCTTGAGTTTCTAGATATTGGCTTACATTTCTCATCATCCCTGACTCTTGACTAAGCTGGCAGGGGATGGTTAAATCCTAACCACAGTTGTCCAAGACAACTAGGAATGCTTAAACTTGCACAATATAAATACCAAGGAGACGGCTAAGCTACTTGGGGTCCTCCAGATATTTTGGACCATGCTGACTGGAGCTGATGGGATGTGCGGGCACCATAATGGCTAATCCTGAGCTATACAGACTGAAATAGACAGGTCTGTGTCACAAAACCATGCCTATTTTATTGCTTATTGCTGTGCTATAGTTGTTCTATTATCTCAAAGGAGATGATAGATAGATAGATAGATAGATGATAGATAGATAGATAGATAGATGATAGATAGATAGATAGATAGATTAGATAGATAGATGATAGATAGATAGATGATAGATAGATAGATAGATAGATAGATAGATAGATAGATATGGTTCATCAGCAGATTATTGCAACCTCAAGTGACAACTGGCATGGCATCAGTGAGTCATCACAGATAACACCACAGGACAAATTGTGATATTAGCTTCTACCACCTCAAACACAATGTCTTCCATTGGAAGTCAAGATCATACTCAGCTATAAATCATGAAGTGTGTGAATTGGCTCTTAACCCTTGTAAGATATGGGAATTGTCCTGGAATGGGTATTAATATGCTTGAACCACAAGACTATTGAAAATTCTTGTATGAAAATAACCTGATCTGCACCTGATGGATGTTCTGATTGAAATTTACTACCCACCAATTTTTGCATGTCTTTGAATATTGTGACACATTTCTCAGCAATTTAAATGCATAAGAATATGCATCTCTCTCTCCCTCTCTCGTGTGTGTGTGTGTGTGTGTGTATATATATATATATATATATATGTATGTATAAAAGAGAGAAAAAACATATTTTAATATGTATTGATAGAGGGATTGACGTACATTTTGAAGGGAACTTTATTAAAATGATCTGCAAACTAATGTGGGAAATGGAACAGAAGGATAGTAAAAACCTGTCAAATGAAGTGACCCATTCAAACCCTTCAGTGCATCATACAACAATTATGAAGGACATGAGGAAGACCCAAAAGTGTGGATTCCTTCTGTGTGGGCTCTGACTTCTCACATTATTTGCATGGGTAGGGTAAATGCTGATACTTCCATGCTTCTGTGGTAGTGTAAGAACTGTGTTTAAATTTTCGAAATCTTGTACAATCCTTGACACAGCCAAGGAATACAATGGTTGCACGTTTATAAATGTTATCATTTAAAAAGGAAATGGTGGTAGGTTTAAACAAATTATTCATACTGCACTGGGCAAAAGTGGCTAACTTTAGTTAAAGGAGGTGAAAAAAATAGTAAAATAAATTAGAATTTAAAATTACTCTGGGGATATAGCCTCTGTCCTTTCATACAAACTGCGCTGCTCCTATAACCTCACACTCAAAACCACGCAGAATAGAAAGGTCTCAATAGCACCAAGACCTATCTGTTATGCATAATAGCAGCTGGCTGAGGTAATGCCAATGTTAAATACAAAGGTGTCCTAATTGGCACTATGTTACTATTTATAATTGTCACATACACATAATGAATATATTATTATTCAAGAAATATATAGATGGCTTCACAGCTTAAAGCCATTGATGCAGTGTACCTGATAAAAACAGAGTAAAACGCAGAAACAGGCTGTAGAAACAATAAAGTCACTTAAACAAACTCAAAACTGTAAAACCTAAAAACAACCAAATAAGAAACCAGATATAAACCAGATATAAAGTGATTTTGTTACACTGCAGGAAAAGTGGTACCTAAATGTAATCCTGAAAAGTGCTGGTCTGATTTTGGTTGGTAATGGATTCCAGAGAGCTAGAGCTGGAGCTGTGATACTAAAAGTCTAGTTTCTACTACAGGCTAAGAGCACCTATTGCACATATAATACTCTCAGCTGTGCCCATCTGAGGAGTACAGTTGCCTGTCAGGGAGAGTGGTCAAGGTGGCTCCCTGTCCCAAGTTGTTTAGGGCTTTCAATTCTAACCACAAAATCTCCATCTGCACTTGGTAGCCTGTGGACTTCAGCAGAGGTGTTACATGGATAAAATGCTGTCTGAATGCAGCCTAATTTGGGGTTTGCACCCAACTTCCTCCTTGCTGAGTTCCACAAAGACAGCACTGAGAAAGGAGGAGGAAGCTGACAGCCAATGTCATCTCCTTGAGTAGTTGCAAGTCGGAAGGCAGGACCCATGAATGAATTGCCTTAAGACTGCTGTGATCAGGGGCAGAGTGTGGGGCGATGGGAGATAATGAAGGAAGAGCCTTCCCTTTTCGCCCTAGTGCTGTTATGGTGGTGAGCACACCTAGCAGCTGGCTCAGTAAGCTGGCAATGCCAGGCAGGAGGAGGAAGTGTGGCAGAAGGCAGAAGGTTTCATCCCTTCCTCAGCTGGATCCCTTCCACAGAGCTGGATCATCAGCCCAATAGGGAGATGCAACTTGGGAGACAAGCCAGGTGGGAACTGAGGAGTTGAATTCTGCTCTGGAAGTCTAAGAAAGGTAGGGAAGCTTTTTCAGGGTGTTAGAGTCATGCAACAGAATTCCTGATCTGGACTCTGGTGCAGAAATGAGTTTTAAAGCTTTGCTGCAGAAACAGTCTGAAATATGAAGTACAAAAATACAAACGTTACAAAACAAGAAAGCAACACATTGCAAGCCCCGAGTTTCAGTTCTTAAATGTTCCTCTCTCTCTGGTCCCAGAGCGGGATACTCAGCATCTTTACTCAACTGTAGTTTCAGTGCTAAAATCACATTGCCTCTGCCTCCCTCCTCTGCATGTCAGCATCTCACACATAGACAAGCACGTAGGTCTTAAATAAACGCACACAGCTCCTCAAATTACAACAGCATGAGCTCAGTGGGGAGAGAAAGCAACTTGTGACAAAATCACAAGGTGAGTCATGAGGCTGCTTATCTCATGGAAAAATACCAGCCTTTTGCAAAAGGCTTCTTGGTCTATTCAAATATAACATTTTATGTTCATTAAACTTATAACTTTAACACAGTGGTGGTGGGGGCGGCAGAGGCAAAAATGCATGGAGCATCCAATGTAAAATTTACCATTTTACAGTAGGATAGTTTCTTCTCACATTCATACATCCCTCTCTTTCCTCCAGCCAGGCAACCATTAGGCATTTCATACCCTCCAACATGTCTCCGAAGAAAATAGGGATGTCCCATTCCATTATGATAATTTTACTATTTATATCCCACCCATCTTACTGGGTTGCCCCAGCCACTCTGGGCAACTCTAAAAACATAACAAGACATTAAACATTTTTTTTAAAAAAACCTTCCCTATACAGGACTGCTTTCAGATGGGGCATACCCTCCAACATTTCTCCAGTGAAAACAGGGACATCCTAAGGAAAAGCGGGACATCCCAGGATCAAATCAGAAACCAGGATGGCTTCTCTAAATCAGGGACATCCCTGGAAAACACAGACGCTTGGAGGGTCTGGCATTTTCAGACTTCAAGGACACAGCATATGAACAATATAATATTTCTTCCGCAATATGAATGTCAAGCAGTTTTGACTTCCATGATAATAAGGCACTGGATGGCTTCAGCTTCAAAACTATTATCCAAACATTTGACCAGCTAAGTTGCAAATATAGTATTTCCTTTACAAGGCCACTCTTTTTTTAAGTATTCACTATTTCTGCTGTTTGACACTTACTGATGACTCTTGTCAGCTTATAATAAGCATTTTGCTCTTCTCGGATGGTCTTCATTTGCATAAATCCCGCTTAACTATTTTCTGTCATTTATTATCAAGTAATGTCAGTCCTTTCATTGTTATATGCTACTGAAAAGGTTTTCCCCTCCTGTTTGTTCACATAAATCTTTGAGATAAAACAAACTCCCTGACATAGATAGGAATAACAAAGGAGAGATATGGAGGTGAGATAAATACATTACAGGCATCCACTTCTCAGGTGATTTTTTATTTTTTGCCAAGACAAGAAAATGTGAAATGCAATACTATTTTGTTCTAGCGGTGCTTGAATACTATGATGAAATTAGTGATGTAACAGGGACATGACTAAATTGGAACTCTAAATAACTTTATTATTATATATAAATAACTTTACTATTATCTGAACTTTATTATTATTATTATTAAATTGCATTTTTTTTTATTTGGTGTGCGTTGGAAGACGGGTACTCTTACACAGTGAGTATATCCCAAACTCTATATTTTAACTGGAAAAGTCTTATACGCCCAGTTGTCTTATACACCGGAAAATACAGTATTTTATCTATTTGCTTACTGGTGCCTTCAACTGTTTTCAGCGTGGTCTACATGATCCTGTTGTGGCTGAGTAGGTCCTGACCAGCATTAGCTGAATCAGGTCTGTGGTGGACTATGGTTGAAGCATTAAGATATGATTAGTGGCAAAGATGTGGCCAGTCAGCAAACCCAATATGGAAGAAAGAACCAATAGAAGGCAACAGTAGTGGTGGACCTTGGGGCCTCAAATTTCAGTGGTGCCCTGTGTGACCAAGAAGCTCTTGGTTCTCTCACATCCACAGCCTTGGATTCCAGCAGAAATCAGGCATGGCTCTGTCTCTCAGCTGCCCAGCCTGCTTTCTCCTTCTAGCTCATACACCTCAACTCTGACTTTTGTCTTTCTAACTATTAGACAGTGGAAGGAGGGGGCTGCTTCCTTTGTTGCCTTAGCCTAGAGGGCCATTACCAAGAAACTCATCTGGTTATTCCAGCAATTGGATTGTTGGATCCAGGAATTAGAAGGAAGTCAGGCATACAGCCTACCTCCCACTTCCCCTACTCACAACAGTATGCTGAACAAGCTGTTAGAATAATTTCCTGAGTAGAAGGATTAAATGTAACTCAACTGGCTTGGGAACACAAAGACAGCAGCAACCATCCCAGTCGGGACACTGGTAAAGGGGGTCACAATGGCCAAGCGGTCTCAAGCTTCATCCAGACATCATGGTCTACATATGGAACCAACTGCCTTATCATCAAACTCCTTTCTGCCGTCTGACCTTTGTGTTAAGCACATTGACATGACACAAGACACTGCCCCAAACACTGGTCTGCTTTCCTTGTTAGCTCTTTGGGATCATAGTGATCAAATGAAAGCTGACAGTGCTCAGTAACCTTCTGCTCCTTTGTGTCTATTTCAGCTATGCTGAAACAAACTGAATATACTTTAAGAGTATATCACTAACAAAACAAAGACCTTGCTTTGCTTGCTAAGCCACAGAAGAAACAATTTCCAAATATTTCAGTGATTGCCATGAGAAGACATGTGAAGTTGGAGGCTGTGTTGTGGAAATGCCTTGCCACCATGTTGCAGGAGGGATATGTTGGGCAGAATTTGATGCTGTCGTTTCGTTTTTTCCATGTGCAGTAGCCAAACACTACTGGTTTTTGTTTGCTTTTATGTAAGTGATTTTCATGTGAACTACCCTGAGACCTTTGGGTATAAGGGTGGTATAGAAATAAAATAAATAATAATAATAATAATAATAATAATACTGCATAGTGATATAAAAAATACAGCTGCTTGCCATTTGTGA
Organism: Podarcis tiliguerta; assembly: GCF_965153285.1. NCBI lineage: Eukaryota > Metazoa > Chordata > Lepidosauria > Squamata > Lacertidae > Podarcis > Podarcis tiliguerta. The sequence continues at coordinate 58,304,169 of NC_139538.1, forward strand.
ACACACAGAGACCCTAAACATATTTGCATTACAGAAAGGCCACAGATTAGCCATCCCTGTTTTATATATTCTATTCATATAATTTATATAAACTGGTAGATTAAAAATAACAATAATCTCCAAGCAGTGTACAGATAAACTTTTAGATAAAGCATGGCTAAAACTATTTACATGCCATTAACATGCCCATTTTTTATTTACCGTATTTTTCGCTCCATAGGGCGCACCGGACCATAGGGCGCACCTAGTTTTTTTTTGGGGGGGGGAGAATTTTTTTTTATTTCCCCCCCCAGCCCCAAAGAGCAAAGAAGCCAAGACAGCCAGCCGGATCGATCCCGCTGGCTGTCTTAACTTCCTCTTTAGCCACACACAACCTCTCCAGCCAGGAGAGGCTGCGTGTTGCTTTGGCAGAAGCCAAGAAGTGCTCTGAAGGCTTGTGGATAGCTTCCTGAAGCCTGGAGAGTGAGAGGGGTCGGTGCGCACCGACCCCTCTCGCTCTCCAGACTTCAGCGAAAGCCTGCATTCGCTCCATAGGACGCACACACATTTCCCCTTCATTTTTGGAGGGGAAAAAGTGTGTCCTATGGAGCGAAAAATACAGTAGTTGATTAAATATTTTATATTAATTTAGAAATCATGAGCCTCTGATTTTTTTCTTTTTACCTGAGATTTTCTCCCCTGCCGCCGCCACCATCTCATTGAGATTTTAACAAATGTTGTAATGACGTCCCTTCAACCATGAGGCAGTGGCGGACGAAGGGGGATGGTCCACCCCAGGTGCCATGGGGGGGGTGCCATCACGGCTGCCCCTGCCCCCCGGGATGCTCGCTGTGCATCCCCGGGACGCACCACCCAGTGCGGGAGCAGGTAGCTTCGCCACTGCCATGAAGGCAACAGTATTGCCTTGTATATAAAAAATAAGCATGAAGTCCAACATTTATCCTGAAAAACACATGTAATCATCTTGCTGCAAGAAGGACACACACATCTATCCTCCTGGCCCTTTTATTGTTCAAGTGGTGTTCAGCAGAAAGGCGCTTATTGCTGCAAGTAACACTTTCTAAAGTCTCTGCCTGTAACTGTGGGACTATGGCTGATATGGAAACAGCTGGTATTTGAGCATCAGGAAGAGGAACAATGTAAGCAAACCATATGGAGATCATTATTTCTATACTCATTACCCGTCGTGAAAATCCACTCCTTCGATACTTTGGGAAATTCTCCATGCACTCAGCTTCCTTTAATTCACAATAGCACAAGTGCCTATGTTCTAGTTGTGGCGAATTTGTTGAACAACAAAGAGCTGTTTATGTAAGTAAGATTCAAAAAGTTCTTTCAGCACTCACAGAATACAGCAACAATGGGGGAGGGGTGTACAAAAAGGCAAAATACAAAAACGAAGGGTATCCTCCTTTCCATTTCTTCATAGGGTGCATTCAGAAGTGGAGATTATACTGTTCATTTTCCAGGTTGTAACGCCAGCACTTCTGCCCCCGTTTTTAATGTTCTGTTTACACTGCATTATGGAACTGTGGCTTTTTTAAATCAATACACTACCATGTCAGGCTAAATGTCATTCACACCAGTGGGTCTGGAGTGGTACATCATCAAACCTGTTGCTATCCTGCACCCTTTATGGGCATGTGTGCATCTGTTCCCTCATGATTTATCAATCAAAACAGTGGGAAAGACCTGCATGTTAGCATATCACCCCCAGTTTCATCCTGTGATCTTCTGGGTTAACAGGGTTGCAAACAGATTTTGTTTTTTTGGGGGGGGAGCAATTAACATAGAAATGAGTGCTAAACTTCCACAAGATTCCCCTGGATTTCCAGAAGCAGCTTTAATGTCATCTGAACTTGAAAATTATCACATAAGGGAACATTGGGAAAACAGAATAAAGTACTCTCAGAATGCAACCATAGCCTGGAGGGTTTTCTCTGCTGTTGAATTCTGGTGTAACTTGGAGAATTTCTCAAATTAACATCAGAATTGGAGCACGCACATTTTCCTGGACCTTTTTCTTCCTTTGCCATTTCCCCCCTTTCCTTGTTACTATTGCAAAAAAGACAAAAGCAGGGCCATATTGATTTAATTGTACCCAAAACTGTGTTAAGTTTATTTTTGTATAGTGTATAAATGTTGCACTCATGCTTTCCTGAGTATTAGTAAAACACCACATAATAAATGAAACATGGACATTTTGAAGCAAATCATAAAATAACTCAAAAACACCACTCTTTTCTGACCATCAACAAAAGGATACAGAAATCCTGCTGACTGACAACTCTGTGAATGAGAGTCCACAGCTGCAAGAAGACGGTGGAAAGAAGAGTACAATTTAAGAGGAAATCGACTTTCTGAATGTTTGTCACCTACAAGTAGTGGGATCACACACTACAGAACCACATTCATCAGAAGAAGATAATAAAACCCTTGCTATTTTCCAAGCTACCTCTCTGTTGGCATTCCCTCCACTATACTGCTGACCCTTTAGGGTGACATCCAAGATTGACTTGTCTATGCAGCTGAACTTGTGGTCTCAGCATCCAACACTTCACATACCTGGTACTTTAATAGCAGCAGTAGATTCTTAAATGGAATGGCTATTCCACAACATGCCATTAACATATAACCACCACAATGTTAATGTAATTGCTATAAATATTTTTATTCATTTTATTTCATAAAAGTTATATACTGCTGGATTGTTTAAAAAATGAAGTGGTTTACAAAATGAATAAAACAGTAAGATTATAGCTTAAAACAGTTAAAAGCAACTATTTAAAATGTTCAAAAGGTTTAAATCAGCAGCAAATGAGAACATTAATCAATATTCTATATATCTGGGTAGGCTTGTCTAAACAAAAATGTTTTTAGCAAGCTCCAAAAAGAATACAGTGATGCCAGTTTCAAAGTGTAGACACTGACACACTAAAAGATAGACTTCTTATAATTGTGGAACAGGTATTATGTGGCACCTGTAACAACACCAGCTCTGCAAGTCAAAGTGGTTAAGTGGGCATTTATAGGGTAAGGTGATCTCTCAGATAAAGTGGTCCCAGGTTCTTAAGGGCTTTATATACTAACAACTTGGCCTTGGCCCAGTAGCAAATCAGCACCCAGTACAGATTTGAGCAGGTATTATATGCTGGCAAGGTCTCATTCCCATTAACAATTGCCGTAACTGTCCCTTTCTTCTCACCTCCATCAAATCAGCAATGAAAAATTATCTCCCTCTGTCTCCTTCTTGCTGACACTCCATGAACAGATCAACTGATCATTCCCAAAGTCTGCCCATTTACCAATATAATATTGCCACTTTCTTGAGATTTGTAGGTCATTCCCATATGGATAAATTTAAATGCTAATATTATAGAAAGATCAAATTAAATCTCACACTATATTTGCTTGGATCATTATTTTAGAAGGTTGCTAGTATCCCCACAGCCAGTTTTCAAACAAATGCTTTCTGTGCCCAAGAACTCACTCTATTGATAAGAAAAGGCTCCTGCTGTTACTCAGTATGAGATAGGCTGCAAAATAGTTTTAATTTATGCCTGAATAGAGACTTTTAAAAAGTTATATTCATGGAAAATTAGCAGTCATGGGTAGGGCTGAATGACCCCTGATTAAATCTTCCAGTCTCCAAAAGCTCACATAGGTTGGTTAGTCAAGTGAATCTTTCATTCAAGTGTTTTCTTATCTAAATGTATAGCTTTTTTCAGTGACTGCATAAACGGTAGTTGGTAACTAAGTAGTAGAGCACATGCTGCAGTATTTCATTGTTTCCCCAGGTAGAATGATATCAGGAAATAGGGCTGAAAAAACCTCTGTCTGAGACCCTGGAGAGTCATTGCCAGCCAGACAAAACAGTACTGAGCTAGTTGTGTTAATGCCCATACTCAGTATAAGACACCTTTGTAAAGTTAGTTGCACAATGTTTTGAATTTCTATGACTTATTACTTGTGCATTGAATCTGTGATGAGGGCCGGATAATGAGGAGAATTGGGGTAATTTAGTGGGCTGCACAATGTCAAGGCACTACTCAGCCATCGCTTGATTATTTCAAGGGATTATAGAGAAAAGTAAATCCCTTTGATCTCCCCGCACAAAATACTCTAGACCTATTTGTCTGCAATTTGGCCTGTTTAATCAACTCTAGAGGAGCTCCCGTGCCTGCAAATTTCATCCACTTGGGCCAACATTTACAAGGTCAATCTTGGAATCTGCACAAACCTCTAATCCTTGTTTGGGTTACAATGAACCTGTTCTCATTAAATGTGTGTTCTCTGAAGATTAAAATACACATGCACTGTTATCTCATCCTTTGATTGAAACTCAAGTATGCTCTGTATTTATTTATTTAAATAATTTATATACCACTTAACACTGTCATTTCTAAGTTGTTTATGATGAAGTTGCAAAGGACATAAAATAGATAAAATGAGTTAAAAGTAAACCAGAAAATCAGAAAAGCCATCTAAAATGCCTGCTGAAATAAGTAGGCACATGAAGTTCAGTAGAGAGGGGCCTGTCAGATCTCAGCCAGAAGGTAGTTCTGAAGTGTTTGTATTCTTTCACTAGGTGTCACTGTGGTGCTGGCTGCACAGCTAACAGTACTGTAGCATCAAATACTGACTGAAATTTTCTTGTACCGCAAAACAGAAACCCCCATGAAACCAATATGCTATTGATCATCCTTCCCGTCCTATGGAAGGAAATTCTACCAATTACATGACATTTTAAAGTTCTTTTTCATATAAAAATGGGGGGGGCACTACTGCAGATGCAGGAGTCACTGAAAGGCACTACTCCAAATTCAGCACATAACTGAGACTACATGAAGATTTTTTAACACCACACAAAACCCATCCCTAATTTCCCTAGTAAGTGCATTTCTGTACTTCCACTGAAGGCATTAAATTTAAAATGTCTTTGGTGGTGGCGGGGGGAGAAGTATAACTTTGTGGGCAGTTTGCAAAAGTTAAAACTAAGAATTTAATCCTCAGAAACATATTAAGCACAACCCTACTATATTTCTACTTGTCATGTGTTTTTTTCAGCATATTACATAAAGCTCAAACAGCAAAAGCGAAAGACAGTGGGGAAAGTGTAGGAGGAAATCCCAGTGTAGATAAGGTGTTTGATCTTCATGCTTTGTAGTCACAAACAAGCTGAGAACATGTTAGTTCCCTGCTTTTCTCCTCACATTTCCACTGGAGTAGTGATTTTTTTATTCAAACGTATAGCGCTGAAGATTTTGTCGCATCTCACATTAGATCAAAAGATTTTTAAAAATCTCATTTTCATTCCATTGCCATTTTAATTGTTAACACTTGCAGACAAGCAACCCAGCAAGCGCTACTATGCTCTCTCACACACAGAAGTGCCAAGCCGAAAATAAAATAAAAGAGATCATTGTTCTTTCAGTTTCATTCCTTTCCCCCATCGTATTAAAAATACTTCGAATCCACACAAATACTTTGAACAATGACACCGATACACCGGCATGTTTTGGTTCGTCTCAAACTGCATTATCAGTAATTATAGGGCTTACATTCTGGCTTGATCTTTTCTGACCGGCAGTGAATTTGTTATGAAATAAAGCACCAGCTATGACTTGCTATTTCACTGTGCTGAAAGTGCAGCAAATGAAAATACTGCCATTTGAGTGGGACACATTCTGAATTACAAAATGTAACTGTGCTTCAGACTGCTACTGAGGGGGAAGTAGATGAGGCTAAAATTAATGATCCAGGGGGCATAGATGAGGCAGAGTGAAAGCTTAAAAAAAAAATTAACTGCACTACCACAAGTTGTATCTGTAACAAATGAAAGTGAAAGAGAACATTATTCACCAGCAAGCGAGTCAAATAAACCTGAACCATTTCTGTAACACACTGCATATATAGTTTTTGAGACAGAATCCACATATTTCTGCCAGGAATATGTGGATTCTGTCTCAGAACTGGGCACTGACAAAGTAAAAAAAAAGTTTTTACTAAAGGAAGTAAGAAGGAATGATAGATACCACTCTGAATGGAACCATGCGATCGTGGCTTAGCAGGTGTGGCCTGTGAATTATTGTCTACAAAAAGTAATTTTTGTACAAGAAAATCCACTCGTGCACAATATATATATATATAGTGGTCATTAGTGGACTTGAGCTGCTTTCATCAATTTGAAGTTACGATTTGGGTGGTGGTGGTAGAGGTGGAAATCACAATTTTATGGTGTTTGGAAAAGCTGACCAGAGACTGGCAGATGGCGGTGAAAAGGGAATGGTAGAGGCAATATGATTTGGGGCAAGGTGGTAAACAAAATGCTCCAAATGGAAGGTGCAGTGAATAATACATATTATTACAATAGCCTCCAGAACAGACTAGGACACAGAGGTTGGGCATCAGCACCCATCATATTGGGCCCTTTGCTGGTGCCCCTGTATCATGGCAGGGCCTTCTGGAACTGCTGGAACTCCTAGCCTGCCCCCAGCAGCCCCAGCTGACTTGGCCCCTGCAACACTAGTGCTGCAAATGCCCCTCACCTCCTCCAAATGGCAGTGAGGTCCTGTAGCCGGGAGCCAAGGAGCAATTGCTTGATAAGCTCCCTTGCAAGCACATGTGGGGAGGTCAACACTGGTTGCTATAGCAGTACCTCCACACAGTCCCCCAAGTTATGATGGGTGCTGGGAAGGCCCAGACAGCATTAAGGACAAGTACACTGCAGGCTTCCTGTCCAAGTCCACCCCCAAAATCCTGATGGCACAGTAATGGAGTAAACTAAAGTCACAGTTTTGTCAAGAAATGTGTGTAAGAGGTATTGGCTTTAAACTGGTGGCCCTAATAGGATCATTGTTGTTGTTTAGTCGTGTCCGACTCTTCATGACCCCATGGACCAGAGCACGCCAGGCACTCCTGTATTCTACTGCCTCCCGCAGTTTGGTCAAACTCATGCTGGTAGCTTCGAGAACACTGTCCAACCATCTTGTCCTCTGTCGTCCCCTTCTCCTTGTGCCCTCCATCTTTCCCAACATCAGGGTCTTTTCCAGAGAGTCTTCTCTTCTCATGAGGTGGCCAAAGTATTGGAGTCTCAGCTTCAGGATCTGTCCTTCCAGTGAGCACTCAGGGCTGATTTCCTTAAGAATGGATAGGTTTGATCTTCTTGCAGTCCATGGGACTCTCAAGAGTCTCCTCCAGCACCATAATTCAAAAGCATCAATTCTTCGGCGATCAGCCTTCTTTATGGTCCAGCTCTCACTTCCATACGTCACTACTGGGAAAACCATAGCTTTAACTATACAGACCTTTGTTGGCAAGGTGATTAATCCTTGCTTAATCCAGGAAATATAATAATATAGGAACTAGAGGCCTGAGAAAGGGATTTCTAGCTTCCTACCCTCAGAGAAACTGGACAGAACGCTAGTCTATTTGTTGTTTTGTTAGGGCCCTTCTAGAGTCTTGGGCACCAAATTCTGGCCTCATCTGCACTATACATTTAAAGCAGTTTCATGCCACTTTAAACAGTCACAGCTCCCCCACCCCAAGAATCCTGGTAGCTGTAATCTGTTAAGGGTGCCGAGAACTATTAGGAGACCCCTGTTTCCATCACAGAGCTACTGTGCTCCCACAGTGGCCAACCAGATGCCCATGTGGAACCCACATGCAAAGTGTGAGCCCGAGAACACTCTCCCCAAAGCAGGGGCATAGCTAGCTGCTCTGGCACCTGGAGTGGCAGGGACAGGGCGAGCTGCCCACGGGGACACCGCACAGGGGTGTCGTGGCAATCTGCCCAGGGGGGTGGTGCAGCAAGCTGCCCACCGAGTCTACCTGGCGGATGCAAGCCCCACACTGCTGTTTTGGGCAGCAGGGGCCCCTGAACCACCGAGCCACTCCCAGGACAGATGCATGGCTCGGGCACGCTGCAGGCCAGGCCCTGTAATAAGTGCCAATCCCTGTGGTGTGCCATTTTGTCACCACCCTTAAGGATGACACCCAGGGCAGACCGCACCCCCCACATCCCACATCCCCCTTCCTACGCCCCTGCCCCAAAGGCACTTATATGTCTTGGTGTATTCAAATATGCATGAGGGCAAAATACAAATTAGGTGGCGCAGGAGTCAAATGTATTAATGAAATGTGTATCATGCTCCCCATCTATTTATAGTGGTATACATAGCATGAAATTAGCCTCTGGATGAGTGTATGAGGAGGAGAAGGACCACCTATATACCAGTTTGATCTCCTTGCAGAAAAGTTGGGATCTAAGTGTAATAAAAAATTAAATAGACCCAAAATGTGGGCAGTATTGACTGTATGAAAATGCTCTTAATAGTGTCTCATGATCTTGAAAGAGCTTGTCAGTAGCTGCTCCTTTTCTTGATCTCTCTTTTTTCTTCCCTTTTTCTTCCCTGGCTGCGTTGATGGAAGTAGCGCAAACTCCACCTGGAATCTCATATCTAAATTTTTATTAATGTTTTACAACCAACAATTCATTTTAGAACAGTCAATAACTATATACAGTTGTAACCCCAGCGGTCCCTTCAGGCTCATATTGATTTATTGATACTGTAGTCCTAGCAGTGCCACCTACTGGTAAATTCTCAACAGCAGTCATTCTCGGCAAATGAGCAAAAGCTCTCTAGGGTGATGCCACATTATGCTTTAATGAAGTCTCTGCATATTAGCCTTTGAACATAGACGTGCTTTCATTGCAGTGCTCTTATTACATTTCCTTTTATTCTTTCTGCTTTCTGACCTGTGATGTAAGTATAACAAGTAACTGGGATGCAATGCCAAGAGGAAGTAAAAGGCATGATATAGATTGATTTGTAGGGGCTGTTATGTGGGTAGACTTTACCTCCCCGCCCTCGACTCATAGAGTTTGACTCCAAAGGTCATCTAGGGCAGACTCCTATTCTGCCAGCATTGGAAATCTGAAGCCACAGAACCCTAACAGGTGGCCAGCCATTTTCTCCTTGAAAAATCTCTACCAAATCAGAGTCTATAACCTTCTGAAGAAGTCTGTACCACTGTCAATGAACTTGTCTTTCGGCAAGGTTAGCCTTCATCAGTCTGGTGTGCCCTCCAGATGCCTTGGGTTAACTTACAAGTCCCATCCACCTTAGCCAGTGAGTTGAAGTCCAAAACATCTGGAGGAAACCAATCTGAAGATGGTTGGATGTGGTGGGTTTGACTTGCTATGTGCAAAGCAGGATGAATTCCATTTGCAATTCCAATTCCTGATCTTGAGTAGAAGAGTTCTATGGAAGATATCCAGCTGCCCATTTGAATTCAGTTGGGGTTAATTTTTAGTATCAACACTGGAGTGAGAAAGGGTTAAGAAGTTAATTCCTTCATATTGGTATTTTGATGTAATGTCCATTTTTCAACTTGCCTCCCATCAAAAACAAGACAAAATTAAGGGCACTAGGGACATGGCTGAGCATCACGTGTCCTACAAATCTTGACCAAATTATTCTTATTTAGATAAAAACTATTAAATAAAAGGTTGTATCCTTCTTACTCTAGGTAGACCCATTGAAATTAATGGACTTAAATTAACTTACATATGACTGACAATCGATATCACCCAGTACAGTATGTCTGGTATTGAGTCAAGCATAGAATGTTTAGTGCTTCTAACCCCTACTGATTTCAGTGAGAAATTGTTAAATATATTGTATGCGTAACAGTGCAATACTATGCATATTTACTCAGTTCAATGGGCCTTATTCGAAGGTAAGTATGTCAAACCAGGGGCTGCCACCCCTGCTCACCCCACTTGTCAACCCTCTCCCCTCACAACTAGCTAACCCCTCCTCCCTTTACACCTAAGCTATTCTCTTGCCTATCTACTCACAGCTTATGGATAGCCACTCCCCTCACAGCTCACCCTAACCCCTTTTAAAGGAGCAGGAGGTGCTTCACAGAGTGGTTTGCTGAAGCACCCCCTCCATTAAACCTCAATGCTTCAGTCTGTGAAGCCGCCCATCCATTAAACAACTTGCATGGGTTGCCTGCCAACCCTGTCACCATGCTGGAGTTGGTGTTGCCACCTGTTAGCAGCCACACAAACTGCAGGGTGACAACCGCCTTACATTTTTATGTATACGGGAAGAAATTGTAACCTAACTCTCCCACTGAAGTCAATGGGACACAAAGGGGCTTAATTTTGCCTGAGTCATGCCCCTTAATCTCTTCCTCACTTTTCAAGTATTACCAGCAAATCCATGAATGCCGTGCTGGTGCAAGGTCAGAATAAGAATAAGGCCCACTGCACAGCATTAAGAATCCTTTAAACAGGAGATGAGACCTTTGCTGATGAGGACATGCACAGCATGCAGGAGCATTAAGTGATTAGTATTGATTGTCATCATGCCTCAGTTGTCTCACCCTGCTGTTCAAAAACAAAATAATGAAGCAAAAATGATGAAGCAACTCAGTGTTCATGAGCTTCCTCAGACTAATTCCCCTTGTCTTTAAAGCAAACTATATTTAGATGAGAAAGAGAGAGACCCTATAAACAAACAATTTTTGATATATTTGTTTGATATATTGTAGGAAGGAAAATAAAATGATACAGTAACAACTAGCTCCATCATTTGAGAGTTGATTGTACAAATCTAACCAGCTTCAAATTTCTGCCTAAAATTTCAAATGAACTATTGGCCTGGAATGGTCACATTGGGTTTCTTTATTTCATTTTATTATTTCATTTATGAAGTGCTTCCTATAAAGCATATTATAAAAGTGATTTAACAATTAAAATGTCAGTTAAAAACAATGTCAAATTTGATAGGGATACACACTAGGGGAAAAAACACACACCTCTCTTATTGAAAAAGGAAGATATTTGGCATGAACCAAAAAGAACAATAGAGAGTGTTTCATGTGGATCACTGGTGATGGGTATAAACCCCTCAGTCTGGAAGCAAGTCAGCAATTGTAAGCACTGATCAGCTCATAGTTACATTGCAAAAAAAATTGGCTTGAAATTGGTGTGTTTTCCAGGGGGTGAGGAATTTTCATGCCAACATTTGGATACCTCATGCCAGTAACAGCACTTTTATCTACACCATACGTTTAAAACACTTGTCAAGCATGTGACTTCTCCCAAAGAATGCTGGGAACTGTAACTTGATAAGGGTGTTGGGAACTGTAGCTCTGTGAAGGGTAAACTACAGTGCCCATTTTTTTTGGGGGGGGGGGAGTGACTGCCAAAGTGTTTTCACTCTTACAGTTTCTGCCACTACCAAAATGGAGTAAGCAGCCCTGAAGCTTCAGGGGAAATTGCATCTTTCCACCTCCAGAATAAACCTTCTCCAAATTTTCCAGCTGTCTCCTCCAAGAGTATTCGGGATCTGGTAGGCAACCAACTATTCACTAATCTAACCCAGAAATGGGATTTTGCTATCGGTCTAAAATTAATAAGATATTCTGAGTGCAGAGAAGGCTCTGTCAGGCAGTCTGAGGCTACTCCTTATTGGAGGAACGCATTAATTTCCTCCCTAGTCTATCCCTACGCCCCCTCTCTGGCAGATTTTGCAAGCCATGAGGGGGCAACGGTCAATACACAAGTGGTTATTGTTAAATTGTGGGTGAACATATCAGACAACACAGCGATTCTTTAAACAGCTCTTGTTTATTCACAGTCCGGAACAGAACTGAACTGAAGGGTTCAGCCAGCCTGCTTATATAGAGCTCCACTAGAACGCAACAGTAACCATTTTCTGTAACTATCCAATCACTGAACGTCACTTTTGATCCCATATGTGGACCTCAACTATCTACAGTATCCCCCTGCTGGCCCAGGGTGAGAACTTCAGTACATAACACCTGTGCCTGAGATTCACCCAACAGCATCAGGCAAGAACACTGGGCAAGAACATCAGACACCTCACCAGGATCGTCAGCACCAATGTTGGAATACAAATCCTGATGGATGCAAGTGATTTTCCTCTCAAAAAACTTAGCAAACATGTCACAGAGGTCTTTAATGTCTGTAACATGTCAACAATCATTCCCCAGTAATTGTTGTTATCTGGAACCAGCACTAACTTCATTGCCATCATCAGTGAGGTATCAGAAAGGATTTCAATGAAAATGTATTGGGGGCTGGGGGAGAGAGAGGTGCACACCTGACATGAAATACTCTGACTTTTGCCATGAAAAGGAAAAATATATTTCAGTGTACAGGAAATTTGGGGAAATAACAACCCGCACACACCTTCAGCACTTAGTAGATGGCCTAATTAAAGTGTGCATTCTCATATCTTTAAGACCCAACAATAAATATGCCATTCTGTAACAATTCAGCTATAATACTGCAGCAGTGGCTTTTATTAAACCATTAGGTATAAATTCTGGGACAAACACATTTTCCCTTCATGAATATCAAGTAGCAGTTGATTATCTTCTAGAATCTATATAATCATACCAACATATGCAGAAAACAGCAGCAGAGGGGAGGGGGAATCCCACTGCCAGGAGTTTTGAAGGTTACTCCCCTTTCCACTCCCAGAATGCTGAATGGGCCTTCTCTCCAGGTGCTTGATGCAAAATTTATTACTAATGCAAAAACAGAGGTTGCATGAGGATAGCAGCTGGGACCAATTGAAATGTTGATTCCAGTGATACTGTACATTAAGGCACCCCCCCTTTATAGCACTCTAATTTAGGAACTGTGGTGAGTTAGGGGCAGTGGCTATAAGTTTTTAAACACACACGGAAGCCTTAGATAATTATTTGGTTAAAATAACAGCACTTTTCTATGACTTTTTGCTTTTGTCGATGAACTGGCAGCTTGTTTCACCCTGTTCATGCCCAATTAAATAGCTTAAAAATTAATATGAACCTGCCCCCAAACCTCTCATCCTATGATGGAATAGGTATATATCAGGGATACCATGTCAAAGTCTGGTAGTGAGTTTGCCACATAAAAAAGACTTTAGGTTGAGGGCAGAGCCTCAGGCTTATTGCTAACAAACGCAGCAAAATATAATAAATATAATCCCTGCTATAATATATAATAATGAGGTTATAGAATCCTGAGAAGGTTTCTCAGGATTCCCTACCTGCAGGTAGGGAATTCCCTACCTGCAGGTAGGGAATTCCCATTTTTCATGCTGTCACATTGATTCTAATTTTTGGACCAAATGTTGGACAAATGGCTATGGTGAAAACACCCACAAAATGGGGCAATAACAGCCATATGGGGCACAGGGCTTCCTACATCAACCTTTTCCTTCTTCCCTCAGTCAGGAATGGATAATCTGACCGCTTTGCTGCTACAAGTGTTTTAACTATTTTTAATTTGTGTGAGTTTATTGTTGTTTGATTGTTTTTATTGAGGGAGGGGAGATGGGCCTGGGAGGGGGGGGGAGCCCCCCATTGCACAGATTCTTCTGAAGAGGGTGTGTTTCTTACAGTTTTTCTGCTCCAAAAGTTGCTGTTCAGTTGTTTAGTTGTGTCCGACTTTTCGTGACCCCACGGACCACGGACCAGAGCATGCCAGGCACAGACCTGCTATCATTCTTGATTGCTACAGATTTTTGTGACATCAGAGCCCTCTCTGATGCATACATGGGTTTATCTAAGTATCAGTACTACACCTAAACACCCTGCTCTCCTTATAATATGTTTAATAGCCTCCATGGGGACCCATATATCAATTAAGGCACCTTTTCAATTTATTAGCTGCCAACTTATGCATATGATAAGTTTCAGTCTGCCACTTATCTAGGAATTTCTCACATACTGTGTTAATTATGCAGGGTTAATTAAGATAAGTGTTGACTGCAAATGAGTATTGACTCACTAGAAATAACCTGGATTTGGCAGGTTTTCTAACAGGTGCAGGGCTGCTTCCTCAATTATGAAAGAGCTGCTTCAACGTTACACATTTGGAGTATCAATAAAACCGAATTACGATTATGGTATTTTGAGAAACCCTCTGTATACAGCAGATCAGCAGTCATTTACTCTGCCACAGTCCCTAAGGGCCCTGCAAGGAATTTGATTGTGTGTAATGGGCCTCCTGGGTTTCTCATGCCTGGCTGTATCTCCACTCAGTGCCACTCAAAATGCTGTTCCCATAGATGGCAGAGTCCTCTTGGCAGTTTTCTGAGGTATGAACTGTCACATGGTGCAGTGATAACCACAAGCTTAGATGGCTTTAAAAGGAGAACAGAAGAATACCACAGACTGACTTACTCCAAGTCAAATCCTTGGTTCATATAGTTCAGTACTGGCCGCAGTGCCCACAAGACATTCCCACCCAGCTCTACTTGGGATGCTGAGCTTGGATCTGGGACCCTTTGCATGCAAATAAGATGCTCTGCTACTGAGCTGTGACCCTTCATCTGAAGCAAGATTAGACACATTTACAGAGGGTAAATATCTCAGGAGCTATCAGTCATGATAGCTATATGATGCCTCCAGATTCAAAAGCAGCATGTTGCTAGGGAACAACAGAACACCTGTCCCTTTAGCCCTGCTTGTGGACTTGCCGGAGACATCTAGTTGGCCACTGTAGGAAGCAAGATGCTGAACTAGCATGACTTTTGATCTCATCCAGTAGGATCAGTATGTACTGATTTTCCAGCTTGTCCTAGGAGTTTGATATTTCCTGTGAAAAGAAAAGAAGGAACCATATTGCAGTCCAATACAAAATTCAGAAAAGATCAGATTAAAGAAAGTGTGATGACTATTTGCTAGGGAGGAAAAAGATAGTAATTTTAAAGACTTGCTGTTCTTACCATGGTTTAGAAGCTACCTGAATCGATTTCTCTATATTTCACTGTACAAGAGATAACTGATAATTAAAAACTGCTACAATGTGGGGAACGGTTTGCATTTTCCATTCATGAAGTTGCCAGTTTGCGCTGTCTTAGTAATTGCATACCATCAGAGCATCTATATTCCGATGACATTCTTTACTTACATTATCAGGGTAGCACTGATCATAGCTGACATTCAATTGATTATCAGCATTGGAGCTCTACAGGACCATCGCTTTCCCAGGTGTAATAGCATCTATCTCATAATCCTGCCACTTCTTTGTTAAGATAGATATCCAATAATGCAATCCCGCTAGGAACCTCATAGTAATGCTGTGCCAGAAAGGTTCTATTTTGAGCCCAAAATTGGAATTTAAATAATGGACAGAAATGGGCTTTTTCTTTTCTTTTCTGAAGACAAAATTGATGCTTTTAATATAAATGATCATTTCAATAATCTTCCATTTTCATTTTTTTTTTTTTAAAAAAAGAGGAGCCCTTATGGATGAGATTGCAAGCCTATCTAGTCCAGCATTCCATTTTCCACCATAACCAATCAGAGTGGAAATGCAAACCTACAAGCAGAGTATGGGGGCTTGAGCCCTTTTCCATAGCCATTTCCCAGCAATTCGCATCTAGAAGGATTTTACAAAAAGAAAGTGGAAAAAGATCAAAGGGAGAAGTGGGGCGTGGGGAACATGCTTGTGAAGCATATTACAAATGCTATCCGTGTGTGTGTGTGTGTGTGTGTGTGTGTACACAGTGCTTTTCTTCTAGAAATCTCTCTCTCTCTCTGTATACACACACACACACACACACACACACACACACACACAAAGTCACCATGTTTGATGCATCTATGAATATATGCCCCCTTAGGAAGCCCATGTGTATCGGAGCTCACTCCACCTTTGTGTGCAGAAGTTCTCCAGCAGCAAAGGATACATTAGGATTTCCTGCCGCAACTAGTACAGCACTGGACGCAGGCACAGAGAATCCTTGAAGTAATTGCCCTGGAAACTTTATCACAAGGTAGAGGGAGGGATCCTGTGTGTGGGCGCAATGTTAGCTGGGCTATCTCCAGTGCAATTTTTCTAGAAAAAGAGGTGCTGGAACTCACCATGAACGACCCCCTCTTTCTCTTAGAAGGGCAATGGCACCCACCTGAGAGCTGCTGGAACTCACCTGAGAGGTACTGGAGCTGAGTTCCGTTGAGTCCCCCCTGAAAGAAAAAGTCCCGGCTATCTCTCAGTTGCAACTTCGGGATGCAATGAGTGAGTGATGGCCACCAACTTGGGTGGATCAGGCAAATTCATGAAGGAAAAGGCTATCAGTGGCAAGTAGACACGATGGCCATGTTCTGTCTTCACTGTTGGTAGCGGCATACCTTTGTAGCCCTATTGCTGGGAGTCATGGGGGATGGTGAGTGCTCTTGCAATCGCATCCTGCTTGCAGCTTCCCATAGTCATCTGGTTAGTCACTATGAGAACTAGATGCTGGAGTAGATGGGCCTTTAACCTAATGTTCTTAACTTCACTTTCTGTTCTGGAACATACTGACCATTGCTGTGGCTAATAATTTCTCAATTAATTCTATATTAGTTGAGCGTGATGAAGTCTTTTAACATCCATTAGAAAAAAGATAATAAACTGAAGTTACGTGGGAGACATCACAGTCAATTATCTTAGATATAAGATAATTGCATCTAACTTGTTCCAAAAACACGTTGAACTTTTCTGCATCCCCACCGAGAAGGAGTTATATCAGCTCTGAGACTTAAAATGTCAGCAGCAATCAGCAATGGCTTTATATGTTTTCTTGAGTTCTGATGGTCAACAAGACAATGATTTAAAGAGGCTGGCACAGATACAGATACTCATGTCAGAAAAGATGGCCACACAGTCATCTGACACAATGTTGACTCTCCCTCCGCTGCCACCTCCTGGTGTGGAAAAGGAAGCTACCTCCTCTCAGTCACTGGTAGATTTGCCCAGTGAATTACCTCTGTGACCACCATCTGACCACTTCTGGGAAGGGCTTGTTTCTCTCTTGCCTCTTGCCTTCATCTCGGCATTGGCTGACAGTTGTTCCTGCCCCATTGCCGACCTATTCCTCCTCAAAGCATAACCCAGCTATCCTAAATGCTGTGGAAAGGGAGCTCTGTGGGGTTCCTTTTACCCATCAAAAAGGATGGGAGTGCCTTGTTCACTTATTGGGAATTGTGGGTGCATAGATGGGTCTGAGTAACCTATCTTGCAGGGCCCCAGCAACCAGCCCAGCTACACTGACATAATGAGGTGGTCCTAGTTGCAGCAGACTCCGCAGACCAACCTACCTAGTCTCTCATTCATTATGTAGCTTTTGGTAACTGATCAAGCCTTACTCATTTTTCGTCATCATCAGTCAGTGACTTGGTCTGCCATCTCCCCTACCTGGCAGTTGTACACCCTAAAATTATGGAAGAGCAGGCTGTGGGAAGCAACCTTTGCTAATGTTCTATCATGCTCCACTTTTGCATTATGTAGGCTAAATACAAATTATTACCATGGCTTAGGAGAATTTCAGAAGGATCTTCTTCTTCTAAAAAATCCTCACTGTACTGACACTGACTCAGAGTGCTAGTTTGCAAAGGGTGGAGGTGTCTCATATCATAGCAGGTTACACAATTAAGATTAATGAGAACATTATAAATAGCAATTTTTGTACTAACTATTGCATAATTTAAAGGTGAGGTTAACCTTGACATTTTACTAGCATGCATGATACATTTCAATAAAACTTTTCGTAACGAGGCACACTCAGATTTGTTCTGGAATCATTAAAAAGAAAAATCTCCGTACAACATCTGTCTTGGATACTAAAAGTCTTTAAAAGTCCATTCACCATCCTGACAAACTTTTCTTATCTTTCGTTTAAGAATCCCTATAAATCATGCGATGCCCAGAATTTCAAAGGGTGGTTTCAAAGTGGGTCTTGTCACCTGGGCAGCCCAGGACCTCCACGCCTACTGCCCAGGCTTACATCCTGGAAAGGCCATTACGGTGCTTCTAATGCAGCTGTTTGACCCTAGAGATGCACTCCATTGTTTCGTGAGACAAATGGATGCCAAGGAGGTGCAAACTACAGTTTCCAGGATTCTTTGGGTATATATGCTTTAAGTGTGCTGTAAATTTATGATGTGTACACAGCCTATGAATTAATTGGATATCACCTGATATGTGCTGATGGAAGCAGTTCAGGTGCTCATTTGTTAATCATTCATTTGTTAATCATTTGTTAATCGGCTCCTGCAAGGGAAGAAGAAGAAGAAGAAGAGTTTGGATTTGATATCCCGCCTTTCACTCCCTTTAAGGAGTCTCAAAGTGGCTAACATTCTCCTTTCCCTTCCTCCCCCACAACAAACACTCTGTGAGGTGAGTGGGGCTGAGAGACTTCACAGAAGTGTGACTGGCCCAAGGTCACCCAGCAGCTGCATGTGGAGGAGTGGAGACGCGAACCCGGTTCCCCAGATTACGAGACTACCGCTCTTAACCACTACACCACACTGGCTCCCAGTGAGATATGTGCATGGAAACAATCTTTTGCATGTGCGGCTAACGTGTCCAACTGCATTATGACGTTGATCTGAGTCCCACTGAGTTGGATGGATGTGGCTTTTGATGCAACTCGTGTGATTTATTCCCATCCTGGGCTGCTAGTGGTCCTACATACAACTAGCTGCCTGCATCTAGAGCTGGATTTGGGTCACTTAGTGGTGCAGTCATACAGATTAATGCATTTGTGAATCTGTTCCATCTTAAAGCTGCCTTGGATTTTCGAAATGAATAACAATGATTATAGCTTGTGTATGTTTCAAACACAGAGGTGTCTCATACAATCTATATGCAGATTGCAGTGATGGTTATTATGTGTTAAAAGGCAACAGTCATTTTCTTTCTCCATGAAATAGAATAGAGTGTCAACCTTTATAAAGACATACTTTCATCATGCATATTTTGTCTGAGTTTGCTGACAGCCTTATGAAATATTAGAAGTTCAAACTCATTAACAGGTCACTTCATCAGTCACATTATTTTATGCTGCAAAGGGGACTGATATTTATCCATCCATCTTCAACTTCTAGATAGGATAACAGAGAATACAGGTGCTCGGATTGTGCAAAGGAGAAGGCGTAAATAATGGAGGAAAAACCCCATAAAATAAATGAGTACTTGATGAACTGTAAAATAAGAGCAGCCAAGGACAGGTGTAGGATATAGTCACTTACTATGCCCTTCTGTATTTCCAATGAGTCAGTGCAGCCTGGTGTTTTGTGTGCTATGGAACTGGGCAATTGGCCATAACAACAGAATTGCCCTGACATTGGACAGATGAAAGCTTACGCCTCAGAAAGGCATTAGGCTTGATATCCAAATTAGGGATTTTTAAAAACTCTATGCGATTTAAATTGTCAATGAAATAGGAAAAAAGGTTGAGGCTCTGTGCCACCAGACACAGGCAAAAGAAGGATGTTAGATGACAGATAGCAAAGTGTTAATTAGATGAGAGCATGATCACACTACAAAGAGTGCCATGCATGTGCTGGGTCATTAGTCAGCAGAAATTAGAACTTCACTTTGGGCACTTTATCTTTTGGGGTTTTTTAAAGTTGCCAATTATCAAATGTTTCTGGGATGTTATTCAAACAGATAAGTATTAAGCCCATATACGAAAGAAAAATGTTAAATGTACCAGCCATTGATTATAATTCAGATCATGGCTACGATGCTTTGACTCCATGTGCAGAGGCAGGAATGCTTCTGAATACCAGTTGCTGGAAAACGTAAGAGGGGAGAGGGCTCTTGTGCTTGAATCCTGCTTATGGGCTTCCCAACAGGCATGTGGTTGGCCATTATGAGGACAGGATGCTGGACTAGGTGGCCATTGGCCTGATCCAGCTGGCTCTTCTTATGTTCCTATGTTAATGAAATTGACTGCAATGCTATTTCCCATACTCTGCAGTGGTAGGTTTGGTTCGTGGTATCAAGCAGAAGATGATGCAACTCATTCCAAAATAATAAAAAAGCTATGAGAAGAGGCTATAAATGGTGTCCATCTGCAGAAGATGTGCCTCGACAATGGCAATAAGACTTACTATGTGATATGGTAAGTCTCCTAATGGATTTCTAAAGTGGGCAGGATTAAATAGAACAGTATCATCTCTGAGCTGAGCTAGATAATGGACCTCTGAGTGCCTAAAACAAGTAATTGGGGCTGGGATCTGCCCCCCAAAGGAAAGAGGTCACATTCCTGTAAGTAAAGAAGTGAATGCTATAGCAGCCTGGGAGTCATTTTAGACTCACAGCTGTCCATGGAAGAACAGGTCAATTCTGTGTCCAGGGCAGTTACCAGCTCCATCTGATATGCATGCTCTGGTTATCTCCTGCTTGGACTACTGTAATGCACTTTATGTGGAGGTACTTTTAAAGGTGACTTGGAAGCTACAACTAATGCACAGAATGTGGCAGCTAGACTGGTGATTTGGGAGCCACTGGGACCATATAATACCTGTCCTAAAGCATCTTCACTGGCTCCCAGTATGTTTCTGAGCACAATTCAAAGTGCTGGTGCTGACTTTTAAAGCCCTATATGGTGCTGGCCCAGTATACCTGAAGGAGCGTCTCCACCCCCATCGCTCAGCCCAGACACTGAGGTCCAGCTCCGAGGGCCTTCTGGTGGTTCTCTCACTGCGATAAGTGAAGCCGTGTACTGGGGATTTTTTTTAATGTTTGACTTTTACTATGTTTTTATATGTGCTGTAAGCCACCCAGATGATGATGATGATGATGATGATTACATGGTGAAAATAGTGGGATATAATCTAGGTGCCATTATTATTAAAATTTGTATACCACTCTTCATCTGAAGATGATAGGGCAGTTAACAACATAAAAAGGTCAGGTACAAACTAGGTCAACCTTACAAAGAAGCTCTATGTTTTCTTGCTTTATTGCAGAAGTGTCAGCCAATCACCTTTTAAGACCACTAGCAAATATCTTGAAGCAGTTTACAATGTGGAGTGAAAAACTCTAATGAATACAAAACAGTCCACAAATACAAATACTATAAATAATCACCAAAACAAATACTGAGACTATAAAATTATAAAAACAATAAGTAGCATTTTCAGTGAGCATCTGAAACATGTCACTGATGAGCGAGGGTGGTGAGACTATTGGTAAAATCTATTGGTGTTTCGCAACTTTTTGACTAGTTGCAGGACCTTAGCCAGACCTAGCAGAGTAAACGCAGAATCCATGGAAGCAATTGGCGACTTGGCTGCAGACAGGATAGACGAAGCAGGAACCAGGAACTTGTAGTAAGGTGTTTATTATATACAGTGGACTATTTACAGGAACAGAACACGGATCTTTAGCTAGCTCTCTCATACATGACTCACAACTCCTACACTGACACACAGAACTCTGAACTCCTGAACTAACACACTCCAGTTAGTAGGCCATTAATTATCACTCCCTTGAGAGAGCTTGACCAATCAAGGAGCTGTTTCCATGCTTCTGTTATCACCAGGCAGACTTACTCCTTCACATGACCTTCTGGCTGTCTGCCAAACCTTAATTGACTTTATGTGAGTAGCTGCACATACACAGTTTCCCAACAGAGACCATTTCAGAGAAAACCCCACCATGGACAAGGTCCACCTATACTGGTTTCACTAGATTGCAGTCTTCAGATTGTGGCATGGTCAGTCTCCTCTGATGAGCTCATTAATTGTACAGGTATACAACAGGGAAGGTGATTTGTTAGATAACATCCTGGAACTGACAGGTGTCCTGACATTTTAACAGCTCATTTGGATTGGTGCCTTATATTATCCTCCCGCCCCTTGGTTGATGAGAGCTTTCTTTTGGCTACTTTTTAATCTCCATGTTTCGAGTGGTATTTCATCCTTAGAGGCAAGCAAGCAATATACCTTTACTTTACTATAGATCTCCCTTCCTATTAGAACTTTTACTTAGGCCAGCATCCAATCCGTTCCATGTGAAAATAATAGGAAGCAAATAAAATATAGGAATAAAATAAAATATCAAGGCATCATTAGCATTCTCTGATCCAATGCTAAACAACCCCATAGCAATGCATCTCGAGGCTCTAGATTGTGCTGTGTGAAAGATATCTTTGCTCTCTAAAGCCCTGTATCTTGCACAGTTTCCTAACACTAAAAGGAGTGATCTGGCATAAGTTTATTATTTGAACTAAAAATATAAAGGCGGAACACTGCAGGACAAAAAATAACTGCTCAGGCTGACCAGAAAAAAGGAACATATAAAAGAGGTGAACTATTTAATATAGTGTCTAGTTCTAAATTACTGAAATGCTGGACACTGATGGGGTTCCCAACCATCTTCCAATATATATAAGTCTCTGAGTGCCTGTAGCAGCTAATAGTACTAACAGCTACTACAGAAACCCCTGGCTGGAGAGTTCTCCTTCAGCTTTCTACTTGCCCCATGCCCCAGGCAAGGAGAGACCCACAGCACTTGTCTCTTCACCGTCTGTCAATGCTTCACTTTTCCTGGCAGAAAAGAACAAGGCACTTGCTTCTGGCTGTTTCTCTTCCTTGTTCTCTCACTCGCCGACTGCTTTTCTTCACTGCGTTCCATCTGCAAGCAAGTGTGCATGGTGGCAAGTTAATTATATATTAGCAAGATATCCTCATCAGTTGTCCCAAGTCATTGCTTTAAACAACAATTGTTGATAATTTGGTTAACAATGACTCTGCTGGCGGAGTACAGCCGGTTAGGGGTAGCAGTAGAGAATGCCATTACTTTAATGCTTGGTGGAACTGCAGCACATCTTTCCCAAGCAGAAGACCCAAGGCTCAATCCGTAGTTAAAATGGTGGCAACATCTGGGTAGGTATTTGGGGCACCACTCAGCAAAATAGGCAGGGCCAGCTTACTGCATGTTGAAGTAAGTGAAGAAATAGACAGTGCCATGTCAAGAGCTCTCTCCCCTACCACCCACCCAGGAAGATCATAAGTGCAGGACCTAAAATTATCTAACAGCAATATTGGATGAAAAGGATGCCAGAGGGGAGGACTAGGACCATGGAGAGCTGCTGTCAGTCTCCAAGGCAGCAGGATCCATTCCAGGTAGTAGGACACATACCCAAAGCCTCAAAGAGCTGCCGCCAATCAAAGTAGGTAACACTAGATTTGATGGACCAATGCTCCATATAAGGAAGCTTCATGGATTTGATATAAAAAGAAGTCAGCAGTGAGTCTTTTCCACAACAGATGATTTGTCTTCTAGCTGTGGGATGGGGAGCCTACGACTCTGCAGACCGCCAATTTGTTATTGGACAACCAACTCCCATAAGTACCAACCAGCATAGCCAATGATCATGGAAGTTGCAGTCCCTCAGCAACTAGTTCTCCCATCCTTGTTCTGACTGAAGGATTGGGGGATGGAGATTATGATTCTTCCCTTAGGACAAATTGTGCGAACTTTGTAATTTCATTTTATTTAGAATGCAATGTGGTTAAAAACAAAGAATAACATTTTACCTTTGAACATACTCTTCTTCAGGCACACTCCCCTTAACATGGAGTAAATTATAGTTTGTGTTTGTGCGTGAAGGTGAGAAGGGTTCCATTATGCTAGGAAATATTTTAATTTTCAGGCCAATATTCACCAGGTTTTAAAAATGGATTCCAGCTTCTATGCCAGCAGCTGTATGTTTTACTAATCCAGAGGATGTGCGCTACACATTTACAATATCTGATTATGGACCCACCCTTGCAATTTAATATCTAACTGGGACTGCTCTGGCAAAACATTCATGTGCCGTTTCATAAAGGCAGCCAAAATGATATATGGAATGGAAAGAATTGTAGATGGGGAGGGATGATAGTTAAGTGATGACGAGCTGAAAGTGTTTAAGCCAGCTATGGGTTATTATTATCAAATTAAACTGATAATCCTTTGGCGGTCATTAGATAGCCCTGAACTGGAAGATATATGCTCACTCTTAGCTAGAACTATCTGAGTTCAATTTGCAGAGATATACATCACAGAGGCAGTGCAGGTGCATATTCTGGGAACTGTTAAATCTGCTCTAGTAGGCTATGAGAGCAGTCATCAAATGCAGCAGAATTCAGAGAGATGACTGTGGTGCAATCTCTTCACCAGCCATTTCTTCCTTAGAATTTGGGCTTGCCTGTTTCACAGTGCCCTCATTTCAGAACCTACTTGCAGGCAGAGAGCTAACTTAGCATAGTGAAGTCTAGGCTACATACCTAGTTCTCCATTTTCAGAGAGAGTTTGGTTTAAGGGCTGCTTTCAAAGAAGCATCTCCCCTGCAGATTTCCACTTGCTTGTGTAATACTTTAAATTAGACTAATAAGTTGAATTCTGCCATCTGTTTAGGCTGGGTGGGGGGTCGAGAACCCTGAAAAAAATCACATTGCAGGGCATAAGCTTGAATTGGATTGGTCACAATAAAGAGAGCTACTTCCCCCCACCCCCCAAATATATTGGGAAATATCTCCGCTTAACTAATCCAATCCGATTCCCTTCTCCACCAAGTACCCCCAACCCAAGTTCTCAGTGTGTAAAATGCAGGCCTGATTTCTGCCGTTGATTCATCCTCCAGACTTGATGAAGAAGGATTAAATTATTCACTGGGTTTCACAATATTCAGTCGTATGTCTTGGAGCACAAGCTCTCAATTTAGAGATATGATTGAAATGATTTATGGTTCTCGACTGCTGAATAGGCAGATACTTTTCATGTTGAATAGGGACCCTCTCATCAAGCACCATTCTATTAAATACAAATGCTCTCGGGAATCATCATTTTTATCAATGTTTCATGCACTTATCCATTAATTTAGATGTTTTCATTTTGAGCAAGTGTTTCTGACTCCCCATAGCTTTTTTTTTGTCTTCAGAGTGAAGCCTGCTACTTTGACGATGTCAGATAAATTTCTCTCTCTTCTGTTTTATCACACAGTTCACTTAATCGACAACCTTTTAGCAAAGGGAAGGCATAAATTGCTTTCCCCCCACTCCTCATGCCAGAACTGCATGCATAGTTTGAAATCAGGGCTGATACACAAAATCCATTGTTTCTTTTAACCCCTCCCCTGGGGCCCTGGTTATATAAGTTGTACGAAATTACAGCAGCACAGTTAAATCACAGTATGCCATCTTGTTCAAGACAAATTCAAATAAAGCACCTCAACCCAATACGAATATCAAGCGAATCCGAGCAGCATTATCTCCAAATTCCCTCTCGCCCACATATCACACAAGCATAGCTTACATTTGAAGGAGTAGAGAGATTAAAGGAGAGAAAGATGAAAAGGGAAAGGAAAGAGAGGGAAGATGGAGGAGGAGGAGGAGGAGGAATAAGCACCAGGTCATGCTCTACAATTATCAGGCACAGCAATTACAATACTGTTGCTCCAGCATTATGATGAGGGTGTATTTCCTCCAATACACTTTGCACCCACCTCTCCAATGCAGAAAGTTACATCACTTAGATTTCTTAAACATTCAATGTTTCTGTATTATCTTCTGTATTCAGTTTCTTCAGTTTGGGTTCTAGTCCCTAGGAAGCCTAGCTTGCTTGACCATCCCACCACAACACAAGAACCTCCTTGCAAGCAGAGAGCTAACTTGTCATAGTGAAGTCTAGGCTATATACTTACTGTAGTTCTCCACTTTCAGAGAGTGTTTAGTTTATGGGGTGCTTTTATGTGTTTGCTTTACACATAAAATCATTCATTCTATTACAAAAACTTCAGCCGCTGACAACACTCTCTAACCTTTCTCTAACATTGATTGTGTAACTTCCCAAAAGAAAATAAATAAAAAGAAGTCAGTATTCTAGCAATTATTCTCCAGAATGTGATGTCTTGTCCCATAAGCACCTAAATAATTGTGGGCAATGAATTGCTTTTACAATATTTTGCCAACAGATTTCTGGCTGCAACAAATGCATTTCCCACCAGGGCTCTCGGTTCCTTTATGTATAATATTGAAATGTCTAAAAGCATATTAATGGCCTTGATGTCACTACAGAGCCACTAATCTCCTTCAATTTTCCCAGCAGTGTTTTTCCCTTTTCCCAATATATTACTGCGTGCTTGCAATTCCTTCATCAGCCTAACAGAAACGTAGAGCAGGCCCACTGCTCTCCTCAAATTGTCATGGAGGGTTTGGAACTTGATTTCAGCATAATAAATGCACATATCTGGGGAGATCAACTAAACAAGTTGGGAAGTCCATGTAATTAGATGGTATTTTGACGAAGAAGAAAAAGTCGGCATTGATCTTGAAGCATTTGCCTGACTCCTCAGTACTTTGGTGTCTTTTACAAACATAGCATGCATTGCATGCATTTCAGAAAGCAATTTCTTGCTCTTTCAAGGCTCTGACATCTACACTAGGCTTCCCAAGATTCACATCAAAAAGAAACCTAGGGAGCCGCAGCTAAGATGTAAAAGAACACAGCTAAGTCGGAACAAAATCATCAAGTCAAAAGAAATCTACCAAAAAGAAAAAAAGAAAGAAAAAGAAATCAGTTCATTAACATTTAATTTCCAGATTGCCATGTGGTGAGTGTTTCATCCAAGATGCAAGCCATTTTCAGATGCTATCTTTTATATCAAATAAACAAGTTGAGTTATATTTGCCTTTTATTGTCATCTTAGTAGACAGTACCTTCACTTTTTCTATCTTTATGCAAATGCATTTTAATAAAAGAGAAGCGGGAACTGCCGGGCTCAAACATCATGACTGCCTAGCAGATTACAGCTGGCCTGGTTTCTGTTTTCAACAGGGATAAAAATTTGGGGGAAGGGAACCATTTAAAAATTAAGAAATCTGGAACTGCCTGACCATCAAGTTTCAATAGGTGACACCATTTTGCCATTGCGTCAGAAATTCCACAGATGTGTCTGAGTGAAGACCAAACCAGACAAAATGACATTCACACAATTAGCAGTTCATGTTCCCATTGAGGTCCCAATCCAGTTCATGTCCCCACCCCCACTGCCTGCTATTTGATCTGGATCAAAACCTCCTATTGAACTCAACCCAGAAAATGTCAGCAAATCGGAATATATCAGCAACCTAGAGTCAAGTGGAACAGGTAGATGATAGGATCACATTGGATTTAGCCTTATGTTCTGCGAACACGGGTAGATAGGTCAATGGCTAACAGCATTCTCAAAATACTTTGTAAACCCTATGGCTCACTCACCACTCTCAAAACTCCCATACAGTGGTACCTCAGGTTACAAACACTTCGGGTTACAAACTCTGCTAACCTGGAAGTAGTACCTCAGGTTAAGAACTTTGCTCCAGGATAAGAACAGAAATTGCTCAGCAGCGGCGCGGTGGCAGCAGGAGGCCCCATTAGCTAAAGTGGTACCTCAGGTTTAGAACAGTTTTGGGTTAAGAACGGACCCCTGGAACGAATTAAGTTCATAACCCGAGCTACCACTGTATGTGCATTGCTCCAACACCTACACCAGTTCCTATTGCTAAATAGCTAACCAAATAACATTCATTGACCCAGTTCACACATCATGCTAAGACAAACAATGGTTGAGCATGAATGGGCAGGTTCCCATAGAAAATATCATGGCTGCTTTGCTTTTCTTATGGTCCTTCTGCTGCTGCTGCACTACTAAACAAAGCTTTGACATCCAAACCCAGACTTGTGGTTTGTCTTGTTCCATGAGCTGTAACCAAGATTTGTTCTTGATTTACAGCTCATTATTGTTTGGAGTGAGACTAACCACAGACCTAGATTTGGATGACAGGCTAAGCCAACCCATGGTTTACCGCAAAGCATCTCAGGAAGAGTAAGGCAGCGAAGATTTCTCTGGAAAGCTACACTTACTTTGTGTTATTATTTGTTCTATTGGTGTTGGGAGCAATGCTATTGTGCACATGCCCTGCTTGGCTTGGTCCCTGTGAGAACATAACGCTGGATTAGATGGGCTTTTCATCTGATCTAATAAGGCTCATCTTAAATTATGTTCATTTTTGTTATCTGTCCTTATTTGGGTAGATCTTGCCAACTTTCTGCAAAGTCCACCTTTCTTAAAACTGTTGGAATATTAATTAGGTACATCATAATTTGATTTGTTTAGCTATAAGCCATAGGAAAACAAGAAAATAATCAGAACTGAGTCACACATTTCACTCTTAATTTAAATTAGGACAGAGGGATCCCACAGAGATGGACGTGGGAGAACTGGTATGTGTGCTTTCAAGGGCAAGGTGATTATATTTATATAGTTTTACAGTTGTGCACATTTGAGCATATGTTCCGCTGAAAAAGCATATGGGGGAAAGGCTAGGGGTGTGCAGGGACTCCCTGATTTGACATGTACAGAGGCGGTTTTAGGGTGGCACAACTGGTGTGGTCGTACTGGGTGCCATGCTGCAGGGAGTGCCAAAACAGTGCTGTAGAACGGAGCATGAGAGGCAGAGTGTGTGTGTGCATGTTGAATTTTAGCACTGCACAGGATGCTGCTGAAATTTGAGAGCCTGAAGTCCACCACTGCTTGTGGTCACAACCTGTGGCCCTCACAACAGGGCAATCTGCCCTGTGCCAACCAAGGGGCCACCCACTCCTCTGTGGATCTGTTCCCAAAACAATTTAGAGGGCATAGCTAAGGGCTTTTAAAAGAGTTTTAAAATCCTTAAAACCCCCTTTTTAAAGGCCAAGGGATGAACAGTGTCGGAATCTCCCCTCGGCCTAGCTGTTAAAGCCTCATCTTCCTCTGAGCCGAGCCTTCGGAATCACCTCCCGACATGTTTAACGACCTGAGCCTTTGATGAGACCTCAGGCACATTCTTCAGCAGAGTTTCCAGCACAGGAAAGAGACGAGAGGTTTGGGCTACATTGCTATGCTTTTTATTTCTAAGCTACGCAGACAGAAAAGACATCCTCTCTCTATGAAAGCAGAGAGCAACTGAACAAAGGAACAAAGGAAACAGGAAACCACTAACGTCACATCCCGTCTCCCTTCCTGTGAGACTTCCAACAGCTTGGAGGTCTCTGGAATGTAAACAGAGTCCTGTGACTCCAAGAAGCTGCACAGTGATAAGAACAGAAACTAACAAACGGCACTGTGCAGGATCAAATCTGTTGCTCCTTCACATGGAATTACCATGCAGGATTTGACCCTTTCACTTAACAGCTAAGTAGGAGAATTCACTCTGGCGCAGTGCTGCTTTGTAAGCTTGCAAAGGAGCATCCATACCCCACAGGTTCCATACCTCCACTAAACAGGCAGGAAGCAAATCCACAGCACTTCTCCCAGGTTGATCTCCGACTCAGACTTTTCACTGACCTGCCTGCCTCTCCTTCCTTCTTGACATGCCCTGCATCCTGACAGCCACATATTGCTCTGGACCACTCTAACGCGGCTCACAGCTATCCATGTCTATCTGTACCTGACTCATCCAAGGCCCATTGAATATGTCTGACTCATCTTGGGCCTCAACCAAATTCAGTGCACTACAGATATGAATGATGAAAGCCACTCATATAGATACTTTATATTCATTGTCCAACGGCTCTTAAATGGTGGTTGTGGGAAAGGGATTACTTCTCATATCTGAATTCTGAAGAAAAGTCAAAAACACATCTGAGATATAAAGAAAGAAAATAAAAACATGTTGGATTTATATTATCCTGAAGATCAGGATGTAATTCACATAAACTTTTGGAACTGTGCAAGTACACACACACAAACCAACAACAACAGTTTAGTAGTGTAAATAATACCAATACATGCAGCCTAAAAAGATTTTTTTTAAAAACCAATGTATAAGGATGTTTAAGAAATTTAACAGCAAAATGGCTTTCCAACTTGCATGTTAGAGATTGTCCTTACTTTGTCAAGCACCTTCATATATCATGGGTAAACCTATGTAATTTAAGGCATGGAATTCAATATTTATGTTCACACAGATGTCCTCCTATTAACACAGCAGCTGGAGCTACAAATCCTCATCTGAATTCACCCTCTGAAGCAGAAATGACTGTGCCCTGCAGATTGATAAATAAGCTACTACTGTTGCACTCCATGCCAATACGTTAAAGTTAATATCTCATTATTTCAGATACAAAAAAAGCTGAACCCAACAGGAGAGAGATGGCATAAGATTTTTATGGTTCAAGGGCAGCAAAGTATAATGTGCCATATAGGTGCTCAAAAAGATGATCATACAGACATCCCAGGTTTAATCTCTCCCACGTCAAGTCAAAATGGTTAACTGAATTAGTTCAAGAGCAAATCCAGTGAGATGATATCCCAGTGGTTTCAATGAAGAAAATTGGGCCACGTGGTCTGGTTCTTGCAGAATTCCTTTGGATGGATCTCATCCATCTTTTTATTGCTTTCCCTGACAGCTGTTCTTCAACCACACAAAGAAGAAGATATTCAGATCAGAAATTTGTTGTTGTTGTTTAGTCGTTTAGTTGTGTCCGACTCTTTGTGACCCCATGGACCAGAGCACGCCAGGCACTTCTGTCTTCCACTGCCTCCCGCAGTTTGGTCAAATTCATGCTGGTAGCTTCGAGAACACTATCCAACCATCTCATCCTCTGTCATCCCCTTCTCCTTGTGCCATCCATCTTTCCCAACATCAGGGTCTTTTCCAGGGAGTCTTCTCTTCTTATGAGATGGCCTAAGTATTGGAGCCTCAGCTTCACAATCTGTCCTTCCAGTGAGTACTCAGGGCTGATTTCCTTAAGAAATTAAGATGCTGTAAAATGCTTCCAGGTTTCAAGGGGTCATAAAGTATGAGGAACTCTAAACCTCAGCTAGACTTCATGCAGACTGTAGGGGATGATATCAGTGATGCTTCCACAGGGCAGAATGAGAATTGTTAGATGGGTTGGATATGCTATCAGCAGGTGAAGCTTTTTATTATCCACTTCCACAGCATAATAGCAGACCTGAAGACTCTGAAATATTTAGAATGTCTGGAAATATATCGAGTCAAACTAGGCGCCTTTCTAATTCCAGCCCAGCCCTGCCATTTCCTCTGTTAGTAAAAAAGAACAAGTGACAAGGAAGTTTTATTTCATTTTATTTTTCTGTTCCCACAATTCTGTGTGTACCATCATGTTTAAATAAACCTGCAGTGTAGCTAGTTATTAGCAGTCCTTTTAGCAAAGTTGCACACGTTTTTGTTATAAAGCTAACAATATCATGCTGAGGAGTTTGCTTTATGAAAAGCATAAATATTAAGTGAAAAGCATTCTAGTAAAATTTGCATTGTATTCTCTTCTGCTAAAACAGAACGGCAAATTGTCACTAGTTGCTAAGTAACCCACAGGAACTCATTTCTCTTCAAAGGAAAGCAATTAGGCCTTTTAACCTATTTTAATGGGGGGAGAGAAAATCTATACAATTCAAGCTTCCTTGCTGTCTTTCTGTCTTTGCAGTACATTTCAATATGGGAAGTGCCGATATTAATTTCAGATGCTCTGGAAAAAGACAATATGTCCAAGTTCCCTGTTTTGTGACCTAAGAACCTATCACTCTCTTATCATTTCATGTATTTATTTAGGAGAGGTATCATTATATTTCAACACCCCTGAAATCACACTGAACTTTGGCTTGATTACATGGTTGCAGGGGCAACCTTTCTGGAAGAAAAAAGATAAGATGGGGAAATGCCTAAAGACATGAAGATTTTACAGAAACTAAAAGATCGTTTATAACAGTTTCTCCCAACCCAGTGTCCTCTAGATGTTGCTGGACTGCAATTTCCATCACCCTTGATCATTGGCCACAATAGTTGGGACTGATGGGAGCTGAGGTCCAACCATATCTTTTTCTTCTTCTTTATTCAAAAGTTTATTCAAAAGTTACAATACAGCTTTGTCCACTGCCATAATATCACAAAATGAGCACTCCAACCGTTTCTTGAGGGCACCAACTTGAGAAAGGTTGATCTATCAATTCCTAACCAAACACTCAGAGTTCTTAAGACCCTGACAACATATAATTTTATGAGGCACCTTGTGGGTAACACAGAATAATTTTATGAGGCACCTTGTGGGTAACACTGCATCTAAAACCATTTCCAAGTTCTCCCTTTTACTTCCAATCCTTGATATTTTCCCTTGGCATCACGCCTTATGGATTCAGCTCACCCTGGTACTATCCTTGGCTGTTCATATATGAGTAATAGCCATACAGCTGGGTATAATTATCCTAGGGAGGAGAGAAGTGAATGCAAGATTCCTCCTGGAAAACTGGACTGTGCCATTTACAATTCCCATAGCACAAGCCACCACAAACCCTGAGACATTTAATAATAAGATTTTAATATTTGTTTTTTGTTTTTAGCATCAAGTATCATAAGAGAGAAAGTGTGTGAGAACATGTGCTTACTTATTTATCGTGGTAGTTCATCTGAAAAACATATAACAATATAATAGCTAGAAATATCTATCAAACACACTGTTCAGTCAAGAATATATATCAAATACACTGTCCAATGTTCAGTCTCAAGGTTTAAAATCTTTTGCTCCGCATGACTGCAAACGTATTTTCCACAGATTAGGGGGCAAAAAACTCTCACTACATGATATGATTGCTGATCGTTAGATTGATTCTTGACAGGGCCCTGAAGCATCACACTGATCCTCACACTATAATTCCTGATGCCATAAAAAGTGAATTTGTTCTCTTGTGGGTCAACAGAGTGCAGCTGAACTGTGTTTGCTATACTATTTCCCCACCTCTCAGAAAATCAGCTGGATAAACAACCACTTTGTTTAATTTGTAAATGGCTTCCTAAGCTGGAGAGCCAATTTCAGGCTAACAAAATAATAATAATAAATATAAATAAATAAATAAAGCTGCTATCAAAATGGAAAAGCGATTGCCCATCTGTGTTGTTACGAGAAGTGAGAATAAGCATCCTTTTTAGAAGTCGTGAAAGCAGACCAAAAGCATAAGCCCTCTCTGCTTGTTTGGTATTTTCGACATGTGGAGCAGCAACCATGCAGAGGGACACCCCACAGCAACCAGTCATTGAAGTGGAGATGAAGGGCATATGAGGTTGTGGCTGCTGAGCTAGGACTGATGAATAAGGCTCTCCAGTGCCTTTACTGGTGGGTATCAGAGGGCAGCAATGGACAAAGTAACAGCCCTGCTGGATAAAGCTAAGAGGCTATCTAATCCAGCATGCTGCTCTCATGGTGGCCAACCAGAGGCCCATGGGAAGCCCACAAGCAATAGCCATCACCCAACTGTTGTTCCCCACCAACTGGTATTCAGAGGCATACTGCCAACCAGGTGGAAACAAGGGGATACCTGACCCTGCACAATCAATCCAGAAAGGGCCACTGTCATCACCAGCCTGTGTCTATACTAGGAGCTACTGGTCAGTCAGACACAGTGCCCCTGTGTGAGGCTGAACAAGTGCCTGAAAGAAGAGAGCACTTTCTGGCTTCCACTTGTTCTCAGTGACTATAATGATGGGGGTGAATTTGTCAATGTTAGTTTCTCTCGCTTTCTAATTTTTCCAGTCTTAAGTTTCATTCTCTATAGATCCACATCCGTTTGAGATTTGTCATTGTGAAAATTCATCAGCATCTCAGTGCGAATTTCCCCTAAGATATTCATCCTGGAAAGCAAAGGCACCTAATATAATTTTTGTTTCACTGGTGTAAGCACCCTTCTGCACACTTTACCCAATTATATAGGCATTTTTGGTACACATTATCAGATTGAAGAGCTGCACTGCCGAATACGAAGAAGGGAGACTTTTGGATGACTGTGTTTAGGTTCATGTGTTGTTTTGGAAAGTGTTCCCCCCGCCCCCATCCTTATCCCAGAGTACCAGCACTTTTCTTGCCCTGGGAGTATCTTGCTAATGCCTTGCCTAAGTCCCCACCTGCTTCTCAAGATGTTCAAGGCTTAAACAGTTGGTGTATTAGCATGTGTGGGTCACTACAGTATTGCAGCGAGAGCAACACAGCAGGAAGGTCTATAAATAAAATACACGAAATATCTGACCCCTGATATTCAGAAAGGGTCAAGTGACTGGCATTACTGTGGATTCTGGCTCCTCATTTATGTCAAGTACCCCTCCCCGGTCCCCTGGTAGCTGCAAGTCAACACAGCAGGAGTTCTGAGTAGAATGTCTCTACCCTGCCATTATTGTCTGTATACAGTTAGAACTTACATCCATATTTTTTTTTACTCTGTTAAGCAGAAGAGGGATCTGCACGCACAGTGCGTTGTATAAATAATAGATAAGAATAGTCTTCACTAACCCAAATCATTTTGCACCATCAGCATATTTCAGCATCCCTCACACCTTTCGTTTGCAGACAGCGAGCCGATACGTTTCATTTCTTTATCTGGGTTTTTGTTTTGAGGCAGTAAAATAGTTCATTGTTTTAAAACAACAACAACAACAATCTCATCAACAGGTCTCATTTGATAATACACTAAGCCTGAGCATCGACTGTGAGCTTTTGTACCTTCTAGTTGTGACAGTATCAGAGCAACATCATAAGCTATCTTCCAGTGTCCTGGGGGGTAGCCCTGTTAGTCACTTGCAGCCCAAGCAAGAGTCTTGTGCCACCTAACAAACAAATTTATTTTGACATAAGCCTTTGTGGACTACAGTCCATTTCATCAGGAGCATGAAGTTTTATCCTGAGCTGCAGGTACAAGACTGGATCATTTATTTATCATAACATTTAAGGGCTAATCAAACCCTAGAGTGGGGGTGGGGATGCGGTGTCCCAGTGGCTGATCTGATGGTCCCAGTCTCCTGTTTGGTCTGCCGTGGGGCATAAAAGTCGGCTTTGCTGTGAATGGGGCAGCACAGTTAGAATCAGTCATCCCACCCACTCCCTGCATGTGTGGCTCTGTCCGTTGGTAAATGGGCAGAGCATGTGTCTGGCCTTGCTGTGGAATTACTCGGTCACCATATTCCAGATCAGGGAGGAATTTGCCTGCAAATGAATTGGGCCAGTTTGAGGGATTTTCCTTCCTCATAATACCTGTCACAACTTTTTGGGGAGAAAGGCATTGGGTTGGATCCTTAATCAAAAGCGAGATGGGTTTGGTGTCCCACTCCTAGATCCATAACCAAAATTCAGAGTATCTGGTACAGGGGTCCAAGGCTATGGTTCTGTCTGAAAGCTGAGATGGGGGGTTGATGGACCTGGTGGGATCTCCCAATTTGATTTGCTTCATGGAGGGATCGTTAACCCCAGGATCAACCCTGATGGAGTTGTCAGCCAACAGTCATGTTAGCTGATTCAGGAAACATACCCAATGCCTAAGCCAAAGCCAAATTACATTTAAAGTTGTGGCCATTTCAATCCCAAGCCAGTGTCTTATCTTTCTTTACTGCTTTTATAGTTCCAACTCCCTTCTCCTCGGTGGCCTCTGCCCCACTGCACATGGCTCCGCAAAATGGTCTCTGCATCTCTTAAATCCTTGACATTAAGCAGATGTTCATGTCAGAGAGCATCTTTGCCTAAAGTGTAATTTGAAGTAACACTGAGGATTCCTCCTTAGGAGAAAGTTGGAATTTCCAAAGAAGACAAAAGAGTTTCAATATATGACAAGTGAAGTTTCTCAGGAGGGTTCCGCATGTCCCTTGTGGCAAACCTTAAAACACATTTCTTTGGAATGAAACCCATTGATTTCAGTGGGAAATATGTCCAAGTCAGAGTGTTTTGGATCACAGCCCAAGGCATGATAAACCTTCAAAATGAAAGTACGTAGCTGGAGTGTGTACTGGAGCCTGTGTGCTACTGGGTTGTAGCAAATGCTCTAGTTTAATATCAAAGCCCCCAAGGCATGGCTTTTCAGTTAGGCCATTTGATCACAGCAAATGCCTTTAGCAGAGATGCTGTGAATTTATACTGTGCTCTAAATTAGGAAAGAATCAATCTTCTGCGTTCCATTATGCCAATTGACAATTTAGAACAATAGAACTTTCCTTGGTTTGGTCAAAGCCTGAACTAAACTTTCAAATGTGAGAATTCATTTGTTGTTTTTATTTTCAAAATCAAGTTGTGTCAGAAATTTCTTAGCGCGTTTTCACACCCTGTCTATAGAACGGGGGGTAATTTTCCAAATTTTACTGGGACTTACGAAGATAGCTGTTCAAAAAGGAATCATCCAGTGACTCCCAGATATTTCAAATGTTACATGTTTGATATTTAGACATGGGGTGTCACATGCAAATTGCTGGGATTCATGTAGTAGAAAAGCACTGATCGAATCAATGATTCATTTTGCCTTTCTAAATAAAGTCTCTTACTGCAATTAAACCCTCATTATAAGGAATGGCGGCAAATTGAATGCACTGCTGCAATCATAACTCAGAAAGAAAAAGGCAGGCAACATATAGGACACAGAGGAGCTACTTGGTAGAATTTAAAGTTTTTATTGGCCATATGTAGATATTGTTATGAGCCAGACTGTTCTGCTTTAGTGGCCCAGCCGTCAACAATGAATGCTGATGGAGGATAATCAAAGTCATCTAGAAAGGCAGTTTTCACCTACATGTTAGGGTGGGGAACTGAAACCAATGTGCGAGCTGGGAAGGAATGGACCAGCAAAAGAAAAATGAGGTTGGAAGAAGAGAATTTGTATTCAACTGGTGAAGAGCAAAATTGTAGCTTTGTGTATCTGACTGGCAAAATATAATACAGGGTGGGGGAAGGTTGCTTGTGTGAGTTGTTGCTATTTTAGAAATCAGCACGCTGCATGCTTGATAGTTTCCCTTCTGTTCAACATGCACACTTGTAAAAAACAAACAAGCAGGGATGGTTGCGGGAGTTAGATATGTTTAGCTTGGGAAGAGAAGACTGAGAGGGGATACAATAGCCATCTTCAAATACAGTCAAACCTCGGGGACTCTCTGACAAGAAAGGGGCTTAGCCCAGCCCCCACAGGGTGCGGAGGCTACATGGCCTGCTCACAACACCACACCAACCGGAAGTGGATAGGCCTTCCTATCAACAGGTAGACTGGGCAGGGATATATGGGATTATGAGGTCCTTCAAATTTACCCAAATCCCTTGGAAAAGTGAACTGAAGCACTCACATGCTCCATCTTTCTGTCTCTTAGGAAAGAGGGGCTGATTTGGGGTGGGGTGAGAAGTGACCAGTGAGAGTGGTGCACACAGCACTACATCAAAAAATGCAATGTGACCATGAGCTTAGGGTTGGCAGCCCCTGTGCTAGCAGAAAAGTAATTGTAGATCCAAGCCACTGCAGTCTCTTCAGACTAATAAACTAACTTGCAACAATATGCTGGATTATTATAGCTAGACTACTCCATCCAGAGAAAATAATTCCAGCCGTTGTGGCGCATTCCCCCTTCTCTTTTATTCAAAGCCAATTAAAATCAATGGGAAACTTTTCTCTGACAAATGAAATTCCATTATCCAAGGCCATTCTCCCTAATTAGAGCAAAACTCTGCTTTCATATAGACTCGATGGACTGCTGTGAAGGCAGCAATAGTTGTTAGCATACATCAGAAGATGGAATTAAGTCATTAGAGCACATAAATGAAGATAATGTAAAGGAACAATGCTCTGTTTTAGCAAAGTAACTGCTAACTTAAGTATTGGTGGAGTACCAGGTAACTCTAAGAAGATAAGAGCTTCCTGGATCAAGCAGATGGCCCTTCTGGTCTAGCATCCTGTTCTCACAGTGGCCAGCTGGATAGCTGAGGGAAACCCTCAAGGAGGCCCCAGGCACAAGGGCACTCTCTCCTCATTTGATTTCTAGCTCTTGGTATTCAGAAGCATTACTGTCTCTGACTGGAAAAGGACTAGTGTAAACCAGGAAGAATACTGGAAGCCAAGTCAGACTATCAGCCATCCGTCTTGGTGAGGTATGCATTGCTGAAGTTTGACCAGAGATCCTGAAGAATATTTTCAGCTGTAGATGAAGGAGTGTGGCTGGTGTGTGTGCTCTGGGAGAATTCAGAAGGCCAACTAGAGAGGTGTAAAGGGTGGTATGCAGCCTCAGGGCTAGGGCTTCCCAATCCCTGCTGTGTTGTCAAGTCTCTATCCCACCCCACCAAAAGGACCTGTATCTAAACAATGTATCTACAATGACCACTCCTCACATCAAATGGGGGGGCACCTTTTGCATAGACACGCACAGCCCCCCTCCAATCCCAGTGTGGCTCCCGGTAGTACAGGCTGGCTTCGCTCTCCCCAGGCTGGATACCTGGAGGTCTCCGCCTCCCTCAGTCAATCGCCCAATCCCGCCTGAGGAGACATTGCCAGGGGATCGGCCAGGTAGGGGGACCGACCGCCCTGCCCACACAACAGAAGGTGAATCTTACCTGCAAAGTGTCAGTTGGCTCCAGAGCTTCTCCCACCCAGCCCTCCCTCAGTTAAGCCTTCTTTTGCAGGTTAACCTCTTCTCCACAGGCATGCGGGCGCTTCTACATCATGGTCGCGGTTGAAGGGCTGGAAAGGAATTTTCCTACCTTGGCAGGTTTTGCCTTCCCCATAGCAAAACATCACAACTTTGGCGGTTTCAGGCCTTGGGCGGAATCCTTTAGGCTATTTTCCTAAATATGTGTGTTTGTGTGTGTGAAGCAGTGACCCACGCCCCCCCTTGCCACGGTGATCCTAAGATTCCCTGTTAAAGGGGTCTTGAGGGGAGGCATTGGCCATATGCCGAGAGGTTGTCATTGCTCTCCCCTGCAACAGTGGCAAAATGGGGGGCGGGCTCTCTGCTTGAACATATGTTCTCCAGAGCCAGCCCAATCCCCACACATTCTGGATAACCCTGATGTCTCCCAGATCTGGGCCTGGGAAGGATAAACACCCAATGCCTGAGCTAAGGTTTCCCTACATCTGAAACTTAATAAAGTTGTGGCCAATTTTAATCCCATAGTACATTGTCTTGAGTCATTATTCTGCTCGGTGGTCGCCTGTGGTTGGGGGGACTCCACCTGTCCACACAAAGAATGGACACGTGAAGTTCTTGACCAACCAAATGCTCTATTTTGATCACAGGTGCTGCATGACAACCAGAGCATCTGTGGTTAATTCATGAAAGGAGGCACAATCCCTTTTAAACTTGTGTCTCCTCCCGCCCCAAACCTTCTTCCCTGGCATCGTGCTGTTAAGAATGAAAAACTTAAAACACTGCCAATATTTATAGATCTGCACTTGCTTTTGTTCAATAACGGCTCCTCATAATGTGTCTGTGAACCTAGAGCTAATCATGCGATTAGGCATTTTACATTAGTTCCAGTACCCTTATAATTCTTGTCATGGTCGCTAATATGGAGAACTCACTAATGTGGCACATTTTTCTAAGCTTTCTTAATTAAAATGTTTGTAAACACACCGATAGTTGTCAGGAAAGATTATGAAGATGTAGGGAGCGGATGCTGTTTTCTTCAAAAACAAGCAACTTTATCTTTTGATTTTTACCAGTCAGGATACAGCTGGGCTAGAGACTGTGTTTACTTTGGGGGATCAGTATCTTTGTAAAACATTTTCTATCTCATTTAGTTGAACTACTATATGAGTTGGAGCTATTATGTGCCAAGTTTCTGCATTTCTGCTTGCAGCCATGAAGAGGAACTTACTGCTATGGACAAGCAAATCTTGCAGTTTCGGTTTCTCTTTGTTTCTTATTTTTCCAATCTTCAGTTCAATTCTCTGCATTTTCAGCTCAGTTTTCCTTTTTTAAAAAAAAGAAAAAGAAAAATCCTCATATATGAGCATTTTAGTATGAAATTCTCCTAATATACACATCTTTGTATTAATTTTCCCTAATTAATTTCTGCATGTATTTTATGCAAATATATGCATATATTAGCACACTTTACCCTAATATATGCATTTTTGTATATATTACTTGGTTGAAGAAGTAATGCAAAATACAGAAAATTGCAAGTTTTGAATGATGGCTGTGTTTTGGTTACTGTGTTGTTTCAGAAAGTGTGAATTAGGTAGGTTCATGTTTACATGCAAACTGGATCAAATTTCTCCCCCTTCCCACAATTCCTTAAACTAATACCTCTTCAGAACATTGTGCAAAATTTAAATGGTTGCTTCTTTAGAGGTCTGATGTTGCCACCACCAAGTAAACTGGACCAGGGAGCCACTGAGATGGGAAGGAGCCCATCAGAGGCCATTTTGCCAAGGCCTCCTTTAGCCCTTGCACCAGCCTTCCAACAGAACTCATTTGTTGGTTGTTGTGGGGACCCCATTGGTACTATATATTTATGGCACTACCATACCACTTTAAACAGTCATGTCTTCCCCAAAGAATCCTAGGAAGTTTTGTTTGTTAAAGGTGCTGAGTGTTGTTAGGAGACTTGTATCCCCCTCACAGAGCTACAATTTCCAGAGTGGTTTAAATATCAGTTCCTCTTCCCAGTGAGTTGTAGCTCTGTGAGGGGAATACAAGTCTCCTAACAACACTCAGTACCCTGAACAAACTACGCTCACCAGGAATCTTTGGGAGAAAACACGACTGCTGAAAGTGATATGATAATATTTTAGATGTATAATGTAGATGGAGCCCATATCTCACCCTAATTCAGCATATATGGACTTATTCCATTTCATGCCTGCATCAACATTTCAGACAAGTAAGCCTGTGAATTAGCAACTCAATCTTATTAGATTCATGGTGGAATGTGGATTTGAAAATCTACCCAGTCTGATCTACAGTTAGCAGTGGCAGACTTTGGGCTTTAAAATATCCCCTGCAATGCCAAAATTTGGCACCCCCTACTTCTGCCTTCTGTTATTTGTCGCTGTTGCAGCACCCTCTCATCTTGGCAGCCAATGCAGGCAAACTGGTTGCGTTCCCTTAAATCCGCCTATGCGATTAGATATCTATTGTATTGTGCCCTGGAATGCAGGGACAGCCTTGCCAAGTTTTCCTATAAACTTTATGTCTTACTTGGAGTTCATGTTTCATCCCTTTTTGTAAGCTTCAGAGCAGCTCTGAAGAACACCTGATGCATTATCAATGAATGCAAAAGAAGATGGAAACAAGTTAGCCTGGATTCTCCTGACTTTTACAGCATCCAACAAGGCCTCAGCGTGCCAGTATATATTGAAGCCAATTTATTCTGGACACATCGAAAATGTAAATATCAGCCAACAACCTGTTTTCTGGTGACAGATTTGTGCCATTTCTATTGATATATAAAAAGGACAGAAATACATCTCTCTCTTCTTCCAAAGCACCAGAGTAGGCCAGCTCATTATACATCTTTTCCAACTTTATCCAGAGACCAGCTGTTCAGGCAATACAGCCGGAGCTAAGCAATGGCTGCAGCTTCCTAACTGCTGCCAACTGGGGTGGCAGCGAGTGAACCTTTGCTGCTCGGTGCCCAAACACATTGAGATAGGCTGTAGTTGTACCCACTTGCTCTAGAGTGCTCACAGAATCAGCAGCTCTACTGCAAAGAAAGTGTTTGAAGAGCATAGCACTTAACTCACTGTTGCACGCCATCCCTCTCTGAGATTCCAGGGATCCCAAGTGTTTGCCCAGGGTTCGTGTTTCTTTTGGAATGAGGTACAACAGAGACTGTGGTGTTTTTATGATATATGGCTTATTTGCACATATACAACCTGAGCCTACAATGGAGGGGTTCACAGCATTAGCACTCCAAGACGTTTTGCTTCTCCCACAGCTATAGCCTTGGATTCCAACAGAAATCAGGCATGGTTCTGTCTCCCAGCTGCCCAGCCTGCAGCCTTGCCTGCTTCTAGCTTCTAGCTTGCAAACACCTCAGCTCCCAACTCTGCAGAAATGAAAGGATGTGTGTGCTGAAGTTGTTTCTCAGCAGCTGACTGCCTTTCAATCTTGGGCCATTTAATCTTGGGGTTTTGCACAGGAGCTGTTCGACAGGAAGTTGAACCAAAAGCTCTAGCATGTGTTTTGTTTGCATTTTAATGAGAAACTACCTAATCCATGCTTCCTGAACCCAGTATGGAAACAGAAACACAGCTATTGTCCAAAATTCAAAGATTTCCAAGTTTTTTTAATGCATTTCTCCAACCATATAATGTGTTTTAAAAATTCACATATTGGGGGAAAGTGTGTATAAAGTTGTGAAAATAGCATCATTAGGGGAAATTGCTCATAGAAATGTGTGCATTAATCACAATTACATACAAAAATGTGTTTATCTTGTTTGAAATGTGTTTTTGCTGATGAATTTTTATGAGGGTTGGGGGGGACCACAAATTGCTGGGGAGAACTGAATTTAAGATGGGGGGGGGGATTGGAGTGCACAGATTCATATATCCCTCAGGAGTAAAGGTAAAGGTAAAGGGACCCCTGACTGTTAGGTCCAGTTGCAGATGACTCTGGGGTTGTGGCACTCATCTCGCTTTACTGGCCGAGGGAGCCAGCGTACAGCTTCCGGGTCATGTGGCCAGCATGACTAAGCCGCTTCTGGTGAACCAGAGCAGCACACGGAAACGCCATTTACCTTCCTGCCAGAGTGCTTCCTATTTATCTACTTGTACTTTGACTTGCTTTCGGACTGCTAGGTGGGTAGGAGCTGGGACCGAGCAACGGGCGCTCACTCCGTCGTGGGGATTCGAACCACCGACCTTCTGATCGGCAAGCCCTAGGCTCCCACAGTGCCACCCGCATCCATTTCTGCCAATCAGGCTGTAGCTTAGTGGCACAGCATCCACTTTACACGCAGAACGTCATAGGTTCTATTCCAGGCATTTCCAGGTAGGGAAA
The DNA here is from genome assembly GCF_965153285.1 of Podarcis tiliguerta. Taxonomy (NCBI): domain Eukaryota; kingdom Metazoa; phylum Chordata; class Lepidosauria; order Squamata; family Lacertidae; genus Podarcis; species Podarcis tiliguerta. The sequence continues at coordinate 58,346,733 of NC_139538.1, forward strand.
GGCCCCTTTCTGAAGCCCTGAAGAAATGCTGACAGTCGGTGTTGAGAATATTGAGCTAAATGGAACCATGGTCCACCTCAGCGTGAGTTGCATATAACTTGGTTGGGAGTCGCTTTGGATTGCCTTGGGCAAGATAAAGTGACTGACAAATTTAATACGATAAATGAAACATAAATAAGGCAGTTTCCTATGTTCCTAATTTTTTTTAAAAAAAGGAGATTCAGAAAGAAGAACTTTCTGGTGGTAAGGGTTGTTCAACAGTGGAAAGAACTCCCTGGGAGGTGATGGACTCTCCTTCCTTGGAGGTTTTTAAGCAGAGGTTGGATGGCTTTCTGTCATGGATGCTTTAGCTGAGATTCCTCCACTGGAGGGGGTTGGACTAGATGACCCTTGGGACCCTTTCAAACTCTACAGTCCTATGATTCTATGAAAAAAGTTATAGATAGTTCCTTTTTTATTTTTTAAAAATGTACACACTTCAAAAGCCCATACACTTATTTCTCTATAATTTGGCTGATGTTAACCACGCCTGAAAATACTTGATTTTATTTTATCTAACAAAATTTATATGCAACTTGATTGTAAAACAACAACAACAGCAAACCAAATATATAAAATCCATCATAAACATTATTAATAAAAAACAATTAAAAACAGATATTTAAAAGTATTCAAAAGATGATTAACATATTTTGTACCTAACAAGAATAAAATGCATGTAACTTCTACATGCGCCAAAAACTGTATAGTGAAGGCACTCACCTGATTTCAGTATCCAGTTCTGGAAAAAAGGGGGGATTTTTAAATTTTTTCCACAATAGTGAATGGAGGATGTCAAACATTTTCAAATCAGGATTTGGATTCAAACCCCAAAGCAAACTGGAGAGTCTTGTAAACACTTCATCCTGAATCATGCTCTTTCCCAAAGCACCAAATTATGGTGCAAGCCAACACACATCCCTAATACCAAGGGTTACTTTCAATAAATCTGTACAGTGAGAAGGATATGTAGCATGGGATTATCTTCGAAAGTACATGTAAAGAAAGTTTTAAGAGTATTTCTTTTTTTAAAAAAATAAAAAATGTCAATGTCCCAGCAGTGACAACAATATGATTCATGGCTGTTCTGCTGCACAAGGCCATGGTCCTCTTTTTGAAAAGAAGAATATAAATCTTCATATAAGACATTGCATTGCTTTATGATTTATTCTTTGTTACTCTGGGTTTTAATGGCAATGGATGGAAGGCAAGAAAGAGTGTCCCACAGGCGGAGAACTGAGAACAAGGAAACTTTACAAGGTTAATCTCATTGTTCTATCATTGTTTTTCTTGAATTCCTCTAAGAAAGAGGAATGTGTTGGTATTTCCCAACAGGGATTATCGTTAAGGCTATAACTTCATCCATACTTGTTTAAAGGAGTCCATCCTCATTTCAGAAAGCCATTCTTGCTGCAAAATTCACACATGTTTTTAAGAGAGATAGAATATGTTCAGTAGTGACTGAGGTCCTAAATGCCCCAGGCTTTGCACACATAAAGCTGGACCTTTCTTAAAAAATTAACAAATTCTTAGTTATCGATGGAAGAAAGCCAGTTCAAACTCCACCCAAATTGTGGGATGAAATGGGTAGATATCACTCGTTCTACCCTTTCTCCAAAATTGACAGTCAGGTGACATTCATCTTAAGCTTCCTCTGGCAAATAGTTAAAAGTGCTATAATTTCATTTATTTATGCATTTATAACACCCTACAGTTGTATATAATTGGCTTGAATATTAATTTGATTCTACATTCATTTTGATGGATTTGGAGGCTTTATGTGGATGCTATTGTAATCCACTTGGAACTTAATTAATTAGCACTATCTATCTTGCCTTTAAGTCTCAAGAGAATTACAATAAAATCTCAAAAACTATGACAGTAAGAGAACAATAACCTTTGATATTTCAATGTCTTTATTCCATGATAGTAAAGGATGTGAACCTAGTTTTGGATCCCAGAGACGACCTCTGCCGACTTCAAGGGATTGATTCAAACAACAACAACAACAACAATTTTATTATTTGTAAGCTGTCCATCTTACTGGGTTGCCCTAGCCACTTTGGGTGACTCAACAGAATCATAAACTGATCATGATATCAGCTAATGGATATTCCCGTTGTGTATTTTACGAGATTGTACACTTCTATTCACTGTACTGATTTCATTATCTTCTCAACCTTCCCTCCCGCAATTAATAACATTAACCTATGGAGGAAGAAAGTGGTTCAAAGGACTGAATTTATCATATTCATAACACCAGAGATCAGAGATGGGGATTCTGCAGCTCTATGTACCACTGATCTAACGGAGTGTAATAAACAGAAATTCCTAATTGTGGGCTTTCGAAGAAAGATCAACGTACAGTTCCAAAACGTAAAAAATCAAAGCTGACTCATCAAGTGACTGATGAAAAATTCACTACAATAACATGAGGGACAAAAGAGAGTACAAAAGTGATTGGTCTTCAGACATTTTGGAACACATTTATTTCAAAAGGAATGCTGAGATTAAAATCTCCAATTAACCACACTTTGACGTGATCATCCTCAGACTCCATGAGTTCAAGGACCAATTCATGAAACCTGCTTATCATAGTGGGATGTGTGTCACTCCAGACATATAGTGGCACAGAATGTGGCAGCATGTGTTGGGAGTGGTCTGGCAAAAAAAGGCTACATATCACCAACCCTACACAAACTGCACTGGCTGCCTTCAGAGCCCAATATAAGATGTATGTGGGGGTAGAGAACAGAGCCTTTTTGATGGGTCCTTATTGGGGAGATTTAACTGTCTCTCTTACCGATGATGTTTAGATGTAAGCTGAAGATGCATCTCTTCCCAAAGGTCTTTGAAAGAGGTGTGATGAATTAATATCATATTAGGATTATGCTGCAGCTGGATTTTTTTTTTTTTTTTGCAGTATTTTCTTCTGCAAAAATTGGATACACCATGTTGTTTAAATTCTAACTGTTGAGTGGATATTTCTGTATATAAAATATTTGCTGTATTTTGGAATATTAGTATAATTAGTAATCTATAAATTGAATAAATGAATGAATATCAGCACTAGATCTGCACCACAGTACTTATTCAATGCTTTAAATTGCCCACAATTTCATTCCAGCTCATTACAAGCAGATCAATTATTAGGTAAGTGTCTCAGCTGTTAATGAATCATCCTTCAGTTGAAGGGTTGTTGCTCAGTGGTAGAAAACATGTTTTGGATGCCAAAGATCTTGGCTTTGATCTTCAGGTGGGGCTGGGGAGGAATAACCTTGGGGCTACATCTAACCAATGTAAACTAGAGTTCGAAACCTGCAGACCTAGGACCATGTGTGGCCCTGGTCTCAATTGTATGTGGCCCTCAGCTTCATTTTAAAAGCTCCCTACAAGTGGTCAGCGCAGATATCTGGCAAGAGTGATCCAACCATCCTCTGCAGTGTGCTAGGCAGGACAAAGTAAGAGAGAGAGAGGGAGGAGGTCAGGAAGTGAGTGGGAGAAAAGTAGTGCCATTGCTCACCACTGCCTTTGACTCTGCCAACAATTGAGCATTCTGCCTCTGAAAGATTACCCCCATGGCAATCTGTCAGGGGGGAATGTTGCCCACCCCTGGAATAGACAATACAATGGTACCTCTGGTTGCAAATGGGATGTGTTCCGGAGTCCCGTTCGCAACATGAAAAGAGCGCAACCTGCAGCGGCGCACCTGCGCACGCGCAGCTTGTGATTCACCACTTCTGCGCATGATGTCATTTTGTGCTTCTGTGCATGCGCGAGCAGTGAAACCCAGGAGTAACCCTTTCCGGTACTTCTGGGTCGCTGTGGGACGTAACTTGAAAGAACGTAACATGAAGCGGACGTGACATGAGGTATGACTGTACTGAGAAAGATGGATTAATAGTTTAACTCAGTGGGTGATATGCCATGCTAGTCCTAGTCAGAGTAGACCCATTTAAATCAATGCACATGACTAGTTTAAGTTAATTAATTTCTATAAGTTCACCCTGAGTGTGCTTCATATGTCCTTTTGCTAACGATTGGTGGCAGTATGGGGGGAGGGGAACTACCATCAACACACAATGTTTGAGGTGATTTGTTTTTTGCTATCACATTACAACATTTTTGCATCCTTGCTGTCACTCTGAAAATGGGTGCCAGGCTCAAACTGATGTTTGTGCAAATAATTGATTGAACACTGCTAAGCATAAATGCCCAGTTTTCTGAAGATTCCAAAGCTCCAAATAGCTATTTTGTCTTACTTTCCCCCCGCTCTCTATGAAAACTGGAGAAGTCATTGTGCTGGTGTACAAACCTGAAATTTAGAATTGTATCCTGAAAATGTACATGAGAAGTTCGGCCAATAGCGATCCACATCCATGGGAGATAGGGACACTGGCAATTTAAACCAAAAGCCTCACTTCATTTGACTAACATTAATGTTCAAAGTGTGCTAGGTAGTGCACATTTCATCGCAATTAAAAATACTCCATGACAACTTGATGGAGCTTGATTCTGATTCTTCCCTCCCCTATCCATTTTTTCCTTTTGTGTCATATCTGTTAGATGGTAACTCTGAGGTCAAGGGCTGTTGTTGTTGTTGTTACTATGCTATAAACCACTCTGGGAGCTTTTTTATTGATTATGATGGGCGTAAAAATACTTAAATAAATAAATATTAACATGCTGGTTAAAAGACAAAGAGCTGAGGCAGAGGACAATGCTGCCTCTTTCCTCACAGATACAAAAAGACCATAGAGAAGAAGAAATTGGTCCCAAGTGTTAAAACAGGCAATGATGCAGATCCTTTGATGTTCCATTGATATACCATAGTACAGTGGTGCCTCGCAAGATGAAATTAATTCATTCTGCGAGTTTTTTTGTCTTGTGAATTTTTTGTCTTGCGAAGCACGGTTTCCCATAGGAATGCATTGACGGTTTTAAGAAAAAGGCACAAGATGTTTTCATCTTGCGAAGCAAGCCCATAGGGATATTTGTCTTGCGAAGCAACTTAAAAAACAAAAAACTCTTTCGTCTTGCAAGTTTTTCATCTTGCGAGGCATTCGTCTTGCGAGGCATTCATCTTGCGAGGTACCACTGTATCTCAAAGAAGATCTGACCAGTCTGAGGTTTTCTTCAATCCTGAAAAATGGGTAGAACAACTCAATTTTTTGAAATGCTGTTCATCATAAGGCATCTGCTTGTGAACATTGCTAAAAGGAAATTCCTTTAAAGGGAGGGGGGGATCATGTGTCTATTTTTTTTTTTGTCAGTATCTGTCTAACTCTGGAGCATACATACTGGGACCTTATGAAACGCTTCACAATTTTGTCTTTCATCATTCGCACAAGTCTACTAGGATTTTCCCTAATTTCAATTTCAATACATCTGGAAAACTGTCTTTTCATTCTTTGTGAATCTACAATGAAAAAAAATCAAGGTAGGACTTTTGAGTGTGATGTTCAGAACAGAGTCTAATAGACGATGATTAAAGATTCTGTAGCAGCTGTTACGTATATCGACAGCAAATCGACTGCTATCTGCTCCATTTTAATGAGGCTTAGAGTCTGCAAGTTCATTAGAAAGTATGGCAGGCGTTATGGATCTATTTCACAGGACAGTTTGTCTCTAGCTCAATCACAAGGCTACCTTGCCTAGGAAGATACTTTGTGTAGGGCATCACTACTACTGCAAAGCAAAATTGAAGAGGATCAAGGATAGAGGACATGCCTGCCAAGCAGATGGTTTGAGATTCCAACCATGGTATCTCCAGTTTTAAAAAGGGGTGGTGGGAATAAGCTCAGCCTGAGACCTTGCAGAGCCAGTACTAGATGGATCAAACTAGATGGATCAGTAGTTAATTCAGTATACCACAGCTTTGGAATATTTAGAAAGATCTCCCTCTTCCCATTGGAATCACATTCTTCAAACTTATTTATTCATTGTCTTCACATTCTACCTTTTTCTCCAAGGAGCTCAATGTGGCATGTGTGGCTCTTCTCTCCTCATTTGATCCCAACAACCACCCTGTGAGGTAGGTTAGGTTGAGAGGCAGTGACTGATTCAAGGTTATCTAGGGTGCTTCATGGCTGAGTGGGGATTTGAACCCTTGTCTCCCAGGGCCTAGCCTGGCACTCTAACCACTATGCCACACTGGCTCAGTAGCAAAAGAGAGCCTGGTGCTATGGGGAAGGAATTCACATGGATATCCAGTAGTGAAAGGAATCAAAGGTAAAGGACCCCTGATAGTGTAGTCCTGATAGTGTAGCGAACGACTCTGGGGTTGCGGCGCTCATCTCACTTTACAGGCTGAGGGAGCCTACGTTTGTCCGCAGACAGTTTTTCTGGGTCATGTGGCCAGCATGACTAAGCCGCTTCTGGTGAAACCAGAGCAATGCACGGAAACACCATTTACCTTCCTACCTATTTATCTACTTGCACTTCGACATACTTTCGAACTGCTAGGTTGTCAGGAGCTGGGACAGAGCAATGGGAGCTCACCCCGTCATGGGGATTTGAACCGCCGACCTTCCTCGGCAAGCCCAAGGCTCAGTGGTTTACACCAAAGCACCACCCGTGTCCCCCAGAAAGGAATCAAAAGGAACCCCCAACTGAAAAAGGTGGGTATGAAGGTTGGGCACCTTTGTTTGGACATACTTATTGATAACCATGCTTCACTGTTGTATTGGAATTGGAACTTCCAAAGGCCTACACCACATTATTATTCTGGATGTGAGGCTCATCTCTATATCCATGTGTTTAGATTTCATAGATAAAAGTTTACTGTGTACCCAAGGACTATGTCTGTATATACTTTCTTGTTGGCTTGTAAGAAGAAGCCCATGTGCTATGTGCATCCACAGAGCTCTGCAGAAGCAGGCTTCCACACATATTTCAAATGAAGAGACATCCCGATACACAGAAAATGATGTCTCTTCATTTGAAATATGTATGGAAGCCTACTTCTGCAGAGCTCTGTGGATGCACAGTCTTCTTCTTCTTCTTCTTCTTCTTCTTCTTCTTCTTCTTCTTCTTCTGCGATCACTCGTAGCCGAGTAAGATTGTCTTCCATTAGCAATGAGTCCATAAGTGACTGTGGAGGCCAATTCTGGATCCACATGTCCTTCCACAGTGGGGACACTGGTTTCCGGGCGGGAGTTGATCACGGTGTGGATTTGCCCAACGTGCCTTCCTCTTAGCACATTTCTCCCTTGCGTCCTGGGTTCGAGTGTCTTCAAGGCCCGTGACACCTTTAGTAAAGGCTGTTCTCCAAATGGAGCGCTCACAGGCCAGTGTTTCCCAGTTGTCACTTTTTATGCTATATTTTTTAAGATTTGCCTTGAGACAGTCTTTTGATGACCACCAGCATTACACTTTCCATTTTTAAGTTCAGAAGAGAGTAGTTGCATTGGAAGACGATCATCAGGCATCCGCACAACATGACCAGTCCAATGAAGTTGATGTTAAAGAATCATTGCTTCAACACTGGGATCTTTGCTTCTTCCAGTACACTGATATTAGTTTGCCTGTCTTCCCAAGTAATATGTAATCTTTTCCCCTTCGAAAGATTCCATCAACGGTGTCTCTGAAAAATTTTACACACTACTTGGATGCACAGTAGAATGTGTGAGGTGGTGGTAGGGCACTTCTTCAGCCTGATCAGGTCCCCAGCCCTTCCCCATAATTTCAGCAAAGGAAAGACTAAAGGGGCTTGTTATACAGGAGATGAAATGTAATTCAGACAGACAGCTTTGTTAGGACAACATGCTTGAAGTTAAATGTGGCACCTCTCCATTCTAAGGTTGTAGTACAGTGTTTCTTTTCTTCGTCTGTATGAAAAGAAATGGCCAGGAAAGTCACTCCCTGGTCAACTTAAAATGTGCACTCTGACTCAAATTTGGAAAAGAAACTGCATCTAAATGTACACAACTTGCCTTATTATTCTGGAGACCTCTGAAGCCAGAATAGGATAGTCAAGTTAAAAACCTGGACAGGTGATACAGAGTTTCAGAGGCACAGAGCACAGGAAGCTCATTTAGCAGCACGGTGGCGATTCAATTTCCCATCACGGAAGAAAGGAAATTGGATGGAATGATCTGCACAAACACCACTTGCCTATGCCAATTCTTAGGAGAGGTCAACCAAGCTCCTCATTATCTGCCTCAGCTCTCTCTGGGATTGGTGAGCAGTGTTTCCAACTGGGTTAAACATTTGGAACCTGAACATTGGAGCTCGATATGCAAAGACTAAACAGGAAATGAAATAAAACAAATCCGCTGGTGGGGCAAAATAGAAACACAGACTGGCACTAAATAGATTCAGGACTATCCTTCCTGAATAGAAATGGTTAGTGCATTACCTGTTATTGATGTTCCATGTTTGGCATGGGGATTTTTAAAACCCATTGCCAGCTCAACAAATGTTGCTGTCTGAAACAGAGCCCAAATGCCCACATGCTTCAGTGCACTCAATGGAGACACTCAATTTCTCTCCCCCACCCTCACTTCTTGGTGCTTCCTGAAGCAGACTGCTTTGTTTATTTCTTCATTTCGAATATGTATATTCCATGTATTTGCATCAATCAGGGTGGCTTAAAACAATTGAGAACAAAACAATCCCACCAAGGAGCATGCTAAAAGCAGCAAAAGGCTTAGCAGACAAGAACATTCTAAAAGGAGGGTCTACTATGAAGTGAAGGCCCAAGACAGGTGTTGATCATGATGTGAGCTGCGCACAGGTGGTCTGAAGCGAGCTGCTGCCATTCCTGTGGAGCCTCCTTTTATTGTGACAAATATGCAAGCTAGGCAGATACATTTTGGACTGTGACCTTTACACATCTTCCGTCCCAATATCGTGGGGTGGTAAAAAGCTATTTTGGCACCTGTTCCACAGCGTCATTTCCCCCTTGCACAGTGTATGATGAATGGAGATGAAGGTCTCATGGAAAAGGGTTACAGACAGGACACCGCTGACTGCTGAGACCGCAAAAGGTCAGACTTAGGAAACGATGTGCCAGACAGCCATGGCTTGTCTGGGGGGGGGGATTTTCCCTGCACCCCAGGGTCACGCATGTAGGCAGGCTGTGGCTGCCTGCTGGTGGAGAGTGTGCTCCCTCCGGACCTCACTATCCACTCCGCGATATCCCTACACTACCACATTAAAAAATAAAATAAAGTAAATCTTCTGGCCAGAAATATAAATGGTTGCCAAAACAGAAATGTTTCAACCATTCGGCAAAAGAAAAAGGGAAGAAGAAGAGAAAAACAGTAATGGAGAGAGCCAAACAAATCTCATAGGGCAAGATTGAATAAAAACAGTCAACAATTTGAGGAGAAAGTAACTGACAGGTGCTGCCTTTCTTAAGTCAGGCTTGTACACAGAAGGCAGATATTCAATGAAAGATGCAGAGGAAAACTCCCTCAGAACTACACAGCCATTCAGAGTGTGTGCTACCTCACTGAAGACCATGCCATTCTCCTTGGTTGCAAAACAGCACCTCTATTCATTTCATCTCTTGGCTAGTTGACTTTAACACTAACTGATTTAGCCCTTAAGCTGCAGACTGAATATCCCTTACACTTCCAGCACTGCAAAATCTGGGTATGACCACAAAGATGGCTCTTTGTCTTTTGCCAAACCATGCTCACTTGACCTGTGGTCAGCCACATCACTGCAGCTTACTGAGAAGTTGAGGGGGAAAGATAAGGCATTGGTGAGGTCAGCATGGTGCAAATGCTCTAGTGGGAGCACCCAGTTGGTTCTACTAATGCATCTGCACTGCACTGACCTTGCTTTATCATGCTTCTTCCCCTCTAGTCCTTGGTAAGCAGCACTGAAGTGACTGACGAGTGGTCAAGAGAGCACTGCCTCCCAAGAACATCACCCAATACTTTCAAATCATGCAGTTTAAACTAAGAGACCAAATGACAGCATGGGGCATAAGTAGCATAAATACGTAAGAGTTAATTTGTGACTTATGGGTAGAGGCTGAAGGGGAAAAGATCATGCGGATTCCTTTTTTTAAAAAATCAGCAAAAGGAAGAATGGCATATAAACGAAAGATGTAAAAGAGTCATTTCTGCAGTGCTGATTACAGTATAGGCGAAACCAGTAACAATTGCACATAGACTAATTTCAATGTCTATATTCCAGTACTGGTGCTTTTGGTGGGGCAGAGACTACACCAGCATTCCTGCTACTGCCCACTCCTAAATCCTGGGGTGGGGGGAGGAGGATATTTTTAAAAGGAGAGCCAAATCAGTCATAATATGCAGAAGCCATAACCATTCCCATTTATTTGGGAGTTTGAAGATTTAACAAGTGTGCATGCCGTAGTTTACTGGAACAGGGATATGCAATTGCTGCACCAGTCTTAAAAAAAAAAAGAGTTCATATGCTGTCCTCTCAGGGGTTTTGGTCTATCAATTCATTTCAAATTCATTGTCACTAATGTACATAATGCATAGCATATTGGAAGACCTGGAACAGGACCAGATAAAGCATTAAGCTATTAAAAAGAATCATTATCTTGTGTGTTTAAAAGCTAAACATCCTCGAACAATGTAGCAGGGCTTATTTTACTTCTAGCATTGCTTTTAAAAATCTATTACTGCTCCAGGAATAGATGAGTTAATTTCTGCAGACTGCCACTGTAGATAAGCTATAGCTCTTGGCCGTGATACAGTCTGTACGGTAATCGGCACAGTTGCTGCCTCTGCCATTATTAATTATATACATCTGTTTTGCGTTGTCGTTTGTGATTACCCGTTTTACAGGGGAAAGATTGCTGTGAAAGAAGAGCAAAGTCTGTGAGGGCATTTCGGGAGCAAGCCCTTGATCACAGGTGAAGCATAGTTTGCTAATAAAAGGCCAAGTTGATTCACACTTGCTGATACTTTGAGCTTTAGGAATCAATTATGTGGAGTGCTTGCACCCTCCTAGGAGAGGCCATTCACTTTTAAAACAATGCAAGGAGGCAATAACGGACTAAATGAAATTTGGAAGAAAAAAAAAGAGGCACTGCAGGCCTCCAACCAGAACTGGAGAATGGGGGAAGGGGGGGAGAACGATTCCATTTTAATTAAATCCTAGCAACAAAAAGAACTCTTGTTCAGCTTTATAGCTGAGCACCATGACCACGCAATAAGTAGTGCTGGATTTCACAAAATGTCCTTCCATTTAAGGAAATTTAAAAGTTCATTGAACCACCCTAATGTGGTTCAATTTCAGGTGCCCATTGTTGTTTTTTCTTTAAAAATATATTATCTGTATAAGTTGTGTGTGTGGATTTTGTGGTGAGTCAATAGGTGCTCATGTCTAGCCATTATCAGCAATAGCTATACATGGAGAACTGAGGAAACTGAACAACATCTGGGTCCAGATAGGGATGCTGCATGCATCTGGAGGTGAGCAAGACCCTGCCTACAACCTCCAAGCAGTGTCCACATGGCCCGTGCTCATCTTCATCCTGTTAGTTCCATGACCACTGCCTTCTCTTTCCCCAAGACTGACAGGTGAGCCATGGATAGAATGAGGAGGAGGTAGCAGGTTTCCTTTCCCCTGGCGATCCTTTCTGGGCTCAAAAGAAATAGCACACACAGGTAGGGATTCTGGAAGTAAAAGCCCCAGTCACATTCTCACTGGGAAAAGATGCTCCACCAGGATTTTGTATTTGCAGCCAGCACCTCTGCTCTTCCCTGAGAGAATCAACTGGGCTTTCAGGAAGTGGGATATGGTTGAAGGTGCTATGTTTATCCTGGTTTTAATTACTGAAAAACTACTTTGTGTTCTACATCCACAGCATATCCCAAATGTTCCCTTTGCAACTGTATCAGCGGCATATTTCTTTCCTTGGCTTGAACACAGACTTCTCAGTCTATCCCCTACATCCTATAAAGAACAGACTCCAGCAAAAAGGAAGCAAAGCCAACTTCCTTCAGGATTAGGGGCCCTTTACTGCAGGAGATGCAGCTAGTCGGAGCTGATCAAAAAGGCTGCCAGGCATTTGCGAGATGTCATTCAGCGGGCTGAGCACAAAATAGCCACCTGATGCCACGGAAAGCATGCCAGAGCCATAATTACCTGAGAAGCACAAATTAAACATTCCTAGCCAAGGAGAGGTACTTGCGGGGGGAGAAAGGAACCACATGAATATTCATCTCCTAAAGTGGAAGAACAAACGTAGGCTCATCAGGAGGAGCTGACTTCAAAAACTAAAATGGTGACTGAGATGGAAACTGCTGTAATCTGTATAAAATGGGGGGGGGGTATCTTTAGGCAAGTAGAGCTAGGGGAAAGGTAAATACTAATACTAATAGTAATATATTTATACCCCATCCATGTGGCTGGGTTTCCCCAGCCACTCTGGGTGACTCCCAACAGAATAAAAAAGTGATAAAATATCAAACATTAAAAACTTCCCTAAACAGGGCTGCCTTCAGATGACTTCTAAAAGTCAGATAGTTGTTTATTTCCTTGACATCTGATGGGAGGGCATTCCAGAGGGCCACTACCGAGAAGGCCCTCTGCCTGGTTCCCTGTAGCTTCACTTCTCACAGTGGGGGAACCGCCAGAAGGCCCTCAGAGGAGTGTCCAGGCTGAACAATGGGGGTGGAGACGCTTTTTCAGGTATACTGGGCTATAAACTGGTATCTCTCCTGCCACAACACTCAACACAGTCCAATTGACTTCAGTGTGCTGGATTATGGCTTTCTTCTGCACATCTGAATTGGCTTCAACTGATCAGCTTTGTTCATCACCACAAATATTTACAACACAGCACTGTGCACATCCACTAGGAAGATGTACATTGAGGCCAGTCTGATTTGCTCCAGGTGTGTGGGCAGTAGTGTAGAGGCAAATTCATAAGTCCCTTCATGATAGTCACAACCATACCCCCACATTGCAGAAGCACCTTATTTTTCTAGTGTTCCTAAATGCTTAGCTTTGGAGCATAAACAACAACGCCTCTGTGTTTTTCCCATGCACCTTCTCCAGAGGAACCTTAGAAGCCTGTCCTTAGTGGCTGACTCGCCTTCCTTCCCTCTGACTGGCTCCAATCAGCAGACAGGGTGAGAAGACTTCTCAGTTACTAACAACCTCCCTTTTCATGCCAATTTGGTTGCTCTTGGGACCCTGATAACTGGGACCCCGCTGCAGAAATAGTAATGGGTCTTTGGACCTGCACCACTCCAGCTCTGCATAGGATTGCAGCTGTAATTTCTATCAACATTTTACCTTGCCATTCCAAAAGCATTCCTCAATGCACGGGAAATTGGTTTATGCATTATTAGCCTGCAGAAGAGAAGATTAAGGGGATACGAGATAGCTGTCTTCAAGGATCTGAAGGGCTGTCATGCGGAGTAGAAGATTGTACTTTGTTGCTCCGGAGGGAAGAATTAGAACCAGCGCATGGAAATTGCAGAGAAGCAGATTGTGGCTAACCATTAGGGCGGAGGATGTTTAAATGGTACAAGGTGGAGCAGACTGCCTTGAGAGATGGTGAACTTTGCTTTTGCAACAGACGATGAGCAAAGAAGCTCCTCTCTTTGTCCTCCATTCTGTAAAGTCCGCTATCAGCACAAATGGTGGGAAAAGGAATGTGTCTGACGGTACCTTGAGACTAACTTTTTAGGTGCAGTTTAAAATAAAAATGGCATAAGCTGTTCACTGGTGACAACTTACTGATGAAGCACACCATCACCTACAGTAGCTTATGCCATTTTAATGTAAAAAAAAGGTTCTAAAAAGTTAGTCTCAAGGTACCACCTGCCACATTTATTTCTCGCTATTATAGAAGATTCACAAGGCTTTTTGAACGATATCAAATGCACAGCAGGGGAAGACAGGATGATAGGATGACCCTGGCAGCAGTGGGTAGGAAGAAAGCAAAAGTCGCATCATGGCTGAGGAGGAGGAAGGGCAGCATTAAGAAGGTGGCAGTGGGCTCTCAGCAACTGCCCCACTGTGCCAATTGCTGCCTCTGAACAAAAAGAAAGCTGTAGATGATGGCTGGCACTCATCCAGAGAGGCCATGGCAAAAGGGCTTGGTTAGAGATTGGGAGAGAATTTGCAGGACTCAGATTCCAATTCTGGATTTCTCTGAATAGATACAAGACACATGTGTTGGTTCTAAGCCATAAAATAATTATGCACATTTCAGTTTAGTGAAATCAGTGGGTGGGATCCAATTAGTGCGCTGGCAGAAGGGCTTTTGATCTACAGACACCTACACAAATGGAAGAGGAGTGAGGGCAATTCAGTGGGTTCAATTTGTTATTTCATCCAAATGTTACTGGTTTGTAACTCCCCCCTTCTTTATTTTTCAGTTTCCAAAAATACATATAACAAATGCTCCCCGTATACCTCCATCCCACAAGAAACATTCCATTCATATACAATGTAAATAATGCAATCGAATATTCAGTAAGCTTGTAAATAGTTTAGAACTGATTGCATCGTTTAGGTGTTTTGTACTCTCCGTCTTAGCAGATTGTCCTCGAGTGAGTCATGGTGAGGGGACAATTCAGCTTTCCAGTGTACTGAATAAACATGTTTCAAAATCACATGTAGTCTTTGTTCCCTGAACACTCTAAGATGCATTGTTAGTTTCTACCAGTTTCTACCTTGAAGTACAGGTTCTGACTATAGTATATATGCATGCTTTATTTGTGCCAACACAGCATAAATTGCTGTGAGTTTTATTTTTAGTCTATTGTTATTTTAACTTTTGGATGTTTTAAATTATTGTTGTTAATCTCAGTGATAATTTCATTGTTTCATCTTTTTCTGTAAACTGTGTTGAGGCTTTTAACAATAAGGTGGTGTATACATTTAATAAAATAAATAATATAAAATAATATAAACTTTGTCATGTTACATTTTGTGAAAACAGGTGCAGCATGAGCATAAATATATTTATTCAAAAGTACTCTCCAATGAGTTGCAAGGTTACATCCTGAGGCCATAGTGAGTATGCATAAGATTGCGGCCTTAGTTGTTCACCCAGTGACATAATGTCACCAAAGGCTTCAGTGATATGACAGCTTAGCAAAGCACATTGCATTCTAAGGAGTCCTATTGAGATAAACAAAGTTTTGTATGAACAGCCTAAGTGCCATCACTTGTGAAAGACATTGGGCCAGAAAAAAATGCTGTCTGAGATTTCCACATTTTTCAGGAGAGAATACCATTATAATACACTATTTTGCAAAAAGGAGGCAGCTGAGATCTGATATAAAATATAGCACACCCTGTATTCTTGATGAATGAGCATCTTGTCATACGTTATTACTTCTGGTCCAAATCCGAGTCTCTGCACACAGTCAGAATAAATGGGCTGTACACAGGGATTTTTTGTAACATATCGATGCTGATGGAATTCTTTCCCTCAGGCTGCAGAGCAGGAGTGAAAATCTATACCAGCACCATAGTTCCTTCTAGAGAAGAGCTATATCACGGCAAATCTGCCCCAGAGAACTCCTTCAGAGGCCTCAATCCTAAGTGCGACGTTCCATTTCACTGCAGAAGACTCAGTGTTCCAACACATGCAAAAAGAACATATTCCTAAAATGTTGCTGACCCTGGTTTTGCACAGCTTGGACCTTAGGCTTGCAAGGCTGAGAGTGTGACAGACTGGGATGCATTTTACAATTAAAAATTAAAAGTGCAATTATGTTGTCTTTATAGGATAATTAACAACCCGGTGTGGGGTGATTTCATGAGACATATTTTGGAGAGAAAGGGTCACAGATGTCCATGAGATTATTTTACTGTGGAACATAAGCTTTCTAAAGGTTGCCTTTCCAGCAAGTATATGCTTGCTGCAGTCTACCAAAAATGTGCTCACCCTCTCCTGCAGCCAAGATATAAGATTATTTTCCCATGAAATGTGAGAAACTTATGCATAAAAGCAAGGTGCATGCACTTACAAGGCAGTGTTCCTGGTTTCTGTTGTTCTAATATATTATATTCTCAAATTACAATTGAAGCACAGCTATAAAACAAACCACAGATAGTACATATTTACTTTCATCATAGGAGAATTGTTTCTTGCAGAACATGAGATCAACTTGCATCTTTCTAAAGGGCAAGAAAATGAGAACAGCTTCTTCATTGGTTATTGACAGTGGTGGTAACATTAGGAGACAAACCTTGACTTCACTCTCTGTGGAGAAAATGAGCATGGATTCCTGACACCATTTTGCACCTAATGACATCATGCAGGGATGGAGATCCTGGCCAAACCTGAGTTTTTGACTTCGGCTCATAGGCCCATGAAACATTTGCAAATGTTCAAATTTATGACCATACCTTGTTTGCATGCAGAAAGTCTCATGCTTAGTTCCTGGCATCTGGAATACTGTTCTTCACTGACTGAAACATAGTTGTTTCTTCTTCTTCTTCTTCTTCTTCTTCTTCTTCTTCTTCTTCTTCTTCTTCTTCTTCGTATACTGTCCTCAATCCTAAGAGCACTTAGTTTCAGTATAAACTTGTCAAACCATTCCATTCTCATTGAGTCTGAAATTGTCCAAATCTTCCCTTTAATCACTACTTTTTGCCTACTCCCCACATAAAACCCACCATTCCAAGGGAGCACAACTGACCTATATCCCCTTTTAAATTTTAACTCACTGAAGTCTGGTGCAAGCCAGTAGCTGATTCACACACTCTGATTCATATACAACTATTTTAAAAGGGGCAACCATGTGGAAAGGTTACATTATTTAGTGTTTTGTGTGGTTTTTTGTTTTGTTTTTTTTAAAGAGAGAGTAAATGACATTATGCAGATCCATTGAATTGCACGTGGTGTGGATATAAAGATGCTTCTCTCTTCATAACGCTAGGACCTGGAATAAAATAAAGCTGAATGCTGGGAGATGCAGGTGGGACAAAAAGAAACACTTCTTCGCACGCTGACTAGTTAAGCTATGGAATGTGCCAGCACGAAATGCGGCCGTGGCTACCAACTGAGATGGCTTTAAAAGGGGATTAAAGTAGAAAAGAAAAGCCTGCTGCATCAGGCCAATGGCCCATCTAGTCCAACATCCTGTTCTCACAATCTATGCCAAATGTATGTGGGAAACCTGAAAGCAGGACCTTCCAGCAAATGGAACAATAAAGCTATCAATGGCTATCACTCATAAGGTCAATATACTACCTCCAGGATAAGACACGACATGCCTCTAAATAGGAAAACAGGGCCGCTCCATCACTGACCAGCTGTCCTTGGCTCTTCCTCTTATTCACAGCCCATCAGACTGCAGCAGAGGGCAGCAGGGCTACTCTATCAGCTCTGCTGAGAGACTGACTGCCTTTGGCTCTCTCTCTACTCACAGCAGATAGTCCATCAAGCTGCAGCGGAGGAGAGATGCGAAGGAAGCCTGCTGGGAAACAAGCTCCTTTTGGCTCTTTCTCTCCCTGAACTATTTTCCCCACAAGTGGTCATTATGTGGCTTTATAAACTAGCTTGCTTGCTTCCCTCCTCTCCCCCCATCCCCTTTGTGCTGTGTCTTTTAGATGGTAGGCCTGAGGACTGATGCTTCCTTGTGCTTTATTAACCTGTAAGCTGATCAGGGAAACTTTTCAGCTGCAGAGCAGGGTAGAAAGCCTTCAAATCAAATCAATACAAGGATGCTGTTTTCCAGTAGCTGAGAAACAGCAGTGGGAGAGCCTTATGGCCCACTCAGTCACTGTGGGAAAAAGAATGCTGTAAAAATAGGGGCCCTTGGTCTGGTTCAGCAGGACTCTTCTTACTTTTTTATAATGGCACACCTACCTCCAGATTGTGTTGGTTCTTAGTGAGGAAACCATAAGAATAACAGTCAGAGCCAGGCTGCTGCAGGATGCTTTAGAATACCACTTGTTGGAAATCTCAAGTGGGGAGCGTGTGTTCGTGCTCAAGTTCTGCTTGTGGGCTTCCCATAGGCAACTAGTTGACCACTTTGAGCATAGTTGCCAATTGTCCCGTTTTAAGCAGGACAGCCCAGCTTTCTTTGAAGGCACCCTGGTCTCGGCCCTGGTTTCGCGTAGCGAATGAGTGCAAGAGTGGAGATCAAGCTGGCGCACAGGCAAAAGAATGAGGAGATCAGGCAGACGGGTGGGCGAAAGAGCGCAGGGATCGGGCAGGTGGGTGAGAGAAGAAGCGCAGAGATTGGGTGGGCAGGATATGGAGTATAATGCTTTGCCCTCCTGAAATGTTGGAGGGTATGCTTTGAGAACAGGGTGCTGGGGCTGTGGCATGATGTAGCAGGACATTTCTTATGTTCTTATGTGCCAATGTCACCAGCTCTGTGATGTGGTCCGTGAGTATAGCATTCACCAATGTAGACATCTCATCCCATTGATAGTGTAGAGTATGAGTGGGGGGGCCCTTTTTTTGGGAAGCAGCAATCTGGCGTGTGTGTTTTGGGGCCCCATGCCAGAAAAAAGTGCAGCCTGAAATCATGCGACATTGTGGTGACCACTTGGGCCGCTGTCTTCTTGCAAGAAAAAAGCTTCAGGGCTGTTCATGGGTATGGAACTGTGATAATACTCCTTGCCTGCTTGAATGGAAAACGGAGAGATGCATGGTGTGTGTGGGTGTGGGTGTGTTCCGCTGACTTTTGTGATGCTGAAACGTAACCTCCTATACAAAAGTGAGAACCACATTCATTACTGTGCCTGCTTCTGCATCTGGCTTTGCTCACTACTGGAATGTGGCCCCTGGAAGGTTGCCAACCAGGGAGTGTGGCCCTCAGGCTCAGAAAGATTCACCTCCTTTGATGCAGGGGTTCATTTTGGAGGCCTTTCAGTAACCTTAATACTTCCTCTATGACACGTAAAGTATCACTAAAAGATGCAACATCCTTCACGGGGGATCTTTAGGACATGATGTTGTCTCTTCTTGTGTTACCACTACGATTACACAGAGCATGGCAAGATCCTTGACATTTCGATACACTTCAACTACTAGCTTTAGACACTTCTATTTTAACGGCCTGCACCACAAAGCCACTTTATATATATAAGTCAAACTCATCATTCCAAATAGTTTGGTGTTTATATTTCTGTACCACTCTTTTCCTGCAGTTTGTGGGGATTTTCTTTTTATTGCTATATTTTCTGCATTTTTAAATCAAACAAGCCACTAGGGAGGGATACTGGCTTTGAGCCTGGATAGAAGCTCTTTTTTCTCCCACCTACTGTGAAATTACCTCCCTCTTTGCCTTTTGTTTCTAGGGGTTCCTGGCGCACTGGTCTCTTTCCCAAGAGGAATTGAAATCTCTGTATATTATTCACGTAGCTACTCACTGAGCAGATACAAAAGCAGCTTAGCATATCAGACTGTATAAACTGTTGCGCAAATGCTGTGGGATAGACTTGTTCAATGGCAGAAAACAGGTAATGAAATTCCCATGTCAGACCAATTTTTCTTGGTGAGGGCATTAGAGCAACCAGAATTTTGCAGACCTCTTCAAACAGAATGAGAAAGTTGGAAAATAACTTTCTGAGCACTTTCGTGTACAGACAAATAAGGTCCGGTAGCAAAGCAATCAAAGATGAAGATCCTTTAGGAATTCCTTAGCACACAATACAGCTCTTAGCAAGAGAAGATTAACCGGCAAAAGGTCACTGACCCGTTCTGACCCAAGTGATCTTTGCTCAACTTCTCTAGTTTTTAGTTCTCAGGTACACCTTTTTTAAAAAGTTGTCAGATTTTTCTTCTCCAAAAAGAACTGAGAAGCTAAAGATATGAGCTGCAAAGGAGTCAGCAAAGAGTTAAGGCTGTGGCTCTGTAAAGTTCTTTGTATAATAAGTTTCATGCCAAGATGGCATCATCCACCAAAAGATTTACCTGCATTTGCCTCTGAACAGGAGTTGTGCGAGAGCATAACAGCGCCTGTGTACACTTCTTGTTAAGGCTTGTGCAATAAAGTTCCTGAAAGGTTGTGCTTCAAGTGGGGTTGAAAACCAATAAAACAGCAGCATAAAAGCAGATAAAAAGCAGGTTCAGCGGATTCACAAACACATAAAACAGGATCAGCTCTTATCATCTTCTTGCTAAACACCCAATAACTCTCATCTGAATGTGTGCATTTGCTTTGTAAGGACTGAGGTGGTGCGGGATGATGGAATTTCTGTTTGCAGTGATGGTTTTCCCCACACATGAATACCACCATTTGAAGGCTGTACTACTTTTCTTTTGGTTGCCCTTTCCTCAGAGACATATGAAATGGTTGCAACATCAAAGGATTGCACTCATGCCAATACACAAAGGAACGGGAATGCACATTCTAGCACTTACTGGCCCCTGTTTGGGGCAGGATTTGGGAAAGAGTCTACACCAGACAAACTGCACAGTCTGTGTAGTTGGGCATCCTAAATAAATTTGGTTCTCATATGTTTATAACGTCTTATGCTCTTGTTTTGAAGCTGCTTCTGAGGATATTATGCACATCTACAAGTAATGAGTTGATTCAATTAGTTCTAAATATGCTGTATTAAGGTTTGATAATTCAAGAGGGAAAAGATCTATGTTCCTTCTTTAAAGGTGAACTGTTCAAAATAAGAGCAATCTGGTCAACAAGTCCGCTCAGTCTCTTGGATTTCAGGATTTGTGTTAAGGTGGCTATAGCCTAACCAGATCAGCAACAGCCGACGGAGGTAACACAATCTTGCTCCCTGATCCTCATGACAAATATTTAAGCCCACAAGCGGCCTCATAAGATTAAGAAAATTACTTACATCAAGCATAATCTGTTACTCTGTCTGGAATTTAGCCTCATCAGACAGGCTAGTCGGAAAAGCATTTTTCTTTGCTGTTAAGAAGAAATTTATGAGGATAGTTCATTGTGAGAGGGAAAATAAAAAAAATATATAAGATAGCAAAATCCAATTTTCTTTGACTTGGTTTCTTTCTGCAGGTTAGCTACCAGAGAAAATTAAAGTAAATAGCACGTCTTGATGTCAAAACCCACTTCTCAGAATTCCCAAATTCTATGATACGAAGAAAATTAGCCATGTGAGTAAATCATTCCTGTGCTGAATTTCAACGCAACCCCTTCTGTGCTCAGAGTCCTTATCTATTCCTTGCCATTATTTTTATTAGAATGAATATATATATATATATATATATATATATATACTTGGTCTTTGGTCGCAAGGTGTAAATGGAGACACAAAACACAGTAATTATATATTTATCAGTCAAGATCCAATAATTATTTAAGCAGCTAAATCATGCTACCCTCTTAATTTGCAACTCAGCTAAATATATAGGACTTGACCCCAAGTCTCACTCACTTACCAGTCAACAACTTTGCTCTGTCTGTGGATGTATTACTACGGGAAAGAGCCAAAAGAGATTCAATGGGTAATTTTAATCTGTTTCAGAATTTTACCTTTTGCAAGTTTTGAAGTATGGTAGTGGGATTTTTTCTCTTTATTTTCTTGTTTCAGCTTTTGCAAACCACTTCTGAGGGTTTTTTCTCCATCAAGCAGCGTATGAAGTTTATGAAATAAATAAATGAAATCAAATTTATTGCTAACTTCATTTAATAGACAACCCTGTCCTCTGTACTGACCTATGATTATGTTCCCGAAATGTTAAGTCCTCAGTTTCTCACTATTTCCTGGTTTTTTTCGCCCTATAGGATGCACTTTCCCCCCTCCAAATATGAAGGGGAAATCTGTGTGCGAATGCAGGCTTTCACTGAATCTTGGAGAGCGAGAGGGGTCGGTGCGCACTCCAGGTGCTCTCCAGGCTTCAGGAAGCTATCAGCAAGCCTGGGAGTTCCCGCAGGGCTCCCTAGGCTGCGGATAGCAGCGTCCTGCATGGAGTGCGGGCGCGCTGAAGCAGAGTGCCCCATGCTTCGGGAGTTCCCACAGGGCTCCCTAGGCTACGGATAGCAGCCTGAAGCAGAGCACCCCGCGCTTCGGGCAGACATCGGGCAGCCCCACAAGCTCGGGGGACAGCGGGGAGGGGCAGCACCGCCATCCCACTGTTCCCTGACTTGGTTTGGATTTTCCGACCTGATTTTTTTTGGGGGGGGGGAAATAAAGGAAAAATTGTTTTCCTTTATTCCCCCCCCCAAAGAACTAGGTGCGTCCTATGGGCCGGTGCGTCCTATGGGACGAAAAATACGGTAAATAGCTGGTGAACAATATCCCCGAAAAGCTCCAGGCAGAATCTGCGCCTTTGCTCTGACTCTCCAGATCTATTGGTGCATCTCTGTTTCACCTTAACAATAACCTCCAACAATACCAAATTATTCATTGGAAGAGGGATAAGATTGATATTATCATCTTCTGATTGCATGACTATGCAGTCCTCCTTGCGTCTCACAACCACAGCATAATGAACTAATGTTGGCAGACTACAACTTCCATCATCCTTGACTGCTGGCTAGGGCTGATGGGAGTTGGAGTGCAATGACAGCTAGAGACACACAAGTTTCCATCCCTGCTATATATCCTCCTCGTGCAAAATCTCATGTATTTAGGTAGCTGTCCAATTTTTAAAACTGATTTTCATAAGGTTTTATTTTGATACAGATTATATTTCATGTGGATTAAGCCAAGTTGTGCGTTTTGGAAGTATGGGGAGGGTGTGTATATTTAATGTAACAAAGAAATCAACATTAAAATAAATTATGTCTCAAAAGCTCAGCAACCTCCATGCCCGCCCAGTTTTTATTTAGTATTCCAATGGTCACTGGCTGGTTTTGATTTCAGATCCAAGCAGAGCTGTAAAAATATGACTGCCACAAAAGTTGCATAGGCTGAAGAATAATGTCTGCATTACAAAAGCAAGGAGGCAAGATCTGCTGTGAGGAGAGGTGAGTGTTGCTTAACACTCCATTATCCTTGATTGATTGGTCCACCCAGTCCTTGCTATGCTCCATAAAATAGCCTTGATTATTGGTTTGTCATTTTGAAAATAACAGGAAATGGGGACAATATTTATAGCGCAAGGACTCATCTGTTCTCTCCACTCTGATGCTGAGCTTCAGAAAGTAGGTTACAGCTCTAAAATGTTTGGTGTCCCTTTATTGTTGAAAGAAAAAACAGCTTAACAACAATAACAACAACATCCTAAATTCTCCCCCAAATTGTCCCAAAATATGCTGTACTTAGTGTGCTAGGTAAATATAGGAATTGTGGACCGATTTCACTTCATCATCAGAATATTTCACTAACAGACAAGCTATCCATACATTGATAAGAAGCCACTGATATATGATTTTCACAAATGTATTTGGTCATTTGGATCAATTTAATTAGAACATAGGACCTGTCTAGACATCGTTTCTATTGTGCAGTCATGGGGCGAATATATGTGATCTCACTTTCAGTACTGTTTATGCCTGCAAAAATTTGGGGTGGATATACTAATTCATACATACGGTCAGTGTATGCGCCAATAACTTCCTCCTGAAATCCTGTACCACAGCAGGCCCAAACTATATCACGTTTTCAAGTACCGTAAGTGAAATCCCATCTAAAGAGGGGACTCTCATAAGGCCATTTGAAGTCAGAAGCTGCCTGCATTGCCATAAAAAGATTGGGTCCTTGTAAACTTGCTACGTATACCAACCATGGAGGGGAATAAGACTATGAAGTCCAGAATTTAAAATTGCCGCAATGTTATTCAGCAAGTGTTTATCAGTGTTTATCAGCAATTTGTCTATGAAGCTGATAGTAATTTCTGCTATTAGCAATTTCAGGGATAAATAAACCAACAACAACAACAATAATAATAATATCTGAAGAAGGTGTTGTATTTGAAGAAGTGTGCATGCACATGAAAGCTTATACCAAGAACAAAGAACAAACTTGGTTGGTCTCTAAGGTACTACTTGGGCTCTATGATCTTGGGCTTTCTTGGACTCCATGATCACTGCAGATGGTGACAGCAGCCATGAAATTAAAAGACGCCTGCTCCTTGGGAGAAAGGCAATGGCAAACCTAGACAGCATCTGAAAAAGCAGAGACATCACCTTGCCAACAAAGGTCCGTATAGTGAAAGCCATGGTTTTCCCAGTAGTGATGTATGGAAGTGAGAGCTAGACCATAAAGAAGGCTGATCGCCGAAGAATTGATGCTTTTGAATTATGGTGCTGGAGGAGACTCTTGAGAGTCCCATAGACTGCAAGAAGATCAAATGCATCCATTCTGAAGGAAATCAGCCCTGAGTGCTCACTGGAAGGACAGACTGTGAAGCTGAGGCTCCAATACTTTGGCCTCCTCATGAGAAGAGAAGACTCCCTGGAAAAGACCCTGATGTTGGGAAAGATGGAGGGCACAAGGAGAAGGGGACGACAGAGGACGAGATGGTTGCACAGTGTTCTCGAAGCTACCAGCATGAGTCTGGCCAAACTGCGGGAGGCAGTGGAAGACAGGAGTGCCTGGCGTGCTCTGGTCCATGGGGTTATTTATTTATTTATATCCTGCCCATCTGGCTGGGTGTCATTCTACATTACTACAACCTTTGAGTGGTGTGAGGTTCCAGGGTTTCCAGGCATTCAAGTTTTCGAATGAGGGAAAGAGGAAACTGTGGAGTCTTTAGGATATAAGGTTTGTTTACACAAATATACAACCTGAGCCTGTGATGGAAGGGCTCTCACATCCCAAGGAGGTCTTGCAGGACCTCACACAATTCATCATGCTGCCTCCTTCTAGCTTCTATCTCTCACACACCTCAGCTTGGGCTGAGGTCTTTCTAACTTACAGCCTGTTGAAGGAGCGGAGTCCCCACCCATTTGCCCTCTAGTGCAGGGCCACTTCCTTTCTTCCCTAAGGACACACAAGCTGAGACCATTATCAAGAAGCTGACCTGGCTATTCCAGCAATTGAATCCTCCACTGGATTTTAACCCTTTCCAGATCTAGGAATTAGAAGGGTCTCAGGCATACAGCCTAACCCTTGTCCCCAATCACAACAATACTAATAATGCTAATAATAAAAATAATAATAGATGCAGGAAATTCCAATTATGCAGCTGAAAGATACACTGAAATAGCATGTCATTGGAATCAAAGAATGACCTCACTATATAATTGGGATAGTGGGTCCCACTCCCTTTCCAGGTTGCAGTTGTTAAACAATACGGCGTGCTTAACTTGGTCAATACTTTCTCCTAAGATAATTCAGAAAATCTTTATGTAGGAACATCATCATCAAGCCTTTTCCCCCAAACAGGAATCTGTTCTACTTCATTAACTGCCTTGTACAATAGAAACCACATATTAATCAACTTATCTGAATCAGTTGCTCTAATGAGTGCTGAATTTCACCTTCTGGTGACAAGAAAGCTTTTAGTGAAAAACGAGAATACCGATAAAATCTCCCCTCCCCCACCCAACTGCCAAATGATCCCAATGAACAAAAGCACTTATTTGAAAAGGCCCATGCATGTTAGACACTTGAACATAGCTGTCAACTTACAGATTTGAAAATAAGGGACCAGCAGCCTTGAAAATAAGGGAGCAGCAGACAAAATAAGGGACCTGCAGCCTCACCTGTTCCAGGCACTCCAGTCTTCCTGTCCTCCTGCAGTCTGGTCAAACTCATGCTGGTAGCTTCGAGAACACTGTCCAACCAACTTTGTAACCAGAGGTTCAACTGAATAGAATCTGAATCACATACACCACAAGGCCTATGCAGCCTCAACTTAAGACGGCTCCCTGGCCTGGCTTTGCACTGCAAAGTTTGCAGCAGCACGTGCATCAAAATGGCGTCCAGCATTCAAAAACCTCCTCAGCTTGCATTAACTAGCCACACACAAGGCATGCAAGCTCCACCCCCCCAGTCGTTCTTAGACTTCTTATTGGGTGAGCAACACAGCCAAGCAACAAAGTTGGAGCCTCCCTCCTCCATGGCCGGCAGGGAGGGAGAGGAGCTGCTTCCTTTGAAATTTAAGGGACATCATTTAAGGGACATTTAAGGGATGTCTATCAATAAGGGACAGCAGCGGGACATGGCGCTGGAATAAGGGACTGTCCCTTCAAATAAGGGACACTTGACAGCTATGCGCTTGAAGGCAACCTGTTCCCTGCCTTGCAAGCCTTTCCCCACCTGGCGTGGGAGAGTGAGGCCCTGACTGACTCCACAAGCTGAGGCTGCCAAACAGACTCTTGGGCTGGGGTGTTATTTGGCTTTTGCTGTTGCTGTTGTTTTTTTGTATCTTTGTTATAGATTTTGTTGTGAATTATGTGGCAATTTTTCAGTTTGGTTGTGTATTTTTTAATGTATTATTTATTATTTATGATTACTTTTGTTATGTTGTAAATATGCTTTCCCCCCCTCATTCAAGCTGCAATCCACCTTGAGCATGGTTTGAACTGTGGAAAGGTGGCATACAAATAAAATTATGTATGAAACTGAACCTCAGGTGACAAAGATGGATCCGGGAGCACCCCAAACCTTTGTATCTCTTCTTTCAGAGAAAAAGTTACCTCATCCAGGACAGGCAAATGGCCCTTGTGTTTTAATATTTGGCTGGGAGCTGCCCAGAGTGGCTGAGGAGGCCCAGCCAGATGGTTGCAGTATAAATAATAAATTATTACTATTATTCTCCCAGCCTGGGCTGCATTTTCACATATGCAGTTCCTTCTTTCTGGATCCGAGTATTATTTATTTGGAATATCCATACTGAATGAGGTCAATCTAGTGAATGTTTTCACATCATTCACAATAAAAAGCAGCATGAAGTCTGCCAAACAAGTTGGAAGTCTCTACTATGCAATGTAATTTATTCTTATATTCTGGATTTGTCTTGACAGGATTGCAATATTTATGCAAATCATCAGATAGATAAAAACCAAGACTATGTGGTTAGAATGAGAGACTCCTCTGATTTACCTCATGGAGGTTTAATAATAGTATTAGAACGTTTATTACTGATAGAATAATAGCTCTAAACTTAAAGATGCTAATATATGTCACAATTTTATCCATGAAATTAAGGTAATTTGTAACACTTTTATTCTACTAAATGATTTGTTTGGGCACGCTGTGGTAATAATAAATATTCATCCTTAGTTGGAGTAAAGAGATACCAGTAATTATAACTTGTATTTGTATTTAATGTAAGCTAACAATTGACATAGAAAAGGTGGATTAGAGCTGATGTTGCTGAAGCTGGAGCCACCTTTTGAAAAAGAAAAAGGAATTTTTGGATTTTGCAAAACAATGCTGTTTTAGTGTGGGGGTGAATTTGCCACACCGACTCCCCTCCTATTAAGATTCAGGTGGTATTGCCCTTGGGAGGAGCATTTTGGGGTGATGCGGCAAGAGTTGTAGGATCTTGGGGAGGAGCAGAAGGATGCCATGGACCGCGAATGCTGCTTATATTTGCTTGCGTAATTTCCATTCCTGACCTCTGACAAACATGCAAATTGCAGGAGTTTCCACTCTCATTTCTGCCACTCTCATTCCTCTTTCTAATTGAATTCTCTGACAACTCCTTACCCAAGTAATTTTCTATCTAGGCAAGCAACAGGCATTATCATAGATCAAGAACCTATTCCAGTCAGCAAAATCATTTTAATAGAGTGCAAAGTAGAACAGATGAGCCAAAAGAAGGTATGGCCTAGCTAGAGCCCTGTAGGGTTGTGTGCCCCTCACCTGCCTATCTACATGTTTGTGGCACATGAAAAATGGGTGGATGGTTGGATTAATAGAGTAATTGGTAAAAGAGTGCTTTCCCCTTTCTGCCTCTTCTTATAACCATAAACACAGACAGAAGCTAAGGGGTGAGTATTTTCAAAAGCTCTATAGATGGCGAACTGCCACATTTTCATAGTTCTACTCTATGTTTCTCTCCAAGAACATACACATTGTCAAGGTAAATTAAACACACATTATGAAGAGTATCTAGATTTTGCACAAATTGCTTGAGAGACTGTAGCTGGGTAGCCATATAAGCAGGAAAAACAGCAAGTTCATTAATACACACTTTTAAAAGCACGGCTAAGGGAGATAAGCATCCATTTGGCAAAATTAATTCCAAAATAAAAGGCTCCGGAGAGCAGGCTGAATCGGAGAAAAGAACATTTGACTGGAGACATATAGCCATTAATGAAATGATTGAGTTACTCAGTGGCATGATGTCAATAAAAGGGGATATTAGACCAGATTGATCAGGAATTCTGAAAAAGGCTGCAGAGTATGTGTCAGTCCTGGGAGTACATTTCCCCATCTGCCATTGTGGAATCCGGTTGCATTTCTTATTGACATTGTTTACTTAATTCTTTATTTAAAGGAATAATAGTTTGCTTTACTGGTGTTGAGGCAGTTTATGTGTTTCCCCCCTTTTATTCAAGCACTGATACCGTTAAATTTGGGTTCTGAACATTTTCAGCATATCAAAGTAAAGTGATGCAACATTCAATCCTAGTCTATTTAGGGCCAGTTTTTATTTTATTTTGTTTATATACTGCTTACTAGAACAAAAGAATTTTAAACAGTTTGCATTGTGACCTGTCATGCGATGAAAGGGCGAAAACAAAGTAATGTACAATAAATCATTCATTCTCACCAATGTGATTTGGTAATCAGATAAGGTTTTGAAGTTAAAAGTCATACAACCAAAAGTATCACATAGAAAGGATAAATGTCCCACGGACATTATTTTATAGTCATTTTATTATTTACTGAATTCAAATGCTTCCTTTTTTCCATAACAGAACTCAGAGTAGTAAACATGGAGTTCCCGGGCCTGTCTAGACACTGCTTGAACTCAGCTTGTCTATTTTGGCAAAGACAACAGCTGCATCATAATGTTACAGGTCTTTTCAAACCACACAGATATACACTGGAACATGTCAGTACACATGCACACAAGTATCCATGCATACATATACAGGGGGGAAAATAAGCACACAAAAATCAGCTGGGGAGAAAAACAGTATATATCAAGAAAGTAGGGCTTCAATCAAATGACAATCATTGAACTTATTGGAGTGCACTTCATCCAGGTGGGACCTGGATGAAGGCAGGCTGAGGCTGATGCAGCAGTGACCCATTTGCCCCAACAGAGCAGCCTCCATTACTTTTCAGTAAACCTGTATGGAATTGTGCTGCAAATAATTGTATCCTAGGCTGAAAAATGATTATTTTATGTTTCATAAATTACCGTATGTCCTGTTTCTAGCATAACTGAATAAGGAGAAATGTTACGATAACCCTGTAATATAAGCAGTTTTTAAAACAACATATAGCTTTGAACAAGAGATTATAAACGGATTCTTGCTTGCTTTTCACATTGAAGTTAATTTCATAAGCCTTCATCGTAGGTTGCAATCCAAGGCCATGTTCATGCCCACAGTTCAACGCTGTTAAGGTAATGATGATGGCAAAATATATTTATATTTTAGTTTCTATACAAGCTTTTTTCTCACTACAGTTTTTGCACTTAGAATCATAGAATCATAGAGTTGGAATAGATCACAAGGGCCATCGAGTCCAACCCCCTGCCAAGCAGGAAACACTATCAGAGCACTCCTGACATATGGTTGTCAAGCCTCTGCTTAAAGACCTCCAAAGAAGGAGACTCCACCACACTCCTTGGCAGCAAATTCCACTGTCGAACAGCTCTTACTGTCGGGAAGTTCTTCCTAATGTTTAGGTGGAATCTTATTTCTTGTAGTTTGGATCCATTGCTCCGTGTCCGCTTCTCTGGAGCAGCAGAAAACAACCTTTCTCCCTCCTCTATGTGACATCCTTTTATATATTTGAACATGGCTATCATATCACCCCTTAACCTCCTCTTCTCCAGGCTAAACATGCCCAGCTCCCTTAGCCGTTCCTCATAAGGCATCATTTCCAGGCCTTTGACCATTTTGACTTGATTTTCTTTCTTTGAATGGAATTTCTTTCATTCTTTCTTTCTTTGAATGGAATTTCTTTCATTCTTTCATTCTTTGAATGGATTTTCTTTCTTTCCATGAGTAGGGTGTGTGTGTGGAAAATTGAAAGGAAATTTGTTTTAGAAAATCCTTTTGACACCTAAAATTCTTTATAAACACAGTTTGCACGGAAAGAGCACACAGCATGACCTATGCTCCCTTGCTTCCTTGTTTTATTTGATTTCTCACTCACCTTTCCACCAGGGAGCTCAAGCCAGAGTATATGGTACTTTTCCCTCCACGTTTCAGTTTTACACTAACCCTGTGAAGCAGGTTAGACTGAGCAATTTTAACTGGCCCAATTCAAGTGTCACACACTTAAATGGGCAGTTGAACCTTGGTCTCACAGTCCTAGGCCAACACCCTAACAGCTACGCTGTCAAAGAAGAACACGATTCTGGGAGTTGCTAAAACCAATAAAACCACAATTAATGCCAAAAGTGTTTATCTGCAATGATCGGCTAACAAGGGAAATACCCTTCCCCTCACAACCAAAAGAATGACAAGGGCAAAGTGCAGAAAATCAAATCATATCAAGGCCCAATGTATCTGGGAGAATTAAGAATGTCCTCACCAGAAGTCTAAAAGCTGACAATGTTGGAGCAGGCTGATGGTGAACCGATCTGGGGAGAAATGTTCATATATGGGGTGAGGGGGTACAACCATTGAAAAGCCCAGTTCTCTTGTTGCCATCCTTCAAGCTTGCCTCATAGGAGGCACATGGATAAGGACCTCCAATAACTATTGTAGGGTTCAGACATGGGGAAAGGCAAAGACCCCAGCCCTATACAGTTTTATCCATCAAAACCAGCACTTTGAACTGAGCCCAGGAACCCAGAGGATTGATGGACTCTCCTTGACTGGATTTTCTTCTGAGCAGGGGTGGTGCTGGAATAAATGGCCTAAATTCAATTCATTTTATGTTTCGGTGTCCCCTCTTTCCTTATTTGAGCTATCATTGTTGCTGTACTCATTGTAGCTAGTCAAATAATCTACTGCCAAGTTTTGGGAACTATTCTTAAGAGAGTAGTTATAATTCTGGCTTTTTCTGGCAGCTGTTCATTTTGCTAGTGTTACCTGTGGATCAATAGCAGGACTCTAGCAGTAATATATTCTCTGGGGCAGCTTGTTCTTTGACTTACAGCCAATTCCAATATGGTGTGTGTGTGCATGTGTGACAAAGAGAGAGTGAGAGAGAGTGGGGATCCCTTCTGTAGAGGTACAAGAAGGGGGAAAGTTGTACCATAACTGAAAATCTTTGAAGAGTCTGCAAAAAAGAAAAGAAAAGAAAAGAAACTTACAAGAATTTAGTATCATATTCTTTTCTCTCCACCCCTTCCAGTAAAAAGAGAAAGAAAAAATGAATACATAAGGATTTTCCTATCTAATATAAGGTTATTCTTCATGGGAATCCATCCCAGATTATTCCCATGAAGGAATATGTTAGATTGAAATTGCCCCCCAGACAAGACTTTTAATTTCAGCTTGATTAATTTGTCTACTCTACCGTAAATTGCCAGAAAATAACTTCCTTCACAAAATCTGTGCTCATTTAATTAAACCATGAAAAAAGCATTGCCATCTTAGTAAATATCTCATTTCACCAAACATCAAACAGTTCAGCATTAGCTTATTTTCTTTTTCTTGATTTGAGGTGTTTCATAAAATGTCAAAAATGGTATTTGTCTTATGCACTTGGTTTCAGAATTCAGTTTCTGAGCTTTGGCATTTCCTGCCCATAAATTTCCTGGACACAGGACAAGTATATTAAAAAAATGTTTTGGGAAATATATAAAGGGGGACATCATTGTAGCCAATACGAAAGTGTGTGTGTGTGTGAGAGAGAGAGAGAGAGAGAGAGGGAAGAATCATTGCTTCAGCACTGGTGATCTTTGCTTCTTCCAGTACACTGATGTTAGTTGGCCTGTCTTCCCAAGTGATGTGTAAAAATTTTCGGAGACACCATTGATGGGGTCTTTCGAGGAGCTGGAGATGGCGTTTAGAAGTGGTCCATGTTTCACAAACATATAGTAAGGTTGGTAGTACAATAACTTTGTAAACAAGCATTTTGGTTTCCTTGCCAATGTTCCAGTCCTCAAACACTCTGCACTTCATTCAGGAGAAAGCCGCACTTGCAGAGCTCAGGCGATGCTGGATTTCGGCATCAATGTTGGCCCTTGTGGAAAGATAACTGCCTAGGTAGGAGAAGTGATCGACATTTTCCAATGTTACATCATTGAGTTGGATTTGTGGCACTGAAGAGGCGTTATTTTGTACTTGTTGGTGCAGCACTTTGGTTTTTTAGGCTGTTGAGTGATCGGCCAAGCTTTTCGTAAGCTTCTGCAAAGATATTTAGGATGGTTTGGTGGTCATCCTCTGAGCGTGCGTGCACTATGTTGTCATCAGCATACTGAAGCTCTATGACAGAAGTTACGGTAACCTTACTCTTTGCTTTCAGCCTGATCATATTGAAGAGCTTTCCATCTGTTCGATATATGATTTCCCTTCGACAAAGTGTAGGATCATGGCAATGAAAATAATGAATAGAACTGGGGAAATAACACAACCCTATTTAATACTTGATCCCACTGTGAATGGTTCACTTTGAGAGCCATTGTTATCTGCGATTGTTGCTGTCATATTATCATGGAGGAGTCAAATGATGTTTACAAATTTATCTGGGAGCCAATTTTCAGAAGGACAGTCCACAGGGCATTACAATTTACAGTATTGAAAGCCTTAGTCATGTCAATAAACGCCATATACAGGGGTTAGTTTTGCTCTCTGCATTTTTCTTGAAGCTATCGAGCGGCAAAAATCATGTCCACTGTCCCCCTAGAAGGCTGAAAACCATTTAGGGATTCAGGAAGGGTCACCTTGGATATTGTTAAGAGATGGTTTGCTAAGATCCTTGCAAGAATTTTGCTGGCTGCAGTTAATAGAGAGATGCCTCAATAGTTTCCACAATTGGTTCTATCACCTTTTTTAAAAGAGACTGATAATTTTGGCATCCCTAAAGTCTGCTGGGATTTCTTCTCTTTCCCAGATTTTTTCGATGAGCTTGCGAAGTTGTTGTGTAAATTCAATTCCACCCACTTTGAAGATTTCGGCAAGTATCCCATCAGGTCCACTGACTTTGTTGTTTTTCATTTGGTTAATAGCTGTACACAACTCTCCCCGATTTGGAGATACTGCAAGCTCATCTCTAACTTGTTTTTGCGGAATTTGTGAGAGGACCTCAGCAGCTACGGGGGAGTTGCGGTTAAGGAGATGTTGGTAATGTCCTTTTCAGCTCAGTGCAATAGCTTCTTTATCTTTTAGATACCATTTGTTGAGCGTAGGGGGCATACACCATGATTTATTGGCCCATAGATGGTCTTTGTGGCTTTAAAGAAACTGTGCATCATGAGTGTTGGCTAAGTGCCAGATCTCTTGAGCTTTTTTTATCCACCAGTTCTCTGGTTCTTCTTTGAACCTCAGCCTTAGCATTGGCATAGGTTTTTTTTTCTTAGTTGCACAGTTTCTATCTCTTTGCCAGATCTGAAAGGTCTTTCCTTTCTTGTCAATCATGCTTTCAATCTCACTGTCAATCTCATCAAACCAGTCCTGGTGTTTCTTGGTTTGGCATCCAATAGTTTGTTCACAGGCTGCAATAATGGATTTTTTAGCTTGGTCCAGTGTTCCTTGATGTTATCAGGGAATTCTGAAAGCAGGTGGTCCTTAAGAGTCATTTCAAAGCAATCCCGCTTAATGGGATCTTGAAGGGCTTGAGTATTCATTTTGCGCCTTGGTTTCCTTCCTTGAAGCCTGTGTTGAGGTATAATCTTGATAGCCATTGTGGAGCTTATTAGTTGGTGATCTGTCCAGCAGTCGTCGATGCTCGTCATAGCTCTGATAAGGAGCACATCATGACGATCTTTAGCACGGACAATAACATAGTCTAAGAGGTGCCAGTGGTTTGACTGAGGATGCCTCCATGAAGTTTTAAATTTATTTTTCTATCAAAAGAGTGTGTTGGTAATAACAAGGTTGTGCACTGCATATATTGTCAAAAGTAAGATTCTGTTCTGGTTGCTGTTGCCAATTCCTTCTTTCCCAATAGTCCCAGGCCACAGATCGAAATCTCGCCCAACTCTTGCATTAGAATCACCCAAGAGGATAACTTTATCTTCCTTATGCGTCTCTGATGGGACGGTATCCAGTCTGAGAGTAATTTTTTTCTTTAATGTCTTCATCGGCGGGGGGAGGGGGGGACTGCCCTTGCCTGCTGTGCCCTATACCACCCCCGAATTTGAGGGTGTGGTGGCACTAGGCAGAAAGCCCTTGTGCGGATCTCGGCGCTCCTGGACGCTGTCTCTGATTCGCGCCTCTAGCTGCAGCAACTTCAAAAGAAACAATTAGGAGGAAGCTAATGCACATATTTCAAGGCAGAAGGGGGAGTAAAGACTGCTAACTGAAGAGATCTCTGATAAATAAGATGGGTCGGAGGAACAGGAATAAATCATGAGAAGACACACCAAGGCTCGGTATGTTTGGCAACGGGACTGGATGGGGGGGAAAAAACTTTCCTTTCTTTTCTCTATGTGATTAACCAAGAATCCCCCCCCCCAAGTCACAAGTCAGAAATGCTGTTTAAATGACTTAAGCTGTGGATTTAAGACTGTGTGGAGATAATTTTCTAACCAAAGCATGTTTTAAGAAGATCGTGGAAAGCATAAGAGCTTTGGAATGACGCAGCAAAAAATAGCGTCGCCATTTTGGCAAGTTCTGTTGAAAGACTTACGTCTGGGAGGAGGAACAGATCTGTTTTCATATTGTGGGTGAGCCTCCTCAGAGGGACTGGCGACAGATTTGTGAGACTAATGATGGAAAGAGTGCTGTTATTTATGAAAGTGATGATATATGGAAACCATCTTGATATGATGATTGGACGAACGGAAAAATTCACACAGCATTATAATTGGTGTTTACCTGCTTAAGGAGATTATCAGAAGAGATCATAAAGAAAAAAAGAAAAATATACGAACAAGATGAGATGTGGAAACAGCAAGATAGTACTGGATAGAATTATGAACATTATTTGGACAGAGTTGTGGATATTAACGCAGCAGCAAGAAGATGATCGGAATCCCCCTTCGGAACTTGAAATATGGGTCCCCCCAACAAAAATTTAAAATTCGGCTTTGTAATTCGGAATTTATATGATTTGATTTGATTGGTCGGTTAATAAAAAATATTTTTTTAAAAAAGAGAGTCACTCATTAATGCCGGTAGGGACTTCTGACAGGAGCTTCACAAGATTGTTTTTGATAGTGAAGCCTACCCAATGTATTTGATGTTCTTGTTCAGATAGACCTTTCCAGAGGAAAGTGTAGCCTCCTTTTTCTTCCTTAAGTTGTCCCTTGCCTGCTCTTCAAGTCTCTTGAAGCACTGCAATATCAATGTTAAAATGTCACAGCTTTCTTGCAATGATGGCAGTTCTGCGTTCAGGACGCTCACTGTCTGTTATCTGACAAAGTCCATATATTCCATGTTCCAAAGTTCAATTGTCTTTTACGACTGCTAGGTAGTGACCACACTGGGCGTGGTAATCCAGTCAGGGAAAAAGGGAGGCAGACTATGTTTAGAGCATCTTTTCTAGCCCCTCCCCCTTTTCTGGGTTAGCAGAGTAGATCCTAAAGGGGCTGCTCAGTCATGGATACAGCTGCCGAGCTGCTCAATTGCCTCGTTCCTTGAGTCAGAATGACTGAATCTGTATCCACCTCCCATGTGCCGGTTCATGACTAGGGGCTTCCAGACTTTTGGGGTTTGGGTTGGGTTTTTGGAAGATGCCTGTGTGTGAATTTGTTTTATGTGTGTAGATCAGTGCACACTGACCAACACACAGTCCTCACAGTAGGGCTCTGTGCCGATAGCATGAAGTAGTCACAACAAACCGGTAGATTCCTATCTGCTGCAGCCTTCAACTGCCTTCACAGCCACTTGTTATCATCCGTCTGTTCTGCCATTGAGAACTTCTTGGATCATTTTTTGTCTAGCTCCTTCCCTTTGACCTTACCGCCTTGGGTGACCCTGCTGAGAGTATGACATTCCCGGTGGCTTCGCTCACAAGGGTCATAGAAACATGCAAGCCCGCTCAGCATGACACGGTAATGATCCAGCGAGTGGGAGGACTCAATCCAGACGTATCTGAAAATGGGTGCTAGTCAAGATAAATGCCATGTGTAGTATTCTGATGCAGAATAGCATTACAATGCAGGTGCAAAATCCAGAAAGACAGCTCGTTATTCCTGCCACCATTGTACTGTATAAGTGTCTGCATGTGCAACTGATACTGCTTTGTTACTTGCACACCATTTGATATTGTATGAGTTTTGGTACAAAACACCTGGAGTACATGATTTTTCCTTTGCAGTGGCATCCTGACAAGACCAGCTGTTTTGCAAATGGAAATGTCCCTAGGTATGCAGAAAAGGATTAATAGGCTGGAGCAACTGAAAGCCAGGAGACTTTGTTCAGTTATTGGTTGTATTTTTGCTTTTTCAACTTTTAAATTACTTTGAGGCTCAGTCTCACTGCAGGTATGTTGCTTCATCCAGACCTTACCCCATGTACCCCATCGCCACTTACAGTGGCTGAGGTTGCCAAGCTGGGAAATACTTTTCCATCTGTGCTCAGGGGCGCTCCCCCTGTCAGAGCACCCTACCTGAGTGTTTTTGCTTGGCTAGAATGCACCATTGAATTTTGATACCTCTTGTTTCCCTGGATGGAGGATAGAGGTATGTGTATGCACATGTAGAAACTAGGCTACCGTACAATGGTAAGTTTTTGCATGCATGGTTCAACTCACTTTTGCCTTCGGCTCCAGTCAATACTGGCATGTGGCCGCCAAAAGGTTACCCAGAAGGTAATGTGGCCCTTGGAGTGAAACATGTTCTCACCCCCTGTCATAACTGTTTGGAGCCATGAGTATCGGGGTAGCAAATATTTTAAAGCATTTCTTTACTTATATGGATTCATCTTATCCTTCTAGTGCACAGCTCACAACTTGCAACCATTCAGAATTAGAATATCTTGATCCTGTGGTTAATTTATGTACTACTTCATGTCAAAATAGGCTTCTAAGCAGTTTACTGAGTATAAAAACCTGTTACACGGCCATTAAAATATAAACATCTATAATTAAAATGCACAATAAAACAATCCCATTAAAACAACACAGCAATATGGTGTAAATGCAAAGATCCAAACTGACTACTTCTTATGATTTTATTAATCTCCAATGTGTTTTGAACTGTAGCTCTTCCTTCGAGGAGCTCACGCTTTTTAAGCAAGGCCTTTTTAAATATATATAAAAAATCTCTTATCAAGATGCCATTCCTCAACTTGCTATTTTAAGTTTTTTGGGGGGATAACTTGGATCTTGGGCACAAATATCAACAATATCATATAAAAAGGTTATTCCCAAAAGCCTGGGAAAGTAACAAAACAAAAAAAAGCCCTGGTACCTAACAGTGCGACCCCATAGATTATGTACTCAGAAGCAAGCCCCACGGAGTTCAATGGAGTTTACACCCAGATTAAGCAGGCAGAAAACGACTTACCAAGTGGGGTAGAGCCATGATGTTTGCTTCCCAGTTGGTTGGTCACTATTTCTTACCACGAAGGAGAGGTGGAAGGGCAAGGAGGCTGGCACAGTGCCAATGCACCATCAGAAGAACCAGATTGGCTCCGTGGCTTTGTTTGCACTGTACTATCATGAACTGGCAGGACTTCAGGGAGGAGGAAAATGAGGAAGAGGATCCCAGTGAGGGGTACAGCTTGGAGTGAATCACACAGGAGCCAGCTGGGGATGGGGAAGGAGAGGTTGGTGTAGGTAGTACTCATGGGGTGACAAAGGATGATGAGGGGACAAGGGACAGTGCACAGGAAGGCGAGTAGTGGGACCCCCTCACTAGAGGCAGAGAGGCCCCCATCCTCACAAACATGGCAGGAATAGCAGGCTTGGCATTCCAGGTAGCAGAGGTAGGCCAGGGCCTGCACCCTAATTCAGTAGCTGCCCAGGTGGGGAAGGAGGCATGTGATTCCTCAGCTGAGGCAAACTGAGAGCAGGTGATGGTTACATGCCTCATCAAGCCCAGATGCTGCAATCAGCAGACACAGTAGAAGAAGGCAACAGAGCTGAGGTGCTGTGTCAGCTCAACTGCGGGACCTCGCCTTGGATTTTCCTTGGACTGTCAAAGGTTTCTACTTTGGGATTGACTCTGGACTGTATCCTAACTGCTTAACTTCTGTCTTGGCTTACTTGGACAGACCCCAAACTGTGTTTCCTGATATTTGGACTTTGCTTGTGTGGATTGATCTCTGGACTTGGAACTTTGTATTGGCCCACTGTCTGTCTGCCAGGTAGGTCAGGGGATCAGGACATGCACTAGATTGCAGGATGCCTCTTGCTCTCACTCCCAATTAGCAACAGAAACCCACCTGCTGGGAAGCTAGCATACTGGTCCAACTCCACTCACTAAGCTGCTTCTGATGGCAAATCTCAGCCCAGGGTCTGAATGGTCTTTGGGGCTCTCTCCAGACCACATCTCCCACTGGCTTGCTGGACATTCTCCTCCAAGTTATTTTGCCTGGCTGAATACATCCATTAACTGTGATGATGTGTCCTTCTTGCACATGGTGGGAGGATGGAAAGGTTTGTAGAAATCTCTTGTTTTTAATTTTATTTTGTAGACTGAGTATTGCCTACTATGGGAAGTAAGTCACATCTACTATCCCACCCACTGTTTGCCTCTGGCCCCACTCACATTGTCTCAGGCTGAAAAAGGTTTCCCTCCCTCCAGTGTATTAGATTTCAGCCTTAGGTTTGTCACACCGGCCACTGAGAGAGCAGCTTTCAAGTGTTGGGGTGCCACCACAGAACAGGCTCTTCCAGTGGCCACTTCCAAACCCGCTTCTGAGAGGCAGAGGCACTTAGCATTTGCGGCAGCCTTCTGAATCCATTCAGGGAAACCCAGAAGCAGGTTTCTGCTCTTGAGCCCTCTGCTGCTGGGTGTGCAAAAGGCGACTCCAGCATCTGCACACAGTGCTCCTGCTAACTGCAAGGCAAATTGCCAAGCAGATGATTAGTGCTGTCAGGCTCTGACAGTGCTGATCATTTCAGGGACGGGACCTCTGGCCTATGCTTAAACTCCACCCCCCCGCAACAGTGACTCACACTGTCGCAGCAGACAGCAAGAGCACTAATTGTAGAGTACAGTGGGGGATATTGTACTGTGCAGATCTGACTACGGCAGAAGGTGTGCAGCCATCTGCTGTGTTAAAACGTACCAGGATCAGGGTTATGACATCTTTCTACGCATTTCGCTACATGTTTCTACCCACTGAGTATGTGATCTTTTGAAACATTCTGTGCTACAAGGAGTTTTGTTTCGCAAACACTTTTTTTTAATGCATCAGGGCTGTTTGGTTTGCTGAGAACAGCTACTTTTGTTCTCTTTTGCTTCTTTGTTCTTCAAATTAGTGGACAAATGCATCAAAATGTAATCTCTGAAAGTATTTGTGTCACTTTTCTTTTTCCCTATAGTGGGGCTGAAAGGCTAGGCTTTCACAGGGTAATAAATTTGCCATACCAGCAGAGGGAAACAATCCACCCTTCTTTCAGCTAAAGAGACTGAAGGTGGAACTGTGAGCTAGGAGAAACCTAGCTCATATTGTTATGATCCAAGATAGGGGGATGCCCAACCAATGCAGGGATAGGAAGAACATGCAGAGGAAAATTGGAAGGTGGGAGGGAGTGCTTAACCCTTTCACCAACCACTCCTTTTCCTCAGCTAGTGAGAAGCATTTCCTTGAGAAGCATTTGTGGGAAGAGAATCAGAGGTCATGGGAGGAGTTAAGTATCCTACCCACCTACCTGTTCTCCCTTGCATACGCTCCAGTCCCCTTCAGTCCTTGCATCCCATTGGGGTGAAGAGGGAGTCAGGACAAAGTTCCTTAGCCAGGTCTGTTCTTGTATTAACACTGCGAGGTATGGATGGGGAAGAAATTGGATTCATTTTGTATTTGAAGGCGAATCCAACCTATTCCACGCTTTCTTAAACACAAACTTAAAACACAGTCGATGCAGTTCTCCAGCCAAGTAATGCAAAAATGCAAATGCAACGTTTCATCAACATGCATACGTTAGTGAAAACAACATGGAAAAAGGCTTTATATTATAGAAAATAGCCTAGCAAAAATGTGTGTATTCGGCAAAATTGCCTACAAAATTGGGTCGAAGAAAGTTGCTGAAATGCTGATGGGTTTCCACGAGGACTTTAAAAAAGGAAACTGATGTGCAGAACTGTATTTAAGACTGGAGAAATGGAGATAAACCAAAACTGACAGATTCGCTCATCCTTATTATCAAGTTTGTTTAAGCCAACCTTAGTTGTCACTTTGGGGATTCCACACATAGTTTATCTGAGAAAAGGTCATGGGGAGAGCTGGGCTTTCGGGGATCAACTGCTGTCTGTCCTCCTGAAGGCTTTCTGTTTTGATCTTCTTAAAACCACAGGGATGCTACCTGCTACCCTTATTTCATGGGTTAGTATTAGGGAATTGTATTTGTATAGCCTCTAGAGGGGAGGAAGAAGGGCTTGGGATTTGCTGCTTCTCCTTTTAGTTGCAGAATCAGCAAGTATCTGTAAGACTCAAAATCTAAACAAATCGTATAGGGAAACAGAGAAGGGGGCAGAATAAGAAAGGAAGAAATGAAAAAGGAGAAAAGAGGGGGAATGAAAATGTCCTCTAGATATCAAGAATATCTACCAAGATATGTATCCAGAATAACTAGGAATAAAACATCTGACAATGCTGTACATTATTTTGAATTCCAGTGATTTATAAATACTATTTTTAGATGAATTTATTAAGGGCACCACCTTTCTCTTAAATAAATTTAGTCATTGTCTCTCAAACTTTCTCCTATCATTGCTTTTTAAATATAAATGTTGAGGAAATTGCCAGTTGATAGCAATTACTTCTTTGATGACTGGAGGGAGTTGTAAATTCCTATTTTTCAGGGATACTTCCTTTTAAAAATGGCAAAAGAGCTCTTTGAGAAGACAGGGGGATGTTATGGGCAATTAAACCTTGTTTTATAGCATCATAGATTTAGAGTTGGAAAGAAACGCGAGGGTCATCTTGTCCATTCTCCTGCAATTCAGGAATCTCAAATAAAGCAACCACGATAGGTAGCCACCCAACCTCTGCTTTAAAACTTACAGTGAAGGAGAGTCCACCACCTTACAAGGAAGTCTGTTCCACTATCTAACAGCTCTTACTGTCAGAAAGTTCCTCCTGATCTCTTTTCTTGTATCTTGAAGCCATTGCTCCATCTTCCATGTGTGAAAGCCCTTTAGATCTTTGAAGATGGCTACCATAGCTCCTATCAGTGTCCTCTTATCCAGGCTAAAGATACCCAACTCCTTCAACTGTTCCTTGGTTTCTAGACCCTTGATCATCTTGGTCACCCTTCTCTGCTCATGTTCCAGCCTGTCAATATCCTTCTTGAATTGTGGTGCTAAAAAGAAATAAAACACCTCTGTCTTCTACATGTCTGGATAAGCTTGCCTAAATGAAAACGTGTCAAAATGTTCTGAAGAGTACAGCAAAGGCGATTGCCTGAATTCCATAAGCAGGGTGTTCCAAAACGTAGGTGCTGCCATACTAAAAAAAAAATCAATTTCTTTCTTTGCTATGGAGCAAGTATTATGTGGCACCTCTGGCAGTGTCAGGTCTATGGATCAAAGCTGTCAAGTGGGCATATATGGGGTAACGTGATCCTGCAATAAACTGGTCCCAAGCTGTTAATGGAATTAGATACTAATAGTATCACCTTGAACTTGGTCAACCAGTACAGATCTCTGAGAAGGGGGGTTAAATGCTGACAGGGTCTCACTCCCACCAGCAACTGTGCTGCAGTATTGTATCTGAACACTGTTGTATTGCCAGTGCTATTTACATGACCACACAACCTGCCGGTTGGTACCAGTTCATAAACGGCAGCTAGTCAGCTAATTCAGAATCACTCTCTTTAGCTAGATATTATGGACCAAGAAATAATAACAAAAGAGGTTTTATGCAAATTATTGCAGGATCCAACCCCCGCAAATCCTACTCAAGTTCATAACAGTTGACTAGTTAATCCAAGGATGGTGAATGTGGTCTATTTGAGCATCATATTCTGTTGTTTATTATTTGGTCCTAACTTGCTCCTTGGCTCTGCCTCTTGTTTTTCCTTGGATCCTACCTTGCTCTTTGGTCCTGATATCTAGCTTGCTCCTTTGTCCTACCTCCTGGCTGATGCCCTAGAATCTGGTTTAAGCTCCTTGGCTTGGTGCAGACAAATGCCTATATCCCCCCACTCCAGATCTTTCCTCTAGCACTAAGTAAATTGTAGAAGCATACTTTGGAATTCTGTTTGGTTTATTATCCTGAAGAATGAGGTAATTTCCAAAGATGGTCAGAAAAATGCAAAGTTTGGCTTTTCTGGGGGTGTGTGTGTGTGTGTGTGTATTATAAAATAAGCAGAACACCATGCATTTTCTTTTTAACATATGCTGTGCCAGTGTAGTTATAATTTATTGCCCAATTTAGAATGATTTTCTTGGAGAAATGCAATGTAATTTTCTACCTCCTCTAGATAAAACCAGATTATCTCCAGTTTATCAGTGCTCATTTTCAGTTTTAATTTAGACAAATGTGAATTCTAACATATTGCAAATGTAGCCCATGATGCGATAGGATTTGAGATCAGCTTACCACTGTGCATATATCTCTGCTGTGACTGGAAGATTTTAATCCACCCTTCTGGAATACAGAATCACAGATATTTGGGAATATTTGTTTTCCCATGGTAGTTTTGCCCAACATCTGAGTTGCTGATTAATGATGCTGAATCTGACTATAGATTTCACTTTTCTGGGTGGGTTTGTAGCATCTTAATTGGATACAGGTGGATGTAGCCTCTCAAAAGGCATACCTGACTCTTCAACAGCTGCAGTCCTTACAAGACACTTGAATTTCATAAGTAGGATGTAATCTAGCTGCTGCTACCTGAAGAGCAAAACAAATAGTCATTTGCAAGTTTATTTGGCATTTGAGAGTTTTGTACTCTTTTAGAAGAAGAAACAACATATTTTGAGCTGCAAATCATTTCAGCTCATTTAGCTGAGAGAGCCTAGTTGATTACCTGTAACATATCCACCATGTGCCCAGAAATATATAGGTCACAATTCAACACAGAATTAGGTGCACTCAGTTCACTAAAATCAATGGGCTTAATCAGACCTTACTATATGCTGTGTTGTGGCTATTATCCTCTCATTTTACCTCTCCATTGTATTTTAATTAATTAAGAAAAGGAGGAATACTCAAGCCAGTGCACAATATATCCTCACCAAAGCGAGTGGGACAAAAATAGCTACTGTGAATTATATTGCAGTTTAGGATGGAATGAAAATGGTGCTTATCTTTATCATAATTCAGCGGCAATATTTATTGGCAGTAAGCACATGTTAGATTGCAGCCACTTCATTGTCTCACACATTTGGCACTTAACAGATGTACAAGACCAGTTAAATACATATATTCTGATGTTATCAGATGTTAACATTTACTCAGGTTTATTCCGATTGGCAGGGAACACCAGATTTGAAAGGTTGTAGGAGAATCTAATTCAAACAAAGTATTTTCAAGTGACAACCAGAATCCGAGATCTTAATTTTTACAGAAGGAGAGAACCTTATATGCAAAGAGGTTGTTGCTAAAGTAAACACATATAGGCTGCAATCCTATATCTCTATCTCTCGGACAGTAATCCTGCGCATGGTACTGTTGACAGTACAGATAAAAACATGCATATGATCACACTGTTATTAACTCTTATGTGGAGTATAAGCCTTCTACAGCAGAAACACAGTCATGAACATCAGTGACACATCAACTTAGGGCAAATTGCATGGGCAGTCTGTGACCCTCCCCAAAAAGAAAGTCCACTTGCTAGTAAAAAAAAGGTTACTATACAGGCATGTGGCACTTTCCCTTTGATCCATTTGCCTTTTGGACCATTCTTTTCACTCTTTTGATACAGCAGTTTTGCAATAGTATCCCTATGCAGCACTGAGTCTTGTGGATTCAAGGCTTCTACTGTGCCAGCACTGGCATGAGGGCAATTGAAGCTGCCATAAGTATGGTGGCAATGAAATACCAGATCTACAAATGTGCATTGTTTTGGAATTGCTACATTGAGCCACCTGACCAAGTAATATCTATTGTGTTTGACAGCTTGATTCCATGGAGTTTGTTCTTGACCTGCTATGCTGGGACTTTTTAACTGCGGACATTTAAGATTGAAACTGAGTTTTGATGCAAGAAAAACATATGATCTGTATTACTTGTCTGGCCCTCCTGTGTAGTGATGGGGGGAAACTTTGATTTGGTTTGCATTTAAAGGTAAATTTACAAAATTCACGCTTTCTGAAATTTGTCTGTCTTTGAATTTTTCAATACAGTTCTCCAGCAGAGTCACATGTTTAAAAAAGCATATATTA
Source organism: Podarcis tiliguerta (assembly GCF_965153285.1). Taxonomy (NCBI): domain Eukaryota; kingdom Metazoa; phylum Chordata; class Lepidosauria; order Squamata; family Lacertidae; genus Podarcis; species Podarcis tiliguerta. The sequence goes on from NC_139538.1 coordinate 58,391,260, forward strand.
ATGAAAACCACATACAAAAAAAGCCATATGAGAAATGGCTTGGCAAATATATGTATATTAGGATAGATGGTCTAACCCTTTCACTCTGCACAATTTCCCCAATGAAAACCACCCTCCTCAAAATATCCTCCTCTTTTGCCCAAGGAAGGGATGCTGCTTCTCTCTGCTTGCATTCCAGGGTAGAATTCTGCTTTTCATGCCTTAAGAAGCTACTTATCCCAGGGCAAATAGAAATTAAGGATGGAGAGGACATGAAGTGCAGGAGAAACAGTTAACTCCATGCAAATATTGTAGCTGGATTTTCAAAAAAATAAATAAGTCTGCACATTTAATGACTACCTTGTTTAATCCTAATTTTGGGTATCTGGATGTACGTATAAGATGAGAGAGTAGTAGTCCATTTTTTCATGACTTAAGAACTTACTTATTTTCCCCACCTTTCCTTGGCCTCTCAGCCTGAGGTAATTCCCTGCCTTTCATGGTTCAATAAATTCTATGCAAGTTGAGCAATGAGGGTGGAGAGGCTTGATTCGCCTTCATGCTCCTCAACCTTGCAACATAAATAAATAAATAAATGAATAAATAAGCCAGCCTCAGCTTTTGCAAACATTTGAGACAGTTTTGCATGTATCCTCACTCTCAGCACAGAGAAAGGGAAGGAAGGAGGTCCATTAAAAGTTCCTAGTCTTTGTAATTGCTAGTATCTTCGTCATTGTTAATATCTCATCGTTGATCCAGAACCTATCAAAACAGGTTCCTTGGTTTTGGAAGAATTGCTTCCCTAAACATCCATTCTTGTAGCCTTGCGAGGATCGCTTCCTTCCTTCACATCCCCCATTGCTCTTTCTTTCCTGCCCCCAACCACCTCTGCCCAGCAGCTTGCTTAGGTCGTTAGTGACAAGCAGGTCATTACATTGGCTACAAGCTAGCAGACAATCAGAAACTGATTCTGAGTCATGGAAGCCAATAGATGATGCCCCTTTTTGATCTCTGAGCAGATGCTGCTAATAAAAATGACCCCTGGAAACAGTGCGGGCAGTTCTTGCAATGCGTGTTTGTAAGCAGAAAAAGAAAGGGTTTCCTTTTTTGGTAGAACTGCATTGGAAAAGCAATGTACTGGAAAGAGAACAGCCTTCGAGAGTGGCTAATAGGTAGGAGCAACGGGAGAGCAGATAATTCAGAATTGAAACAACACAAAACTACTTCCAGAACCCTCTTACTCTTTAACAAGGAATTATTTCTTTGCAACCTGAATCGGTTCTGCTAACACCACATTCATCGTTCCTGATAACATTTCCTTAAGGTTTATCCTGAAATTAAAGCCTTTAATTATGAAATAATAAGGAAATTGTTGCCTGCTTTGACATAATTCATTCGCTTGAAACAACTGCCCCAAAATGAATGGGTATATCTTAAAGGTAGAGTGAACATACCAGAACTGAAAAAACTCCCCCTCTGGTTGAGCTGGTTTATGAAATAATAATATGAAATAATATTCTTAATTTATAATAATATTCTTCTTGATTTCCCTAATTCTGAGGAGTCTTCTAACTGATGGGTCCTCTGATCATGCGATGGAAGGTGGAACTGAAGATAAAATAACAAAAAAGCAGGTGTGAAGGTCATCACTATTGTTGTGTGAATGCATTGGAAACAGTTAAGCAATTTAAACCACAGTTAAGAAATTAATCAAAATCTTACTTAAGAGCATAAGGGATCAATCCTAAAATTATAACATTCAGCACAGTCAATGACAGTAGCTCAATGCAGATAAGGCACACCACATGCTAGGTGAACTGGGCTAATATATCCAGATTTCAATAGGTTTTTTAATATTAAAAATGTCATTGAACAAATTCAGTACAGGGCTAGAGTGCCTACATATTTTATACTGAATACTCTTGAGGGTATTTTAACAAGGCTGTTAAGTCCCCCTCATAAATGATTCTCGTTTGGAAATGTTAGCACAATGAAGGACTTCAAGCAGGAGCAACTCCTCTCTCTCTAAAATTTTGATGCAAAAGCATGGTTTTCATATATGCACTACTATATCATCAAAGCTTGTTGTGATGGCACATGTTGAGGCAAAACCTTGATAGGATTGTTCAGTGCCTGGATGGTAGATTACCCAGCATGCTGTGTATGCAGCCTCCAGTTCCATATTGGTGGAAAAGAGGGATATAAATGAAACACATCCATGGAGGATGGTTGGGGTTTTGCCTGATGGCCCAGATAGCCACACATTCAAAGGCATCTTGTGACTCTTACGTATTTGTGTTACTGGGCAAATTGGGCAAGTAACTTTGTGTATAAAAGGGCTCAGGTTACAGCATACTGTGTGGGTCATGGTAGGAGATTACAGGAATTTATTTATTTTTAAATTGTTTTTATTAGAGGATTTTCTTAGGTGACAAAAGTACAGCGTTCTGTTTTCAGTTCATAAAGTCCTTTCTACAGGTCAGTTCCATTCAGTGTGAGACACTGCTTTTGTTTCAAGCAAATAGGTTATTTATTTATTGTTGGCAGTGCAAGGGATGGAGGCCCCATGGTTTGTTGCAGTGTGTTTTATTTGTAAATACGGAGGGTCCGCTTAGCCATATTGATTCGTATGCTGTCGTGGGGGAAATAGCTCATTATCCTGTTGGGCTGTATGTGTCATAAAGGTGAGTCACATTGGGGTGAAGGCATCCTTTTGTTTCTCCCAGTCCTAGTTTAAATTTGTTAGTTAACTTTTCAAGTAGGGTGGTTTCCCATTCAGTTTGGTACACTGGTACCAAGTGGTCTATGTTCACTCCTGATAGGTCCCTCCAATGTCTCGTTATGAAGATGAAAATTAATTTATATACCACAATTGTCAAGAAGGCTTCTAAGCGGCTTACAAGTATAAAATCAATCTTAAAAGAATAAACATTAGCAATGTGCACTGAGTCTAGCTGCAGCCCAGCTCACAAACCAATCTGGGGCGATTTGGGTGGCTCTGGGTTTCGGCTGGATCGGGTTGAGACAACCCTGGATCACCCCAGCCTGACCAATCGGGCTGTCAAAAGGTGTGGCAGCCAGGGGACCGGAGTGGGAGAAGCCACAGGCAGCCTCTACAGGGTCTGCTTCATCAGGACATTCCTTGCAGAGAATTGAACCTAGAAGGATAGAACTCTCCACTAAATTGAGTTCGGGCTCAGGTTGCCTGTGGATCAGATCAGAGGGTGGTGTTTCGCTGGTTGTGCAGTTGAGTCATATGCATGTTTACTCAGCCCCACCCTGGCCAGACAGATTTACTGGGGGTTTCAGCCCCTTGGCTTGTAGTGGAAAAGGTATAATTTGTTTCTTACTGTAATATGATTCCTTTCTTGCAATTTTTGGTCACACACCAGAATAATCATAGAGGAAAAAACCAAAGCAAAGGGCTTTGTCAATCATCCATTTTAGGTATGACTGCCAATACAGGTTTGAGTGACCTGTGGGGGTTTTTTTGGAACTTGAGTCTTTCTGCTTTCATTTTTTTTTAAAAAAAACGAAATCAGTACTTTTCTAGCTCAACCTAATATGCTTGCAACATCAGACAGAAATGGGAAAACAAATTAAACCATTAAAGTGCTTGTTTTTATTATCATTGTTCCAAAGTGAATTTCAATAATGTTAGAACTAGTTTTAGACTTTTGAATATTTTGCACTGCCTTAACTGGCTGAAATACTTGTTGATGCAAGAGAAATACACACCAACCATTATTCATGGCTTTACATATAGTACATACCCTCCAACATTTCTCCAGTGAAAATAGGGACATCCCATTCCATAATGATAATTTTACTATTTACACCCCACACATCTTACTGGGTTGTCCCAGCCACTCTAGGCACTCCAACCTATATAAAAGCAACATTAAACATTAAAAAACTGCCCTATACAGGGTTGCCTTCAGATGGCTTGGAGTCAGCTAACTCCATACCCTCCAACATTTCTCCAATGAAAATAGGGACGCCTAGACATGACTAAATGACAACAACAACAAAATTATTTGTGTGTGTGTGTGTGTGTATATATATAAACAACAACAAAAAGGAAAAGTAAGACATTTTGGGATCAAATCAGAAACTGGGATGGCTTCTCTAAATCAGGGATGTCCCTGGAAAATAAGGACACTTGGAGGGTCTGATAGTACAACTGTGAGTACATAATGTGGCTTGGCACACATGTCTGTGATATGCATAGAAATAAGAGCACAATACAGGCACAGCTAAACACATTAAAGTGCCATCATCCTCAGTGGGTGAATCCTCGTGCACTTAAATTACTCCCATTCACATAAATTGCACTTAAAAGTGTTTTACTTTTGGTTGGATCATCACCTATCTGCAGCCAAAGTTTGTAAGATAGCTGTCTGACTTTTCAGTACGCATATTTAACAGTGAAAATTTTCCGTCACTATCATAACTCAGCTAAACACATCAACAGGATGCAAGTACTAAAATAAAAATAAAAAATACAGCATCTGTGGCCCAGTGTAAGTACATAAAAGGATCATGCCGGAAAGTGGTTTCAGTTCTCATTCCTAATAATTTTACTCAGAGCAACAAGCGCCTTCAGATATTGAACCACTTATGGAAGCAATATTGATGGGCTTTGCATTGCACCCATACGCCAAATAGAAAATGTCCACCTACTCAAAAAGATTTGCATTTCAGTGTGAAGGAAGAAATCAGCAGCCATTAGAAATGAAATAACAGCAGACTGATAGGGCAAATAATCTACCATAGATGGTGGATGAATTGAAAACAAGAATACTAATGTTCCCAGAGCTTTTGCACATGCACGATCTAATTAATGCTCACTAATTGTTGTTAGTGTTGTTATTTCTATATGGCATGTGCAGGTCTGAGGTTCAGGAGATAGCTGAGGTTTGAATGAGGGATTCAACCTTGAGCCACCCTGATAAAAAAAACAAAGTCTTGAAGGAACAATAGGGGTCACAAAGCTTGGGATCCCAGCCGAGGCTGCAGTCCTATGCACCGTTACCTAGGAGTAATATTTATTGAACACAATTGGACTTACTTCTAGGTAAAGACAGATGGGGTTGTGTTATAAATGCAGATGAGGGACATGCCCCTCTGGCATTTTTCCTCCTAATATTTTTCTTTAATCAGCCAATTTCATCTATGGAAAAAATGGATTTTCCTTTCTCTTTTATTAATGAGATCAGCCCTTCCTCGCAGTCATGCTGCAACAGTGCTACCAAAAAGATAAAGCTTCTATAAGAATGTGTGCCTGCCAGCAATTACCATAGCTAGTAAAAATCTATATTTCAAGTACAATTGAGGACTGACAGGAACATGCCTAGGATTTTCTTTTTTGGAGGAAAGAGTTCTTTGGCTCAGAAAAACACACACACACAGCCTTTCCACAGCAACATAAACATGCACAAGAGCTACACAGATTTTGATGTTCAGCCTCCAGCGGCTTTATAATGTTCACCCACCATTATTAAATCAATACCCCCTTCTTTGGGGAGGAAAGGAACAGTTTATGGGAAATTTTGATAAAAACAAAACACCACCTGAAACGCCAGTCTTTACAGTCGGATCTTCCTTGGATGTACAACCACCTTTTCTGCTAATGCTCTTTAAAGCTAAGTATATTCTCGCTCCTCATGTGGTGCTTGTTTTGAGCAGAGAAAACAGCTCTGTCCTTTTGTGACAGAGAAAAGCTTATTTCTTCAAAGAAAGAGGAAGAAACAACTACAGAAGCTTCTTTTGCTTTAGCTGGTGAAACGAGATCTAAGCACATGGTTACAGAATGATGCTTCAGTTCACAGGGAAAAGATTGCTTTCTTCACAATATGCTATGGAGCTCATTAGTATATTATTTACCCACAATACTTACAAGCTTTCCTTCTCCTTCCTATTTGGGAATGTTTACACCAGTGAAGCTTGAAGAGGCTCCATATTGTTTGCCATTCATTTGTACTGCAAACTTGTGACTGTGGTACGTAGATAAAACAATCACCCGGTAGTCTTAAAATATTTATTAATTAAAAAAAAGTTAAAATATTTGTTTATACAAAGATGAGACTAATCTCATGCAAACTCTTCGCATACAGTAAAAATAACTCAAATATTAGTAGGATGGATTTACAAAATAACTTCTTTATAGTAGCTTTTTAATAGAGAAGTGCTGCGCTGTTCAGTGTGCTTGGAGCACCATCCAGAATAATTTACTTACAAAGCCATTTCTTTTCTTTTTTTAAAAAAAAGATTTATACATTGTTCTATGGGGAAAGGTGCCAAGATTTTCACACTCTTCACTATGGTTAACAATTAATACCTTATTACTACTACTACCCATAAAACTAGACTTAGACCTATGAACATTGAGTAATGATATCCTCAATACCACTGAACCTTGGGACCATTGATGTTTAATGTACAAAGCTGCCCAAACATTGCTGTGCAGCAGATTCCTAAGCACCTTTACTAGGAAGTAAGGTCCAGGGAGCTCAAGGGTTCCATACTTCCAAGTAAGGATGCATAGGAGTACAGCCATAGATATTTTTTCTTAAATGGTTAAAGAAAAAAAAAGTATTGAGATCATTATGGATGGCATCTGCTTCTGCTTAATTACAAATCACATCGGATTTAGAATTTGTGTATATTACAAGTAATTTGCATAATTAAAACAATTAAGGGACTGACATATCATGGTAATTAGAAATGCATCAAACTTGAATGTTGTACAAAAGAGAGCTTCAATATGAAACATTAAGTCTCTGAGAATGAAGTATCCTACAGATTCCTGCACAACAGTCTTGGACATACTTGCACCGAACCTTCCTCTGTGCACAGATGGCAATTTGGGTTGTCTGGCTTTCCTCTAAATTGCTGGGATCCAAAACGCAAAACGGTGACACAAAATGCATGCCATTCATTTATTCCGCTGTAGATGCCACAGTATTTGACTTGCGTTCTTTTCTGCGTGTCTTCTTTTTATCTCATTTTCCGTAGCCGTATCCTGTTCTCTTTGTCTCTCTTTTTAAGGATAAGTATGAATTGGTTGAAAAAATGCTCCTGGTCTTTCTTCTTCTGAACAAGCCGAAACCGCTGATCTGTGCCATATTTCTCTGCAAATTCCTTAAATGTTGTCCTGGGGAGCAGGTGGGGGAAACCAACATAAGCTACATTTTCGCAAAGCTCTTTGTTTGTCAATATATATATTCTAATTCTTTGGCCCTTCATTATGTGTTCACCTTTCTGCATTGAACTCATTCTTAATGTGTCTTGTCATTGTCAGTAATGTTGGAAGTAGAAATGTGAAAGCCAAAATGTTGAAGTCTCATTGATCTACCCAACTTCTCATCCCAAGCCATTATTTTCATTCTGCAGAATGTAGACATACTTATCGATTGCAGGAAGCTTGATTAATAATTAGTTCACTGTGGACCATCCACAGTAATTGGATAGGATTCTCAAAAATTAAGAATGTAAATTCTTCTTTAGCTTCAGCCTGCCAATCGAAAGGATGTGACCCACATAATTTTAGCTGGAGTTAACAACACTATAAAAATTTACAAGGCGGAGACTTTTGTCAGACTCCATTTAATGAAATGCCTTTTGACTCCAAACTGAGAAATGGGGATTGGATCTATTTATTTTATTTTATTGCCATGGACCCTTAGAAGGAACAAATCAGAGGCATAAATCTAGCATAGATGAATGGGGAATAGTGTGATTTTAACATATGGAAACTGAAATATTCGCTTATATTTGTGTTCCAAAAGGTTTAATTTTGTATTAATGTCTTTCCTGTGATCTGTTCCCTGGCTATGAAAGCTAGTCACTCTTGAGCTTCAGTCTCAGTTCCCTTTGGATTCCCCACCCTCCTTTATTTTATGTTTCTGTGTGTTGCCTGAGGGAGTGTAAGTGGGCAGACCTCTATGGGAGACCTTGCTATGGAAGTTCTTTGGCTGCCATATTTGGAGCCAGGGAGGAATTTGCCAGCAGATTAATTGGGTCTGTTTGAAGGCTTTGCCTCCTTCATGGCAATTATCACAACTTACTGGCGGATAAGGCATTGGGTTGGCTCACTGGACAGGGAGTGGCCCTACCCTGCTCCACACTACCAGAGTATCCCCTTAGTGAGATCCTGGGGGAGGGGCTCCTTGTCCTTGTTGGGGGCTGATGGGCCGTAGTACATCAAACAGTGACCGTGGGAGGTTGCGCTGGTTTGATGCATGTGGGACAGCCCTTAACCTTGGTCAACCATCAACCAGCAGTCGGACTGGTTGATTTCAGGTTACATTCCCAATGCCTACACCAAAACCTGTTCACATCTGTAATCAATAAAACTGTGGCCTGTTTACGCCCCAATACTGCTGTCCTGTTTTACTGCCATTGCTGTTATGTTCAGCCTCCACCTGCTCATGGCTTCACTGTGCCTGGGGCTGCAAAACCTGTGCTATATAGGACTGAAGCTAATTGCTTCAGGCTCAGGGCAGAATGGGTTCAGGGCACACAGAGACAGAACCCGCAGAGGTGATTGTGTTTGTGCAGAACCCCTATGTTGCTTTTCATGAAGTTGAGCCCCTAGTTAACTCTTATCACTTTAATCCTGGGGTAGGTGCAGTGACCATAAATACTGCAGCAGCTCCCAGAGAGTTTTGTTCTTATAAAATGAACACAAATCTGCCCCTGCCATTCTTGTCTAGCTATCACATTATTCTGAAATGTTTTTTGTTAGATTGCCAAAGGAATACTTTTACTCATACTATCAACAGAAGCTGCAACTATATTGTTTATATCGGTATCTGACGGCATGCACAATTCTTTAAAATGCTAGTTAAGAGACAACCTTCATGTTTTATTCTTTATATTTGTAATGTGAAGCTTCATTATCATAAAGAATCTATCTTGATGATTTGCAAATTCCGTTAAGAGAATCACATTTTTTCACGAAGGGATTCTCAACAGCTTTTATGGAAAACAGCTTAGGAGAAGCAAGTAAGCAACCATTCAAAATCTTACATTTATTGTACAGTACTGACGATAAATTCTTATGTGGAAATAATTTGGGTTTTCTCAAAAGGCCGGCAAAGGAAACGCTTTACTGATTTTGCATTATAAACACACTCTTGTACTTATACACACTGCAAGCACTAATCACATCTGCAATTGGGTTCCTTAGTCAAAAGCATAATGAACTACTGCAATGGATTTTTAACAAGTTGTTTAGTATGATATGAGAAAAGCTACAGATCAAATCATCAAATTTAACATATGACTATGAAGATCTCAATCAGCACATTGGCTCTGATACTTAGTGCACCAATATATGAACATTTTGTGACTATGGACATCAAACACTACATCTAATATAAAATATACACCTTATATACATAATCTATAGAGATGCTACTGGCTATAAAGTTTAGATCTTCCTGCATGGTTGAGTTGAGAACTGAAGGAAAGGAGAGTTGGTGAAGACTAGCACTGAACTGACATTGTCAAAAGTTCAGCCTTAATTGAGGGAGAGGTACAGCTTGCTGGAACACCCACACACTTCCAGTTGGTGGGTGAACATCTGAGAGGTATTCTGGTGGGGGAAGATGGCTACCACAAAATGGCACCCACCGGCAGAATTTAATGGCCTATGAATGGAGTCGTGGGAAGGAACATAGGAAGCTGTCTGAGACTGAGTCAGGCTCATTGGTCCATTTAGTTTGTTTTCACTGTCTGGAAGTAGCTCTCCAGGGTTTCAGACATGTCTCCCCACTCCTACCTGGAGATGTTGGGGATTGAACTTGGGCCATTCTGCATGCAAGACAGATGCTCTACCACTGAGCTATGGCCCTTCCTTATGAAATGGCTCAGGACATGTGACCTAGTCCAGAGGGGCTATAGTGGGCACCATATAACAGGATTTTGAGGTTTCATATGCAATTCGCCATAAAAGTTTTGAAGTTTGCCTATAAATGTGAATTGAATCAAATTTCTCCTCATCCTTAACCACACCTTAGCTTCTAGTTCAACGTGCACTAAGCACAGCTACTGTGCAAAAGCTTTAAACTATAATGGGGCTTCCTCAGATCTGCCTGGAGTTACAGGGCTTGCTGCATGGTATCTAGTGCTTCAAATTTGAAACAACAATATTCACATTCAGCACTGCATAGATTTCTAGGCCAAACAAGCATAACCCAATTCTAGTCAGTGTCTAAGATTCTTAAATAAGATCAATGCCAGAAAATAGTTCCATACCGTGGTGATAATTTAGATTCCTCCAGAAGCTTCTTAAATTCTTCTTTGGCTAGCAATAACTTATTTTTCTTTTCCTTGTATTCTTCTCTTATTCTGGTCTTGACAAACTGTTCAAATATCTTAGGTGGAGAATAAGAAAACAAAAGTAACACATTATTAAATTTGCTAAATTGATTGGTGAAGTTCATATGGGCTTCTAGAACAAAGGTGGTGAACCTGTGGTCCTTCAGATGTTGAAGGCAACAACTCCTGTCACTGCTGACCACTAGCCTGATAGAAGTCAGAGTACACAGCTTAAGCATCCCTGTTCTACAAACAAAGCATGGTTCTGAAGCACACCTCCTTTCAATAATTGGAGAATGGGGACTAACATGAAAGCGTTTCAAAGAGAAACCATTGCATGAGAACCTCATTCAATTTTGTCTATGGAGAGTTGTTTTAATCTACACCCACACCAAAAAGCAGCAGTATATAGTATAACCAATGTATTGTTATTGGCATGACTACAGTCCTATGCAGTGTCCTGGGAGCAAGGTGGTCTCAGTGCAGCTTACTTTTGACTACATTAGCTCAACCTGTAACTCACATTGAGCTCTAGCAAAACATCTTCATCTAGTTCAGGCACAGCCAACCTTTGGCCCTCCAGATGTTTTGGACTACAATTTCCATCATTCCTGACCACTGGTCCTGTTAGCTAGGGATCATGGGAGTTGTAGGCCAAAACATCTAGAGGGCCACAGGTTGGGGATGTCTGATCTAGTTGCCTGAAACACAACCTTTAACTTTTTATTAGAAATGCAAACAATCTTGCAAGGCACTAGCTGTTGGTGTGATGTAGGAACCCCAGATGTTATCTTTCCTTTTGCTCTGGAAAATGTCCCAGAGCTGCACACATTTACATTCCCCCTCCACTACACCACTGATCAGCAACATCTGAATCAACTCTTGAAATTGTTTGTTCTAACTCCAGGGGTTTCACAACAGCTTTTTGGAGTTTAATCAGGGAAGGTTTCGAGACAAAGCTTGTGATTCAGCAGTTGAATTCAGGTTGGACAAGGTCCTGAGTTCAGTTTAGGGTGTGCATTTGGAACAAGTTTGTTTTTTAAATGGAATGAATGAGATCTTTTTAGTCCATTTGTTACAAGCTGAACCCAAATGTGCAAGAACTCAAAATGTGAAGCTATGGATTTGGTGCAATTTGGTGTCGTCTTTGCTATTTTCTTCTTGTTTCAATGGATGGAGTGCTAGGGGAAAGCAGGGGGTGGGGAACTGACTTATTCTGTAGCCATCATAAGAACGCTTGAACATATGAAGATTTTGCTGGATCAGGTCAGTGGCTCATCTAGCCTGGCATCCTGTTCTCACCATGCCTAATTAGTTGCCTATGGGAAGCCCAGAAGCAGGGCCTGAATGCAACGACATGCTCCCCTCATTACACTCTGATAATCTGATGTTATTTTCTTAGTCTGTGTTTTGGGGCAAAATAATGATATAAAATATGGAAGTTATTGGCAGTGGAAGAGAATTTGGTTCTCTCATTGGAATCAATGGGAATCAACAGAAATTGGAATGGCAAAAAAGAACCAACACCATGAAAAAGCAAAAGGAAGGAAGTTTTCAATCATGAAAATGAATAGAGCAACAAAACTGTTGCTGACATCACACACCCCTAGTTCAGTTCCCAGCAGTTCTAATCAAGAGGATCTAGGTGTCAGACATTAGGGGGAAACTCTGCAGGAGGCCTTAAATAACTGTTGCTTGTTGGATCATACAGCACTGGGCTCAATGAACTAATGTTTGGCTCTGTTTCATAAGTTCATAAAGGGACTTTGGCAAATTGCTGGTAGGCATGTAAATGAAGCAATGCTATACTTTTTGATGGCACCTAATAGTAATTGATTTGACAGGTAATATCTGCCTGCAAAGGGAAATTGCTTCACAAAGACAATTTTACTTCTGTGTGCCTTAGTACTCCTAGTGTATGTTCCCCAAGGCTCATAATATCATTTCTTTTACATCTGTAGAGTAATCATTGTTAATCTGCTGTGACCTTTTCACAGTAATTGATCTGTGAGATGAGATGAAATACCAATAAAACAAGAGAAAGTTCAATCCACAATCCAATTCTGATCCACTTAGTTCCAGGGTAACTGGCTTTCTGCGGAAAGATTGGAGAGGAAGTAGCTTGATGGTTGTTCTAACAAATGTAAACCTGAGGCTCTTTGGGCAGGACTGGAGTCACCATCTATGTATGGTATGGCATGTAGCTGAATGTTGTAGCTAATTAGATGTTAAATAACAGTAGACCGTTGGGCCTGAACCACGGGCTGAAGGCTAACGAAGCAGTTTTCTGGTTAATTGCAGCACCATGATTCATGACTTGCTTGATTCATGCACTGGCATAACAAATTGAAAAAACCATTGGTCTAGAAGGCTCATTGCAAGATTCATTGAAGTGACTCAAGTGAGCACATTTGCAAGTGGAGTAATTTGAGGGCTGGCACTTAGATTCTAACTTGACTGGGAGCTACCACAGATGAGCAGCAGAGCTCATATTTTCCATGCAGAAGGTCCCGGGTTCAGTCCCCGGCATCCAGGTAAAGCTGAGAAAGGTTTCTGCCTGAAAAGTTGGAAACCTGCTGCCAGCCACTGTAGACAATGCTAAGCTGCATGGACCAATGATCTGACTTGGTATAAAGCAGGCACATGTGCTCATCATATGATGCATATTTTAGGGAGAAAAGAGCATGTGCTGAATGGGAATTACAGAAATGTAGCTCAACTCAACTGATTTAGAATAGCCTATTTTTGTATTTCATACCAACAAATGATGTCCTCCTCCCCATCCAACTACGGGTAATGGGCAAATGGAAGCAGGCTTCAGTCCAAGTATCCCTATCTGCACATGAAAACTGCACAAGGAAACATGTATGTGATTTTCCCAATCCAGCAGCTATGATGCACATTTAGCCTTGCAAATAAATTGCACCTGTACTGATTAACACTTTAGGAATGGGGTGGTGGTAATTTGGGACTTCCCCCAGTCAGCTCCCCCTGCAAACTGCCTTATTGGCATATCTATGCTTCTTCGCCAGGGCCATGCATGCACAGCTGGATCATAGCCATTCTCTTCTGAGAACAGCAATAAACGAACTATTTTCTGTTAGTAGAGCAAGGATGTCTTTTAATTATTTTTACTGAACCCATCTCAGGTTCTTTTTTAAAAAACAACACCACATCAATGTACTTTCCTTTTGACTGTTCTTGAGACTGCCAAAGAATAATATGATAAGGGGCCCACTTTAATAGTTACAGGAAAGAGCTTTCCATGAGGTCAAAAATAGATGACCACATTAAGTTAAAATTGATAAGTGGCTCATTATCCCAGCACCCGAGCCCCTAAATGCAATGCTATTTCTAGACCCCAAATCCACTCATTTGTTGAATATTTTGCTGTCGGGAATGTAGCTTCATTGTAGGCAGAGAGGAAAGGCATCTGTCGGGACATAACGATCAATAAATAATTGCGAAACGGCAATGCAGCATGGGGATTTGAATTTAATCAAAAGAAGCCCATTCCTCAGATAGTCTCAAGGAAGCTGCGCCTAGTTATTTGCTCCGTTAGCAAACAAATTCTTGCGAAAGTTCAACATCTGACTCGCTGGCCTTTCATACAACGGAGAGATAATATGAAAACAGACCTTTCTCTGTTCATCGACAGGCCCTTCCAATAGACGAAGTGATAAATCTGCCCTTTTCAAAGCCCTTATCTACTTAGGGGAAGAGGCCACATCAATAATACAACACATAATTTGCCAAATAGTCTTTCATTTTTAAATATAATCACTTTAATCAAGTATTATTGAGCTAAGTGGGAGCCTGGATGTAGCAGGGTTTAGTCCTGTCCCCAAGGTTATTTAGCCCCATGCTGAGGTTGCACACATTCTCTAGGCCCCTCCCATGTGGTAAGATGGTGAACTGCATCAACAGGGAGTCTGTTGTATCTGTGGAGAGTCCTTGCATGATTTGGAGCCCTGATACAAAAGGCTCCCACTGCAGAGATTCACTTTCATCAGATAAAGGACCCAGAGAATCACCATAGCATCAAAGGTAGTGGGCTAAGCAAAAATAACTGCTGCTCTGTGTTCCCTTGTAGCTCAAGATACGTTTGAGAAAGACTCTTCTACCTGCAATCCAGAGCATCAGTTAGAATGTCAGAATTCTAATGCATAATGTGCATTATGCATAATTCTGCATAATGTATCAATTGACTTAGTTGGAGGCTACCTCTCACCCACATTCTAATGGAACACAACTATGGCTCTGAACAACCCACAACTATTATGCATCCTAATTCAGGCATGAAGGTTTAGCCACAAAATCTAGTGTTCTAACTTTCACCTGTCTCTAATTTTAACTTGTGTAGTGCTTATTTGTACGAAGAGTTGCTAAAGGTGAGATGATCAATCCTGCAATAAATGTTAATCTTTCCAGTTGACCAAAAGGAGGACATTTTTAACACTTCATAAAATTTCCTTCTCTGCAATTTGATTACCCTCTTTTACTAGTAGGGACACAATTTTAATCTTCTATATAAAGAAGAACTGAAAATTGCTTTTCATAGTCATTTTCCTTGAGTACGTAATATATTCCACAAATGAGACCCATGTCACCAATGTTTCAAAGCTAATATCTATAGTATAAGCTTTATCGACTGTTCATTAAGCAATTTTACTATATCATGTACATGCTTGATAAATGAAAGGCGCAATAAAGCTTGATTGACTAGGCACGGTCTAGACTGTGCCCTTGCTTAAATCACTGAAACAGAATACAGTGTTCCCCTTGCTGTATAAAACCGTCTTCTAAGTGCATTGTTAGGTTACAGTTTCAAATTCCCAATTATAATTTTACCCTAAAAAATGGTAGCCATTTTTTGCTAAAAGCAAACACATTTTAGATATGGTTCACCCCTATGCAAGGTGCCTAGTCTCCTCATGAGTTTGAGGGCAAAGGTCTGAAGCAGGAAGCCTCCTAAATTCATGGGGGTTTGTTTTAGGATTTTGAACTTCTGCACCATCAATTTTTAATTACACTGGGAGCTTCAAAGGTAGACGGGGGTCTCCACTCAGTGGCATAGCATGGGTTACCAGCATCCGGGGCTGCGTGGGAAGGAAATGGATGGAGTACGCATGCACATTCAACTGCCTAATGGTGTCTGCATCACCCAGGAGATCGCAGCCGCACAGATAAGAAGAGTCGTTCTGTTGCCTGGAAAGGTCACTTACTGGTTCTCATGGAGAAGCCATTTTCAATGGAGCCCAGCAACAGAAGTGCACAGCTCTATTGAGGCAGCACCAAATGGTACCGCCCTTCATCCACAAATCTCAGGGCAGTTCACATCATTTGTAAACTGGAGATTCTGATCACCAGGAAGTGATATAATTTAAAGGACTGCTTATATATTTGTTCGGCTATAATAGTGACCTAAACTACAAAATGTGGCTGCTTTGCTAACCTTAGACATTGCAATAGTCCTTTGAATCATAAGGAAATAGTGTGATACCCTCATTATTTTTCTTGTTGGCTCAGAATAAGGCCTATACAGGCTTGGATTTATAGAAGCTAGCGTGAATCAGAATTTTTTTAGTAGAAAAGACTAGAATGCATACCCAAGTTGAACAACCAGGAGACTGTCTTCCAGCACCACGTTCTCACATGAGTCATGTGACCCATGCAAGATCATGCCCCCCCCAAAAAAGTGTTTTTCCAGTGCAAGATTGCAGCACCCAAAATGGCTGCCATGCTGTCACATAAAAAAGGGGATATCCCAGTTTTCTTGGGATAGTTGAAGGATATGTAGAATGTCCATGGCGGGTAAAGTATGAGGATTGATGCACTAACTCAGTAGATCAAAGATTGAAACTAGCCAGCTGTTTATCTTTTGTCCACCATGAATTCCACAGAAATGGATGGACTTCCCTGTTTCAACTTTCCTTTGCATATCTGCTTATATTTTCAGTTTGCCTATTTCTGAAAGATATTCATCGTCCATTTCCCTCAGTTTATGTTTACAGCATGGAAGCAAGGACCCATTTGTTTTCTGATGCCCATTTTTATACCATAGTTATTTCAGGTATGTCATGTTCTTTAAAAGAGTAACGGAATTGGCTCAAGCACTCTGAACTGTCGGGGGAGGCATGCATTGTTATAAAACTTTAAACTCACCTGTTTACGTTCTTCTGAGTTGAGTAGGAGATAACGTGGATCAAATACTATTTTGTGTAACTCTTTTTCCCATGTGGAAAATGCAGAGACCTGAAGGAAGATATGAATGGAAGATATATAAACAATTTTCTGAAGGTTTTGGAACTAATCTGGCTGTAAATTCAATTTCTGAGTGAAAAAAACGGAACACTGCAAGAATGCCACAAGCTACAGCGTTTGCCATGACCTAACTTACTCAAGAAACAGAATAAATCTTAATCAAGGGAACTGGGATTAAGAGGAGAACTGGCTGTGAGAACAGAATGGAAAATGTATGATGCAGAAATGAAGAACAGCAAAAAAACCCCAAATGTTTGAAGGAATGATCAATACCATAGGAAACAGGTCAGAAATCAATATGACACAACTATAACTGTTTCATGGTGTCCCTCACCCACTCTTTTAACCGGGAATTTTAATTCAGAAATTATCTTATTCCTCAAATTCATTTCATTCAGCTTTCAAGTTTTCTTCTTTTTGTAATGGTCCTCTAAATACTTGTTACCGATAGGTTTTGTAAGTTGCTTTGGGTCAGTTTTCCAGAAGTGACTAATAAAAGCAGATGCAAATCATGCTGATGATAATAATAATAGATCCATTTGAATCAGCTTTCAGATCAGGCTTAGGCTGAGTAGAAACTGGGATGGGCTAGCTCACTATTTTTATTTAACAGGATTTATATACTGATTAATCACCCAAAACTTATTGTTTCACATAAACCTGTATAAAATTACTATAGAAAGTAATTGTTCCTCATTAGGTAATTCATGCATGTAATCCATCCTGCTTTGCTTATTCTTTAGCAGTTGGGGTCCATAAAAAGAAAACACAAACCAAATCTACAGTAGGGCAAAACCTTAATGAAACCAAAGTGTCATAAAACAGTGAATAAGCTTTAGAGTTCTCCAGAACTCTTCATTGGGCTAGATGCTTCACTGGATCTTGCTTACATAGTTATGAGACACATGTAGCTCTTTCATGGCTAGGTCCTTCTGGTCTAACTCTGTAATAATGGTCCCCTTTTGTCTGTCTCCATATCTGTACCTATCTGCCAACATCGGAATACAATGCGAGCCAGTATAACATACAACAGGTACTGGGGCAGTCTTAGGGAAGCCAAATAGACTATGTTGATATTAAATCTTGCTCTAATTAGCCTTCCAATCAGGGGAGAAACTTAGGTCAAACATGTTGGGAATCTCCTATAGGAGATGATTGCTCTTTAGGCTGAAGGCTTGTGTGAAAAATTTACTCAAAGGGCAAGATCCATGATTGTGCCAGCAAATACAACAATACTTCCTTTCCTCCCCTCCCCTTGTGTCCCCAATTTCTCTCCAGGGGGGTCCCCAGCCCTGTAGAGAAAGGGAATATTGTTTAGTTAAGCTGTTGCATAGGCAAGACACCATGATTTAATACCCAAAGTGTTAAACCTAACAAAACTTTATCATTTCCACTGAAATACAAAAGTTGGTAGAAATAAGAACAATTTTCAGATATTTATGTCCCGTAATGGATTGGATTATTCTGTTCTAACCTGTCCTATTCAATGCGCTTCTTCATAATGATTAGAACATACTCTTAGAATCATTAAAAAATTGTCCAGTAGCACCTTAGTGACTAACTAAGTTCTGGGTATAAGCTTTTGTGTGCATGCACACTTCTTCAGATACACTGAAACAGAAGTCACCAGACCCTTATATATAGTGGGAGGGTGGAGTTTTTCTCAGGAGGGTAGTAGGAGATGGTTGATTGACTCAGTGGGTATGGTAAACATGTTGACGACTGTAATTAGTCCTACTTAGTTGCTCTCTAAGGTACTAGTGGACAATTTTTATTTATTTCGACTGTGTCAGACCAACACGGCTACCTACCTGAATCTTAGAATCATATCATTAGAAACATGTCAAACATGGGATGTGGAATTAGTTAGATCAAGTCTAAATCAGAGACTGTTTTGAGTGTAATGGAATGTAATTAAACATGTTTCCATTGGGTACCTGAACTGTTATTCAAAGACAGAGAACATGCCTAAAATCAGGCAATAAGAAAGATTATAAGCTCTCTGGGCACAGATTACATTTATATAGTGTCCTTTACATCACCTAGCCTTTTGTACAACAAATGGAAGCAACGTAACATCATTCAACAGTGATAAATGTGGATAGGAAAGCAATATTAAAAAGCATTTATAGAAGCGGTAGGAATCATGAGATGGTTGCAACATACTGTTACAAATCTTGAGTTTATATCGTGTTCTCATAATCTGCTGGAATCAAGCCAGTCCAACCTTATTTCTTACCCCTCTTTCCAGAAGCATATCTCTGAAATGGGTAATACGTTCTTCCAATGGAAGTATAATCTGATCTTCAGAGGCTTTCACATTTTTCTCTTCGACCTTGTCTAGCCCAGCGTTCTCAGGATCTTCCAGTCTTAAATAATGCAAGTAATATGCAGGATGGAATAAATTTTTAACGCTCAATTATCTTTAAAAACTCAGCAGGAACTAGAAAAATAAAAGCAGCAACTTGTTGCACAGAGTGTTCTTGTATTAACTTATTTTTGTCTAAGTTTAAAGATATGCAGCTAGTGTGTTCTTAACCTCATTCTTTAGAGGCATTAGAAACAGACTTTCCCAACCTGGTGCCCTCCAAATATTTTGAGCTACAGTTCTCATCAACCATGCTAGAAGGGGCTGAGTGAAGTTATAGTTCAAAACATCTTGAGGGCACAAGGCTGAGAGAGGCTCCATAAAGGATGCCTTTATTGGAGCTGAGAGTTCAGATTGGCACACTGTTAAGACTGTTTTACTGGGGGATAGTCCTTACTTGGATGTTCAGCTTTATCTGGAGAAAAACTCCTACCTTGCTCCATTTAGGATAGAGTGTGTTCTCAACTTCTAGACTGGGGGAAAGCTCTGAAGTGATGTGGCACCAGATTTTGATTTGTGGGAAAACCATTTCCACCCCACAGAGGAGGTGAGGTTGAGGGCTTCACGGCCCCAACACGGGCGCGGCGGCTGGAGCCCAGCACCTGCGCAATTGGGGGGATTCCCAGCCATGTCATCCCCTGGTCAGCCAATCGGCTGGCTCAGGGGGCATGGCCTGCCCTACCTAAGGCAGGACGAGGCAGGGGATCTCCCTCTTTGCCGCCAGTCAGCTGTTCCTGCTTTCCCCACCCTACTGCCCTATAAGGTTTTTGTTCCTTGACCTTGCTATGGACCTTGGTTGGTCGCCGTTGAAGGGCCTGGTAGGAATTTTTCCACTTGGAAAATTGACACCACCACTTGGTTTTCACCTACCTCATAGCAAATCATCACAACTTTCTTGGTATTGGCAGTTAGGCATAGGTATTGTTCTGTAGATGGAAGAGGGGAGGTAGCGCCATCACCTGTCCCACATATTGAAGAGTAGTCTGATAAAGGATTCTGGGGGGCGTGGCCCTGTCCAAAGCCTGGGGAGGTGAGGGCCTAAGGCACGCCCCCTAGCAGTCACCCCAAGGGAGTTCCTAGTTGATGGGCATGAGCAGGACTCCTCCTACTGGTGGTTAACCCTTCCCGGACTTCAAGCAGACGGGCTGAAGTCGGATATAGTCTGTTAGGACCAATGCCTAAGCCAATACCGCTCATCACCAGTAACCAATAAATTTGTGGCCTTATTTAGCCCATTAACCTTAATGATTGTGTCATGTGTCATTATTTCCACTGGGGTGGGTGGGAACTCACCATGCAAAGATGTCTTATTCTGAGCCCCTTTTGAATGATGCATCTTCTCAAGATATTTACAATTTAAACATTTCCTGCTTAGATGTGTTAGGGCTTTATAGTCAGTGAAGTGATAAATATTTGTTATCTCTTTTTACAAACAGTTTCCTCTATTACCCACTGTGCTTACTTTAAGCTTAGTCAGGAAAGGAAACAGGAAACAGTGTTTTAACTCACTTATTAATTGCTTGCCTATATATTCCCACCAAGCCATTACAAGCAAGAACCTCTAACTTTCTACCTGTCACTTCCTACACAGCAGTAAATTAACAAAAGGACTAACAGGACCTGGCTTGTTCAGTGCTAACCAGAGACAACGGGCAACCCATTGTATTTCATGCCATCTGCAATGTGCAAGATTTGTTTGCAGGGTGACTAAAATGGTTGTTAGTTTTATTATATGTGTGCTATGTAAATTATAATGGCTAGTTCCTTGGGCAGATTGGAACTCTGCCATCTCAGCACTGAAGAAGCCCCTACAGAAGTTCCTCCAGTGAAATAAATGGAGATGCTCACATGCTCAAGAGATACATTATTCACCTGACGCAGGTGGCGCTGTGGTCTAAACCACCGAGCCTCTTGGGCTTGCCGATCATAAGGTCAGCAGTTCAAATCCGCACGATGGGGTGAGCTCCTGTTGCTTTGTCCCAGCTCCTGCCAACCTAGCAGTTTGAAAGCACACCAGTGCAAGTAGATAAATAGGTGCCACTGTGGCGGGAAGGTAAACCGTGTTTCCGTGTGCTCTGGTTTCCATCACAGTGTTCTGTGTGCCAGAAGCAGTTTAGTCATGCCGGCCACATGACCTGGAAAACCTGTCTATGGACAAATGCCAGCTCCCTCACCCTAAAAGTGGAGATGAGCGCTGCACCTCATAGTTGAATTCAACTGGACTTAACTGTCCAGGGGTCCTTTACCTTACCTTTACCTATTCTGCATCTTAGTCTCTAGCATGGGGAACAAAACTATAAGGGACATGGGTTAACATTATTCTGGCATTCTTGCTACACAACCAGTGGTTTAAATATATTGTAGTTCCAGTAATATCTGTTGTAGAAACTTTCAGAAAAGAGATTATTCTCTCTGACAAAACCAAGCTGAAATCAACTAACTACATTTGCACCTGATTAGAAACTTTTAGCCATTGGACATAAGCATGATTTTATTCTTGAAAGGTTCTAAATGGTTCAGCTGAAATGGGAAATGTTAAAATCTTTCAGCTAATAAATTCCATTACCCAGTAAAGCAATATGAGTCCTAACATTATTTTCCTTGCCATCAATAATTGCATTATACAAATTCACTCTTAAATTATACTAAAATGGGTATTGCATGATGTTAGTAGCTCCAAAGGCATCAAATTGTCACTCCTCATATAATAGTGACTTCGATATTATATTAGCCATTCTCATTCTCCCGAAATTATCCTATTCTGTAATACGATCTATAAAGCTTCCAGTCCAATTTCTGGTAACCCAAAATAATTTTTATTTCCAGAGAAATGGGTGGAAACCCAGAAAGCTACTTCATTAACGAAGATGCTCTCTGGCTGCCTCTTCTTTAGTACAGTTAATTAAAAATGACACAAATAATGATGAGCATTACTGTTCCCAACCCTAATCCTGTGGAAAACCATCGAATTATATTTTAATTTGATCCTGTCTTGTTTTTAGGAGGTAATTTAATTATTGTTTGATTTTATACCAATGTTATAGATTTGATGTTAGCCGTCCCGAGCCCAGTTTTGGTCAGGGAGGGCGGGATACAAATAAAGGCTTATTGTTAAGAGACTAGGGCCCTGTGAGATTTGACATCTTTCCGCAGGGCCTGCAAGACAGAGCTGTTCCACCAGACCTTTGGTCAGGGTTCAGACTGACTCATTCTCTTTGTATAAGAAGAAGCACAAAGGAGGTTCCCAGCCTGCTCATAGGTCCCTAAAATATCAGTGGAAACAGTTCTTCTTGGAGTGTATTAACCACTTCCAGTTTTAACGTGAAGATTGCCACTTCTCCAGTTTTAATTTTAATTGGTTGAATGAATTGTGGGATGTATCTTAATTCATTGATCGCTTGTATTATGTATATTGTCTTATTTATATGATGTTAGCTGCTCTGAGTCCAGCTTTGGCCAGGGAGGGCGGGATACGAATAAATATTACTATTTCTGGGTTAGTGGAGTCTGTAACCTGAAGCGTATGTAACCCAAAGTACCACTGTATATCAAAATGTAGCATGATTCATACAGCTATTATTTTTCTCAAAAATATATTACCCCCAAAGAACAAGTTCTATTCCTGATTTGGCCAGGATACTGTTTCAACAAATTGCTTTTATATTGTAAACTGTCTTGGATGAAGGGTGGCATAAAAATTTAATAAGCAAACAAATAAAATACAAAAGTCCATTAAAATTTTTACTCGTCAGATATTCTGTGGGCACAGTTTACAAACTAAGCTGCAGAGGAAAGTTTAGGATGGCTTTCAATTAAGTTCTTTGCAGAGTAAGCCCACTGAAATTAATGAACATGACCAAGTTAGCTCTAATAATTTCAACAGCTCTACTCTGAGTAAAACTGTTGAATTCTTCCCTTAATCCATGCAGATAAACACCTCTGCTATGGTTGGGTTTAATTTTAATTAAAATAATTTAAATTTAAAATAAGGACTTGAAATTCTTCATATAGTCAAAGTCCATTTTGGCATCTTCAGCAAAGGTTACTTCATGGATCTCATGTCAGAAAAAATATTACTTACTTATTTCTCTTTGTTTTAGTACTGTGATCATCATTTAAATCTTCTGCATAAGAGCCATCACTTTTATCTGCTAAAAGTAAAAAAAAAAAAGTAGTTAGACAAATTACAAACTTTACATTAGATTAATCAGCTAATAATTGTTTAGCTTTAGCTTTTCCTAAAGTCTATTCAGTTTCTAAAGATGTGCCCATTTATCTGGCAGTTTGGAGTTACCTTAGAACACTAGAGTTCCTGATAGATTTAGAATGATTTTAGAACAACATATGGCAATTTCTTGTTTTGATCTTCACACATTTTATTTAATACTACTTTTTTAAAATGAAAGGTTGTCATTTCACATTTGGATAATAAATAAAAAGAAAAATATGTTCATTTTATTGCTGACAAGTTGAAAAATTTGATAGAAGCTCCTTTCTGCCAGAAGTATCAGTGGTATTCTTACTCAAATGTAGGGGAACTATAAAGCTTCTCTGTCATTAAACGTGACACACTGTATTGCAATCAAAAACATGCAGACATTACTGTCTCTCAAATTTAGAGGATAGCCCAAAGAAATGATCGATTCCTGTTTTGGCATAGATATTGTCTAACAAATTACAGTGGGATGTGGCTGTTTTTCAGAAGAAGTGTGATGTTTATGATCCCATTATCTATTTCTGCAATTCTGAAGCACTTTATCTTTTCTGCATATAGCGCACCACACTCTGAATAAAAATGAACTGGAGACAAACTCCAGCTCAGTTCAGTGTGGCTTGCAATTTCTAGTGTGTCTTCCAAAGTCAACATGATTTCTGATAAGCAGCACACTTTTATTGAGGGGAAGGGTGAAATACTCCTATATGCCCTCCATTTTGAATATTTAAATATGAGGCTGGTCTATGATGAGAGAGGGAGTCATGGAGTAATTACAATTAAGTGTGTAAGAGAACTTTAAAATAAAAGTGTTCTCCCCAATCCAACTAGGGACTGTATCTATAGGCGCAAGGGCCCTCAAAGGTCATCTACCCTTTGTGGACACATGGAATACATTGTAATGCTGTCCCTAAAAGGTGGACACTCCAGCTGCTTCTTAAAAACCTCTGACAAATAATAGCCTACCATCTTTAGAGGCAGACAGTTCTACCATCCAACAGATAGTACCACCAGGAAGTTCTTCTTCATTGTTTCAACATAAAGTCCAATTTCTTGCAACTCTGAACCCAAATGTTTTCAACTCTCTGGTGCAGCAGAAAAGGTTGTCAGTCAGGTTGTTGAGTGAAACACCCAGGCAGCGCATATTCCAACTGTGCTGGTTCAATGCAGCTATCAGGCCATGTTCAAGGTCTTGTTACTCTAAAGCCTGGAGCAACTTGGGACCAGGTTAGCTGAAAGTCTGTCTGTCCCTGAATAGAGTTTAGAACACTTATGGTAAATTTTTATTCGTGGCACCACACCCTATACAATACCACAGGGTGGTGACTCAAAAAGGGCGTTTTCCAACGTTGCCCCTGCATTATAGAATGCCCTTCCCCCTGTCAAACATGAAGCATCAGCCAACAGTTATTTCTCTCAACTTGATGAGTCATCTTTTTGTCTAAGTTTTTCCTGAGCTATAATATTGGACCCTGTTTTTACTGAATTCCCATTTTTACCTGGTTTTATGATAATAGTTTTTAGGTTGCATCTCTGTCTTTACGGTAGTGCTTCCCTCTTTTCATGTTGCATTTCTGTACACCGCTTAGAGATTTTTAAATACAAAATATTTCAGAAATGCTTTTAAATAAATGAGGAATTTGCCCCATCATCTATATGGCAGCCATTCAAGTATTTGAAGATTGCTATCATATCACCTCTTAGTAATCTCTTTTATAGGCAAGAAAACAGGCTTCCATATGACTATTCCTGCTTAGACTGCAATAATTCCCTGACCTGATCTAGCAGTCAAGTCCACACATACACACAAGCCTCCTTTAAACATTGAAATATTGGCAATCAGCTGTTTGGGTGGAATATTCAGCTGACTGGCAGGACTCCAAGTTTGTTTGTTTTTTACCCTCAGCCCCAGCTGCTACACATGTGATCTATTAAATCAGAGTCAGGAAATGTGACTTTAAGGTCTATGCTCACACTTTATTTCAGTCATTTTGCCCTTAATGCTGTATTCTGTGCTATGCTAAACTCACTCTTACAGGTTCAACCCCTTCTGTCAGAAAATAGGAAGTGAATTGTTCTATTTTAGTTCAGAGTCTTGGTCACATCGTACATCAATTTTCCGAAGCAGGCTGCTAAAGAAATGAATCAAGGAACACACATGCCCACATAAAACCAAACTGAACAAAATTACATTTCTTACTACGCCATGACAATTTGCTATAATACTGCAATGGCTGAAGACCAAGGGTGCTTCCAGATGGAACCGTAACATCGCAAATGGGTCATTCGGGTATTGCAAACAGGACACTGGCAAAATGATTTGGGGGGGGGGAGAGTTTTGTTTATTGAATTTTCCCTGGAAAGGGGAAAACCTGATTGAATGAGAAAAGAAATACAGGCTGGCATTTTCATGTGGGTGCGGCAAAAATCTGACATGCATGAGTAGCACTGCAGTTATATCCACTCTGCTTGGCAACATAGTAATTTGTGAGGAATCAGATAGGAATGCTGTATCACAAGGCACACATAAATGCACAGTAAAGCTGGGTACTATTAGTACCCAGTAGGGACTGGTGAGACAGCATATGGGTGGGTCACTTGGAGGGGGGAAGTGTGGGCAACTTGGCACTGTGAAAGGCAGCATCAATCTGATGCTCCTGCTGTGACACACCACACCTCTGAGCGCCCTGTGACTTTCTTCCCACCTCTTTTTCTTGGCAACTGCCAACGACCCACAATATTGTGAAGCCAGCAGAACAACAGGGTCCCCACCTGCACAGCTTCACTGGCTGGTGCTCACAATACCAATAATAAGATAACATGCAACCTGTTCTGTTGAGGGAGGTCCTTGCATGCAAGAGACTGAATGTGGCCCAGGTGGGGAACCACGGACACTCCTTAAGAGTGCACACTTCACTGAAGTTATCTGGAGACATTCTGCCTGGGATTATTTTAGCAGCAATTTCCCAGTAGCTGAAAAACTAGGTAAAATTAATCCCTGCAGCCTTCTAACAGAGATCGTTCTAGTTCTGATGATACTCCTCTCCCTCTCTGAACTGGACCAGCATGTTTAAGGGAGCAGCTGCATACCCTTCCCACAGCCACCCAGCATGTCCCATACTGTATAGGTAGTCCGGTTGAATGCATGACCAAAAAGCCAGCATTCTGTTCTCACAGTGGCTAGCCAGGTATCTATGGGAAGCCCATATGCTAGACATGAGTGCAATAGCCTTCTCCCACTTGCAATCCTTAGCAACTGGCATTGAGAGGCTTAGAGCATCTGATACCAGAGGTTATGTGCAGCCATCATAACAAGTAACCATTGATAGCCTTATCTTCTACAAATTTGTCTAAGCATTCTGCTGATGGACTTTCAACCTTCTTGAAACAAAAATAGACCTAACCTATAATAAAATATGTAATACCATACTTGATGCTTATCAAAAGAGTATATATGTAACCATTAGGAATCAGTAGTGCAAACAAAGTATTATCTTTCTCTTAAAGAAGACACAAGTTCTTTAAGTGATTTTAAGGCATAGAAGAACCTGCTAGGAAGACGTATCTGAGTTAAGCTGTCACAAGTTAGCAGGCATCTGAGATGGAACATCTCTAAAACCTTTTATCACCCCATAGGCCTCTCTGAGCTGACTAGAAAAATCGACGCAGGGATAGACTTTAAAGTTATTTGTCTCTGTGTGGGAATAGATAGCTTGGATAAAGAGCATATGGAAAGCAAGCAGTTTCAAAAAAGGCACCAAAACCATCCACTTTCTGGAAGTAAACAGAGCTGGGAAACACAATGACTAACAGCAATACAAGAAATATACACAAGGGTCAGCTCTATACTTTATTCAAAACCAAACGCAAGGTCTATTCCCGAAAAGGCTAGGGCAAGACTGTATTGTTAAATTGGCCATAAATGTGTTTATTAATGCTGAAGCTGACTTAGTGCCAGACCAAGCTATTAGATTCAACTGAGTTCACATAAAAGTGAAACTGATAAAGAAGAATGACAAAGGGAAACGAAAAGCATCTGAAACTTTAGGTTAGGACACAAGTCCACTTTGACCTCAGATCCTGTTTTAACAGTTGAAGTTCTAGGGACGCTGAATGAGAATTTGTACAAGAGGAAAACCATTTCATTAATTCCTAAGTTTCTAGCTCTCTCCAGAGCACAATCCACTGAAGAGTTCTCCTGTGTGAGCCCCAATGAGTGAATGGGAGCGCCATCTGAAATATACATTTAAACCAGTATTCTACAACTGTAAACAGTCATGGCTTCCCACAAAGAATCTTGGCACCTATAGTTTGCTAAGGCTGCTGAGAGATGTTAGGAGACTCCTGTTCCCTGCACAGAGCTGCAATTACACGAATGATTGAACAACCAAGCCCTCTTCCCAGGAAATTCTGAAAATTGTAGCTCTGTGAACGGAATAGGGGTCTCCTAACAACTCTTGGCACCCTTAACAAGCTATAGTTCCCAGGATGCTTAGAGGGAGAGGTGCCATGTTCTCCAGTTGATTGAGGGGGCCCAATGCGCCATCCTGATGTCATGCACGTGACATCACTCAGCATCCTGATGTCATGTTTGCATCATCTTGAGGAGCCCGGGGGTGTTGCTGAACACCCTCTGAACATTGAGGGAGCCAGCTCTCTTCAAAAACAATATGGGGGTGTAACTGTGTCAGCCTCTAGGAACTGGCACATATGGCTGTTACAGTGATATCATAGTGCTTTCAATGTATAGTGCAGATGGGGTCAAGTGTTCAGCACATTTGGAATCAATTTCACTTCAACATCCAAGTAAAAATGCTTCATATGTGGTGTTAAGGTAAAAGGTCAATTTGACCATGAGGATAATTGCCTCAGCACACTGATTCCTCCCTACCCCGTATTCTATCAATGGCATTATTATACCATTTCTGCTTGTTTCTGCTGTTAAATTCCCAGGAACAAATCACTCAGCCCAAGCCCAATCAGCTTTTTAATCTGTTAGCAAAGGCTCTTTCTCAACAGCTGCCACCTGTCTATCTTTAATTCTGTCAGGGATATATAGGCAGCCTTGGACAGAGAGTTCCAAAAAAAGTGGAGCCTTTTCAGAAAAGCATGTAAGCAAGCAATCTCGAGAAGCCTCTTTCCTAAAACGTGGGTGAAATACTGATGCCTGATTAGACACAGCATTTCTTTAAAAAGGTGGCTTCTTATTATGGAGACAGAGTCAACAATTAACAAGGAAAACCCTGCAACAAAAGACAAGATCGCTTAGCCAGATAACATACTTTCTTACACTTACATCTTTCCCCCCATCATGGAGTTCACAGAACATGCACATGTTCTGCTTAACATAAGCAAAGTGCTAGCCTCATATGCTTTCAGACCATGTCCAGTTTAGAAAACATCTAGTGCAAAAACTACACAGAATTCAAAAGAGCTTTTGTTCAAGCCCATTTCACAAAGTTCCCCATGGCTGTGGCTGCATGGTCAGTAGGCTTCCCAATTCTGGAGAAACCACTCCCGTTGCCCCTATTCAACTAACAGGTAAAAAGTATTAAAGGCACCTTCTAGGCCTGCCTCTTAAAGGGCGGCGGCAGGGGAGGGACAATCAAAATCCATCATGGTTGGGAAAGGGTGTCCGCCTAACCCTAGAGACATGAACCAAGCAAAATCTGAGATGGACCAGCAAAGGCAAGACTTTGAAAAGTCAATTATAGAAGGTTATGCTAGTATGAGGTCACCACTCCTTAGCCAATGAAGGTGAACCATCAGGTAGACCGGGAAGTTGAGTGTTTCCACTGGATGCCACTTAAGAGTAATCTTATTATCAGGAATTAAGACTCTCAAAAGTCAACCTTTTTGTTTTGGCGGCCAAAAAGATCAGAAAGGAGACCCTGGACAATATAGCAGTGAACTGTAAGACCATTATTTGTGGTGTGACACCCCTTTTGCTTGTATTTATTGTTGATTCAGATTTGTCATGGCCAATGGCTAGTACAATAAAGTTATTTGGATTGGATTGGATTGTTGGGAATTAGGGAATTCTTGAGGGGAATTAGAGGATCTAGCAGGGCCTAGGGATCTCTAGCTCTGAATCTCCTGAATCAGAGGGTTGAGCTAGATGGCTTACATGGCCCCATCCAACACTACAATTCTATGAATGAGTAGCACATAAGCAAGCAGGAAGACAAGTCTAAAGTGGACTTTCCCCCCCACCTTCCCCAGTATTGTCTGTTTTGACTGGCAGCAGTTCTTCAGGATCTCAGGCAGAGGTCTTGCATTTCATTTCTGATCCTTAACCCTTCTTTTTAGAAGGAACAGAATGCAAGATGCATTGCATTGAAAAGCATAATGCACACCCATGAAATGAGCTTATGACACCTTCATGAATATTAGTGAGCATAAATTGTTACACAAATGTGCAATCTTTTTAATTATTTTCATTCATGCATTCATTTCAAGCACATTTGATTTCTTGCAGGAAGAGATGCTATTAACCTATAATGTTCTGATAACTATGGTTAGCCTCACTTTTGTCCACCGCGGCAGTCTAATTAAAGTTGTAATAACACAACAATCCAGTTCAATGGGACACTTAAAATGTAGTTTATTTGGGCTGTTTATCTTGTGAGTTAAAGGGTGCACTGAACATTTTTCTAGCCTTATCTTTGTTATGAAATATACTAATAAGAACTCTAGCTGCAGTTGGCATGGGAAAATGACCTGGTTATATCCCCCCCCCCCGTGTCCCCCCCTATGTTCAAGAAGAACATAGGACAGAGCCATTTCTTTCCCCAACCAACTATGCTTGTTTATTTATATACATACACCTTCAGTTCTGGACCCACTTGGTTCTGCTCTGAACCATCAATTCCCAGTTGATCTTCATCTCTTGCTTCCATCCATGACCAGCACCAAGCCCCAAGATCTTAACTCCAAGCCCTATTGTCACTGGAGCAGGTCGTGGGCTCCTGTCAGTGCCCTCCCTGCTAGAACGTGGTCCCCTTGGCAATTCCATGCCAAGGCTTTATGTATAACATGCTTTGCACCCAACCCGTTGCCAGAATGTTTGGTTTTCTGACACGGTAAGCCTAGCTACAGTGCAAACAAACAACTTCATAAAGGTTATCTTGAATGTGTGGTGTGGTTTTTTTTTGGGGGGGGGGAGTTTGCATTCTCTGAGGGTGGTGCAGTGGGGATATTTTTTATGATGATGTTGAAGAAAATGGGGAAGTCTATTTATAGTAACTCAGTTACTATATTGAATTTCCTTATGAGCATAGCTAGTAATAAGCAACAATTTGAGTTCACCTCTTATGTGATCATCAGACACAATAAATTAAGAACTTTGTTCTTAAAACAACTGTTGAAACATAAATGATCAGAGATTTTGCACGAGCACTACATGAAATACAGTGGTACCTTGGGTTAAGTACTTAATTCGTTCCGGAGGTCCGTTCTTAACCTGAAACTGTTCTTAACCTGAAGCACCACTTTAGCTAATGGGGCCTCCTGCTGCCACCGCGCTGCTGCCGCATGATTTCTGTTCTCATCCTGAAGCAAAGTTCTTAACCTGAAGCACTATTTCTGGGTTAGCAGAGTCTGTAACCTGAAGCGTATGTAACCTGAAGCGTATGTAACCTGAGGTACCACTGTATTCTATATATCTACAATAAGGTTACTTTTGGTTATTTCATACTTTTTCTTCGATAAATTATTCATACTAGAAACAGTATCAATCCTGGTTATTGCTGTTTCAAATACCCTTCAGAAAGGACATATTTTCATGATTTCAATTAATGTTCAAAAGGGGATTGAAATATATTGTTCTAATGTCACTGTGGTGCCACCTCACTTAAGCCAGCATAGCTGCACATAAATGACCCTATTTGTTATAGCATCTACGTGTGGGATTAATATGAGTGATTTCATATCAATCATCATAAGAAATAATAAAAATAGCAAATAGATATATAAGAACTTAATATAAAATGACTTTTCTTCTTCTGATCTATAGATAGTGTCTTTGTGGAAAGCTTTAGCTCATTAGTAAGGTAAAGGTAAAGGTAAAGGTAAAGGGGACCCCTGACCATTAAGTCCAGTCGTGACCGACTCTGGGGTTGCGGCGCTCATCTCGCTTCATTGGCCGAGGGAGCCGGCGTACAGCTTCTGGGTCCTGTGGCCAGCATGACTAAGCCACTTCTAGCGAACCAGAGCAGTGCACGGAAACGCCGTTTACCTTCCCGCCGGAGCGGTACCTATTTATCTACTTGCACTTTGTGCTTTCGAACTGCTAGGTTGGCAGGAGCAGGGACTGAGCAACGGGAGCTCAACCCATTGCGGGGATTTGAACCGCCGACCTTCTGATCGGCAAGTCCTAGGCTCTGTGGTTTACCCACAGCGCCACCCACGTCCCATTAGTAGTCTTTGGCTAATTAAACAATCTATGGCCTTTTAAACTGTGGGGTAGCATTGTAGTTGTTTGTTACTACATTGTGCATTTCAGTGCTTATATTGTAAACTGCCCTGAGCTCCACGGATGAAGGATGGTATAGGCGGCAACCATTTCGCATGGGAGTTCCGTTCCTGGCTCCTGCTTGCATCGACAGAACACGTAGAAGCATGCCTTGCCCCATTCTACCCCACCCCACCTCTGTTCTGCCGCTGTTCTGCCTCCTACAAAACTACTAGTTTTGTAGTAGGTTTATGTAGTTTTTATGTAGTTTTGTGGTAGTTTTATGTAGTTTTTATGTAGTTTTATGTAGTTTTTATATAGTTTTATGTAGTTTTCAATTTCATTGTTCCGCAAGGGACAATGACAATAAAGATATCATATCGTATCGTATCTTCCGGGTCCAAAAGGACCCACGTGTCAACGATTGCATGTCAATTACAGGTTGCCGCCTGTATAGAAATTTAATAAATAATCATGGTGGTATAGCAGAGTACATGCCTTGCAGCCAGAAGATCCCCAAGGGACTTTGGGCAAGATCCCTGTCTGAAACCCCAAAGTGCTGCTACCAGTCAGTTCAGATGGATCACTATGAGGAAACTTCCTATGCATCCATAGGATTTTCTGGCCTGTCTGGGACTTGCAGCTCACACATGGGCTGTGTTTGACTTGGTGACTGACAAGTTGTGCAGGCTGCTTGATCATCCTGGAATAAGCTCTAAAAGAAAGTTGCATCTTGGTTGCATAAGCGCAACAAGGAAAATATGTATGCTCAAAGGTGTTTCCTTCCTAGCAAAAGATGAGCGAGCACTGCTGATTTGCCCACCAGTACTAGACTTTAAAAATATTGCATCAATACACACACAGACACATACATATATAGAACACATACAATTTAAAATATATCTGAGCTCAGCAGCAATAATTCTTTCTTAGTGCCAAGGATGTCTTTAAGAAGTCTCCGGTGTCTGAAGATTGACTAACAATACCATGTTTTGGACGGAAGTACCTACATTTCTGCCAAATCTTCCATCATTCCAGCGAGATGGATCTTTGAGATTTGTTTTCTACAGCTGGGTTAAATAATCATTTATTACAGGACAGCTCCCCTGGGCAGCATAGTCAATAAAACATTTGGATAAAACAAGCTACGCTGGGGCATTTCTGATAAGAACAAATGAAATATAACTGCATAGAAGACAAAAGAAGGCAAGTCTAATTGCATTTTGGCAGAAGTGAAAGCCGCCAGGCCTTCTTCCATGTAAACATGTTTAGGGTCAGGTTTTAAAAATAGGTTGACATAAAGAATTCTTGGCTCCCTGATCACAACAGGTGGGTGCCCATCTTAACATAATTTATCTATTGAAACATTTCTATGTTGCCTTTTGCTCCACAAAGGAGTTTACAGAAATAAATATTTTAATAAAATAAACTTTGATTTTTAAAATCCAGAATTATATATAATATAGAGGAGTGACATCTGGTACAATGAAAATACATTAAAAGCTTAGAAGAATAAAACTGTCTTAATTACCCAGCTAGAAATCATGAATGCCATTCTAACCTCTCTTGATACAAAATTTCACAAGTGGGGCACTTCCACCAATGAGGCTCTATCTCAAGTTTCCTTCAACCACCCTTCTCTTGGTGGTAGTAAGGTCTCCATAGATTATCATAGCTGATAAGAAGGTCCACATAGGAGGAGGCAATTCTTCATTTAACCTGGTCCCAAGCCATTTGGGGTACTCCAGTAATAACCAGCAATTTGAATATTAGACCTTTTAGTGTAAATCAGAACTGATGAAGAGATCATTCAAAGATCAGATGCTGAACTAACACAATATCAACATTCAAGTTACGATCATTTGACATTCAACTTTGCATATTTCATGGCCATCATCTCAGATCTAAATAGACATCTTTTAAATTTAAATAGATGAAAATAATCACAGCATTAGTTACTTGCTGAAGTTTCCAGTTTGCGTTTATGAGGTGGGTCTTCAATGATTCTGTTAATATCACCACGATTCTTTAGATCCACAGGCTTCTCCCATACTGACAACTGCATTGTAGGGTTGAAGAAGAAGACTCGGTCATCTCCAGTCCAGACTATACACCTATTTCAATCAACAAACTAGGCTTAGAGAATCTCAAATACAGTGTGGGAAGAAAGATATTTCTTGCAGTGCTAATTCTAGTCTTATGCTGGCGTTCCCAGCCATGGTTCTAAAGAAAGTAGGTCTAATGCATGGTGACCCCACCTGCTGCTTTGAATTCCCATTATCTGGCCAGGCTGTGTAGATTCTCCTTGCAATTTGGAACAATGATTGCACACAGAGCTTTCATGTGTAAAAAATAGCTCCACACTTCAGACCTTTTCCCTCCAGTGTGTGGAGGGGAGCACAGTTGGTGGGCAATATGGACACAAAGGAAGGGTTGGGCCAGTATGTACAGTTTAGGCCAGCAAGATGCTGAACAGAATAGGACTTTGGTATTTTCCATAAGTGAATGCATATTCCATCCATAGTTCCACATTCATGTGCAGCTGTTGGAGGCTGCTGACTTGTTCACATCAGTGCCATGGTGAGGGCTATTTAACCCTTACCCCTTGGCCATTTTCCAAATAAATGCCACCTCCCCAGAGTTGCTGCTATCCCAGGAAAGATAAATGCAATTTGCTCCTGCAGGGGAAAGGGAGCATCTTGGGGAGGACAAATTTGGTCATGGTACACGGGCGGCAAAAGCTGAACACCGCTGCCGCCACCATTGAACTAATAGGCAATCTGCCCACCATGACTACATTTTAGAAGGTCTGTCATGGATTTGTCATGTATAGTTTGGACCTTAAAAAAAAATCCATAGACCCAATAATATATTTTTATACAAGCATGTCATGCAATAATAGGATGTAAACTTTGCAAAAGCCCCAGCAGGGCTGTTGGAAGAAATTTCATTGTTTCATGACCCTGATATATGTTAAGAAATCATCACTCACAATTATCAGCACATTTTCACAACTAGTAATTATAATTGCCATAATAATAGGTTACTACTGCAACACAATATGGTAAAGAAAGAAATACTTTTTTTTTTTAAGGCCATGGTTCATTTCTAAATTGATGCAGGCTGGTGGGACAAAGGAGTCTCCAGCTGTTTTGCATGATGTTTGCCATATATAATTAATCTACCAGCTATATTTATCAATCCATGCCATGGGTAGGTGGGGGTGGAATGAACAATAACCAAATATACATTGTACAAACATTTATAAGGGATTATAAGGGTAGGCATCACTAGATTCATTTCACTAACAACTGAAATGAATCTAAAATCTAATCAAAAACCAGCAGAATTTAGATAACAAAGTTAATTTTGGGATTAAAGCAGATTTCTAAAATTTGAACTTCAGAGTATGAATATAAGTGTCATTGGAAAAATATATATTAAACTTTCACAAAATGTTATTTTATTACCAATCATAAATACTCCACAGGGGCACAAAAAAACCCTTAAGCTCTTATCTGTATGGTAGGTGTCAGACGGAGGAAGGAAGCTAGATTTCAGAATGAAAGCTTGCATATAAATGAAAGATTAATAAAGATTAAGCAGTAGGAAGATGGAATTAGTTTTCACATAATAAATTAGGAGTAATTAAATTACAGCAAAATGTTACTGAAATTATTGGTAATACCTAATGGCTTTGGAAAGAAATCTACTGGGCAATTTTCAAACATGTTATCTGTGATAAAGTATTTTTTTCATCTCCAGATTAAAGAAGAAAAGACTCAGTTTAAAATTATTGTTCTTGTTGAACTATGAATTGGATAAACATTTTATGCTGTGATTTTTGTAATAATGTTTAAGGGAAATTTTATGATTGTTTTTGTGCATGTTTCGGAAGCATGGTTCTTAATTCCACTACCAACCCTGTTAATCAGCTCAGAAACTGTAAGCACACCATTGACCAGGTTTTTAGCTCATAGTAGATCACACTGAAGTTGATAGAAAGCTTAAGGAGCAGAAAGCTAAAGTACTATAAATATCATGGCCATGGAAGCATGCACATTAAGGAGCCATCATGTGATGTGAGAACAGGAGGATAAACCAGTACTTAATTGATTTAACATAAGATTAAACGTACTGTCTCAGTAAAATAAATATCTGGATTATATGAAGAATAATATTGAGTGCCACCAATGAATGCATAAACACTCATATTATTAGTGTCAGTAACTATCGGGGGCAGAGACCTCTGCATATGGCTTTCTATGGATGTTCTCATATACCAGTTAAGAATTTGTAAGCCTTTCCTCCCATGCCCTATAGCTAATCGAAACCATAGAGCTGCTATTAACCTTGCGTGGGGCTGGCACAGCATCCTGCCTGTCTCTTCACAACCAATGGGACTAATAGCAGCTTCAGTTTTGGACAAAGGAAAATGGCAGCCTCAGACAAATGAGCAGGCCTCACAAACTACTTTGAATTAGCAAATAACCACAGGGGATCCTGATCACAGATCTTCTAAATCATCTCAAAGTAAGCCATTAGTTCAGCTCAAAGCAAAGGGCTAAAACTGGAGAAACTCAAAAGAATGCTTGAGGAACTAAATACTGGCAAATTTCAGCAAGAACTGAGCTGACCCACACCTCGCAAATGGACTAATGTGCACATCTGCTGGCTTTTGCACTTCCAGAATGTTGAGGTGCAATTCTTGACTTAACAACAACAACAACAACAACAACTTATTATTTATACCTCACCCATCTGGCTGGGTTTCCCCAGCCACTCTGGGCAGCTTCCAGTAAAACAGTAAAATACAATAATTATTAATATTATCAAATATTAAAATCTTCCCTAAACAGGGCTGCCTTCAGATCTTTTCCAAAAGTCAGGTAGTTGTTTATTTCTTTGACATCTGATGGGAGGGTGTTCCACAGGGACTAAATCAAGATGCATGCAAGAATGCAGCTTTAAAGAGAAAATATATTTAGAAATGCATATTTTGCAGGGAAAAGTAGGCATTTTAAAATAGGACTTAAATAAATATGATTGTACTAATGAACTTAAGGGTGAACAGAGGCAAAAGTGCTTGAAATAGATTGATTCACCTATCCCTAGAACTATGAAGTGGCACAGCCTATCAGATCTATGACTTCAAGAAATAGCTGGGCTTTCTATTTTGCGGCAGGGGTGGGAAGGCTTGCAACTGTACTTATTATGCTGATTTTATTGCTTGGCTTGTATTGTTCATTGTATTTTATGGTGAACTACCCTAGCAGCCCCGTAGAAGGAATATAAGGATATGAACTAAATACATAAAATAAAAGCTAATAAATATTCAGAGCTGTAGATAAGTGTCCCAAATAAGATACAATTTCCAAGCAGTTAGAGATAAGGGTGGGCAAGCCCCCTGTGGATGACATTGGAAATAAGCTGAGCCATGTTCCAAACAATCAGGAAACAGTCTAATTCATTTCCAAGCCAAGCCAAATTTTACCCCTGATCTGCATCCACTAAAACAGAAAGTGGGAAGAGGGCCCCCCAACTCCTGCAGAATGAGGCGGCAAGAAGATTCTCACCAAGGGTGGCCCATCCTGTTTTGCCACCTGAGGCACAATGGGAATGTGCCACGGGCCTACCCTCCCTGCCTTCGTCCCACTTCCCATTTTCATCATGGCCATTTCTTTTCTTTTCTTTTCTTTTCTTTTCTTTCTTTTTTTGATCCATTTATTGATGTTTCAATGCATGTACATAATATTGACATAGAATTTCATATTTCTCATATTTATACATTCACATTTTCTATTACATTGTAAATCCACATTTAGTTTTTATTCCATGCTTCTGCCCCTTGTGACTCAAAGACTTCCCTCCACCCGTGCATGACTTCCTAGCTTTGTTTTAAGATTTATTATTGTGTTTGTACTGTGGTATTTACATTTATTCTTGTATTTCTATCTATATTGACTTTGTGAGATCAATTGATTGACTGATCTCATGGCCATTTCTTTTTGCCTGCCCCGGGGCAACACTGTGCTAGAGGTGCCAACTCATGGGGCCCAAACTGCTTTGCCCTCCATATCTTTTGGGAAGGGGCGTTCCCCTCCCCAATGTCGAGGGGGCAAAGGAAGCTGAGCACAGAGCCGAGCACAGCACAGTTTCAATGGCTGGCTCCTCCTCCTCCTCCTCCTGCCATGGAAGGAGGCCAAGCGCAAGAGAGGAAGGCCACTGGCCATTGAAGCCGTGCAGCACTTGGCTCTGCACCCGGCTTGCTCCCGATGATGTGACATCACATGTGCGATATGGGAAAGAAGAAATAAAACTTTCACGAGCTACTTGAATAGGAAGCCGATGAGCTAATTCTTTGGGAAGGGAGAGCAGCAGTATCTCCTATCAAGCATGATAGCAAACTTAGCCATCTTCAAGGGTGACCATTTTGCACATTCTACGTTACTATTTTGCTTTCGCAATGGAGGAATACACATGAAAGTAGAAGACGGCAGGCATTTATCTATTCACTGTCAGTGAGCTCAATGTAATATCCATTGTAATATGCATTACAATGTTGCCTTGGAGCCAACACATTGAGTTCTGAGAGCTAATTCTAAACTAAAGAGGGAAACCCTCAGTCTTTTAAGTAGTGGGATGTTAAGAGACGCACAGGAGTAAAATCTTCTGAAGCCTTTTTGCCAATAAAATTCTTGATCATTTCCCTGTCCTGGAAATTTTGATCATTCCACAATTCATTCTCTCCTCTGTTTCTAAATTCCACTTCTCTGGTCTGCGTTTTCACTGCCATGGATGAAAAGAGAATTGATTACTACCAAAAACGCACATTCATTGTCTGGACCATTACCACTGGGCTGGCTGAAGTCTAGGTATTTATTTAATAAAAGCAAGGTAATAGCTAAAATAGAAATGGTCCTTTTCCACATCTAACTGAAAAACCCAGCAAGCCCCTCTGGAGAGGTGCTTAGAAATGGATCCAAATGGCAGCTCCCTCTAGAAATGCCTTCACTTTCTCACTTCTAACCCAATTTGACATTTAATTTAACCATTATCGGTCTCATCTCCCAGAATCGCACACTGCTTGTCCCTATTTGGCATAATAAAGGTTTCAATTATCCAAATGCAAAAGTATGGTAATTTGTTTCACTCACAGGACACTAATTAAAAAAGGTGGCGATAGAAGAATTTTATATAAAAAACTAAGGCTACAATACTAAGCACACTCAATCAGATTTAAGTACCATTGTGTTCAGTGGGTGTAGGACTGACATGTTTAGGATCACACTGCAAAGGTATAAACTTCAGAAAATAGTTCTAAAAGCACTAATTATTTGATGTGACAAACTTCTGGGGTTTTTTTTTAATCATCTTCATCTGAGAAAGTGGGATTTAGTCCACAAAAATGGACACCACAGTTAATAGTCTTCAAGATGCCACAAGGCTCCTTCCTTGATAGTTAAGATTAGCTTTTTAGAAACAAAACTCCTGGTTTATAGCTTGAGTTTAACTTGGATTATCGCCTTCTGTGCCACACATTCTTCATTCATTTTGCAATAGCAAAATGTCCTCCAAGTGGTCTTTGAGGTAAACCTATGTCTGATTTTGTTTTGTTTTGTTTTAATCTGCAATGTTATCAACACTTAAAAGTTCATATCTTCTAGAGATGAACATCTATTGCCTCCTCAGTGATTAATCAACTGTGCTGATTATTCTACGCATGTGTAGTTAGAAGTTCCACTGTGTTCAGTGGGTCTTACTCCCTAACCAATGTAGGGTTGCAGCTTTAACTATAAAGACCCTGGAGCAGCAGCTGAACCCTAAATAATTTAAAGCTCTATTTTAAATAAGGCATTCCAACAAGCCTCCCCCCCCCCCCAAAGGACTGTGATTTTCAGGGGGCACAAACAAAAACTACAGGGATTGTCCCTGCAAAGAACAGAGCTGCCATATGTCCAGATTTTCCCAAACATTCAAAGGCGAATTGGCATCTGGGGGGAATTTCTGAAAGGCAGCACTTTGTCCTGGATCTTAAGGAAGTCAATTGAAAAATTGCGTTTTTTGCAAACTTTTTGAAATATGGCAAGCCCAGGAAAGAAGGAACACCTGGATCACCTGATAGTGCTTGTGACTGAATCAAATGCTAGTTAAACAGCATCAGTGCTGAGGAAAATAAGTATTGTCTGGAGGGAACAAGAAATATCAGCAATAATTGAATCATAGAGTTGGAAAGAACCAAAACAATTGCCTCTCAATTGAAAGGATCTAAGTAAAGGGGGGGTTCCTTTTGGAACTTGCATTCTTAAACTTGTTTATAAATGATATGAAGTTTGGAGTGAGCAGTAAGAGGTCAAGTTTGCTGATGAGACCATTATTCAGGGTATTAAAAAAATTGCAAGGAGCTCCAAAAGAATATCTCCAAATGGGATAAAACAGAATTAAAATGACAAATGAGGTTCAATGTAGGCAATTATAAAGTGATGTACAAGGGGGTAAAAAACATCCCAACCACATATACCGAAGTGGCAGTGACTGACCAGGAAAGAAATATTGGGATCATGATAGATAGCTTGATAAAAATTTGAGCTAGTGTGTTACAGAGGAGAAGAAGGTGGAGGAGGAGGAGGAGAAGAAGAAAGGCAAATTCCATGTTGGAATTTTAAGCATTTAAATATAAATTTGTCACTGTTATAATGCCGAACACAACAAATTTATAGAGCAGTCACACTTGGAATGATATTGCAGTTGTTGTGAATCACAGGGAATGAGAGTACTGTTGCGCTTGGCCTCTGGGGAACACAAGCAGTGTGATTGTACCAATGTCCTGCTTGCAGGCTTCCCATAAGCATCTGGTTGGCCACTGCAAAACTGGATTGATCTTATTCTGTTCTTGTCTAGTACAGACCCCTGCTGATGCCGGAACTCCTGAAAGGTGGCCACCCAGCCTCTAATTAAAACATCCCTTACACAGGGAAGACGACTTCCTTCCAAGGCCATCTATTTCAGGAGCAACGTACATAACCATTAGCCAACCAATTCACTGTAAACACAAAGAAGACCCTAGTGGCATTTTAAGAACTAAGGGTGTGATCTTATTAGGACTTACTTAGGATTACATCCCATTAACTGCTGTGGGACTTCCACTTAAATGTGTATAGGGAAAAGCTGTAACACCTTTATTGTGGTATAAAATTTTGTGAACTAGAGTCCACTTCATCAAATGCATGAAGCATGAGCCTCAGTTGGGAGATATACATAGATATAGCAATTAAGATAGATGATAGATAGATAATAGATAGATAGATGATAGATAGATAGAAAGAATGTGGCTAATGAGCAGGGATTATGGGAGTTGTAGTTCAGCAACATGTGGAGGACCAAAAATTCTGGTATATAGGAAACCTGGTATATAGGGAAATAAATTGTGACATCAAGCTATAAACAGTTTGACTCTATTAAACAGGATTTCAATACACTGTGGATTAATAAAAAGGAACTGAGGTGTATTATGAGGTTTAAAACTACCATGTAGGACGCAGAGATCCAGATTTTGAACCACTGAGAACAAGGAAAAAGGAAATATGTTGCTTATTAACCTAATTCATACATCCACTCTAAATATCTTCATAATGGCACACACATTCCTCTAAGCAAATGCAATGGCCTATTTATGTTCTTTTAATGTACCTAGAAGACAGAAAGCATCATTTTCCTTTAGGTATTTTGCCTGTATGTGAATTGTGAATATGATGCAATAGTTGCTATGACTATTCCATGGCCTTGCAGTATGCCATAAATCATAGAATTGTAGAGATGGAAGTGACCCTAAGTATCATCTAGTCCAATCCCCTGAAATGCAGAAATCTCAAAACATGGTCCCCCATCCAATTTGGAAGTAGCTTTGCAACTGTGCTAGCTGCACTGCTAAAGGGAGCAAATATGGGTGGGACAGGCTGCACAGAAGCAATCAGAAACTCACCTTTTAATCTGCTTTAAGCTATACAACCTGGAGTCCCTCTCAAAATTCCTGCTCTTGTTTCCGAATGACATCCCAGCCTATGCCTGGTAATGTCACATCAACCACAGAAGCATGGAGCCAACCTACAAGTGGAGAGGGTTGGGGATCAATTCCAGGTTTTTACTGGGTGTAGTAATATTTCATAAATATTTTGATTTTCTATCTAAATAGGCATGAATTAATAAGATGCTCCTTAAAGGATCGCTCCATGTTTCAGTGTGATTCTGTGATAGATTATCAGGTGGAATCAGCTTGATGTTAAGTGTCAGGTTATTATTCTTATTCTTATTCTTATTATTATCATCATCAAATTGAGTCTCTATGGTTCTGTTGGGTATTCTGCCATGATTAATGTTATTCCTTTGTGATATTATGGATTTTTTTTACAGTATTGTTATGAATCAGAGTTCTGAATTAAGGTTGGGATGTTAGAACCGGGAAATAGCCAGATTAATGTGTGATTAAGAGGGGAAACAAGTGTGTAGTAAGAGTTGTTGTGGACCCACAGATAAGCCTCTGTTATTAGCATATGTGAAAGCTAATTAAATCAGGCAGACATCTTAAGACATGACCCCTCCTTAATCCTAGGAAATTAACATGAGTCAGGCACTAATTGAGTGAGGCAAACTTCCTTGAGATGATAGCCTGGTAGGGAGCATGGGATAAACAATTGGGAAGTTCAGATCATCCAAGGGACTAGGTGTGAAATGCACAAATTGAATAGGCTTCTTCGCTTCTTTAGGGGATAAAAGTTGAGAGTTTAGAGTGACAAGGAGGAGTTAAGAAACAGTTACTAAGCAGTGGGCTGGAGAGTCAAAAAAGCAGGATGCTGGTGCCTGTTTTGAATCCAATGTTGTGGCTGTGGGAGAGGTCAGAATCTCTTGTAATATAATGCTGGAGATCCCTCCACTGGATTCAGGTAGTATATATGTGCAAATAAATCATATATCATAAAGGCATCACAGACTCTGTTGTGCCTAACTGTCCAAATGGGAACACAGACTCTGGTTAGCACGCCTGGTACCCCTGGAATTTCATACCACTTGGAGATTGGAGTGGCATGTAACTTTATGGAAGCATGGAAGTTGTCATGATAACAACAGCTGAAAATGGGAATCAGTGTGATGCACAAATGGAAGTGTTTTTGTCTTAACACCAAGATAGGGTTGCATCCTGCCATTCTGCTCATGCAACAGACTTCCTCTTGTACAATGGAACTTCGCCTACTCCTCTGCAGCTCCCAAGCACCCTCAGAACCTGATACAATGAATGAAAGAGG
This sequence comes from Podarcis tiliguerta, assembly GCF_965153285.1. Lineage (NCBI taxonomy): Eukaryota > Metazoa > Chordata > Lepidosauria > Squamata > Lacertidae > Podarcis > Podarcis tiliguerta. The sequence goes on from NC_139538.1 coordinate 58,434,162, forward strand.
AAGGGGAAGTTCTGTTGCAGTATTAGATACTGTACAACCCGGAAATATCATTTCTCAAGAAGCAAAACAGATCCCAGGTGTCCCTAGACTTTTTATCTGGGCTGCTGTGTAACTGACAGCACAATCCTCTGCATGTTTTCCTGGAAGTAAGTGTCACCGAGTTCAAGAAGACATACTTCTAGGTACGTGTACCATAATTTTGAGATTTTGGTATATATATAAAATCTTATTTTTTCCAGTACTTAATGTGGACTTTTAACTAGGCATCCATTCTGAATTTTAGGAATAGAGCAGGTTTAAATACAAAAATGCATTGATTACATTTTTTTGTACAGTTATGAGACCAGTAGCAAAAAGTCACAGTGATAGTTTTGGAAGGGAAATTGTGAAACATGCCATTATGTCCAAGATATTTGTTTCTCCTCTGTTTCATTGGCCAGGGCAAAACAGACCCTCATTTGGGTGGCAATAGTGCTGATAGGATGAGTGAAACTATCTGGAGTAGATATGCTTACCATGGAGATCCTGGCACAGGAGTGGATGCCACAGGCTTGTTGCCATTTGAAGAATTGTCATCGTCTGGGAGCAGTTTTAAAGGGTGATTCTTCACATGGAAAAATAGAGAGATTGATCAACAAAAGACATGTTAAGTATAATTGGTTTAATTGACACAGAAATGGAAAATGCCTCTGCATTAATGAAGGTTTAACATTCAATCTTTAGAGTTGATAATTAACAAACTGTTGTTTTCTGCTAGCTAACGTGTGAGTGTTGTAACCTTAGTTCAGGTGACAAAGGTACTGAGTTGCAAATAGCCATTTTGGATGGTCTTTTGTCTCAAAACACTGTGGAGTGAAGATGTAAATAAAAGGTGTAAATGAAGCTCTCAATGAAAACAGCTCCAGGTGAAATGGAGAGAGAGAGCAAGAACGCTTTGCTTATAGGTCTGTTTGGATTTTTTAATATTTTGTTAGATGCTGAACTGATTATGCTTGGTCAAGCATATGTCTTATGGATAATTTGGCTGTATCTTTGATTATTTTGTTCTGTTTTGAAGAGTTCTTCAAGTAAAACTTTGAACAATATTTTTATGGGTCTTGACAATGTTTATTTCCAAAAAGAGTCATTTATTATGCATCCACTCACTTCATGCTTCACAATATTAATATCTGCAATAATCATTATACTACGTGCTTCACTTCAACTTGCAGTCACTATTGAAATTAAGCATATGCTATTTTGCACTCGTATGAACAATACATCAACCTCTAAGGAACTTAGCAGGGAGCAATGAACAATATAAAAGAACTAGAAAGAGATGAATAGAAAGGTAATTGTAGTCCTGTACTTAATCTTGATAATAACATACTTATGTACAAAATACCAAAAAAAAGTGTGTATAGATAAAACAATTGTCGGGATTGTTGCAGAAAAGAACCACTCTACATCAGATGTTATGACTCAATCCTATTGCGCATTTCGATGAAATTATTACTTTACCATTCATGTATTTGCAACCATCACAACTAGTTCCATTTCCATTTCAGGTGGGGTGGGGTGGGCATGTTATTGTTATTTATTGTTTGTAAGCCACTTTGGGAGTCATTTGAATTAAAAGCGGCATAGAAAAATAATAAATCCAATCACATTGTGCTAGGTTTTAGGTGAGAAAAAGGATTTGAACCTAGGTCCATCGAATTCCAGAAACCTTATTCACTGCGCCACACATTAATTTATAAATTGCTCTGTGATGCTTCTTCAATGTCACCATATTATTACTTTCCTAAGGGGCAATCCTGTGCAACAAAATACAATAAATAAACCAGAACGTACGTGGTATAAAAAATAAAATGAAGCAGTACGACCACCCTGAAATGTTAGCAGGCATAAACAGTACTGAAAGTGGAATCATATATAACTGCCCCAATATGAGCACAAATCATCCTTAATGCCCAGTAAAAAGGACATCTGAGTGCCGCCCCTTAACCTTTCATAGGATTTGACTTTTTCACATGCTAAGCACCTCACGTGGTTGTACAAAATGCACGACAGCATTTATCTATCCAGTTCCACTGTCACAACTTTTATGAAGGTCATAGCCTGTTCATTTATGCTAGTGGCTTAAAGAATGAGTGAGTGGATAGGAGGAGAAGGCAGGTCCATAAAGGGCTACAGCTTGACAGTGCTTTTTCTTTAAGCACTGTAGGACACTTAGAGAGTGCTCTTCAAAATTACTTCATGGATTCTTGTAGCATTTAAGAGTGCCTCTGCAGGCCAGTGGAGAGATGAAGACACAGAGCAATGTTGATGTGAAACATGTACTTCCATAAATCCACAAGGACTCTGCAAGGCCTATGGAGAGGCAAAACCTAGAAAATGAGTGGAAATGTATTGATCAAGTACCTCTATTCAACCTTCTGTTAAAACAAAAACAGTGAAGGCTGAAATATGTGGAGAGGCTGAGGAAATTCCAGCAGGGATCCTCCTTAGTTTGAGAAAATGGCAGAGCCAGTATCTTTCTGCTGGAAACAAGAGGAAGTTTCAGGCAACAAATGCAGGTTTACTGACTTATGGAAGCGTAGCAGATTCTGATGACAGACCTTGTGTGCATTCAGGACTGCATTTTGTGAGAAAAATACAGTTAGAAATGTAATTTTTGAGGGGAAAGACTGCCCCTGAAATCCATTCAAAAGTGTCATATGGTGCAGAATGCAGTATCTGGAGTTCTGACTGACATTACTTGCCCAGGTCATATAATGCCAGTCTTAAAAGAACTCAGTTGGCTGACTATTCATGTTCAAGCTGAATTTAAGGTGCCAGCACCTTAAACCCCTCAGTTTTGGGGGGATCTAAGCCTTTCCTCCCATATCAACCTGCCTACACAGTAAAGGCAATGACTTTCTCCAAATACCAACTGGATCAGAAGTGAGGTTTGTTACAATAAGAGGGCTTTTAAGCTCCATCTATCAATTGCCCTCTTCAAGTAGGTATGCCTGACACCAACTTTGCTATCTTTTAGGGACTTTTTTTTTTTTTAAAAAAAAAAGGTCACCCAGGCATTTAAAATATTTGAATTATTAGATCTGAAGTACTGAAAACTCTCTAACTTTTAATTGTGTTCTTACCTGCTGGTTTTTTTGTTCATATTAATTGTTTTGAGATTTAATTTATAGACCGCAAAGAAATAATTAAATTGTGTGTGTATGTATGTGTGTGTGTCTGTGTCTGGTGTGCAGAACAGTTTCAGTAAATATTCAGTCACCAATGTGCAGTTTTAAATGGTATAGTCTCATGAATTTTGAAACATGAGATCTATCTGAATCTTTTCCCTGGTTCCCATGTGCAGTGAGGGGGGAAGGTACCGGTATTTGATGCCCTGCTAAATTTGCCCGTTTGCCCTTTGACGAAAAAATGACCAGTCCATAATTTTAATGGTAGGTTTATTGTAGCTGTGAGAGACAGAATAACAACAGGAAAACCCCCAGAAACTCAGAAGACAAAAGTCAGAGATTGATGTTCATTGTAATGAGTGAAATAAGTATTTGATCCCCTATCAACCAGCAAGATGTCAGACTACCTGGTATCTTCAGTGTATGTAACGAGCTGAGATTAAAAACACCTGCTGTAAGGAACATGTTTTACCTGTAATCCCAGATCGTTACAGTACCTGTACAAAAGATACCTGTCAACAGAAGCAATCAATCCAGCAGATTCCAAAGTAGCTACCATGACCAAGACCAAAGAGCTGTCCAAGGATGTCAGGGTCAAGATTGTAGACCTGCACAAGGCTGGACTGGGCTACAAGACTATTGCCAAGCGGCCTGGTGAGAAGGTGACAACAGTTGGTGCAATAATTCTCAAATGGAAGAAACACAAAATAACTGTCAACCTCCCTCGGTCTGGGGCTCCATGCAAGATCTCATCTCATGGAGTTGTAATGATCAGGAGAAAGGTGATGAAGCAGCCCAGAACTACACGGGGGGAATTTGTCAATGATCTCAGGGCAGCTGGGACCATAGTCACCACGAAAACAGTTGGTAACACACTACACCGTGAAGGACTGAGATCTTGCAGAGCCTGCAAAGTCCCCTTGCTCAAGGTTGCACATGTACGGGCCCATCTGCAGTTTGCCAATGCACATCTGAATGACCCAGAGGAGAACTGGGTGAAAGTGTTGTGGTCAGATGAAACCAAAATTGAGCTCTTTGGCATCAACTCAACTCACCGTGTTTGGAGGAGGAGGAATGCTGCCTATGACCCCAAGAACACCATCCCCACCATCAAACATGGAGGGGGACATATTATGCTTTGGGGGTGTTTTTATGCTAAGGGGACAGGACGCCTTCACCACATCAAAGGGGTGATGGACGGGACCATGTATCGTCAAATCTTGGGTGAGCACCTCCTGTTAGTTTATTCAGCTCCGGCCCTTGAGCTGATACGGCTCATCTTGATCCTGAGCCCAGCAGAGTTTAATCCCAGTCCACAAACGAAAGGATGAAGCAGGTAAGGTGCTACATTGCTATGCTTTATTCCTAAGCTATACCGAGAACACACAAATGTACACCTTGCCTCTGTGAGAGCAGAGAGCAACTCCCAACAAAGAACGACAGAACAAAGCAGTAAACAGGAAGCCAGTGAACGTCACATCCAGTCTCCCTTTCCCATGGGAACCCAACAGTAACTTGACTGTGGAATGAAAACATAGTCCCATGACTTGCAGCTGCTGCTCAGTGAGGGAAACAGAAACCAACACCTCCTTCCCTCAGCCAGGGCATTGAAAATGGGTCGAGGATGGGTATTCCAGCATGACAATGACCCAAAACACACAGTCAAGGCAACAAAGGAGTGGCTCAAGAAGAAGCACATTAAGGTCCTGGACTGGCCTAGCCAGTCTACAGACCTTAATCCCATCAAACATCTGTGGAGGGAGCTGAAGGTTCGAGTAGCTACACATCAGCCTCAAAATCTTACTGACTTGGAGAGGATCTGCAAAGAGGATTGGGGCAAAATACCTCCTGAGATGTGTGCAAACCTGGTGGCCACCTACAAGAAATGTCTGACCTCTGTAATTGCCAACAAAGCTTTTGCCACCAAGTACTAAGTCATCTTTTGCAAAGAGATCAAATAATTATTTCACTCATTATAATGCACATCAATCTCTGACTTTTGTCTTCTGGGTTTCTGGGGGTTTTCCTGTTGTTATTCTGTCTCTCACAGCTACAATAAAGCAACCATTAAAATTATGGACCAGTCATTTCTTCATCAGAGGGCAAACAGGCAAAATTAGTAGGGGATCAAATACTCCCCCCCCCTCACTTTATGACCAGGGCTTCTGAAATAGATAAATAGTACAATGCATTCTTGAAACTTACACAAAGGAATTTGGTACATTGAAAAGCAAAATCTATGGAACAAACCCTTGCTATGTGTTTGATTTCTGCAGATAAATATCTACCCCCAATATGAATAATATAATGAGAAACAAACCTTCTCATCTTCACTCTCTGTTGGCTTATTTTTCATTTCAGTATGTAGAATCAGGGTTGGCGGGCAGGAGGTCCTGTTTGATTCTTTGCCTTTATCCGAAACTGAAACACAAAAATAATTGGATCCAATAAGTGACTATATCCCACTGAGCTGTCAACGACTTATATTTTCCCCATTATTTGGGGTTTTTACAGTTTAACTGAAAAAACTTGTTAGGCAGACGTACAAAAAAGTTGCTCCCCACCCATGAGTAAATTATGTTGCACTTAGAAAATGTGCATCTCTGCAATATCCAACACTTTGTTGTCAAAATATGGTTTTCCTCATGGAGGTACAAAACCAGTCATAATGAAATGTGCCAGAGAACATTAGCCATTGCTTCTTGAAATTGCTGAAGTAGAACTATACGATCAAGAAAACTATTTTCACTAGTTACTTCTAGCAATGGATTGGAACCTCATGACATTCACATAGCCCTTGAATAACGTGTCTCCGTAGAGCTAATCCAGAAATGTCTAGCATGGTCCTTAGGTCAACAGGTGTTACATATTCCAGGACAAATAAGGAAATCTGTGGCTCATGTGTCCTACCTAAACTTCATGTATGATACAGTCATGGTGAGGTGTAAGAGCAGATCTTAGGCTCATGCACTCACCCATATTGCATGTATAAAAAGGTAAAGGTACCCCTGCCAATACGGGCCAGTCTTGACAGACTCTAGGGTTGTGCGCCCATCTCACTTAAGAGGCCGGAGGCCAGTGCTGTCCGGAGACACTTCCGGGTCACGTGGCCAGCGTGACATCGCTGCTCTGGCGAGCCAGAGCCGCACACGGAAACGCCGTTTACCTTCCCATTAGTAAGCGGTCCCTATTTATCTACTTGCACCCGGGAGTGCTTTCGAACTGCTAGGTTGGCAGGTGCTGGGACCGAACAATGGGAGCGCACCCCGCCACAGGCATTCGAACCACCGACCTTTCGATCGGCAAGCCCTAGACGCTGAGGCTTTTACTCACAGCGCCACCCGCGTTCCATCATTGCATGTATAGTTGTCAATATTAAGCAGGCTCGCTTATTCAGATATTACATAAATGATACCCAATTTTTTAAATTTTCTAACCATAGAATTTTGTTTCTGCAAGCACAGTGAGAAGGTGCATGATTTGAGCTTTGCTCCTCTGCTGTAGCACATAATGGTTTTCATACACATTAAGTTGAAACCATAACCAGTTTGCCTTGTTGATTCCAATGGAACGAGTGCATGTGTGTGTACTACAGGTTTCATGCTTACAGAATAAAATATAGTTATTTATTATTTGCTTTATTTTTATTTACTTAACAATATTATGTACCAATTTATTAAGCAGTCTACATAGTACAATATAAAAATATTCAAAATAAAATACCAATAAAAGACAGGCATAAACATGGTCAAAATCTGGATAAAAACCAGCAGTTCTGAAACGAATATACACAACAAAATTACATGTCTAGGTACACTTCCCTAAACAAAGAAAAGGCTTTAGTAGATAATGAAAACAAAACATTAGTAGGTGCCTGCCTTATCTGCCATTGTATAGAAATGGCTGGAATATTACACAAAATTCGGGGGTAAATAAGTAAGTAATAGAAAATAAAGGCATGAAAGAGACAGCTCTTACGCTCTGAGTTGAGTCCCAATTGAAACCATATATCTGACAACTCAGCTTATCAAGTTATCTATAAAACAACTTGACTTTGGTGGTCTGCTTCAAAAGAAGCCAGCAAATTAAATCCCATCTCTCTTCCTCACCAGTGGCCTGCTGGCAGATGCTCCTTTCACAGAGAGAATGGCTGTGGGCATTGCTGCTAGTGCGGTGCATCAGCTGTGCACACAACGTAGAAATCTCATTCACAATTTTGAAACTTCTGGTGCAAAGATAAAGAGATACCAGAGACGGGCTCTTAGGCTACTTAATCTTACTTTAACTCTGCAAATTGAGATTAGTGCTGGGACAAAACAGAACCACTGACAGGATGTTGGCAGGCACACTGTTTTACAGCGCTAAGGGCATTTCCCTTGGTAGTAGAAAACAATAGAGTTGCATTTCTTCCTAAACTTTCTAAAAATAAGTGAATCAGCTGGGGAATTAAGAGTCATCATCAGTTTTAAACATTTATCCCACTACATACATTTCTATATACATAAAACTGCAGTGATTTGCAGTGCTGCATCAAAATCCTGGATTTGTATAAAGTCGGGGAGGGAGGGAGGCAGGGAGGGAGAAACATAATGGTATACATATTTTAAAATGGTGGTTTTAAACAGTGGCGGGGATTTGAATAAAGTAGGGGTGATGGGACACAGAGGAGATGGGGGAGAGCTTGAACAAGCTGGTAATATGGGGAGTGGGGGGAGCTTGAAGGAACTGTGAGGATATTGTGGGACTTTAAGGAGCTGTCAGGATATGAAGGGCTGAAGAAGGGCCAGCCTGAGACATTTTGGCACTTGAGGTGAACCACAAAATGGTGCTTCACTCCCTGCCAGGGAAGAAGGGGTGAGTGAAGATCTACACCGGGAACAAGGCAGGAATAAAGTTCTACATTGGGATTCACTGCCCCTGTGTATCCTGCCGCCTGAGTTGATCACCTCATCTTGCTTCATTTGTGAGCTGGCCCTGTTCACGTCTAAAAAGTGATACATTCCTGTGTGAATGAAATGTGAAGTCTTTACTTCTGATTTCAAACCTCTGAGCATGATCCAAATGAGCAGCAGCAGAAAAATCTCACAACCCATAAAGCTGGCAAGTGAGGGCAGACACAATCAGTCATCCAAATATTTCCATTCATATTTTGACAAGAGACAGCTGCTAATCAGCACTCAAAATTCATCACAGTGTAAATGCAGTGAGAACGAGGAAATCATGCTTTCACCAGCACTGACTTTTTTTATCTGACTCTGGAACACAAAGAGTAGTGCTCGTCTCTTCCGCACCTTCCTATACGGTGGTACCTCAGGTTAAGTACTTAATTCATTCCGAAGGTCTGTACTTAACCTGAAACTGTTCTTAACCTGAAGCACCACTTTAGCTAATGGGGCCTCCTGCTGCTGCCGCGCCGCTGAAGCACGATTTCTGTTTTCATCCTGAAGCAAAGTTCTTAACCCGAGGTACTATTTCTGGGTTAGCGGAGTCTGTAACCTGAAGCGTATGTACCCTGAAGCGTATGTAATCCAAGGTACCACTGTAATAAGAATGTAAAAGCAGTCTTGTGGATCTAAGGGGCCACATAATCTGTCATCTTGTTTCCAGCAGTGGCTAACCAGATACGTCTGGGAAAGCTTCACGCAAGACTATAAAGCAACAGCCTCTCTTACTGACTGATATGCAGAAAAGCCTGCTACCTTCAAACCTGGATACATAGCAGGTTGAGGCTGAAGTCAGAAAGGGGCACCTAGGGAGCAATACTAATATCTAATCTGTCTGACTAAGGAGGGGGGTTGGATACAGAAGAGGGTGAGGGAAGCTCCATCACAGCAAAAAGCCTGCAGCATCAACAAAAGATGTGGCCTGTTCTGGAACCACCACCAATAGTGCTGCTATCAACAGTAGGTTTAAACTGGGTGTTTAGGTGGGGAAATAGGAAAGTCATCTGAGGATCCACTGGATCGTAAGACAGCCCATTTGCTGGCAAGGGACCAAATCTGTGCCCTCTTTGTTGCTTTAGCAGAAAAGAAGCACATATACCCAGGGACGCCCAGGATTTCCTGGGCTCAGTTCACTGTACATGCATCTTATGACAAGAACGGCTGCTTATGTACACATATTAACTTAGCCTAGCCTACCTGCTGGCTGGAAAAGCAAGATACAGATATATTGCACACATCGTTAAACTATGGAATAGACTCTCACGGGACATAATAATGGCCACCAGCATGGATAGCTTTAAAAGAGGATTAGAAAAATTATTATTATAAATCATTAATTCAATTCCTACCCTGCCTTTTCTCTGAAAGCAGTCCAAGGCAGCAAAACAAACATTAAAACCATCTCCAAAACACTTCCAGACTGGGAAAGCTCGAAAAGGCGCATTGAAAGAGGAAGATAGGTGCCAAAAATTTAACAAAGGCACCACCTACCTAATGTTCAAAGGGAAGGGATTCCAAATTCACGGAGGGTACAGCTATCAATGGCTACTAGGTATGGTGGCTATATCCTTTCTCACCAATGGAGGGAGTATTCCTCTGAATGTCAGTTGCTGGGAATCACAAGTGGAAAGAGTTGGTGTTGCATTCAGGTCCTGCTGTGGGGCTTCTCATAGGTATCTGGTTGGCCAACGTGAGAACAGGATGGTGGACTAGATGGGCCATGGACCTGATCTAGTGGGCTCTTCTTATATAATTTCCTTCACAGATCAGGACAAGAGAGCCACAAAGCAGCCTCTTTACTTTATTTGCAGTATTTCTGATAGTCACAGCAAAGTACTAGCTGATGAGAGGTGGTCAGAGAGATATTTTTGACTCTGCATGTGTGCATCTTGTATTTGTGTTTGTGCTGGTATAGCTTTGGGGTCTGGCTCTACTCACTGATGGAATGTCCCTGCCAGTAATCTGGCCTTAGAATGAAAAAGGTACCCCCCCTCCAATTTCGGTTATGATGTCAAATACTTGGTACTGTCAGCTTCACAACCATGGTTATGTGCACTGCAAATGAACCGTTCCTGGTTTGCTTATACACAGCAAGGTACGCATTTTCAGCTTGGTTTAAGCCTCTGATACCCATTCCTTTTCTTCTCTAAGACTGCAGGAGCAGCTAACAAATCAACGCGTTGTTTACAGACTGCAAGGCGATTGATGAAAATATTTTGAACACTATGCGCCTAATGTGCCTGCTGGAAAGAGAGTATGCAAGAGGATAGGAAAGCTGGAGCCGCTTTCATTGGAAAGAAACACTCCTTTAACAGTCATTGATTCGGCAACGGCTACAGAGATGTGCAAATAAACCTGCATACCCAAAGCTTTTTACACACATAATTGGCTCTGGTGCTTTGCCTGTTCTAGCTGAGCTGAGCCTACTCAATTGCTCTCGGAGGGCTCAAACTGCAGAGCTCTATGACATGTCTCAGTATTCCTTGCTTTGTGCTCTTCCACAAATAATCTCCAGCTCGAAAGCTGTATATTCTGGTAATACAAGCAGCTAGAATATTGCAACACTTGAGGATTTATAGAGTCCAGATTAATTAAATAGGAATAATACAACACACACAAAATAGATTTTTCACATCTTTTGTTTTGCATTTATTCTTACAATTATATCCCACCTTTCTTTTGAGGAGCTCAAAGTGATATACACAGTTCTCCTCCCTCTCTATTTTATTCCCATAAGAATACATGAAGAACCTGCAGGATTAGGTCAAAAGGCCGATCTGGTGCAACACTCTGTTCTCACAGTGGCCAACCACATGCCCATGGGAAGCCAATAAACAGAACCTGAGCATAACAGCACTTTCCCCACCTGCTTTCCCCAGCAATTGCCCCCAACACTGGAGGCAGAATTAGCCACCATCACTAGTATCCTCCATGAGTTTGTTTAAGCTTTTCTTAAAACCAGCCAAATTCCATTGCTTAACCATGTGCAGTGTGAAGGAACACTTCCTTTTGCCTCTCATGAGTCTTCCAATGTTCAGCTTCATTGGAAGTCCCTAAGTTCTAAGTATTGTGAGATAGGAAGAAAAGCTTTTCTTCACACCATGCACAATTTTATAAACCTCTACCATGTTCTCTCTTGCTTTTCCCCTCTAAACTAGAACATCTTTCCTCAGAGGGGAGTTTCTCCATCCCCTTTTCTGAACCTTTCCCAGCTCTACAATATCTTTGCTGAGAGGAGAACTCTGAGCAGAGGTGTTCTATGCTAACAGGGTCCCACTCCTGTCATCAGCCATGCTGTAGCATTCTGCATTAACTGCAGCTTCTGGATCAAGTCCAAGGGAAGCCCCACATCAAGTGCATTACAGTAGTCCAACCTTCAAGTCATCAGTGCCTACTGTAGACAAGCTCTCCAGGCCAAGGTATGGCTGTAGCTGTCACATTTTAAGAAATTTGTTTTTGTATTGATTTAATCTTATTAGGGTTTAGTTGCTTTATAATGACTATCCTTTAAATATTTTTAGATTTTTGTATTTTATCTATGTTGAGTTAATTTGTGTAAACCAACTTGAGTCTTCAACCTGAGTGAGATGATGATGATAATAGCAGCAGCAACAACAACAAATGAATCTGTGTCATCTAAGAATGCTTTCAGGTACTCCACCACAACTCTCTCCATCACCTTCTCCAAGAATATCACCTTCTCGGACCACCAAGGAAGTGCAATGATGTTACTGACTGTAAATGAAGGAACTATGAAGTGAGAAGTGTTTCTTGGACCAGCCACATAGCAGTTCATGCTTAGAGAGGAGGAAGGATCATGCAGTCCATTGCACTGTGGATTGTCTGCCTTAAATTGCCAGTTTGCAAAACTTTTGTAAGTTTAAAGGGGTGGCATGACCCCCCCCCCACCTTTCAGCAAAGCATTTGAAGATTAGTCACATGAGAGAAAGGGAGGGATTGCTCTGCCACTGACTCCCTTAAACTTGCAAAGTGTTCACAAATATACAGTTTAAGGAAGAGGTAGTCATTTTCTCCTTTTGCAGTGCTGCTAAAGGATCAGCAAAAAGAGAGAAACTTTTCCAGTTCAGTCCCTGTTATCAATTTTTAAAAAACAAAACCAAAAGAAATATGTGTCTCTACCATAACTGTGCTGTGGTGTCAAGCTCAGCAAGAGAAACACAGAGCGTCAAGCCCTAACACTATCTGAAGAAGTATTGATTTGCATGATCAAACAAAAAGATTCAACCAAAAGACATTTGTAGAGATGTACAATGGCTTCTATGTGTGCACTGGGGCTCTCAGATGTCACTTCTTTTTTTAAATGTATTTTTATTAGAGATTTTCTTTGTTTACCAAAGTATGTGCAATGTCTCTTTTTCCCCCAAGTAACATTTTTTTACAGATCAGTTTCATTTGTTGAGACATTAGGAAGAAAAGGGGGAAAGAGGGGGTGGGGAAGGTGAGAGGGGTGGTGGCAATGTTTCTATTTTACTTAATCTATGTGGGGTTTTGTGTCAGCGTCACTTGTGCAGGTTCTCTGCTATTCACTTGTGTTCCTTTGGGGTGAGAGAGGTTGGGGCTGGCCTAGGGTGTGGTTGTTCATTTGTGATTGGCTGTGGTGAGCTTTGTTTTCATCTGTGAGTGGGGTGGGTGGGTGTTTTGGATCAGGTTAGCCATATTGATTTGTATGCTGTTGGTGGATTTTTGTCCTTATCTTGTTGGGCTGTGTATGTGATAAAGGGGAGCCAGAATGGGGTGAATGCGTCTTCTTTTATTTGTCCCCCGTGTCAGTTTCTTTTTATTGGTTAATTTTTCTAGTAGAGCTGTTTCCCATACTATTTGGTACCATTGGTCCATGCTTACTCCTGACAGGTCTCTCCAGTGTCTGGTTATGATGTTTCTGGCTGCTGAAAGTAGGTGGGTTATGAGGTCTTTGTGGTGTAAATGGGCATTATTTCACTTCACTACTACTGTGTCAACATCTGATGTCAAAGGGGAAGCTTGCCAAATATAAGTGCAGGCAAATTTGTCTATTGTCTAGTCAGTGCCAAGTATGAACCTACAATTCTGTTCCATTTCATTAATCTGTCGGTTTCTTTTTTAAAAATAATAATCTGAAAATGTATTTTAATGTGTATCTTCTGGTTAATGCTTATTTTAAATGTGTATTCTCTTTCTCTCCCCCTCAGAAAATGAGCATATTGTTCGCATGCAAAAGACCTGAAGTTCAATGCTTGGCATCTCCAGTTAGAGCTTGGAAAAACTCCTGCCTGAAAACCTGGAGGCATTTGGACTAATGGTCTAGCATAGTGAAAGGCTGTTTCCTGTGCTCTGCACAGCAAATGTTTAAAAAGTTCCAAGAACTGCATCACAACATTGGATAAATTTGAAATCCAGTGGGTAGCTACATTCCAATTTGCACATTCATCCAAGAGGTGCGAATCAGGTCATCTTGTACTGAAATTTGCGAAGACTGAATTCCTCAAGCATCTCTGGCCAAATGGCCTAAGTTGCTCTGTTTGAAGTGGACTTCTAAAGCTCTGTTACATAAGCAGAAACTGCCTCCCAGCAACTAAATCCATACTATTTTGTTATATATGAAGACTTTGACATTTAAAAAAGACTTCTATTTAACTGGGTAACAGTATTCAAACTCTGCCTCTTAGCTGGGTTCTTGCCATTTGGAGGATTCAATGATATCTTCCCACCTATCAAGCTATTCTCAACCATTGTCTGGTTTTGAAACTGAAAAAAGCTGTATTTAATATTATGTCATAATCTTATGCTGAAAATGAAAAGAAATTCAGTTGTTATCTTATTGAAAAATGATCATCTAACTACAGTGTAGCAGAAACAAAGGGAGGCTGAAATCTAACAATGCAGCCATGCTACTAGACAGGAAAATAGGTTGTTGTTGGTGTGTGTGTTTTTTTTAAAGCCATTGCTTGCAACAGGGAAGGAAGCTTTCCCCTAGAAGAATATTTACACCTGCCGGAAGAAGAAAACATGGTGAAAAAAGTGCACTCATTTTGTCTGGCAAATTTATTTACTCTGATTCTGGCAGATTCTCTGTTCTCAGACAAGCCATTTTGAACTTAAGTTTCTAGCGCAGTAGATGTTCCACACCATGATGAGCATGGTGCCATCCCATGTTTTCAACACAATGACTTGTTCTTCAGCAATGAGTGGAAGAACTGCAGGTTTGGTTTACTGTCAGTGGTACAGTAGGAAAGGCTAAATGCTCCCCACAGACCTTTGCACACTTGCATGGACTGAGGTGAGCAATTTTACAATCATTTACCACTTTAGCTTCCACTGTGCAGATATGGCTTGTAACGTATTATATTCATAGCTGGTCTGTGCAGCTGGAGTGAAGGTGGACATGAGTTTTTAAAGGACAGGCAGCAATTTACTAGTAGAATAGATCAACAAATGTAATCTTTTTCAAGAACCCATGCCTTTCAAACATGTGCTGTGATGTTTAGGGATTTTATTCCACAAAACAAGGCCGATCCTAGGCAGTGTTGCCCTTCTAGAACTCAGTAGGGAAGAAGATGGGGTCAAAACTGGTATCAATTGGCTCTGCCTTCACCTACGGTTGGGCTCCCTGTCTTCCGCCCCAGAAGTTGCAATGAGCAACAGCTACTACTGTTAGAGCTTTTATCACTATAGCATCAAGTAGTGGCTTGTGAGTTCAGTTATTCAATGTATATGGCATTGGTAAAGCTTACAAAACAGTATTAAAAAGATACGGTAAATGAATAAATAAATGAATAAATCCTTTCTTCTGAGACAGCATAAACAATTAGCATTGAGAACCACACTAAACTGCAACAAGTCCAAGGCTGATTTAAAATGCAATTAAAATCCTGGCTGAATTAGAAAGGTCTTCACCTGGCTCTACAAAAGGATCCAGATGAGCATCTCTGGGAACAATATTCTATAGTGAGGGTGCCAACATTTAAAAGGCCCTCTCCTTGCTTCATTTCACTTGGCAGGGCTATCCAGATATCAAACACTCCATCCAAACTTTCCTAATAGTTCCAACACAATGCTGTTCAGTGGAAACAATTCTCAAATTCAGCTGAGAGTAATTAAGAGCAATCACTTCTTAATCTATTATCTATCTACTTATACGAACGTATATGTCTTAACATGGTACCTTGTGCTGGACAGATGTGGATAATAACCACAAAACATTATTTGTTTATAATATTTGAATGCCACATTTGAAGGTAAAAGTTCCACATGAACAAAGCCATAAAAATAAAGCAGAAATGACTAAAACAGTAGCATAAAACATTCAATTTCAAACCAAACCAATGCTTCAGCAACAGTGAAAACTATAGCTCTGGGATGGAGAACCTATTTCAGTTCAGGGGCCACACTCCCTTCAGGGCTATCTTCTGGGGATGGGTATCACATGCCAGTGATGTGAGGGGCAAGATGCAAAAGTGGGCGGAGCAACAAATGTACAAATTTTCCTTTGTAGTGAAAGCTGGTCTCTCTCTATCTTCCATCCAGACAGGCAAGAAGCATTATCAGAGATCAGGGACACATTCCGGCCAGACCAATGGCCTGCAAACAGTCTTGGAGCCAGATAAAGAGACCAAAAGGACAAAATTTTGCTCCTGGGCCGGAGATTCCCCTTGCCTGCTTTTGTTACTTTTCAGCACCAGCTGAAATCTTTCCTCTTCCACCAGCTTTTGGGGATGTAGTCATCTAAAAGCACTGGTCAGCAGTAAGTGGAGAAGGGAAATGGCATGTTGTTTTTGTATCACACTGTTTTTAAAATATTTTTATTTATTTCATGAGTGCTATACCTTTTTGTTGTGAGATGCCCAGAGATCACTTGATGATGGGCAGGTATATGGTACACAATGGCTTCTCAAACTAACCTGTGTGATGGTTATTTGAATCCATTCCAGTCTGGTTCCCTGCATTTTGTTTGGACGGAAGCAACTATTTCATCTGTGGCTCAGACTGAAATCTAAGCCAGACAAGAACTACCAGCCATGGAGGTGCTTCATGGCAGTTTGCCGAGTTTTGTGAATGTGCCAATTTATGCTCCAAGTTTTCAGGGCTTTGCCAAGTTTGGTGTCATTACCAGACATAACCATAAATCTTAAGGAAGGTATATTAGGGAAGTTGGGCACTAAATAAAATCTTATAAGCAAACATACATTGTATTGAACAATGATGATTTCCAAACAGCTTGTTACAAAGCTGCTGGTTTGATTTAAGGGAACTATTGATCAAACTTCATGGCAGTATTTACAAGAAATGATTCCGACCAAAAGGCTTAATGCAGCCAAAGTATTCCATGCCATGATGAATAAAATATTGGTAATCCATCAACTGAAAGTCATCATAATGTGAATTAACAGAACGAGTAATAGAGTTGATAGCTTACTCTATCACACCAATGATCTTTATGAAGCTTTCGTATCCTGATGGTCATGTTTTTGCAATGTTTTCAAAAGAAACTCTTTTCAGTGAGGAAACAAACAAATGTACATTTTAGTTATTCATGAGGATAGATTTGTAGGACCCCAAAGCACATAACTTCTCAGGTGACAAACATAGCCAAATGTCTGAGAAATGAATAGCTAATGATTGAAAAGCTTCCTTCCTGTTGAAAAGTGAAGCACATCACTGCAAGCATTTCTGTTGATGCCTCTGCTAAAAAACAGTGTGATTAATGGCAGAATGCAGGGAGCAATCATGTGTGCAAGAGACAATGATATACAGATTACAAACAATAAATCAAAAGAGCCTACTTTTGAAGAGATGCCACATACAGAGAAACCAGGGATGCCCATATATCCATTAATGGATTTCTGCATGACAACACAATGCTATTGAAACTGCGCGACATTTTTAGTCCTCGCTGTTCATCTTCATTCTGGCAAAACAGTGGAGACATTTCCTTTGCTAGCTCTGTTTAGGTATCATTTACAACATAAACATCTCCTCCAAAAATACACACTTTGGATTAGTGTACACAGTGTGTACACAGTGTGTACATCATGTCACAATGTGTACACACAGTAATTCTCCACTGAGTGCAAATAATGTTCTCCAAGCCATTGCAATCCTCCTGGGACAAAATGGAGCACAATCCCTTCCATAATATGCAGCCGATAGATTCCAGATCACAATAATCCACTACTGGAGAACAGCTGTGTTTTAGTGATGCAGCTGCCTATTGGTTTTAGAGGAACTTGGTCAATTGAACCTCAGTGGAACCACCTCCCACCACCCTAAGACCTCATGGAATTCACAGATGTTGGTAGCTGACTGGTTAGATAACAGCATGTCCTCCTCCAACCACCTGTTCATGAGTTACTCACAGTTTGAAGCATGAGCAGTGTCCTGGCCCTGATGTCACATCCCTTGGTTAACACTGTCCTCCAGCATCCATATGTTCAGCACAGTCATCCTATGTGGCTTGCACATAGGATCTCATTTGC
Source organism: Podarcis tiliguerta (assembly GCF_965153285.1). Classification (NCBI taxonomy): domain Eukaryota; kingdom Metazoa; phylum Chordata; class Lepidosauria; order Squamata; family Lacertidae; genus Podarcis; species Podarcis tiliguerta. The sequence continues at coordinate 58,451,748 of NC_139538.1, forward strand.
ACTGTATGCAAGGCATGGAGGTCAGGAGCAGGATTAGCCTACAGATGCAATCTTAGAAGTGGGCCAAGAGTTCAGCTTGATTCAAATTGTGAATGCCCTGCACATGAGTACATAGGAACAGGGCTCAACAGGCTTGTTTATCTGCCCTCTGACCCAAGAGGGAGAAAGAGGAGCTGGAATCCAAGTGCTGAGCCCAACAGAGGAAACTGGAGCAATTAGTAGCTATTGCTAGCTATTGCAGCTATATTTTATACAGTAACAGGAATGTCAGTATCTTTCCAGGCTTAGCTAGCACTTGGGGAGTCTGCCTGGACCACATGCCCTCTTCCTAGATCACACACCTTACTAGCCCTGCTCTGCATCCTCTTTGAGTGCATTTGTCTATTTGGAATGTGTCCTTGAACTGTTTCCTTGCCTTTCGCTTGCCTAGATGGAATATGGAGAAGAGAGAGTGTCTCAGAGAGAGAGAGAGAGAAAGTGAGAGAGCACTTTAATTTTTGTGTTGCTGAAATGTAGCCTACTGCACAAAGGTAAGAACCACATTTGTTGCTGTGTCCACTTTTTCTACTGGCAGAAGGATGTCCAAAAGAAGATGCAGGCCTTGGGCTGGAAAATGTTCCTCACCCCTGATTCATAGCTACTACAGAGAACAACTTCGGTGCTGGGAAACTGCTGTTTCAAGGAGTGGGGCTCAAACAATCATTTTCTTGATTTACAGCAAGTCTGTACATCTTAAGATCCATCAAGTCTGATACAGTTCATCAGCCAGGTGATTGACAACCCCTTTTTTTGAAATTTGAGGCCAAACACACAGAAAACCAGGTTGCAATATTTGGCTGGTGAGCTGCATTGGCAGTTCCTGCTCCTTAATTCAGGATCTGCAGAGTTCTTTCCTTTTTTTTAATACAAATATTGCTTTATAAAGCAATTTGTTTTTAAAAAAATCAGACCAATATGAAAAAGACATTAAGATGGAAAACTGAACGTGATAGGGGACAACATAAGGTAGGAATCTATCCGTTTTGGTTTCTCACGTTTTTGCTGTAGGCTGGAACTAAAAAATAAATAAATCACAAACATTTGCCAGCATTTTAGCGCACATTTCTCCAACTTTATTATTATTATTTTTGCAATTTTGCCTAAAATACTTTTTTGCCATTTCCCTCAGTGTGAGTCTTTGTTTTCAGCAATATATGCATTTTTATGACATTTCCCCCTTATCACATATATTTTTATGCCAGTTTTTTGGGTTGGAGAAATAAATCACAACATTTGGAGAAGTGCAAATTTTGAAGGAGAGTTGGATTTCCATGTGTGTGTTGATTCAGGAAGTGTGAATTACAAAAGTTCAAACAAAATGTGAACTGAACCAAAGGTCTCCCCCACCCCTAGCAAAAAGAAGAAAGAATAGCTAAAGGCAGTTAGGAAAATGACACCAGAGTGGGGTGTGGGGGGTCTGTGTCGGAAGAAATAGAGGATATGACCTATGAGTGACAGATAAGGAAAAACAGGAGTGGGAGAAATGCTAACGTTTGTCTGTTCCCAGCAAGATGCTCTGAAATCTGTCCAGATTACATCTCTGTTTCAATTGCTTCCTGATAACAATGTCACCTTTCAGACTTGAATAACTGATATCTGGATCCTGAAACTCAAATAATATATACTGTCTCCTAGGCATGATGACATCCATCTTGATACATTTCTTGGTAGCATTCATTTAATGTAAATTTTAAGTTATATGTGGCCAAGAAATGCCTTGCTCTACATGGATCCAGGAAATTATTTAAAGATGTCCATCTCAGGCTCTACGGAATGTATTGAAATCCAAAGTCGTGCCCTCCAAGCACTGGCAGAGAAAATTATGCACATTTCTTTCACAAAAAGCAAAAACGGTTTAGGGACACAGCAACGGGAGGATGTCCAATAAAAGAAGTGCTTTTGTGAAGCCATCAAAATAAGCATCTCTTCAAAATCACCTTTCGCATGTAGGTTCCTTAAATTTGTTCCAGTTCATTGCTGCAAATAATACCACTCCTAAAAGACGAATGTTTTTAGCATTTCAAAATTCAGAACACATTGACGATGTTGTGGCATTAATTTCTCCAGTGAAATACACACTATTGTGACAGGGTGGCAGTCCAACTGACGGGTAATCTCCAGCAACTGGGAAAAGACTAAATACCCATCAAAACATATGCAAGGAAAAGGCAGACACTGTATGTGTTAAATTGGTGCAGCTGGAGAGTATTGTAAGCAGTCAGCTGTCCACACATGCACTTCTATTTTCTTGACATCCTTTGCAGTCATAATGCAATGCCTGAAACAGTTGCCTCTCTTTAACAAGAGGAAGGGATGCAGGATTCTGTCCTGGGCCTGTTGTTGTCCAACATGTTTATAATTGGCTTGGATGAAGGTGTTGAGGGATCATCCAATTTGTGGATGACACCAAACTGGGGTGTGTCTCTGCGTGTGGCCAATACTGTTGCAGCTGTATTCCATGTATGAACCAGCTGATATATAATGAAACCTAGATGCTTGTGGCACCAATGAACACTGCAGCAATAAGAAATATGGCTAATTCCATACCAACAAATTCCAACAATAAACTTGTGGAACTGGAAAAACTACTGTTGAGGAGCCAAACAGGGTTACCAAATGTCCAGAATTTCCCAGGCATACCCTGCATTTGGCCCTCATAAAAAACATTTGGGTGGAAATCTCTGAAATGTCTGGGAAAATGTGGACGTATGGCAGCCCATGTTGGAAGTGTAAATTTCCTCGAATTTCTTTTAAAATAACTCAACAACTTTTGTGTCCGAATTTTCACTTTTTGAAATATGGCAACCCTACACTAACCACTTTTCCCCCCACAGGAACTTAATTAGTGTGAATGTCTCCACCCCCCTCTACCCCTTTATTCATTTAAATTACTTGTAAGCCACTCTTCATTGTTCACACAATCCCAGCTCAAGGAACAACACTGAATTGAAATGAAACAATAAGTCACTTAAATACAACTCAATATGAAATCAAACAATATACTAACAAAAATGGCAGCCCCAGAACACTAATCAAATCAAATTATATTCCCACCCACTAACCTGCAGACAAAAATAAAAGCTCAAACACTGACCATTCCTACAAACATTCTAACCCAAAAGTCAGTCACATAAACCCAGGAAAAACCAGCCAAATGGGAAGGGTAACAACAGCAGCAGCAGCCAGTTGAGGGGCACCAAAATCTAACCACTATGGGTTGAGATAGAGGCCTGAAGAGGGCTACTGAAGACAGGAGTGCCTGGCATGCTTTGGTCCATGGGGTCACGAAGAGACAGACACGACTAAACAACAACAAATCGCACATGAGGTGACATTGAAAACCAATTATTACTATTTAATGAAGTGGTATATAAATCTTGCCAAATAAATAAATAAAAATATGCTAATGCTCCAAAAGGCAATATCACCCTCTGATGCAATGGTCTGGAACAGAATATGTAAAAATGTATCTGATTTGTATATATTTTGGATCCCTTGTTGTGTGTAACCACGATACATTCAGCACCATTTACAAATATTTCTGTTAAAAGGGCTTTTCAATTTATTACTGTGGCATTTATTGCTGTGGGAAAGTATCTGGTTGAAAAATATGCAAATATGCAACATATGCTGTAGCAGTATAACCAGGAGAGCGAAACAGAAACACACCTGTTAATGTCTGATCCACCAAATTGGTTGCCATGAATGTCACAGCTGGTGAAGAGATAGCCGCTACCCTGGTGACTTGAGTTGGCATCAGAGGAGTCATTCGGGTATCCATCCTAGAAGCAGCACCTGCAAGCAAACCCATAATGAGCACATTACTAATCTGGTTCCTCCCCCCTTTTTTTCTTTCTCTATTTTTTTTTTTTAACTTTGAGCATCATCAGATGCTGTTAGCAATTACTATTTATTGGCAAATATTTTACAACACAATTATGATATTTACATGAATACATTTCTTGAAAAATAAATAAACCCACTTCATTTTTACTCCCATCTTGCTGTAAAAAATACATCCAATCTGAGGAGTCCTCACTGAATAGCAGAAAAAGGAGCCAGTGGAAGGGATGCAGAAGAGTTTCAGAAATAGATGAGGGGGTTTAGAAAGGACATTCTCCAGTTTAGAACTCCCAAATCTAGCCCACCTTTGAATTTCAGCTTAGTAACAATAACAGTAATTTACTATTATTTCTACCCCGCCCATCTGGCTGGGTTTCCTCAGCCACTCTGGGCAGCTTTCAACAGAATATTAAAAACAGAATAAAACTTCAAACATTGAAAACTTCCCTAAACAGGGCTGCCTTCAGATGTCTTCTAAAAGTCAGATAGTTGTTTATTTCCTTGACATCTGATGGGAGGGCGTTCCACAGGGAGGGCGCCACTACTGAGAAGGCCCTCTGCCTGGTTCCCTGTAACCTCACTTCTCGCAGTGAGGGAACTGCCAGAAGGCCCTCGGAGCTGGACCTCAGCATCCAGGCTGAACGATGGGGGTGGAGACACTCCTTCAGGTATACCGGGCCAAGGCTGTTTAGCTAATAATGGTTTGGCACCAGCCATCTCCTCTTTGTCAGTTTTGCTCTTACCACCACCATCACAGTCACCATATCCTCCAGAATAATCCACATGCCAGAATATAGAATCCTATCTGTGCAAATAAATCCACTTCTAACAATGTAGCAAAGAATGAAGATCCAGGATCCAGACTGGGAAGGCTTGATATTCAGTGGGTAGCACAGCAACAGGCAAGGAACTGGTTGAACCCTCAAACCAATGTTGTCATTTAGTATATGCATCCTCTTTCTTTATCTTTGCACACCCATGGGTGCACAAAACATTTATTCATTCATTCATTTAGAAGAATGATAAAATGCTCAATTAAAAGAAAAATTATACAACCGATGTACAAATAAAATTGAAAATAAAACAAAGCTGAAATCCACATTCCACTAAAAACAAAACAAAAAATCTAGAACCATCATAATTCAATTCAAAACAAAGATAAATGTATAAAACACAATTAAAGACCAAAAATCAATAAAATAGCCCCTAATCTTAGATATCTATTGAAATTCATTGTAGACTTCTTGTTTTTAATCAATTAAAAAAGTAGTTGTGCAAACCACTGTGTATTATAGTGGCAGATGACCACAGCATCCTTTTATGGGTGAATGGCTGCATTAATTTCCATGGATGGCGGGGGTTCATTCATTCATTCTGTTTGTATGCCACTTTTCCACACACAAAAACCATGTTGAAAGATGCATACAACAAAGAAACTGGGATGCATTTCAAACCAACACTACAAAAACAATTTCCTAATAACATAGCAAATCAACAATGCAGTAACCATTTCCTAATAACATAGCAAAACAAAAACTGAGTAACATATGTATAGTACTGAACTGTGGTTTTTATAACAACATGCAGCATCCCGGAGCAAAAATAACAAGACAGCTTCACAGTTTCACTTTAGTCCTCCCCTCCCATGATGTTGCTCGCAGTCCTTTTCCTGCAAGAGCTTTTTATCAGGCTTCCAAGAGGAAAGGGTAGGGCAGCTGGAAACTCCCCTTCCATGTTGCTGCTCTAGGATAGTGTTCTAGCTGCATTGGTTAAAAACCTGCCCACATTCTCTGGCATTGGATTGCCCAGTTTTCCACCAACATACCCCACAAGGGGGGGGGGAGAGCAGTGCCTTCTTCCTCTTCCTGTCAGCAACTTCAGTGCTGTGGTGATGAGAGCAATAAGTTTCTGATTCCCTTTCCCTTCCCCCCAAATCTAGAAACCAGTTTTCAGGGTAGAGAGGAGGGGTGGGGGTGGGGAAATGGTGCAGACCGGAATGAATTTCACGGGGCTTTTTGATGGTTTCTAATAACATGCACCAATACACCACGGTCTTCTAAGGATCACTTCAAACATGTGTCCATACCGGCAGCTGCTACTGGAGTAGAAACATTTCATGCAATTGGGCTATTTTAGATGGTGAATCCAACCCAGATATTATGGTTTGCTGTGAGGATTGCTGCCTTGCTATGGATGGAGGGGAGAGGAAGGTTACTTCTATTTCTCAAGGAGATCCGCATGAAGAAATAAAACAGGTGAAGCTTATCCTGCTACAGGGGGCAGGGGGAAGAATTTCATCTCAATTACTGAAGTGTCAGGAACAGCAACTGGGGATAGGGAGCTGGCAATCCCAGCTAGCACACAGAAACATTTTTTCCCCATCCTCCACTGGAAGTGAGCAACATCCAAATCAGTTCTGAATGAGGGGAAATGAGAGAAGGGTAAACTCTCTCTCCCAAGTCTTCCTAAGCATTTTAGAATAAAAATAAATTGATCTGCTTCCTTCTCCCCAAACTCCACCCCATAAATCTGAGCACTGGTCAGCTTTAAAACACACATACCTGGCACCAACAGTCCAGTATTTATGGCTTTCCCCATTTTTTAATGTTTTTATCATGCCTTTTAAATGCATTGTTTCTTATAGGATCAATTACATTTTCACAGGACAAGCCTGGAATTCAGGTTATAAACCAGCACTTTATCTAGCCTCTTATGAGATGAAGGCAGGTTTAAAAAGGGGAGGAAGAGATATCATAAATCATTTTACTACTTCTTAGGATATTTTTTTTAAGACTCCATAATTTAGGGCAGTAGAATTGGGAAAACATATGTAAAGCCCAGAAATGCAACAAATGAAAGAAAGATACATAGGACTAACAAGAAATAACATATAAGGTGGTAGAGAACTCTAGACTAATCTAAGTAGCTGTTATGTGCACACAAAAGCTCATACCAGTAACAAACTTAGTTGGTCTCTAAGGTGCTACTGGAAGGATTTTTTTTATTTTGTTTCAACTACGGCAGACCAACACAGCTTCCTACCTGTAACTAGTCTCAACTATGGTTAGGTTGTGTACATGTTCCTGTTTACTCTGCACCAAGTATCCTCCCGCTGTTGGTTTGGGAAACAATGTAGACATGCCATTATTCACAGTTCATCTATCTTGTATCTATACTGTCATTTCTTATGGTACATTTCCCTCAAGCCAACTTTAATTCGAATTGGAGGAAAGAACAACCTAGTTGCGTTTAAAGCTGGTAACATTGTCTACAAGCCTTGATGTTAACAAGCAAAGTGTATTTCCACTTGCTACAAAAGCGCTAATAAGATAATTTCATAAGCACCACCAATGATATTACAGATAGGCCTAAATGACAATTTCATGCTCACTCCTTAATATCCTTGTGTTCCCCAGAAGAGTTTTAATTATTGCCTGTAGAAGCCAAAGGTTTTCAAAACTAATTTTGAGCGGACAAATCCATGGAAATAAGGGAACAGGGCTATATAAGCCTCTGGCATGGATAAAAGGTTGTAGAAGACAAATCCATGGAAGCAAAAATGATTTGCCCCAAACAGGAGGCTGCCTCTTAGCAGTGTTAGCAATAGAGAGTCGCAGAGCTGCACGTGTAACACTGACTGGGGCACTGGAGGCAAGTAGAGTTCATGCTTTATTCATCACTCATCAAAACAACATGAAACCTAGGCTGGAAATGTCAGGAACTTGATCCCACAGTCTCAGGGTGATTAATATAATGATCCTGCTTCTCTCTGCAGCAGTTTTTACTTCATGTGGTGCTGGAATTCAGAGCAGGGCCTGAGAAGGACAACGGTGCCATGGGAGACAGATGAAGGAACAATATGGAGGACCCAAGGCAGAGAAGGGCTTTACAGAGAAGCACCAGCAGCTTGAACTGTGAACCCAAAAGGATAATGGAAACCATTGGATGAATCGGCTTGCACCACCCCAAATCCAGAAACATGTAAGATGAAGATCCTGCTGGATCAGGCCAATGGCCTATCTAGTCCAGCATCAGGTTCTCACAGTGGCCAACTGGATGCCTGTGGGAAACCTGCAAGCAGGATCCAAACATAAGACTACTCTCCCTTCCTTTGGTTTCCAGCAACTGGTATTCAGAGAACTGCCATCCCCTGGGGAGGGAGGCAAGAGCCAAATGCAAGGCTACAACCAGCAGTTGCTTCAGACACCTTATAAACACATATAAGATTGGGAGAGTCACACACATAAAACATGATCCAAATTTCTATTTTTATTTGCTTTTATGTTTTTATACTGTTGTTTCATCGGTTATAGGTTTTGTGTTTTTGTTTTAATGGATATTGTTTTTATAGAGCATTTCAGGAATGCTTTTGAATGGGTAAATGAATAAGTGGGTTTCAGTTCTTCCGTGAGAGGGTGGGCTGGAAGGTAACTGTGCCACTCATTGTTTATATGGGTTGAAAGGGTACTCTCCCTATTCATTATACTAACGTACTGTTCTGCGCTTAGGAACAGATAACATACTGGAATTTTTATAGCACTACTTTATGCTTCTGAAAGGGTTACACTGTCTTTTCAAGTTATGTCAAACTGTTTCTCTTATTCAGACAAACTCTGCCACATTTTGCTTCATTTCTTTCTGTAAAGCCTTCTGTTCTTTTCTTTTTTTTACAGCTGGGTATATTAACATAAGCCTTGCCACTCTCATTGTGTGCATGCTTGTGTGAAAATTAACTTACAGTTTGCATCTACAGCCCATTTAAGTATATATTTTTAAATTTTCCATGTATGGATAAAGTCCAACTGCTTGATTTAAGTATACCTTATGCTCACCCAATATGCTTGATTGATTTAGAACAATCATAACCTTTCAGGAATAAATATTTGCACACTTTAGCACTACAAGAACATAAAAAAGCAATCTCTACAATAGATTGCTTTAGAATTCAAATGCTAAATAAGCACTAAGGATTTGGCTTAATGTCATAATGTAAGAGAAGCGTTCAGAATGAAGTGAATATAACCCGTAGGGCTGAAATTATATCTATGCATAATCCATAAAAGTCCTAACTATAAACCAAGCAATCAGGGTGCTTTTTTATTATTATAAACTTCAGGCCAATTTTCTTGTTGTGATTACTTCCCTGCCATTTCGTATCGTTGAATGTAAAAGGAGACTGCTTGATAACTAACTCATAGCCTTTTAAGAAATAACTCCCATCTCCTTTGACAATATTTCAATATGCGCTTTGTTATATGAGTTGCAGTCTGTGCTAAAAATGTAACTAGCATTGGATGTTCTCTTTTATAAAGCTAAGGTTTAACAGCAACCACCTTTTCAACTGAGCACTGGCTGAGGCTATGTTGGTTCTAACCAGGGCTTCTTTCCAGCAGCAGCCAAGACATGGGCAGGCAGTGTCACTTCCTTGAGTTCCCGACAGCTGAGTGAGGAGGCGCAGGAGGCAGTGGAGAGGTTGCAAGTGCATCAGCATGAGCAATGGATTGGCTCCCCTGGGGCATTTGCACTGTGCCAGCCTCCCCTCCCTGACCCTCTTGGCAAGTAGCAGAAACTCAGCAGTCAGGAGAAGCACCACTGCCCATCACATCTGCTGCTACTGCCTTTACCCCCACAGTGTATAACTTCCCTCACCCCAGCTTCTCTCACCACTATTTAATCTCTCTAGGCTTCCATGTGGGAGTGAACAGCTGATGCACAGTAACTGTTACTCTTTATTATTATTCCGTTTATGTACGGTTTAGTGCCTAAATAGGCTTCTACAGTGGTTTACAGGTACAAAAACCAATTACACAGACATTAAAATATAAACCATAATTAAAATACCCAAGGAAACAATCCCATTCAAACAGAAAAGCAAAACAATTAAAGCAGGAGACCCGGGGTCAAAAGATCAGGGGGTTTGCCGTGCAAACAGGTGTGTTTTCAAAATCCCCTTAATAGCAGGATGGCTTTGTCAGTGTTGGTTTCTGCCATTCACAACTCAGGACAGGCATTTAAAGAGCTTTTTGCTTATATGTCACAGCTAGGGGGAACAGTGTCTTGAGCTGTGCACTAGTGTATTGGGTAGGGAACTTTGGGACTAGAAGTTATATTTAGCTCAGTGGTAAAGCACACACTTTTCATTCAGAAGTTCTCTGGATCCATTAGTTGGTGTCTCCAGTAAAAGGTAGAAGGAAACGGGTGATGTGGGTCTGGTCCTCTGTGTGAGACTCTGGAGAGCTGCTGCCACTCAGACACCAGGCCAGCAGATCAACGATCTGACCCTACTAGCTTTATATGTTCATATGTTCCAGATGGCAAGCTTTTGAGGGATGAATTTCAACCCTGAACCTTCAGTTGTCTACCTGTTGTTCTGCTTTCAGTGGCATTATTTGGGCAAGTGAGATTATAGCATATAATATTAGAGCCTAATACCCTATATAAATGTAATTGTGCTTTAATGTTTTTTTCAAAGATGATGACCCATAGAGTAATATGATTCAGCCCAAATTCAGTGAATTTGGCATGCTAGTGGAAGGATTCCTGCTGGTGCAAAGGAACTTTCTCTCCTCTAATCTCCCAAATCCACTTGGAGTGTCAGGAAACCCCCCAGAGCATTGCACGAGGGGGAGGGGATCATTCTGTCTGGCCATCAGAAATGCTTGAGCTAAGGGAACGATCAGAAGATCTTCGTCTTATTCCTCCTTCTGCCTTAATACTTGCCCTTTTGGGTTTAGCATCCATGTTTTTATGTAGGAAGTTGTTTTGCCATTTGGCCTTCACAAACATGGCAGCTAGTGGTGCCGTACAATTATGCATCCTTGTGTTCCCTGCAGAGCGTAGTCTTGGACCCAGCTCATCGCAGTACTCCTCTGTGGCTTTGTGCATACATTGGTACCTCGGGTTACAGACGCTTCAGGTTACAGACTCATCTAACCCAGGATGAGAACAGAAATCATGTGGTGGCGGCATGGCAGCAGCCTCATTAGCTAAAGTGGTGCTTCAGGTTAAGAACAGTTTCAGGTTAAGAACGGACCTCTGGAATGAATTAAGTTCGTAACCAGAGGTACCACTGTACCTCATAATGAATTATATCATTACTACCCACAAGAACTTCAGCTAGTTTCCTAAGATAAACTTCCTTTAAATAGAAATAAGAATTAATGTACTACTTTTGGGGCAGTATCATGAGGAGTAAACCACTCAAAACACCGACCTGGAGCTTCCTCCATTTGTCCCCTCCTTGAAGAGCACAATAGATATTATCCCCCCTACATTCTTCGGTTGCAATTAGAGGTACTTTTTACACCCTGTGTGACAAGAAGATGGAGAGTGTTTTATGGCAGTAATGGCTAATTGGTGCTTTTATTTATGTTTTAGTCTCATTGATGCTCGGTTTTAGAAGCTGGGATGGTAGAGGATTAAAGTGCTGCCCAAACAATGGAAAATGGTGGGGCAGATGACTACTTATATAGGAGCCCCTTGTTCAAAAACACATCAGAGGCAACTTTCAAAGTTTCAAAAGAGGATAAAAGATAGAGCTTCCTCTCAACCAATTAGCTTATATTTTGTTGCTTTGTTTACCTACCTAAGGAAAGAGTCAAGGGTTCTCTATTTCCAATTATTCTGTCAAAAGTGAAGTAATTGGTTTTCAAATCAGGCAATTTAAAAGCAAATAAAAATGAGACAGTGCTCTAGCCACCACAGTTTTTTAAATAAAATCAGCTGCCTTGCAGCACACACAAAAAAAGGAATCAGGCATCCCCCCTCCCCACACTCCAGTGCCCAACTCCTCACTATAAAATACAAAGCTAAGACATTTATTTATTTTTCATCATTATTATTTAGCCCCTGTTCAGCACTCTTGCAGCTGGTTTACACACTTCATTTTATAAAGTTTATGTCCCCACCTTTCCAAACCTAGCATCAATCTGTCAACTCACCTACCAGAACTGCTGGCTTACCCCAGCCTTGTACAAGCATCCATTATCATCAGAATGATGGTGCTACCACAAAGCTAGATAAAAACACAAAGCTCCAATTAATCAATTGTGATTCAAGAGTACAAAGGCTAGATTGAGATTGCTGCAAATACCTGTGATTTTCTACTGTAGAAGCAAAAATCACATCTTTGCTTTAAGGGCCCTACATGGGAAACCAGGTCTGAGACTATTATAATCTGATTCATGGGAGTTGAGGGTTAGTGTCTATACGTCCTCTCAGCATTTATTAGATTATTCTTTTAAGCATCTGTGGGTTCCCCCCCCCCCCGCCATAGGTACTCAAAAGTGATTATACTTTCCTATTGTCAATTTCACAACAACAGTAGACCTTGCAGTGGTGAGGAGAAAGATTGTCAGTGCTGCCTCTGCTTGTTAAAAAAAATGCTCATAACTCTCCAAGTGTGCAATATGTTGAGTATTCAACTGCATCATTTCTGCCCATTTCACGACATGCAAAATTAAGGCTATTATTGAGATTATAGCATATATTATTACGGTTATACACAACCTACCATGACATTTGTGTGGATGTTGGGAATACAAAATGCTCAAAAATGTTGGAAAGTTAGAAATACAATGCAGAACAAAGGGTTTTTTAAAAGAAAAACACCAACAATAATTTCATTTATTTATGAATTAACAATATACCCATATGTATCCTATAACAGTTGCACATAACAAGGCAATCAATATAAATATATATTCAACCTTACATTCTAATTTGGTCATGCATACAATAATACAGAGTGACAAGTAATCACTGAGTTATATAATCTACCCAGGTGAATCCAAATATTGCTTTTGTTTTTACTGAAAAGCAGTGATGGAGGAAGAAAAAGGTTACCAGATTTTTTTCAATGAATCTGGGGACAGTTTTCAACTTTCTACTAATAGATTGATTTTGTCAGAGGACTGATTTGTAAATCCAGGGACTGTCCCTGGGAAACGGGGACGTCTGGTAACCTTGGGGTAGAATCCATAGGGAGATTGCAACATGAGCAGAACCCCATTCAATTTCCCCATCTTCAAAGCTGCTATTTGTCCCCAAAAGATACTATCTGCTGCAAACAGAGATTCTGGAGCTGAGTGAGAAAGGGATATAGAGCTAAACCCTTTCTCTTTACACCATGAGCACAATCCAAAAACAGCTCTTTGTCAAGAAAGAAAGAGATAGAGTAGGTTCCAGTCATTTTTAACAAAAACAAAAACAAAATTGGGGGGGGGGAGTGGCAGACCTATGGCCCTATAGATTTAGGTTTTTTCCCCATTAAGCATATTTTTATTAAAGATTTCTTGGTTTACAAAATATGTGTGACACTGTTGACCTCTAGCTCCCATCAGTCAACCTGGCTAATAGTCAGTGGTGACAGGACTTGTAGTCCAGCAACATCTAGAAGGCCAAAGGTTAGCCTCTCCTATTTTTAACTATTGTGCTTAACATAGTTAGGCCCTTAAATGCAATACTAGTGCAAGGGAATGTTGAAATATAAAGGGACACATTTTTTCTCCTTTTCTTGACTGGAAACCTATATGCATGAAGACATTTGAAACTCCCAGGATATTTCATATCTCATAGTAAAATGGCATTTCACAAAACAAAATGAAGCCGCACACTGAAAAGAAGTCATAGATACCACAGATTAGAGATCTCCCTGTTTGCCAGAAAAGCACAATATCAGCCTCACAAAATATGCATTGAACAAGCCATGAGTGATCTGCGGTCTTTATTTTTTTTTAATCAACTGCATAATGATTTTGGCTACTTATAAATGCAGATCATGCTTAATGAAGCCTACTGAAATCAAGAGACTTAAGCACCCTTAATTCCATTTTGGAATGAACCCTTGCTTGGAAGCTTCCATTTCTAGTCATTGCAGCAATGGTAGAATACTAGTAATTTGCCCAAAGCTAAGGAATGAATGGCTGAACTTGGATTTGAGAACTGGCCCAGGGCCTGCATCTCCTTCCTGTGTTACCTAACAATCATCCAGCTTTGAAAAGCACCTTGGTTTATATGAGTGTATTGCTTGGTAAAGTATTAGTTAAGGTGACCATTTTAAAACAAAGCCAGAGTATAGGAACCTTTAGTAACTCATTGCAAACTCTGTGAATGACAAATCTAGCCACGCAACACTTAAAACAGTTCAAATAAAATATCCCCTGCCTCTAAAATTTAGAATTCTCCACAGCTTTTATAATCACCTTTTTAGTATTTCCCATATTTAGTTAATATGCATGTACTATGCATATTTCCTTAGAACTAAGTATTTTTTGTCAGGGTATCTTTTCTAAAAAAGAAAAACAAAATAATGTGTTAGAGAGGAAATGCTACAGATTGATGGCTGAAAATGATACAGGTTTAAAGACCCTTTGTAGGAATACTGGCTTCAAATAGCAGCAGTGGATCTCAGATAGGAAATATTTTTGTTTCAGTGCATAAGTTTATCATCCTGCACACAAATCTGAAAATGTAATTTCAGAAAAAGGGGAACACTTTTATCTGATTGTCTACATATTTGCCCTTTATTATAACAGGACAAACTCCTTCTTAGTGCTTATTAGATTGTTGCATTTATCTGTAACAAGCAGATTAATAACTTAAAATGATTTTCTACTGTTATGAGACAGAGAATTTAACAAGACACATGTAGTGAGTTATTCACAAAACTCCCACCACTTTTAAATGAAACCAAGAGCATAAATCCCCTCTTGCTGTGCTCAAGAATATTATCATTCATCTTTTCTTCCAGTAGAAATGATCTTATGCTTCAGGGTATAAATGAACCACTTATTATTTTGGGTTAGAGGGAGAAACACAACATAAGCTAAAGCTCAGCAATCTGTATACAATTCCTTGCACATTCAAATATACTCTTTGTATATGAGTTTGTATGAAGATACAGTGGTACCTCTGGTTACAAACTTAATTCATTTTGGAGGTCCGTTCTTAACCTGAGGTACCTTTTTAGCTAATGGGGCCTCCCGCTGCCACTGTGCCACTGCTGCATGATTTCTGTCTCATCCTGGGGTAAAGTTCTTAACCCGAGGTACTACTTCTGGGTTACCAGAGTCTGTAACCCGAAGTGTTTGTAACCCAAGGTGTTTGTAACCTGAGGTACCACAGTACTGAGTTCTGTCCTTTCTTAGGGCTTATCTGAGGTTTTCCAGTAGTAGTAGACAAGTTTATGGCTGCATATGTATAGGTAAACCATGGTTTGGCATTGCAAGGTTGAGCTGCAACAAGTCTCAGACTTCCTGACTAGCCCATCCCACCTGCTCTTTCAATGAGGCAGAATTTGGAGGCTTTTGTTTCTATTCTAGAGCAGCCACAACTTTGCTGTGATCTTTATTCCCAGAAAAACTGCCGTTTGTAATAACTATGGTTAATGAAAAGTCAACTTCAAACCATAGTTTAGGAAAGCTGGATTGCTTTCACTAACACTTTATGGTCCAGACCTAATGCTAAACTGTGGTTAATCTAAAACAGAAGTGGATGCTCCCAATATCCTCTTTGTGTGAGCAGAAGAAGCCTAAAGGTCACGGCAGCTTGTCCTCATAATTTGAAACCATAGTTGAACGTTATATGTGAACCAGGACTGCAACAAGCATGCAAAATGTGCATAGTGCAACTGAGAAGCAAGGCTTGGTTATAAGAATGCAACTCTTCATTGCAAGAATAAAATACTCTTTTAAATTAAATATAGTTTAGTTGTCAAATTTGCACCCCTGAAACATACAGACAAAGGACCTATGCCTCCCCCACCCCCCGCTCATCTAATTAATGTTTTTATATTCTTTATTTTGGAACAAAGTGTCTATTGTTTTAGCTTAAGCTCCATCTTGTTGCTCATCCCATTAGTGCTATCCCATCCCCATGTAAGAATGAAATTCCCTATGGTGCACTATGACTCTTAGTTTAAGTTCCCAGTCAGTCAGGTATACATGCACATGTATGTACCCACAGTAACACTGTGGCAAAGGAGAGAGACCAAGATGATCAAGGGTCTGGAAACCAAGCCTTATGAGGAATGGTTGAGAGAGTTGGGTATGTGTGGCCTGGATAAATGGATCCTGAGAAGAGATGATAACCATCTTCAAACATCTAAAGTGCGGTCACATGGAAGATGGAGCAAGCTTTTTTCTCCTGCTCCAGAGGGTAGGACCCAAACCAATGGACAAGAAAGGAGATCCTGACTTAACATCAAGAAGAGTTTACTGACAGTTTGAGATGTTTGACAGTGGAACAGACTCCCTCAGGAGGTTGTGGACTCTCCTTCCTTGGAGGCTTTTAAGCAGAGGTTGGCTGGCCATCTATCATGGATGCTTTAGTTGAGATTCCTGCATTGCAAGGGGTTGGACTAGATGGTCCTCAGCGTTCCAAAATTCTGGAGTTTTGTTATCTCAGCATGTGCTAATTCTATGCGCTATTTGCAGCTTATAAAAATTTTATCTATAGATTCCACGTACCGCCTGACCAAATGAAGTATGAGTCTTCTACAATTCTCTTTATACGTGGCAGCATGAACAACTGTCTTTCTGCATCCTGATTGTCTTTATGAAGCGTAGTGTTTGTGAACACTCATTAAGGCTCACTGTCATTTAACTTTCTGGGAAATGAGCAGACTTCAAATTTTAGCACAGCCCTACCACCAAACCAATAAATATGTTAATTAAGAAAAGAAAAGGGGAAGGAAAACATTGGCATCTTGCTTTGGAGTACTTTGCCTTGTAATGGTGGGTTCTTTACTATCTTTACATCTGTCTGAGTTAAATGAAGTAAATTTGCTGGAGAATGTGCGGGTGGAAGTCTCCTTTCATTACTTTTAATATCTTACTGATGCTTCTCATTTGGGGTTCTGATAACCCAGGACACAAGTTATTTTCACAGCTCATTTAGATGACACATGAAACGTATAATGAGTTTGATGCCATTGTAGTAAAGGCCCATTCTGTCCCTCCCCCCCCCCCACCGCTTTTAACCAGGATGTTACAGAGACTGCTGTTCTCAAACTGGAATAACTCTACTTCCTTCGGTAGCACTATTCAAGTATAAAGTACAGTATTTTGTCTTTCTTTTCATAATATTGCCCCAATGCCAGTTATCCCTTCATTCCTCTAAGATAAAACAGTGAAGTGGTTTTCTCACTGTGTTCTGGGAATCCTGAGGTTCCTTGGATTACTTAGCAAGAATATGAGATTTGGCAGCCAGTTTACCATAACCAATGTTTTTCAACCAATGGACTGTTGAGTGTCATAGAATCATAGCATTGGATGGGTTCTTCTAGATATCTAGTCCAACCTCCTGCTCAGTGCAGAAAATCAAGAACCCATTTCTGTCCAACATCTGCTTTAAGACCACTAGTGAGGAAGATCCTACCACCTCTCTAGGCCATTGGTTCCACTGTCCAATTGCTTTAACCTTTAGGTTTCTGCTGAACTGAAACCATCCCTCCTGTAACTGAAGCCTGCTAGAATCTAGTTCTTTTCTCTGGTGCACCAATGGAGAAATTTGTTCCCTCTTCTATGTGACAGGCCATCAGGTACTTGAATTATCAAGAACACCACCACCTCTGCCTTCTCCAGTCTAAACAGCTTCTTTTCCATATTGCTCTTTATTGCCCTTCTCTGAACCCATTCAAATTAGTTTTAAAACTTCTTATCTTGTGGTACCCAAAACTGGATATAGTACCTGTACCTTCAGTTCACATGGGGCAGAAGTGAACTTGTGAAGTGCACAGACCAAACTTGTGAAGTGCACAGACCAAAATATGACCCAAAATTCATTCCCAAGCACAAAGGTTCCTAGGCTGATGCTTCTTGAGTAGGCGGTCTAAAATTGAAAGCCTTCTCCAATAGCAGATGATTTGGGAAGAGCTGTGTGAGAAGCCACATGTGGAAGTGTTTCAGGGGAAATTATTGTAAAAAATAATATTTCCTGAGCAATATCCCTAATGGTTTTTATTGTGGGAAGGGGGACAGATGAACTCATATACTTGCAGCTATAGCAACAGGCTGCTGTCCACAAAAGTCTAGGTTGTGTGAAATGTGCTTGTCTTTAAAGTGGTTCTACTCATGAAGAGCTTGCTGCTACTCTTCTGGAGAGTGCCATTTATTTCATAACAGGAACCTAAAAACTATTGATTTTTCACAGGCAGGGTGCAGGGCACAATGCTTATGTGTCCACTTCTTCCAAGACAATGCTTGTGGATTTGAACAAAGTTATGATGGAAAGATGGAAAGGAAGGGGGGGGGGAAATGTCAGGTGTTTGGCTGTTGCAAAAGGCTTCTTTTTTTTTAAAGGAAGTAAATGCTGTATGTGCATGTTGGAAAAGCATGAAGTCATTGAATTTGAAGATGCTCGAGGAAATCTACCTCCCAGGAATTGTGATTGTTGGATGCCTACAGGCAGCCCTATATCCCGTGAACCTGGCAAACCATTTTTAAGGTCTCCAGAGTCATTAAAATGGAAAGAGATTTGGAGCATGATTGTGAAGTGATTGAGTTTTATTCTGGTCCGGAGGAAATTGCTAAACAAGCCAAGCTTGATTCAAGACCATCTCTCATCCAGATGCTATTGTTTTGTCCCTTTTCATGGTGAGACATTGAATTGTTTCTTCTGCATTTCGACCACACAGTGCAGACATAAGCCCACACGACTAGACCTGAAAAGCACTGTGTTCCCACTCAGAGTTCTCTCCCTGACACATGCTGTTCTGAAAGTTCCCCCAAAACAGAAACTCAACACAACGCAAAGTAAAATTCTGCTTTCAAATCAAGATGGCTGTTAAAGTTTCAAGTGCCTTTTTCACTGCACACAACAAAACTCCAGCAAGTTAGTTTAAGCTGCAGCTTAAAGATAACATGTTAGCGGCCCTTGGGGAAGCTGGAATAAGATCTAGGGTTGGACTTGATGACCCTGATGTCCCTTCCAACTTCACAATTCTATGATACAAATGATTGACATGTGACTTCTAATAGCATCATCTGATTAGCAGGTCATCAGGGTCTACAGAAAACAGCTTCATAGGCCAAACTGGGGGACCCCCCCCCCGCTTTATTAGACCTTTTGTCTAGAAAATCCCAAGTAGCCAGCAAATGTGAACTTTTGCTTGCCTAGGCTCAAGAGAACATAATAGTAGATTATTAAACTGTTTCAAATCTAGGATTATTCCCCAAGCCACTTTGACCCTTTCTTATCTTATACTAAAGGAAGTAATAATATATCTTCCTAGGGTGAATGGGTTAGTAAATGCAGAAGGAAAACAGTAGACCCCATTTGCCATATCCAGTGTGACAGAATGTCATCACAGAGCAATTAATCCAATAGTGAGGGTCATTTTGCTTGTTGTTTGCAACAGTCAGCATAAAAAGCGCATACAATACCATTCCATTCCTAAATTCATTACCCTGAACCTACATATCTCACAGAAGCAGCTGCATGGTAAAACGGAAACAAATATAAATAATCAAATAAGTATATTTATAATTCAAATACATCAGCATCCTGGAGATTTAGTTAGGTGCCTTTAAACATAAATAAATGTTGATTAAATGTGAAATATACAATTGGAAGAAAAATCAAAGAGCAGGAGCTAATTACGTTGTGCTGCAAGAAAGTCATTATTGCATTCAAGCAAGAAGTATATTTAGGAAAAAGGTTGGAAGTAGAAATTAAAATAATAATGGTATGAAGGACTTTGTATTCACTAGTAATGTCTCAGCATGGCTCCCTTTACCAGTACCGAAGTAGAAAGTTTTCCTTTGTCTTTGACCAAACACAAGATATGCTATAATCTGACAAAGTCATATGAAACAATTCATATGACAGCCCTGTCTCACCTTCAGAAAATAAACATTAAATAAAATCTTCAGTCATCATCAGTGAACATATTTCTGTTTGGAATGTGTACTACCTATCTCCTTACCTACTGTCATTGAGCCTTTCTTCTCAATGTTCCTCAGGTATTTCTCATGAGCAGGAACCCCCAAATTCACCTCTGAAACTCACTTTACATAAATCTAGTGGATACCAGGGACAGGGCCTTATCCATGGTGGGATCTCATTTATTTTCCTGCCTTTGTAAGCTGAAGGATCCCTGTGTGATGTGCAAAGCAATCCATTATGCCAGGAGTGGACAGTAGGAAGATTCTCCAGCATGTACCAGGCTTCTTAGCAGCAGCATTGCTATTGCTAATGGAAGAGGGGGAGTGGTGAGGCATCAGGGAGGTCAGTGCTGTGCAGGCACACCAGCAGGAAGCCTGGATTGGCTCCATCAGTGCACCTGCACGGCATCAACAAGACCACCAACTCACCTGCACAATGTCAACCTTCCCACCTGTAAGCAGCAGCAACCTTGCTGCCAGGAGGTCAAGTGTACAGTGCTGCATTATACATACTTTCAACAATTTGTGAAACTCCTCGTCAATGTTGATTCTTCTGGTGCCTACCTTGATGCAGGGGGTTAGACACCAAAATCTAGTTTTCAACCAGAGGATAGATAGAGATACATAGAAACAGTGCTTTTTTCTGGGGGGACACATACCCTTAAACATTTTGTGAATCTTTGTACTTTTGTCCATTTACTGTATTTATTTCCTCAGATTTGAACTATAAAATGGTGATTTTCTTGAGTCAAAATGAGAGTACCCCTAAACATTTTTTTTAAGAAAAAGGCACTACATGGAAAGATAAACCAATACCAAGATATAAGATACATAAATATTGGCTATATAAACAGACACATACACACACACATTCAACAATACAGTAGCTTAAGAAAAAATGCACCAAGTTAAACAGAAGAATTAGTCCTGTGCCTCACTACAACTTTTCGTGAACAACTGCAAATGCATGTGTTTCACTTATAGCTCCTTATCTCACAATAGTTGCGGGACTCCCCCCCCCCCCAAATAAATCAGAGGGGGGGTCACAGGGGGGGCAAAATATATTTCTAGTTGGGTGAGAAAGAAAAATAGCAGCATATGTTAATAACTGGAGTTCAGAAATGGGGGCAAGTGCAGGAGTGAGATTCCTGAGCCCCTCCCCCCAGTGCTGTTCCTCAAATTCTCTCCATAGACTCCCATGAGTATCTGGTAGAGATAACCAAGTTTCACTTGTTTGCAAAGTGAGAAAACAGTACCATTGTTCGTGAAACCTATCCCTTTTTTAGCTCCTTAGTGCTTTTAGTTGAGCTGTAATATTTTACATGAGACCAATTTGCCATATTTGATCAATTCATGCCTCAATCATTTGCTTGCTCAGACTCTTTCAGGATCTTGCCACATTTATCCTCAACGCTGTGATCATATAAACCTTGCAGAGTAAATCATGGACTCCCTAGCATGTTCTTCAAAGATTGATAATAAAGCTAGTTTTAGATCACTATTTATTGTTTTCTGCCTCCCACAGTTTTAAATACAGAACACCTGTATTGCCCTACATCTCCAGTACACGTATATATGACCCAGTTTCTCCACAGTCTCTCCTACACACCGGAATCATTTTCTGCTGAAAGACTATGGAGGAAGGTACCATCTATGGACTACTTCCACTGTGTGTTCTCTAATACAACAACTACAATGGAGTTGAAGCAGGCCACAAAGTTTGTTTGCTTTTATTATAAAAAAAATTGCCTATTTTAATTAGTTCATAAGTTTGAAAGAAATAAATGGCAAGGCATAACAAATTCAAAAATTACTTTCATTCATATTTAATAGGAACACACTGTCTAGATTGCATGAAAAACCATAAATGGCTTCTTTGTAGTTGTCTCTGCTGAAACAGAGCAAGCGAGCAAATCTCATAATTACGGCAGAACTAAGTCTCTGTGTACACAAGGCAGGAGGAAAAAGAACTTGATGCCCACAACTCTAATGATGCATTTATTCCAAAGCTGACTTACAGGATTCTCATGTTTCTGAACTTTGAAAAACTCCACTGTATGTGTGTGTGTGTGCGCGCACACACACTACTTTCCCCCCCAAAAGCAATGAAGCAAGGATTTTTTTAAAAAAATAAAAGGCTTGTCCAGAGATACTAGGTAATTGCCAGTGAAATTGACATTATTCCTTCACAAAAAACAAACATAGATTGAACACCTAAACCATCATTGGCAGGGGCGACTTGGGATTCATGCCCTTGGCTGTCTTGTTCCATATATTATAAACCGTGTAAGCCTAAACAGGTTTACTTGGAAGCAAATCACACTGAGTTCAGCAAGGTTTATTTCCTAGCAGTTTGTGTGTTTTGGATTGCAACCTTGGTTTTGATTTGCCTTTATATATCTTTGAGATAAGTTTAAAGAAACTAGTGCATAGAATGGAAATGTAAAAAGTCTACAAACAGGTGTGTGACTTTAAAGAACATCAATAAAGTATGGGCTGTCAGATGCTCCATTTCCCTGGCACTTTTGCCAGAATAGCCACTGCCAAGTAAGCGTAGTTTTCTGGACAAGCGTAGCAACAGACCTGTGAGAAAATGTAGTGTCAAAAAGTTAACTTCAGAATGCTGGGTGGGAGTATGTGATAGCACACATTATTTCCCAGGCTTCATGATGATCTGCTGTGCTACGTGTTCATGCATCAAGGGGGAAAAGCAAACTCTCACTGGAGCTTCTCATATGCAGGTGTTGAACCCACAGTACAGCTACAACTGTTCTTATAGTTTAGCCTTAAATAAACAAGAAGTTCAGAAGTCATCTGAAATTGTTCTAGTGCTTCCTGGCTAATTAACGTTTGTTGAGATCGCCATACATGCATACTAAACTTGTCATAAATACAGTGGTACCTCGGGTTACATACGCTTCAGGTTACATATGCTTCAGGTTACAGACTCTGCTAACCCAGAAATAGTGCTTCAGGTTAAGAACTTTGCTTCAGGATGAGAACAGAAATCGTGCTCCGGCGGCGCAGCAGCAGGAGGAGGCCCCATTAGCTAAAGTGGTGCTTCAGGTTAAGAACAATTTCAGGTTAAGAACGGACCTCCGGAACGAATTAAGTACTTAAGCTGAGGTAGCACTGTAATGAACTTTGTATGCAGGATCAACACAGTATGCCATCGAAACCAAAAGTTCAAAATGTCCATGCATTAATCTAATCAATTGTTTGTTTCATTTTTTTACAAGGTATCTGCTCATTGCTGTAGCATGTGTGAAAATGAAGGCACTAACTCCTCCTATGTCTGAGGGGAACGTCTCAGAAATACAAAGTTTGGTTCACCATTTTTGACACTGATTCAACAACAAAAGTCAGTATAGTAATATAAATTTGGCATGCCCAGAATGCATGTCAGTATTCTGTACCAGATTAATTCTTCTCTGGTTTGGATTACATAAACTGAACTGGAAAAGATCTGCCTCCCCTTACTTGATTTAAGGACAGAGTTTTCTCTCTTCCTCTCTGGTGCTTAGTAACTGAATCGCATAGGATCCAACCCCTAGGGGCTGTAGGAGCTTTGGCCCCCACAATATAATATTTTAGGGGGGCAGGCCCCCACAAAGTTGATGGGCATTCCCATACAAATGGTATGTGTGCACTGTATCGTGTGATTGATTATGCAGGGTGGGGCTTACCTGGGCCCCCACAATATTTTATTCAAGTTGGCATCCCTGTTGAATGCTATGCCTTCAGAAAAAAATCCGATGGTCTAGGTACCCAGGATACTGCCTTGGTAGCATGCCAAGCACCAGAAGAGGTGGTGAGAAGGTGAAAGGAGGAGAAAGAGAAATGTGACCGACACTATCAATGCCCCAGTTACATGAGCCAGGCAAGAGGGCTTTTTTAATCCAATTGGAGAGGAGTCAGTCTGTGTGCTCCTGATTCTTTCATTAGTAATGTGACAGGGTTCAAATTGCACTCAGAACTAAGTTATTTTTATTTTATTTTGGCATTCCTTAGTGTGCTGAACCCAGTTCCAAATCAAAATGAAGATGAGTGTGTTCACCCATCATTGGACATGAAATGTGTTGGCATGAAATTCCAAAGTACCTTTACATTATTTTATTAGAGCATTTAAATGGCAGGCTAGAATTCATTTCCAGTTTATTAACTAAGGTCATTATTGCAGCAAAGTGATAAAACTACTTCCAAGTCACTTGTGTGCCACCCACGAGCTACTTGCTTGATAGAATTGAATGTGGAACCACAATGATGAATTTTGTGAGATCACACATAGTGCTGCAAATGCCATTCTTGCCTTTCCCCTTACATTTTGATTGAACTTCTATATCTGTATATTGCCAACTGCATGTATCCAAGTTGTTGTGGAAACTTCAAGAATGTTGAGAAATGTAGATTTCTATTTGTACACATGGAAAATGACATCCCACAGAATTCTTGGCACATGCGAAGCAGATGTAACGGTGCTCTATCTGCAATGGAGGGAAGAAAAGAGGGGACAGGAAGACCTCAATTCTTGCTGCTTCACAGCCAGTGAGTAGGTGGAAAAGGGAAGAGTTCTTTGGCTTGATTTAAAATCTGAGCTACAGAAGAACTATTAGATTGGGACGGGGCTTTCTATCTCAGAGTACTGGCCTGCTTTACAATCTTGCCAAATCAGTATTTTAAATCATTGCAGGCCACCACTAGTATTATACTTAGGAATTCGTGTCCAGAAGTTGGAAAAGAAGTAGACAAAATGTTAAGGTAATATCATTTTTGCATACACCCCAATCTCCAAGGAGTGAGATGCTCCTTGAAAACAGAACCTGGCAGACAGAGCTCCCTAACCACCTCTATCTTTCCTGGAGGTTGGAAAGGGTGGTAAGTGCTCCTCAAGAAGATGAAGAAGCTTTGGATTCAACAAGTTCAAGACTACTTTGACCTGACTCTGAAATGCCACACTTGTCATCCTAACACCAATTGTCACTGGCAGAAACACCACCGATGGTGGATCTACCAATGGAATTTTCCAAAGGTGTAATAGGGCCCCCTATAGGGACGTGGGTGGCGCTGTGGGTAAAACCTCAGCGCCTAGGACTTGCCGATCGCATGGTTGGCGGTTCGAATCCCCGCGGCAGGGTGCGTGCCTGTCGTTCGGTCCCAGCGCCTACCAACCTAGCAGTTCGAAAGCACTCCCGGGTGCAAGTAGATAAATAGGGACCGCTTACCAGCGGGAAGGTAAACGGCATTCCGTGTGCTGTGCTGGCTTGCCAGATGCAGGTTGTCACGCTGGCCACGTGACCCGAAGTGTCTGCAGACAGTGCTGGCTCCTGGCCTCTAGAGTGAGATGAGCGCACAACCCTAGAGTCTGTCAAGACTGGCCTTTACCTTTAATAGGGCCCCCTACAGCAGGCCTGTCCCTTCTTCCGGTGAAGTTCCTCTGGGGGTTAGAAGTGCATTCTACCTTCATATTACTTTTGTTTCTTTATGTTCTTATGATAGGATTTGTATAGGTTGGAAATTTGCCTCTGACCTGATTCTATAGTACAGTTATGTACTAGAATGTGGAAGCTGTAGCGAAGCCTAACACTGATATATGTTTTAGGGGCATTCTTCTTACTGCAGTATCTTAGATCAGTAATATGAAAAATATTTCAAAAAGTAGGTTATACAATCTCTTCTAGTTGTTAAATCAGGATATTTCTTTGCTATTTTTTTCTTTTGGGGTGGGGGTGGGGAGTGGGATAGAATTTCTATAAACCCAATAAAAGAATATATATCTCAACTCATTCGAACAACTCCTAGGCTGAATTAAATCTTGGCAATTATTTTTTCTAATTACATTTTATGTCTATTATGAAAGCAATTACATAAAAAATAACAATGATGTATGGCATGTAGCTCTGCAATATTTTGCCGTGTTTATTGGCCTGGCACATATTAATATCCTATTCATTTTTCATAGAAAATCTTCAAAAAAGTTGCAGTGATGGTAGGGAAAATTTATACAAAGCCACTTGTTCAGAATGGGCAGGGAAAATTAGGAGGACATGAAGCTCCAGAGTTCTTTAAAATCCTGGGTAACAATATTGGTCAACACAGCGCAGCACAGCACAGCTTGAAATTATTGCAAAGACTCCCAACCCCCTCTCTGTTACTCTCAACATCCTTTCATTACCCATCAAAATAAAGTACGCTTTTGTAACCCTACTGAGTATACTAGCCTTTTCCAACCTGCCACTCTCCAGATGCTGTGGACTACAGCTGCCAGCCAGCTGCTTCCAGACATCTGTCCAATCCCTTCACCGCCTCTATGTGTTCTGATGGAATGGAGAGAGAGAGAGAGAGAGAGAAGGGGGGGGCATGTCTCCAGTATGCTGATGTTGTTGTTTAGTCGTGTCCGAATCTTCATGACCCCATAGACCAGAGCACGCCATGTCACGGTGCTCCAAATCCCTGGATGTTCCCAACAGTTTCATATACAGTGGTACCTTGGTTCTCAAACGCCTTGGTGCTCAAACAACTTGGAACCCAAACACTGCAAACCCAGAAGTAAGTGTTCTGGTTTGCGAACTTTTTCAGAAGCCAAACATGCTCCGTTTTGAGTGTTATGCTTCTGATTTGAGGGCCACACTTCAGTTTTGAGTGTTACTCTTAGGTCTGTCTGTTTTTGCTATTTATTTTGCGTTTGTTTTTGCGGCTCTTTTTTGTTTTGTTTTTGTGACTGAGGAACCCAGTTCAGCTACTGATTGATTGATTGATTGTGTGACTGTAGTACATTGTTTATTGCTTTCATTTTATGGATCAGTGGTCTCGTTAGATAGTAAAATTCATGTTAAATTGCTGTTTTGTTGTTTTTAAAAGTCTGGAAAGGATTAATCCATTTTGCATTACTTTCTATGGGAAAGTGCACCTTGGTTTTGGAACGAATTTCTGGAACAGATTAAGTTTGAGAACCAAGGTACCACTGTAGATGTTAAATAGCGCAGGAGACAGAATGGACCCTTGTGTACCTTGACTGCTGAAAAGCCAATAAACACTCGTAATACTTTCCCATAACAACTTTGAAGGTAAGAGTAGAATCACTGTAACATTGTGCCTCCAGCTCCTAGAGTTGCAACTCAAGAACACCACGGGCAATGATGCCAAAGGGCACTGACAGATCACGGAAAACCAGACAGACTGTTACCTCTGTCTCTCTTCTGATCAAGGTCATCAATCAGGTTGACCAGTCAGGGCTGGCCGGGGATGTTTTGCCACTTGAGGCAAACCCCGCCTCCAACACACTGTTGGGATGCGTCCGGGGAGATGAGGGCATTTGGCAGGCCCCCAGCTAGCTCCCACCCTCCGGCCGGTAGCCAGGCTTACTCCGGTTCTCGGAACAGCATCAAAAACTGCGACTCAAGCCTCAGAGACCTTTAGAGACTGAGCACACAAGCCAGCAGAGATAAGAACTTTTTGCAATGGAAGTAGTGAACAGAGGCATATGCAAGCATATTTACAAGCGTTTATTCAGCATCAGGACAAAAGAAAAACATGTCTGCTTCCCTTCGTGTCCAACCAAACAACATAGGCTAAAGCTATATACAACGGAAGTTCCCAGCAGACTGGGCTGGAAGTAAACAGACATGTGACGTACAACAACTCCACATGCCTGTTCTAAAGGTGGAATGGAACTATATCCTAACACACACCCTGCCATTGCCAGTGCACGCCAATACCATGCCCTCTCCCTGTCTCTCCAACCTTGACTGATGCTGCACTGCATCAGGCAAAAGTTAGATAAGTTCAGGAACCACCCCCCGCCCAGTTCACCCACCCAGATCTATGTAATAATACATCCAAGGAGTCTTTCCACAGGATTGTAATTTCCAGATTTTGGAAAGCCTCAGATGAAATGTGTGTTGCTTTAAACTAGTTTGGGGTCGAAGCATTCCCTAGAGAACCTGGCAACGTTGGGAGGAATAGGTCCGATTGCAGCTTAGGCTGACCAGACTAAAGGTACCTGGACTAGGACTTCTTCTGAGATGCTCACTTCATCAATTTCCATGAATGCGGGAGAAAGGCATAAGCCATTTTTTTTAATAAGATACATATTTCTGTCCAACTAGATGCTCATTCCTTTCTCTAGCTTTCATTTTTCATGCTGAAGTAACACTATGCATATTGTTCTGTGAACTGACAATTTTTTTGGATGAATAACATGCATTATTAGCACTTTTAAGTATATATCAGAAGTGAAAGTGGGCCCCATGTTGCAGCTTGGGACTCAAAGGTGGGTTACAGACCTGGACTGGCTGAAGACCACTGTTGCGGGGAAATAGCACATTGATATTATATAATAGGAGATTATCCTATACATAGAAACTTGGGGAGTTGGTTTATTATACCGAGTCGGACCACTGGTCCCTCTAGTATGGTCAACACTGACTAGCAGCAGTTCTCCATGATTTTAGAGAGAGGTCATACCCAGCCTTGAAGATACTGCGGGGTTGAATCTGGCCTTTCGGCATGAGAAGCAGGTGGTCTATCGTGAAGCTATGGTGCTTTCTCATCATGAGTTTCATCAACAAGTTAGGAATTAATATAGATGAAGTACCAGTCTAATAAAATCCTGTTGTGGGTTAGGGGAGGAGAGAGCTAGATGAATGATGTGCAAAGCTTTTTTTTAAAAAAAACATATTTTTATTAACAGGCCAATCAAATCACATTATTTCAAATCACATTAGTTCCAAATTATACAGCCAGATTTTTAAATTTTGTTGGGGGTACCCATACATCAAGCTCTGAACGAGGGTCCAAACATCACTTCTATTACTGCTTTAATTAAACAGTTCTATCCAGTTCTGTCCAGATAGTCTCTTTATTACTTTCTTCATCTTCTTGTTGTCATATATTCATTTCTTTGCGATCTCTGATAATCTTCACAAGCAGGTTGGAAGCAAACATCGTCTGTGTGGGTTTTACACACTCCAAAAGTCATATCTCATAGGGACAGCCGCCATTCCACACCTCCTTCAAAAATTTATCCTCGGTCTGCCCTTTAGTTTTCCCAGGCTTGCCAAATATCTCAGAGGGCTCTGCCAGGTTAAGATCGCATTCCAATCATCATTCACATTCCAATGATCCTGATCCTCCTCCCCCCGTCTTTCTTAGAGAAGCCTGTCTTGCGAGATGCCATTTAAAACTGCGTCATGGAATTTTTCCATTCTCCGATATTTACCAATCCTCTCTTTGATCATTAATTCACCCCACACAGCTCTTAAATTCCTGCTTGTGATTAATAAAATACGACGATTCTTCTTTCTTTGGGGTGGAGGGTTATTAATACTCACATAAGGCAAAGAAAAGAAAAGTTTTTTCCTCCACCCCCCTTCTTCACTCCAGACATACCAGTCTCTTAATGGCGCTTCATCACTTGATTTATTTGTCCCGCCCGCCGCTCCGATCCCAGAGATCCATTAATCAGTAGTCTTATCTCCCGAACTTTGCTTGATGTATGTGCTTTAGCTTCTTTCCAATTATATATTTCCAATTATATTTTCAAGCTAAAGTGAACCAGCATGCGCTGATTGGAGACAGCGTCAGGAAGAGCCGACTTCACCGAGGGCTGGTGCCAAGTGACCGGCACCCCCTTCTTTCGAATCCGGGGGTGCATTATGGACACCGCTGGCAAGGCAGTCCCCCCCATCTCCTTGGGGGGTCGGGAAGACTGCATACTTCCCATAGCAGCCTCTTAATTACCTCGTGTGGGTTGGAGAGAATGTTATTGTCGGCCATCTTCCTATGCGCCACCTGGTGGCCCCCGAATGATGTGCAAAGCTAAAGCCAACCCCTCTCACATTGTTTCAGTCATATTTCAGGGTGCTGTTCCCGCACTTCCCCAAGAAGAAATGAATTCTTTACCATTCAGCAGCAACAAAAAGCTTAAAACTGCCGTTGCTTGTCACCCCATCAGAACTCAACTTCAGCTTTGGATCGTATCAAAAAGATTTTTCTTGTAAAAAATTAAATCTGATCCATCAATCCAATTCTTGGAAGATATATTTTGTGTCTTATAAAGTACTACAATTTAGTGCAATTTTTTTATTATTAGCAGTCTCCGCTCGAGAGGATCATAAAGTTAGGTTACAAAAGACTGCTGAAAAGGAAATTCATTAAAAGAAGATTGCACAGGCTTACATGTGATTTTCATTAGTTTTGCTGCTAACAGCTCAGAGACAGCTGCATTTTAGTAACAGTGGGGGACAAAATCAAAACAAAGAAGCAAGCAAAACAAAACAAAAAAAGATATCCAAAAAGCACAGTGAGCAAATCACTCTTTGGAAACGTATAATTTCAAAACATAAGGTAATCAGCAATTTTAGTCATACTCAGGGCAGACCTACTGAACTCATAACTTAAGTCTGTTGGTTTCAATGGGTGACCTCCAAGTATGATTACTACCATAGTAGATAACAACAGCCAAGAAGGAACTGCTCTGAATTCAAGGTTGCAAATTTAAATATATCTGCACATAAAAAAGAAGTCTGAAAGAAGCTTCTTATGCCCCAATCATTTTTCTGCACCATTCAGAAGAATGGTAGCATATGAATCAGTCTGATTATTGAGTATTTTCAGCACTTTTGATGACTCATCTTTGATTGACTGCCAATCACTACAGAACTAGTCTCTCGGTATGTAGGTGTGTGTATCTTTCACATGCGCAAAAGGTGTTTTAATCGACCATAGCTGAGTACAAAGCAAACAGCTACGCACTGTAAATACAAAAGTTCAATGAGAGAACAAATCTCACAAGGATTCTACAAATCATCATTTTATCCCCTCTAATATAAAGCTAAAACAGCAGTTTTGTATCGGTTCTTTATTTTATCTTTTTCTTTTGCTTTGTAAGGAGGACACAGCAGATGTCGCCCAGATGCAAACAAATGTTTGTTTGCTCGTTCACCTTGTTTCTTACAGATTGTGTCTTTTCTCCTTCCCTCCACTGTCCTCTTCCCTCTCCATTCCCCTCCTCTCTCGCTCTTTCTTTCGAGGCCCTCTGGGGACAAACCTCTGAAAAACAAACTGGGATTGCTGCTATGAGAATACAGGCAGCCATCGCAAAAGCAGGTTAAGGCCTGTGATAAAATGTGGAGATTCAGATGAAAAGAAATTCTCAGCAGAAAGTAGTACCAAGCAGAAAATAACTACCATATGTTCCAGCCATTGTATAGACAACTGGAGGCAGCAAAGCTTCTGAATACCAGCTACCACAGGAGGGGAGAGTGTTCTTGCACTCAGACCCTTCTTGGGGGTTTCCTGCAGGCATCCAGGTGGCCACTGTGAGAACAAAAGCCTGGACTAGATGGGCCACTGGCCTCATCCAGGAAGATCTTAAGTTCTTACGCCCTTAACCCTGGAAAGGGGTCATAGTTCAGTAGCAGAATGTATGTTTTGTACCCAGAAGGACCCAGGGTTCAGTCCTGAATATCAGTAGCAGGTAGTGTGTCGCAGCAGTGACACTCACCTGACATCCTGTCAGTCATGTTGCTGCTGCTTAAAGGAGAAGAGACAGGGTAGCAGCAAGGTTGGCGCAGTGCAAACACACTAGTAAAGTCAAATTAATATTCCCCTGGTGCATTTGCCTCACACTGACCTTATCACTACCTCTCCTTCCCCTCTCCTTCCAAGTAAACAGTAGTAATGTGACTGGCCAGGTGAGTCCTGCCCTTCCACCCCATCCCCCACTACTGCCCAAATATCTGCCTTTTTATTCATACTTGAAAGTTACTAATCAATGGCTAAATATTAGTCAAATTCTGTCACTCAACTCTGAGAAAATCTGGAAGTTTCCTCTCCTTTCAGAATACCCATATCTAATTATGCGAATGGTAATTGGAATGTTTTAGCCACATTGGAAATAAATATCCTGCTATCATGCCATCTGGTGACAGATGTATTTTTTGTCCTCCAGGACTCTGCAACTTTCTGTGGCTGGGTGGGTTGCAAATCACTTGTTGCCTTTTCTCAGCCATACTGAATGCCTTTATAGTACATTTAGCCTCCGAGGAATTGAGTGTGCAGATTCCGAGCCTGTTTCTCCAGGGCATACCCTGGAAACTAAATAAAAAAGAATGTGGAAACCCACAGCTAAATATATATTTTTCATGCTCACCATATGCACTAGCTGTTGGGAGGGGAGGAGTCCTTACCACCCCTTCAGATCCTACATTTCCACCATGAATATGAATTCAGCTCATAAAAATTTCTGCCTTGCAGGAATAAAGCTGTGCTCGGAGCTCCAGGAGTTCAAAAACAAGTTTTAAAATGACTCATCCAGATGTTTGAACAGTGTGTCTGAATATTTTGGATGAACAGCTTCTGATTCCATCCAACAAAAGTTCTGAAGTCTATTTTTTAAAAAGCAGCAGCAGCAGCAACAAAAGCAACAAGAACAACACAACTTTTAATTAAATTTAAAATGTTAGCCTGACTGCCAAAGCAAGCCAACCCAGTGGCTTCTGGACAAATCATGTCAAGATTTATAAGTGAGACATCATCATCATCACCACCACCACAACGATTACCATCATTATTATTTTGTGTGTGTTTGTATAGAAGGAACAACTACCTCTTCCATCAGGAAGCAACAAGTGGCTCACCGGACAGTCCACTCTTTAGTTGCTGCCCATAAATAGTTTATACAATAATTAATCCAATAAAGATTATTTCAGGATTTACTCAAGCCTTTTCCATTGAATTAGCGCTTTCGCTTACACTTCTTATCGGTGAGTGAAGAGAAGTGTAAGCTCCAAGTCGTCCGAGTCAACGCTACACGAGGAAAGCAAGTACAGTGGTACCTCTGGTTATGAACTTAATTCATTCTGGAGGTCCATTCTTAACCTGAAACCATTCTTAACCTGAGGTACCACTTTAGCTAATGGGGCCTCCCACCGTGCCACCAGCATGCGATTTCTGTTCTAATCCTGAGGTAAAGTTCTTAACCTTAGGTACTACTTCCGGGTTAGTGGAGTCTGTAACCCGAGGTGTTTGTAACCAGAGGTACCACTGTATAGTTTGGCCTGATCATATTCAATGAACAGCCACAGGGAATGGTGTATCATGAGATAATGGAGAGCAAAGGGAAGTGGAAATACACTATGTTGGCGGCATTCTGGAGCAATAGGAACACATTGGCGTCTTGGGTGGTCCTGCCCAGTCATTAATTCCTTTTGAATGAAGGTACTTACAGAAATAGGAGCACTCTGTGCCTCACCCCTCTTCAAGGAAAATAACACTGATATTGCCCTGAAACTCCTTGTCATTTATTTATTAGCTGCAGCTCATTTGGTAATTGCCCGGGGATAGAAAGATGCTGCTACCATCTAGACAAATGGTTTTTTAAAGTGCTATATATAGCTATATTACAGAAATTAACTCATCATTTCAAGATTTTGCATAGAGATGCAGATTTAGAAGATTTCACTGCTATTTGGTGGCCTTATCTAACCTTTGGGGATCTCGTGCCTGCCAATCATGATTTTATACAGAGATATTTATTAGTTACTTATTTACTATGTTCCCCTTTGAGGGCTCCTTAAGCATCTTATCTCCTTTACTCCCCCTGATTTACACCTCTGTGAATCCCTGGTTCTTGTTTTCTTTGTGGTATATTCATTTTGTACCTCTGATTCATCAAATGTTGAAATATGAGGTCTACATTGCTTTCCTGATGCAGTTTACAATTGTTTTATTTGTCATATTTCTGGTTAGAATATAATATAATAAAATAAAATTTAAAAACAACCAGGCAGAGGGCCTTCTTGGTAGTGGCACCCACTCTGTGGAACACCCTCCCATCAGATGTCAAGGAAACAGACAACTATCTGACTTTTATAAGTTTTTAATGTTTGATGTTTTTATCGCATTTTTAATATTCTGTTGGGAGCCACTCAGAGTGGCTGGGGAAACCCAGCCAGATGGATGGAGTATAAATAAAATAAAATAAAATGAAGGAGAAGACCACCATGGAAATACAATTTTTAAGATGTATTTTCTAACACCTAATTGGTACTGGTGTACAAAGCTCTATACAGCTTAGGATCAGAATACCTAAAGAATCATCCCATCCCGTACAATCAGTCACTGACTTTTTGCAGGAGAGGGCATCTTGCATACCATCGCATCATAAAATCTGTTCCTTATCAGAATTGGGCCTTTGGAACTCCGTCCCATTGTTTAGACACCTGCTAAACATGATTCAGATTCATGGAGGAGAGGGCAATAGAACACTTCTAGCCAGCATGGCTATATTTTGGCTCCACAGCTTGAAAATCAGTTGTTGGTAACTGC
Source organism: Podarcis tiliguerta (assembly GCF_965153285.1). Lineage (NCBI taxonomy): Eukaryota > Metazoa > Chordata > Lepidosauria > Squamata > Lacertidae > Podarcis > Podarcis tiliguerta. The sequence goes on from NC_139538.1 coordinate 58,485,842, forward strand.
AGGAGGGGAGTGTTTGGTTCCTATTTGTAGGTTTCCAATGGGCATCTGGCTGGCCACTGTGAGAACAGGGTGCTAGACAAGATGGGCCTTTGGTCTGCTGCAACAGGCTCTTCTTCCTGCACTGCAAGAGTTTGGATGAGATGACTCTAGGGGTACCTTCCAAATCTCCAATTCTAATGTTCCTCTTTCAACCAACCTTCTAACATCTTTATACCAGTTGGTTTCTGTCCTGGATCTGAATTGAGTTTATGTTATTTTAAACTCTTTTTATATTTATAGCTGTTGTTTTTAAAATTGCTTTCATATTTAACTGTCTTCATATATGTAACTTTTATATACGCCATTATATTGTGATTTGTTTTGAGATGCACCCTGGGAAGTGATTCATAAATGAAATAGAGACCACCCAGAACAGGAAACTAGAACTCTTCTCAATCTGTAAAATGTGGTAGGGTTGTTAAGAGGTTCTTGCTGGCAAGAATACTCATCGCACAGTATTGGAAGGTAGAAGAATTACCCACACTGGAAGAATGGCAGATGAAAGTCATCGACTACATGGAATTAGCAGAAATGACTGGCAGAATCAGAGACCAGGGAGAAGAGACGGTGAAGGAAGACTGGAGGAAGTTTAAAGACTATCTACAGAAACACTATAAGATAATGAACGCTTGATGACACCAGACTGAACCTAAAAGACTATTAGCGTAAAAACTAAAAGATTAAGAAAGATTATGTTTTAAGGTTTATGGAAATGTAACTATATCAAGATACTAAGATTATGATGAATTTAAGATATGACAGAGGGGAGGAATTTACTGTCAGAATATAAGATCTGGAATACAGAGAGGGAAGGTCTGGGGAAGTCGCAGAAATAAGTTAATGTAAAAAATATAAAGACACAATGATTGTTTTAAATTCTCTTTTTATTTCTTTTTCTTTTAACATTTTTTGTTGTATTGTGTATACATGTTGTTGTATTGTCTTTTGTGTATGGTTTGTTTATCTGTATTGTTTTTTTCCCTTCGTTGTTTATTGATTGTAAAACCCAATAAAATATTATATATATATATAAAAGAGGTTCTTGCTGATACAGCCCTTGGTCATAGTCTTAAGACCATTAACTTGGGAGAAAGCTCCAATGAACAGAATGAGAATGATTTCTGAGTAGCATTGCTCTGTTGATCATTCTGTAGCAGGCAGAAGCAACCACTTTGATCAAAGCTACATCTTTGGATTCTCCCTACACATTCCTATAAATGGGTCGGCGGTAATGATTTTTTTACTGGTCCTTATTTGCTTACTCATTTATTAGAACTGTCAATAAGCATTCTGTGGGTGGATTAGCACAAAATATTAAAAAAACACAAGTGGCAATAATAATTAAGTTGATTGATCTGGATAATTTGCTAGCCGATTTTGAAATAAAAATTTGCCACTAAAACTTTTAGTTGAATCAATATATTCATGCGAAATAATTCAGTCAATAACAGGAACATTTACAGTGCAATCATATGCATATCTATAAAGAAGCAAGCCCCATTAAGTTCAATAAGGCTTATTTCTTGTTAAGTATAGGGTTGCAGCCTCAGCCTCTGTTCTCTTACTTCAAAAAGTGAACATTTTCTGGCTTGCAGAATCTTAGAAGACATATTAGATCAAGCACTATATACTCATATATGTGCGATGGATGTGCTGACAAACAGTGCAGGGAAGTCCATGCATTTTGCATCACAGCGAAGCTTATTCCACAACAGCTTGTCATGTAAGTTTATGGAAAATCACCAGTGCAATGAATGTTTAATGATGGAATCCATTTTTCAGGCTTCACTTGTAGCTTGTAGTTTTTATTCAAATCATGTTCTCGGTGGCTTCCATGCAATGGTCCTAATCCAGCAATGGCTGATGCATGCAGAAGAAAACATTGCCATGTAGATACTACCCTGTCTGCATTCACAAGAAGCTGAGGGAAATGTGAGTTCCTGGCAATCAATATCTATCAGAAAAGAGGTCTGACTAGATATCTGCTGCTACAGTTCGGGAGTTCCTTCATCATCAATCCCTCTTTCCCTTGGGATAGAGGATTTCAGTCCAGTTATCCCCCCCCCCCAAGACCAGTGTTCTTCAACTTCAGGTCCCCTTGTTGGACTACAACTCCCATCATCTCTGACCATTGGCTAAATTGGTTATGGATGATGGGAGTCGAGGTCCAACAAGATCTGGGGAACCAAGATTGAAAAACACTAGTCATAAATCAATGGCAGTGTGGGAAGGGGAAAAAATGCTGAGCTTTGAATAGTTATTTACTTGCTACCAGATGTGAAAGAGCGGACTGATGTGCATATGAGCTGAAGATTGCTCATTATTAAATTATGCAAAGCATATGTTTAAAATTGTCCTCCTAATCATTCATTAGAAACATATTAGGATTCTTAACACAGTGAACTGCTTTGGCACCATAGCAAGACACATGCATCTCAATGCTTTAAATAGTCTTGTGAAAAGTAACATGCCACAAAAACAAAGACATGTTACTTTGCAGCATGTCCCTGTAAGTTACCTGGATCTCTACATTTTGCATACACTTTTGTATGTGTGATGCTATTAGTATCATGGAGGCCGAATCTGTGGCTACGGATAAGGCCGGTGTGTATCCAAGTTGAAGGATTCAAGGATGAAGGATGAAAAAAGTGGTCCAAGGTTGAAGTGGGGAGGGAACAAGAATTTCACTGCATGTTGATAATTGGTCATGCTTGTCACCATGCGGGCCTGAGAAACAATCCCCCCATCACACTGATTCACACATGAATGTGCAGCAGTTATCCGATTGTGTGAAGTGGCTCCTGTGGGGGGAAATGCGTTTGATTGGCATGGAAAGAAACCTCTGTCTGACTCTGGTGACTGATCTGTGATGGCTTAATCACACACATAGGTCATCAGTTGATGCTACCATCAACAAGGGATGTATACGCATGTGTGAAGAAGCCTGTAGTAATCCTTACCAACCCTCTGTCGCTCCAGGGTAGGTGAGCATTTAAATTCCAGTACTGGAGATGAGGCTATGAGTCTGAGAAAACAGTAACTTGCCTAAGGCTACTGGGAGAATTTATTACTGAGAGATAAACCAGACACTAATCTTACACGAAAACCAGTCTGGGCCTGCCGATTCAGAACTTTGAAGGCTCTCTTCCTGGCCGGCAGGAGGGGGTGATGTTATAACAATGGGAAGGAAGAACCATGGCTCTGCTTTCTTCTTCTGTTCTCTGTCTCCAGTTAATTGTCCTCAGCAGTTTAGAAAGGTGGGAAGAAAGAAAATTATAAAATTAGGGGGGACATGGGGTAAGGATAACGGCTTGATGGGTTGCTGCTGGATTATGTGATGTGTATTATACAAATTTTAAGCAATGAACCTATGGTTCCCCACACAGGAGAAACAGACCAGGAGGCTTCTCTGAGCAATGTGCAGTGATAACTACTGTGACTATAAGTCTTTCGCAGGCACTGCAGGCAGTTCAAAGGCATTGCCCCACCAACCTCAGGTTTCCCTCAACTAGTCCCCACCTGCCTGTCTTTATACTTAGAACCAGTCTCTGGCTGTCAGCTTCCTCCTCAGTCTCAGTGCTGCGCATGCAGAACTCAGCAGGGAGAAGAATATGGAAGAAACTAGAATTAGCTGGCTCTGGCTTCACCTAGAGTTGGGGCTCCCTGTCTTCTGCCCTGAGAGTCTCAATGAACACTGGCCACCAATGACTAGGACTCCTATAATCAAACACCGATTTCAGAATGGGTCTGGAAGTTCTGGTGAACAATTCAAATGATGCCTTGGTCAGTATGTCTGCCTGCCCCTATATACGAGGGTTGGGACAGGATGTGCATCTGCAATGTTACCTCTTTAGTCCAGGACAGTTTTGCCTTCCCGATCTTTTAACTGTGGCATTGCATAATGCCAAATTGGGATTTTGGGGAAGATGCTTATTTGGGGAAGACGTTTATTGTCGGCATGCTGATTTTAAGCATAAGAACACATATACAATTGTTGTAAGATGAGCATTTTAATTCAGTATCAATGAAATTATGCAGGGAGGGAATGTAATTATGAAATGCTAATTGCAATAGAAAAAGAGGCCAAATCATGTTGACTCTCATTCTGCTTAGTGGGACAAAATGCTTATGCATTTGTCCCCTTAAAGACAACAAAGGAGCTTCCAAAGCCTGACAGTTAGTTCTGTTCCAAGGGCAATTGTGAATCTGGGCACAGCTAAGCTTTTCAGGCTTTCTTGCAGAACCATAAAAATTGGAATTATAGCCATAAAGATCAGTATTACAAGGAGGGGAAAAAAACAGATTTTCTGCTCTGCGACTGAAGCACAGACCCATAGTCTTATTAAACAAACAACGAAAGGAAGGAAAAAAGGGATCGATGGAACTTAAATTCATGAACAATATATTCAGGGTGAATTAGCCATTTATGTGTATAGGAAATTATTCCATCTGGGTGCAGCCCATATCCTACTGAAGTCAAGGGCAAAACTCACATTGATTCTAATTGACTGGGCACCTTATATTAATTTCATTTTAAAAATAAACTAGCAGTACTGTAATTTTTTGAAAAAATACACCATTTTCCTGCAGGCTGTTATTTTGAAAGCAAGTTCATCCATAAATCTTTATTTTCTTCCAAAATCAGAAAGGGCATGTCATCTGCTTTTGCTTTACTGTGTGACCTGATAATGCTTCAAAATGAGATTCTGTTAGGAAAAATAGTTTCTAGTCTCCCTCTGGCTCAGGTAATATGTGAAGTAAATTCAAACAAATGGTGATTGAATAGGGGTCCTCAGGGAGAACATTGTGGTGAAATGGGGGTTTATGTGTCAATAAGAATGCTATGGTTCTAGAGGGGCCAAATACTTGTTATTCCAACACCTTGCCCAAAAGACAAAACCATCCATCTACCCTCTATAATCCTCAATGCAATTTGCCAGAAGTGGAGATCGCACACACTACAGAGATGTGCACTAGGAACAGATCTATCCTGTGCAGAGTAAAACCAGTGTGCTGATATATTTTTTAACCTGGACAAAAGCAAGTGTCCCTACACCCAGTCCATGTACAAAAGTCAACTAGACTGACAGTTAACTCTTACTAGAGCATTGTCCACAGTACCTAAGTGAAGAGGCTACCTTACAGGTACAGGCACATTCAGCTATGTCCTCCAACACCTTGCTGCTGATTTCCCACCCACCAGCATCCATCATCTGAAAGTGACTGTCCCACTCTGCCTAGTGGTAGGGATCCTACTGTACCCATAATTCTAGGCCACTGGAAATTTCTTTGTGAAGAATTCTCTATCCTGCCGACATTGATTTCATTTTTTCTTTTATAGGGTAGTCAAAATTTGATACCTGTGTTGATAATTTTGGAAACACTTGAGGAGTGCTTTCTTTCTAGTATGCCATTGGCTCTGGAAGCTACGCTTTTGACTGCCATTTAGCAAACAGCCTCTCCTGAAGGAGATGCCTAGTGGAAGTGATCTCTGAACATGAGATCATTGTACCTTGGAGTACCTTGGAGCTCACAGCAGGAACAGAGTCAAGATGGGTTGAATGTGCCATTTCCACCTTCCTTTTAAAGAATTCCTCCCATTGGTCCTAGGATCAGCATATTCCACCCACCCCACCCCAGTTCTGGGAATGTGTTGAGGAAATATGAGGGCTTTGGATCCAGTGGATCAAAACATCTCTCAATCTCAATCCATCCCATCATAATGCTCCTTTTTCTGTTCACTCCACTAACACAGAATGTCCTGAACTCTGGTGTAAGTCCCCATAGTGCACACACTCCCAAAGGTAATGCTAGAGAGGACTCAGGCAGTCCAATAGTCAAATACAGTTTCAGGTCCAATGCAACAAGAAAGATTCAAAGTCAAACCATAAGTCCAGGTTCCTACCTCCGAAGAAGATCCAGGATTGGAATCCTACAGCGAGTTCCAAAAGCATGGCCCAGCAGAGTTCCCAAGACAGCCAAGCCATGGTCCATCAATGGTGAAAGCTGAACAGACACTGTCACTGCCTTGCTTCTCTTTTATTCCTCCCAGACATACTTGATGCACCTGAGCTTGCTCTAGCTGAGTAGCTGTGGCTCTCCTCTTAATGAGGCATGTGATTCTCACCTGCCCCGAGCTTAATCACCTCCTCCCAGCCCTAGCAAGTCTCGTGATCTTCCCCTGATCAACTAGTAGGTTGGGCTGTGTTCTCTTGCCTGCCTCACTCTCTTAAAGTGTACTTTCCATTGTTCCTAATGCTTCAGAGTCCACCGCAGAGACTGGGACATCTCTGGTTCTGGTGGTGTCCACTTCCCCTGGCTCCCATGAACTGACAGCTTCACCATTGGTGTCCTCTGATGTCCCTTGAGTACCTCCTAAGTCCCCAACCTCCCCTTCCCCATCTTTATCTTGCCCCCATGTGTACCAAGATACTCGCTGGGGTTCTATTTCCCTTCCTTGGTGTCCTGCCAGTTAATGACAGAGAAAAGGAGTGGGACAACAGTAGCAGATCTTTCCTCAGGAGTTGGAGCGAGGTGTCTCAGGTTAGCTCATCCTCTCCAGAGGTGGACCTCCTTCTCCACCCACATAGGAGATCCACAAAATCTGATAGACTCTGAAATGCCCTCCCAGAGACCACAGGACTGGACGCTGAGGCATTTTAGGTGCTGTTCTTTTGGCTTTTACCTGCTTTTAAAAATTGTTGTACATGCTATTTTTGTTGTGGATTATTTTAATTATGTGCTCTTTTAATATTTCATTGTAAATCATCCTGTAAATGCGTTTCAGTGAAGGGCCTTATACAAATATTTTAAACAAATTAATAAGCAAGAATCACCTCTTCTGTAATTGGGAGTATGTTTTATGCAAAACATTCCTTCTCACTTTTCTTATCATTAAGATTAATTAAAATCTATAAATTTAAATACCATATTGCATACATCTTCAAAACTCATACCAGAACCAATCTGAATCAACAAGATCAATCTGTTATACAATGAATTTCTCTGGCAACTGTTGAATGCCCAAAGGCATTATCAACATTAAAATCATATAAAATCCTACACATTCTGTTAAATTGTTCATTCTTAGCCACAATACTTGCCTTTATTTTGCTCTTACTTTAATTCCCGAGGCCCAAAGAGTATGCCTGCTATATTCTACATCAACAACTCCCTGAAAGATACTGATCTTTGTCAAATGAGTGCCCCAAGGGTAAGAAACTATGTTTTGGGGAGTGTAATTCATACTCCCCATATGTCTACTTTCTGCAGACTGCTACTCTGATCTTTCAGTTATGAAATCATGTTTTAAAGTATATTAAACTAGCAGCCTCATACTGACACTAATCAGGAATTCTTAAAAAAAAAGTTCTGTTTTGAAATCAGTGGTTAGATTAGTGCAGTTTTGAAATTTCCAGTCTGCCATCTTGATTCAAAAATTGCATCCAATTGTATCCAAACATAGTTGGAAACAGACTCCTTGATCTCAGGAACAAGATCATTGGGATGATACACAATTTGGTTAAAACCAGTGCCATTTTGGTTTGGTCTACCATCTTAATTCTTGATGGTGGTGTCAAATCATATCCAAGCATAGACAAAAACTGCTCTTTGATCTAAGAAATCATCTTGCAAACTTCAGTGTCCAAATGCATAGGGGATAGACTGGGCATTCCCAACCTGTGGCCCTCCAGATGTTTTAGCCTACAACTCCCATGACCCCTAGCTAATAGGACCAGTGGTCAGGGATGATGGGAATTGTAGTCCAAAACATCTGGAGGGCCGAAGGTTGGGGATACCTGGGATAGACAACTTTCCAAAATATATAGTACTGTAGTTTCGTTTTTGGTTGTTGTTGTTGTTTCGCTTTCCCCAAAGACCTAGAATGTAAAGTAAACATGAACTGTTACTTTGAATTAGAAGCGATGGGATGGGATGGATAAGTTGGATAGTGGTTTGGATATTATTCTGAGTAATAAAACATTCTGCAACTGGTCCAATTAATACTAATCAGCATCTGAGGAGATAGGACTTTAATTATGAGAGGAGTAGCATAATGATTCGTGCATTTTAAGCCTATCTTTTGTCTAATAATGTATAAAGGAAAACTCTGGCACACCCATTATACACGTTCAATATATATATAAAAAAACCCTTGGAGCTTTCTTATATTTCCCTGCCACACTTTGCTGCCTAAGAAACACTGGCTTAAAAACTAATCTGTATCACAGTTGGTAACTTCGATAAAAAAGCACATGAAAAAAGAAAGGGAAGGGAATCAATTGGAGGCTAGATAGAAAACACACAGAGAGAATAGTGAGTTCCTGATTTTTACTTTGTGGACAGTTATCTCATTGTCAGGTAAGGCTGAATCAAAAGCCAATTGCAATTTCAAACTGTTGGCAAGCGGTAAGCCTGCAGTGTGTGTGTGTGTGTGTGTGTTTAAATTATTCAACTTTGTGTAGTACAGAGCACAGCCAATGTGAGACAACATAGTCATTACCAGTGTGTTGCCTCACCGTGGTAGCATGAGCCCCCCATTAAGATTTTGCTTTACATCTTAAAGTGTATGTTAAAAAACAACTCTTCAATGAAATGCAAAAAATGGAAGCTTACAGCAAAGTACAATAGTTGAAAGATTAGTAGAGCTTTTATCCAATATTACAAAGGCTTTGCCTCCCATTGCTGGATAATTAACTTCAGTGTAAAAAGCATGTGTGAATTGCGTCAGATGCCAAAAGTGTAGCTCAAGGCTTTACATTTGTAGGGCTTGCATGGACTTCAAACCAATACATTAATCGTGGTGCTGACTGCCTTTGCTCCTTATTCACTAAAAACAAGAAGAAGAAGCTAGAGATCTTGGGTAATTTATTGCTGGAAAAACAACAATAAATGGCAATTATTTTCAAGAGTAAGGGAAAAGAAGGATAATAAGGAACATTCTTAAATATGTGACAAAATAAGCAATTTTAATTGTTTCTTTCTTTCTTCTTGACTCTATACTGCAGGAGTTGGGATGCGGCAGAAGCCGAAGCGATGTGGCAGAAAGTGGATGGAGCAATAGCGTAATTCCTACCTTTGTGCAAGAAGCATTGTCACAGTTCAAAAACAGAAGACACGCCTGTCCACGCAAGGCACTGGGGAGAGGTCAGTGAGCATGGGTGATTATTTCTCATGCTGATGCTTCATCATTTCTTCTGGCTGTGTGTATGTAATGCGATTTTCAATTAATTGGGCTGTGGTTTTATTGTACCCTATGGGATGAGAGGCAGTTTACAAATGCAAAAATAAATAACATTCCAGGGAAGCAAAAGTACCTGAGGCGTGCATGGAGCTGGTGGAAAAGGGGCATTGCCTGGGAAGAGTCCCAGGCAACAAAGAGGAGAGGCCTAGAGGGTTAAAAGACCTCCGTCTGCTCCCAACATTTGCTGGAGTAAATTATTCACTCGGCTATTCATGGTCTGGCAACCTTTGACCAGCCTTGCTACTTTCTCTGTGGGATCCATGATAGGCTAGCTAGAACATGACCGTATTCTTGGCAGGACTGGGATGAAAGCATCTGTGGCACCAATACAATGCACCCTCATTTATGCATCCCAAGTTTTTTCTTGATCCATTTAGGCAAAACCAAGCGGTCTGCTGAAACGAAGTTTTCAACTAGAATAAAATTCTTGCATAGATTGCTTTGTGATTTGTTTGTTTTTGTCCCTGTCTCTGACCATATGTCATGATAACTGCCCATTCTTTTTATACTAGAAAAATGTTAGTCTCACACATTTAATTTGATTGAAAATTACCGTTATGCTGTAAAAATGTCCCAAGTTTAAATTCAATTTACACTTATTTTATACTGGCGTGAGCAATGGACACAAACCACCAGCAGTTTATCCCAAGTATCCTATTAAAATGAATGCTTGGAAGGGGGTTGGATGGGGACTTGGAGCAGGAACTGTCACTGCTACAATGTGTTAAGCCATTTAACAAAAACAGGGGTGGGGAGCACTCCTGGCACTGCTAAGACTGACCCCAAAAAGGATCAATCTAATCAAACTATATAATCCATTTCATTTGTACAGAAGCTAGTCCTTTATTTCTACGGAAAAGATGATTAGGAAAATAGCAGGACCCATACAATGGAAACTGCCTCATACTGAGTGAGAGAGTACTGGTCCATTGAGTAAAGTCTTGTTTGTTTCAAATTACAGCTCTGGTCTCATCTAGGACTCAGGCAGAGTCCTCACCCATTCATGACACCAAATATCTCTTTGACACAGCTAGGTACCAAGGACAGCACATGAGGCCTTCTGCATTCAGTGCATGCACTATACAGTGGTACCTCAGGTTAAGTACTTCATTCGTTCTGGAGGTCCGTTCTTAACCTGAAACTGTTCTTAACCTGAAGCACCACTTTAGCTAATGGGACCTCCTGCTGCCGCCGCGCCGCTGGAGCACGATTTCTGTTCTCATCCTGAAGCAAAGTTCTTAACCTGAAGCACTATTTCTGGGTTAGCAGAGTCTGTAACCTGAAGCATACGTAACCTGAAGTGTATGTAACCTGAGGTACCACTGTAGATCTTCTTCAGCATGTTTTGTTAATATGAAGATCCACATTCAGTGTTGGCTCTTGATCAATATGCATAGGTCTTAGACCCTACTTATATACCTATCCGTGCTGTTAAATATCCCATGGGGGCTTTTCTTCAGGTGCCTCCTCATACAAAAATATGACACTCATTCTGTGTGTCTATTTGTAGTGGAACCTGGATTTCTGAAACATTGTTTTAAATTTTCACTTAAATGTTCTTTTCTGCTAGAGTGGAGGTGCAAACAAACAAGACAGCAAAATTGCTCACTGAAGACACACAGAAGGAGCAAAAAGAAATTTCTTCTGGCAACAATTATCTGTAAATGTACACACTAAAAATAAAATGTCAACGCCTATCTAATCAGCTGCATATGAATAGGTAGGTATTGGATAATAAAAAACCCTGTTATCTGTGTTTCTTCATTATCTAACAAAGCTTTCTGCAGATTTTGGCAGACACTCTAGGAGAAAGGAAAAGGTGTGGACAAGCCAGCTGAAATAAAATAGTAAGCCTTTAAATGTTTAACTGTCCCACTGAATTTTTCATGTTATAGGGACTACTCTTATTACCTGTCTCATTAAGTACTGCAGATAAAAAATAATGAGAGGGCATTAAGTTCAGAACAAGGAACTGGTGTGGTGCATGGCTTCAAAATGATGGTGTTATTCAGTGCAGACACAAAAAGATAACCCCATCTTTTTGTATTTTCTTAAAAAAAAAACTTAAATTCCCCTCTTTGAAAAAGAGCTGAGGGGAAGAGTAAATTCATGCCCAAAGGGACGTCACCGATGGGAACTGAGACACTGGTGTAAATGAGAGCTACCCTTTATCAGTATTTACAGAGCAATCCTTTGCACTGGGCTGGGGGATAGTTTTGATTTGGTGGCATTATCCCTCTGCCTGGCCCTGCCAACCTGCAAAGTAATGCCGGCTTCTCACCACAGACCCACCAGGGATGGAGCTGAGCTGACTGTATATTTTTATTTTGCTTTTAATTAATGTTTCCATAGGCCCCTCGCTGTGATGCCAAAAGGTGTTTTCTGCAGGTCCCAAGACCTTACCCATATTTTCTTTTTTAATGAACAATGGGTGACTTAAAACAGTGACTTAAAATAGTCTAGGATGGCTGATGGAAAAGCCTTTTACAAGTCAGCCTTGAGAAGTGCAGTTCTCGCCACACAGCCATTGGCACTTTGGTCACACACGCTGAGTGTGCCCTGAGAGTTGACCATGAGCTAATGGGGCCTTCCATCCAGAATGGGTTAGCTACTCCTGCTCTACAGAAAGACCTTAAAAAATGTATCCAAAAGCCAATCCACGGAGAAAATGGAACAAAAGGCACTGGATTGCCTCTTCACATGCCCTTTTTGACTGATATAGTTGATAGGGAGGTCTGGCCTGATTGAGACATTTTCTTAAGCATGTTGGGTCTGAGGCATTAACTAAATACTGTGGGAAGTGATAAGTTGATTTGGTATTCTTGTCTATTTTGGGGAGGATGAACCATAGCAGAGTATTTACAAAGCAAAGTGTTTGGTCAATAAGTGTCTTGAAGATTTGCTTCCACTTTAAAGACAGTCAAAAATACTTGCTGACAGTTATAAAGTCTTGATGCTTTTGTAAAAACAGCTTAGATGTTATATTTTGTAAAGCTGAAAGACATTATTTCAAAGATGCTTTTAAGAGTTTCCTTCCAGAAGATTGTTATGCTTTCTTTCTTTTGAAGTATTGTTGTTCCGTAATAAAGGGCATGGTGCTGCCATCAAGTAATATCCCTCCTGCAAGTTTTGTCAGGCTTGAGTTTCTCCCACTTTCCTTCCAATTGCTCAATTTTCACTTGGATGAAATCCTTGAAACTAAACATAGCCATTAGAACTGTGTCAGGTTACAATTTGTTATGAAGTCCGATATAGCAATAGTTCCTCCCCTCCACCTTTTATTATGATGTGCCACAATCTTTGGAGTCTATGGCTTCCCATTCTCTGTAGTGTGGGAACTGCATCCAATATGTATGGAGGTCACACAACACTTAAAGCTTTAATGGATTTGTGGCAACTGGAATACACATACAAACAAACAGAATTCACAGTGCCTGCAATGGAATTTGCCCTATACCAAGTCAGGCCATTGTTCCATGTAGCTCAGTACTGTCAAAACTGACTGGTGGAGGCTTTCAAACCTACAAGGAGACACCAGGGATTGAACCTGGGATCTTTGACTGTCAAAGGAAATCCTCTACCAATGAGCAATTGCCTTTCTCCATCTGAGGCATTCTGCCTAAATATCTGTTACTATACTCAGCGAACCATTTATCCAATTAGGTTTTATTCCACCCTGAATCAAAGTGCATGAGGCAACACAATCTTGAAAAGTGGGGTTGAGTCCTGATGACTCAGATTCTGTGACTAGCAGGGCCATCTTACCAAAGCAAAATGCAGCTTAGCAACAACAACAACAGCAACAACAACAACAATAAGTGACTATGGGCTGATGAGACATGAGCATACCCAATTCCCATTTTCAAACATTGATAAATTTAGGGTCCAATTTGCCACACTAGGGGGCACCTGACACAGGCTCATCTTTTCAATGCCTGAAACCAACAGTACATATAGTTCATATCACTTCTAATACCCATTCAACACACAATAAGCAATGAAGTGATTGCAATACCATAAGCAAAATCAGGCATCATGAGATACTTTAAAGGTCATGAGATTAGTAAGTACTCTTATTTTACCATAAAGGTAAAAACAGAATGCTTTAAGTGTAATATTTCAAGTGTTCCAAATGTGGGTTTAGTTTTCATTAATTTAGAGTGTTCTGGAACTTTGTAGAATTTTGTAGAACCTTCCAGAATGTTAAAATTACATTTCCCCCAAAGCTCTCAGGATTGTTCTTTATTAGACAAACATATCATGTGAAAAGTATACTTGTGTCATTCCTAAGAACTAAAAGTGGGGAGGATGCTGAAGAAACTCCTTAGCTAGGAATGACCCTGGCACCAATGCTCATTTCTTATTTCTTACTGGACTAAAAACCCTTCCAGATGGGTGTTCTATTGTGGGTGTATTCCGCAACATGTTCTAGATACAATATAATAATGCATTCTGCAATGTTTCACCAATGCTGTCACATTATTGCTGTCCAGAAGTGCTATAAAAAAGAAAAGTGGTACAAAAATAAGCCAGAACATTTGCGGTATAAAAGGTTTTGGGATTTATTGATTTTTCAAAGTATTGAAATTTCAGCTGGAAGCAACAGGATATGCACTGAATGGAAACGAAAGTGTGAATGTCCTCGAAATTTTGCGGGTACAAATAATGCTGAAAGTAGAATTGTGCACAGTTACTCTAGTAGCATCATGAGCACAAATACTCATGGATGTGCAATAAGAAAGGATGTCTGAAGAGGCTGAAAGGCAAATGGGAACTCCACTACCCTGATTTAGTCAATTAATTTCCATCAGACCATGATACAATACAATTTCCCAAAGAACTGTGCCCTCCTCAAGGATATTTCATCTCATCCAAAAACTAAAAATGTAAGAGATTTGTTTGTTTAAGTTGAAACTCACACTTTTATCATTTGGGTTGTATGTAGTGGTATTCCTTCACAGTGAGAATATTTTGGTCCAGTGGAAGTTTCTATCAGCAGAACAGGGAGAGTGAGAATTATTATTTTTTAGATTCTTTCCCCGCCCCCTCAGGCCAACACACCATATTCTATTGCTTCTCAGACTCTCTGGTGTAGATTTGGGGAACACAGAGGGACTCAAGAGGGATGGGAAATAGGCAAACTTGGTTCCCTCCCCATTTTGCTGGGAGAATCCTCCACTGCCCTCAAGCGCCTTTCATAAGGAGAAAGACACCATTAGATAGGCCCTTTTGCTCCAGTTGTTTGAGCAATGTTCTTGTTACAACTTTCCACTTTAAGGGCTCTTTGCTGTTGTTGTTGTTTTAAAAAATATTCCAGATAGAAAATGAACTGTTTTAATAATGAACTTCAAAACAAAGGATTGGCACCAGAGATTTGTGTTGACCTCTGATATGTGTTGTGAATTGTTAAAAATTAAAGAACCCAGAAGTTCAACTTGTTTTTGTCTCACACATTCCGACTCCATAGGAAGGTCATTAATGATGAATTGCAACTAGGTTCTTGGTTCTAATCCTTTAAGCATTCAGCTGGTTCAAACTCTATTTGTTTCGCTGGTGCTCAAGTTAGCAGAGGACCTTTGAAGATTAGGCACGCAGTCATGCAGCCTGTCCACAGTAAATTGCATGTGCAGCAATGCGACATTGTTCCCACATCCATCTCAGGCAGCACAGACTAATTTAATCCTGACATGTTATTGATTCAAAGGGTATTAACGTCCAATAGCCTCTGTATGAATTTCAGAAAGGTTGCCTCTAACCTGCATCAGAGCTACAGAAATGTTATTTGCGCTTTATTGTTCAGACCCAACCACATAAAGCTACACAGATAACAAAGGCCACAGTTTAGGATATATATTAGTCCCCAAGGAATAATACCAGGTACTTCATAGGTTGGCCATGAATTGAATAACAAATGTCCAATTACCAAGAACAGCCAATGTGGCAGAGCAGTCAGCTGCAGCATACTCGGAAAATGTGGGGTCAGGACAGCAGTGACATAGAGGTTGTGCAGATACACCATCAGAGTCAATCTTGGGCTCCTATTGGTGCCCCCATGAAGTTCCAGCCTCACCTTTCCTGCCCTTGAAGCAATGAACTATTGGAAGGAGAGCACAATATCATCCCACCATACTTGTTGCTCCTGCTGAGGATTCTTGCATCTTTGGTTGAAATATGATACTGGGGCTGGGAAAGGCAGAGATGTGTGTCTTATTAGAGGCCTACACAGACAGATAACATTTTCAGGTGCCATGTTCAGGCCTCTGAGCAGCTTCAGCTGCCACAAAATATACTAGCCCCTAATAATGGACCGTGTCCTTTATTAGTCAACCATACCATGCATGTGGTTATTTATTCATTTATTACACGTATTTATGGATCTCCTTTCAGCCCACAGAAGCCTCCAAGGCTATATGTAATTACAATGGTTTTTAAAAGGCGGGGGAAAGAGAAGCATAACAAAACCAGAGAGTGGAATTAAAAACACACCCAAACTAGCCTCTTAATTCCATGCACTGTTCTTCAAGCAACAGAGCTAGGTTATGGAACCGATTTGTTATAAGGCCACCCTGCATATGTTCACAACAGCCGATTTTGTGCCAAGATTTTGTGCAAAGAACAGGGAGTCAGAATAACGAAAGGGTCAATACTACCTACCTATCTAGAAGCAGAGATTCAACCTTTCTTTTGGTTTATTGCTAGTTAGAGCTGTTGCTGAGAAGAGTTAAATAAATATAAGCAAAAATCAATCACTCAAACGAACATACAGAATAGTACTGTGCAGAAACAGACCCTCCAATTTCTTGAAAGTTTTATTCCTCTGGGGAAAGATTTGTGCCTCATTCCTCCTGCATTTGATAATTTCTCCAGAATGGGCAGTATCCAATGCACTTGTTCCTTTAGCTCCTCACCTCCCTCTGTGCACCCTGCACCCTCCCCCAATCTGCTCTGGGGGGGGGGTTGGGGGAAATCCCAGTACAGGTTTGGGGGGTCTGCAGGGGCTCAGAAGGAGAGGAAAGGAGAAGTTCTGTTGTGCATCCAAAAATCCTTGCATTGACAGAATGAGTTACTTAAATAGTTGATTGCATACTGTCTTTCAAATTTCAGTTAGTGTGGACTTACTTCATTGCTGTAAGGGGGCCCTGGTGGGAGGTTGAGTGTGTCCCCCAAGCTGCCTGCCCTTCCTGACCTGAAAAAGCTCCATGGATGGAGTTACCACAGAGCAAGCGTGGTGTCATGGTTAGAGTGTTGGACTAGGACCTTGGAGCCCAGGGTTCAAATCCTTGCTTGACTATGAACTTCACTGGGTGACCTAAAACAGTCACTGCCTCTTAGTCCACCTCAGAGGGGTTAAAAGGTAAAGGTAAAGGTACCCCTGCCCGTACGGGCCAGTCTTGACAGACTCTAGGGTTGTGCGCCCATCTCACTCAAAGAGGCCGGGGGCCAGCGCTGTCCGAAGACACTTCCGGGTCACGTGGCCAGCGTGACATCGCTGCTCTGGCGAGCCAGAGCCGCACACGGAAATGCTGTTTACCTTCCCGCTAGTAAGCGGTCCCTATTTATCTACTTGCACCCGAGAGTGCTTTCGAACTGCTAGGTTGGCAGGCGCTGGGACCGAACAGCGGGAGCGCACCCCGCCACGGGGATTCGAACCGCCGACCTTACGATCGGCAAGCCCTAGGCACTGAGGCTTTAACCCACAGCGCCACCCGCGTCCCTTCAGAGGGGTTATTGTGGGCATTAAATAAGGAGGGGGAGAACCATGTATGCCACCATGAACTCCTTAGAGAAAAATGTGTGGTATAAAGCCAACAAATAAATAAAATAATAAATGAATGTCTTCACCAGGTCTTTGATTGAAGCTTGGGGAACAGGGAGGGTTGTTGAGTGCAGCCAGCTTTTGAAAGAATGAAAGGATGTTCAGAAACATCTCCCAAGTACTGCACCAATGCAAATTTCAGCAAAATTGTCTTTTTCCTTTGATCATTTTCAACCACAATTTCTCTTCTCTGTTTTCTGGAGAATGGTTGAAAGAAATGGAAAAGAATTTTTTTTGACATGGCACTAATGAGCTAAAAAAAGGGATGCGGGTGGCGCTGTGGGTTAAACCACAGAGCCTAGGACTTGCCAATCAGAAGGTTGGCGGTTCGAATCCCCACAACGGGGTGAGCTCCCGTTGCTCGGTCCCTGCTCCTGCCAACCTATCAGTTCGAAAGCACATCAAAGTGCAAGTAGATAAATAGGTACCGCTCCAGCGGGAAGGTAAACGGCGTTTCCGTGCGCTGCTCTGGTTCACCAGAAGCGGCTTAGTCATGCTGGCCACATGACCCAGAAGCTGTACGCCAGCTCCCTCGGCCAATAAAGCGAGATGAGCACCACAACCTCAGTGTCGGTCACGACTGGACTTCATGGTCAGGGGTCCCTTTGCCTTACTTTTTAGTGAGCTAAAAGCAACCAAAGGTATCAAAGTATCAGGTCTTTGTACCAACTCTGAATCTTCAGAACTGAACTCAGACCATATGGTACCTCCCCAAGAGGCGTCCATTTGGCCAATGTGACCAACTTTGAGGAAGCTCTGATTGGCTGGAAACTGATGCTGAGAAATTCAATCCCACCCCAACCTAAAGCCCTGCTGCCAGTGTCTGTATGATTATTGGTGTGCTTTAAATAGCGTGCTTAATGTGCACATCTCTTTCACTCTAAATCAAGGTAGTATGATGTTGACTCTTTAAGGACATGATAAAATGAGCCACACAGGCCATTGTTTTCATGGAGGCCCTGAATAGACTTTTAGTACAGACTAGCTCACTGTGCAGCCCTTTGGATTCACTCAAATTAGAACAAATCCTGAAACTTACATAAATGATGTACCGGTAATTTTTAAAATAAATTACTGTTTTATAGAAATCAGCCAAATTATACGTTTTTCAAATACAAAGTGCTATAATTGCTTGATTAAGTGCTCTATTCTAATTGCCAGACTGCACATTAGTACAGGGGAAAGCAACGTGATGCATGGGGCATTCATAGGAAGACAGCTATTTATTTATTTTCTCTTCTTGCTTATCCGTAGAGGATAACTGTTGCAGGCACTTGGCAAATAGTTCTGCTCATTAACTTTTCATTGACACAAGAAATGAGTTACACGTCTATTTCTCACGAATACTTGTCTAGATTTTAAAATAGTTTAATTTCATTTTGTAATTATTTCATTTGTAACCCGGTTTGAATGGCAGCTCATCCATTCTAGGACCAAAAGAAAGCACAACGTACTGAAAAACCACGCACCCCTTAATGTTTTGTAAACTAAGCATCCAAAGTCAACCAAACAAAAAAATCTAAACACATCTTACAACAGTAAATTATTTGCTAATGGTGGATCTAAAGCAGATATTTCCCTGCTCTAAATTTTACTGGAGCAACTTCCCCCAAACTTATGTTCTTCAGGTACATTGGACTACAACTCCCATAAGCACCATGCTGTATTGTCAATGGCCAGGGATTATGGGAGATGTAGTCCAGCAACATCTGAGGGTCTCCAATTTAGGGAAGGCTGCACTAGAGAATGGTAAATGGGCAAGAAAGTTGACAATCACATCTTTCTATTTCTGGTTCTGTGATTTATGGAATATCCTGATGCTCCCTCTGAGAACAGATCACTTGTTCTGCTGCAAACATCAGAAATCCCATTAATCCCGTTACAGCATAAAATGCAAAGCCATGCATTTCGTTTGCTTTCCCACCACCAGGCATGGAGACAATTAGCTCTTCTTTCTTTGAGAGATAAGTCTCAGGTTTGCTCTGTGTCCCCTGCCACATTTTTTGTCATGTCGGCTGTTAGAGAACTCCAACTCTTTTTGCTGGAAATCTATGGAGCATTTAAATGTATATAAAAATGAAGCCTCAGCTGTTCCCTGCCCTGCTCTCATTATTGCTATACATCTGTTTCACAACGGCCTACATTAAGCATCTTAAAATATATAATTGAGGCGATTCTCTCACTAGCAAGCCTACACAATAACATTAAACTAATATAAAGTTGTTAATAAACTGCTTCTTTTTTTAAAGGGGATGAGCTCAGCCTGTTTCAGAAAGCTGCCATCCATCAGATTACTAAACAATCCCTGGCCTAACCCAGTTTCTCATAACTCTTTAAATTGAGGCAAGCGGTGTTACATGTGACTTCCTTCCAAAAGTATTTCCTCGGGGCTTTCCAGCATTTTGCAATGAGCTCTAGAAGTGGCTGAGCAAAGCAATGCATTTTCACTTTTGAGAAGTGTCAACCTTCCCACAGGGTTGTTTTTGTTTGTTTGTTTTTTTGCACCCATTAAAACATGGGTGAGGGGCAAGATGGAGGCTCAACACGGCTGCTCAGGATCTTTCAACTGTGCTTCTCAATGACAAGTGAAAGCCTGAGCTGGGCAATACAAGAACAGTGAATTGATTTAGTTGACACTGAACTAAAACTTAAATAGTGAGGCTTTGGTACAGTAAGAGTCAGAACTGTACATCTTCTGGAAAAAGTATGAAATCTTGGGTATATGAAAGATACCCTATGAAGTTTAAATTGAGATAATCCGACATCCCTAACATTCTCAAATTCAAAAATGGCAAATTCATTTTGTAACGAGATGGGTAGTTTTGAACTGTGCATTTTGCGGCACTTGTGAGGCATAATTGAAACCAAATACACACAGAAAACCTCAAAGTGCAAAAGTGAAATTCAGGGAGATTACTGCTCTTATCCAGAGCTTATCCTACCAGCTGCAGGTTCATGGCCACCATTTTTTCTCTGCGAAGTCCACAGGAGCTGGGGGTCCCTCAGAGGAATGCTGGTGGGGTAAGATGAGTCCCCCTCCCTTCCCCCATTTCTCCCTTCCCATAAAAATCAGCTAAGATGCCCCTTCATTTATTTTATTTTTATTTTTTTAATCACACTCACACCCCACCTTTCCCTGAAGCTCAATGTCATGCTCATGGCTCTCTCAGTCTCCATATTGTTCTCACCACAACCTTGTGAGGTAAGTTAGGCTAAGAGAAAGTGATGGGCCAAAGGTCACCCAGCAAGCATCATGTCTGAGGAGGGATTTGTAGCCTGGTCTCCCAGGTTCTAGTCCATCACTCTAGCCACTGCAATACAAAGGCTGTTATAGCTTTTGCTGCCTATGGTTGAATGGGGCAGAAAAAGTGGTGTGTCCAACTTTAACATGAAACTTTGCTTTCTGGCAGTACTGGAGCCATCCAACTAATGTTTCTTTTGTGTGTGTGTGTGTGTGTGTGTGTGTGTGTGTGTTTTCTTAAATATAAGAGACGACAGACATTTTTCTGCAAAGATACATCAGTGAAAGTTCATTAGCTTTAATGATAAGAAATGAGGATTTGGTTCTTTTGTCTTTTCAGCTGCACTGTCTCCAATTCATTTTAACTAAGGAGCTTTAGGAATTATGTCCATTTCCAATGCTAAAATACTGTATACATCTGCAAGCTCATAAGGGCCATTTAAATTAATTCAGACAATACGCCGGCAACGAGCAATCGGCAGTAATAAATGTTTACTGAACTAAAGCACACAATATTATTGCTTTTCACTACTGAACAATTCAATGGGACTGTTATCTTTATCCTTTGCAAAAATAAAAAATGGATTGCCGCCTGCTCAGGCTAAGCAAGCGGGAAAATATGATCCTCTGGAAAGCAAACAGTATGCAAATTCACTGGGAGGAAAAATCAACAACGGTTCTCTTGCAAAATAATCTTTTTGCACACTGTCAACATAGCGCAACTGCTGAATATAATAAATGAAAGGACACTATAACACTAGTCAGGCATTTCCAAAAGAAGCAAAGATAATTGTATGAAAGAGGAGAGCCAGGCTGCGCTCGCTCAGCCTGCCTCTGTCGTCATCCTTTGCCATCATCCTGACCCAACCCTGCCAACAGGTTCCAGTCATGTCTGCAGAGCAATGAACTGCTAAAAGCTGACTGTCAGTCCTTGCTAACTGAAACCCTGAGCACACAGGCTTTCCATCTCATTGAGATAGTCTGCACAAAATTGGAAGGCTGCCCTGATGCAAATATGCCACTCCTCATGGACAATATTGGAGAGGGGCCATGTGGTGGCAGGGTAAGCATGTGAGACCCTGCTGTATTCCCTCCTGTGTGTATTGCCTGAGGCCTGACTGTTCACTGGGGAAGGATACAGCTGCCATGTTACACCACTGCTGAAAGAACTGCACTGGCTAACAAGATAACGTCAAGGTGCTGGGACTGGTATACAAAGCCCGATACAGCTTGAGACTGGGATATCTGAAATATTGTCTCACCCTTTATATATCTAGTCGCTCACTGTGCTCTATCAGGAGCCAAACCACCTATGTATTAAAACTTAAGGTGAAGAAATAGAGATAAGTTGCCCCAATGCATGGGTACAATATCCATGTAAATTGGAAAATGATATAATTATGAAAACAGTAGAGCTGTGCTGAATGTTCACCTGCAAACATTTAGGAAAGCAAATAGCATTTTTTCATGGGTGCAGAAATAGTCCTTAGACAATCCCTGGTTTCAGCACTGTTCAGAAATGTTTTGCTGACATATTGTTGTTTCAGGGGCTTTTCCTCTCTCTGACTTCTCTCTGTTGGAGTGATGCCAGCCAGTCAGAGGCTCCATAGTCAGTGTGATGAAGTCACTGAGGAAAAATGTAGACAACTTAAATTTGGGTCACTGTTTCTCTCCCTGCATATGATGAATGAGTGGAGGTGGACCAAGATCATGCCTGCTGAGCCCAAACTTCCATGAACATGTGAAAGGGGCTTACACATGTACAGGATTTCAGAGTGTGTGAAAGAACCTTCATACATACAGCCACATGCACAAAGAAGCCCTTTTCATCTACTCTGCATGGAGATTGCAGATAGCAGAAATGGAGGGCTCAAACAACCAGAACTAGGCTGCTTCCTAGACAGGTCTCATGAGGGATCCTAATCAGTCAGGAGCATAATGTATCTTCTCTAAACCGGCAAACCCTTGAAAATTGACAAGAGACAATGAGAGCTTCTGGGTCGCCTTTATGAACCACAGTTTTCAAGTGCTCCACCAGCTTAAAGGAGGTCATTGACAGAACAAAGTCAGCATGATGCACAATGTGAGTCTTCCGTCTCCCTTTTTAGTGCACTCGTTAATTGGCTAGGGCAGGGGTTGGTGTGGCAAACATTCTCACCTCCTTACAGTGTTCCACAGACATTTACTGAAATGAGAAGAATGCTTTTGGCATCTGATGAAAATTTGCTCCAGAGGGTTGGATGACCTTCCAGAACAGTGTGGAAATTGGTGTTGGGGGCTCCAGGGGAAATCACCTCCACTCCTCTTCCATTAGTGGAAGCTGCTGCTAGGTCAAAAGCTCTTCTGTTAATGTAAAGACTCCTGTTTGCAGAAGGAACCAACCAAATGCAATCCAATGATGATGATGATGACGACAGCATAATCACACCTTGCAGCTAGGGTGAAATTATCCTAATAGGTTGTACATCACTTTCACTCTCATTGAAAATGCATTTCACTGCATCTTTAGTGCTCAAATTTTCACTGACATAACTAACTCTGTGGTGGCTCGATACCTTTTGCTGGATACTGCATCATATCCCCATCATGACCCTGTATCCAATCCACAGTACAGTGATACCTCGGTTTAAGAACAGTCCGGTTTAAGGACAATTTGGTTTATAAACTCTGCAAAACCGGGAATAGTGTCCCGGTTTGAGAACTTTACCTCAGTCTAAGAACGGAATCTGAGTGGTGGAAGGGCACTGGTAGCGGGAGGCCTCATTAGGGAAAGCACGCCTTGGTTTAAGAATGGTTTTGGTTTAAGAACGGTCTTCCAGAACAGATTAACTTCATAAACTGAGGTACCACTGTACTGCACTACCGTGATATCCAAAGCCATCTTAACACAAACTTAACACAAACACTGTCACTGACTCTTTCATACCCCAAACCCTAAATAAACCTGACATCTTAAACCCACTTTAGGTTCCACTGAAATTAGTGGTGCGTACTTCTGAAAAAGGAAAAAACAACAACATTGGTTACAATCATGCACACTTAGATTGCCTAAATCCCATTTGCTTCAAGTGGGATTTATAAAAGCCAACTGTGAACGATTGCAGCCTTACCTTCCATCAGAGCAGCTGGCAGGATCAGGCTGCTGTTGAATTAAAATGGATTTTAAAATATTTTTATTCAAACTGAGGCCACAATCCTATACACATCTTCCAGGGAGCAAGCCCCATTGAGCACAGTGGCATTTCATTCCAAGTAAACATGCACATAATTACACTTCACCTATGTATTCATCCATCTCCAGTATTATGAGTCAGGACACAGTAGCAAGGCGGCACAGTTTGCATAAAGGTCAATTAATATTAATAAAATAAAAGGTTAAAAGTACTCTGTATTAATTAATAACTCACAACACTAGTAAACATGGTGCCTTCCAGATGTTGCTGCCATAGAATTCCAATAAACAGTGGCCATTCTAGCTGGGGATCATGGGAGTTGTAGTCCAACAACATCTGGAGGGCAACAGTTTGGTTACCCCTACAAAACACATTCTCCAACAACCATCAAAATAAAAAGCCAAAGTATTTCCTAAAGAACTGAAACTGTAGGACTTTAGTTGTATGATATAGGGCTTTTAAGTTCCACCTTTCTACTGCCTCTGCTAACTCAAGACAGCTTACAATAATTTAAGAACTATGTTATTTAATAAAGTGTATATACCGCTTACTAATGGAAAGAAAACCACTTAGTGGTTTACAGAGAACACTGAAATATTCATCAAAACATATGAATAAAAGCAAATGTTAAAAGTTGGCATAAAATTTTATCAAAATATAAATAACATCAGATAAAACCTAACCTTTACATAAATGACCAAGTACTTAGTAGACAAAAACCTGCCACAATAAAAATGATTTCAGCAACCAGCGAAAAAAAGCTGGAGAATTTAGGGAATGCACTATCCAAAAGGTGCCTAGCTTTCCTCTACATTTTAACACTGCTAAAAATGAATTTCAGCAGGCAGAAAAAGCTGGCATGTAGTTATCATTTCTGATTTAACTTTTGAGATATGATGTCGTCTTATAAAGGCAAAAATGAATCTTTCTAGTTAGAGAGACTTGATGACTTATACTCTGGGGAATGGGGTTCAGAGCCCTTCCAGACCCTCAGGTCACTGGAGCAGATTCATTCCAACATGAAAAGGCACTTGAATCAAGCTCAGTATGTGTAATAAATATTCACAAGCACTGCAGAGCCTGTGCCATACTATACTGGCATATCTCCTTGACATGAGCTCTTAGTGTTTACAAAAACCACACATAATTGCCCGTAGATATAAAAGCCAGTTACCAGAGTTCTGAGTAGCGACAATGATGAATTTCAAAATGGGAGGGAGGGTTTCAGCTCCAAGTCCCCCAGTTCAAGATGCCTGAGTCCTGAACAAGAAGAATAGGCAGGCAGAAAGCTGCTTGCCTCAAAAATGAAGGTGGCCCTGTGAAGACCCAAACACATTGAGGGGAACTTCAGTGGTCAAAGACTGCTCACCAGTGCCTGATTCCTGTTACCCACACACTCACCAGTCTATCTGTGGCTTCAATGGGAGAAGCTTGAATTGGGGGCCAGGACACAGTAGCAAGGCAGCTCGAGCAATGGGTCCAGAATACCACCTTCCCCTTTCCCCATCCTTCTTTGAAAACAGATGCTGCTCCAGTGCCATCATACAGCTTCCATCATCCCTGGTGGAAATGGACAGGCCAGAGATGGTGGGCAGTGAAGTTCAGCTCTATGGTCCCAGGTGGAAGCAAAAGCATGGAAGTGCCACACTAGAGCCAACTGCTTCCTGATCCTGGCCTCGAAGATAAGCAAATCAGGGATGGTTTCCCACTTAAGGTAGGTTGTAGTGTCTGCCCTAATTCTGGCCACAGAAGTCAAGCAGAGGTATTTGTCTCTGCAAGCACCTCTGGCCTGTTTATTGAACCACCTCTGATTACAAGCTAATCCAAAACCTTCTCAGTTATCCAATTCCAGGTCATCCAAGCACTCTCCCCCTCCTTTGAAAGTGGCAGGGCTGATGCGAGTTGTGATCCAGCGACATGGTTCATCATTGGGTGATATGCAACGTTGGTCATAAGAGTAGATCCATTTAAATTGTGGACCAGTGTGAATTGATTTTAATTGGTCTACCCTGAGTATGACTTAATTGGATGTCACCCATCCTTCCAGAAGTCCCTGCAAAATACAGGCCATGTCTACAATGTCTACAAACATGCCTACTTTTCCTTATAGTAATGGACATTTTTCAAGTTAACAATTTCAAGTTAACAATGTTTACGATACAGGAAGCAGAATCAGAGAATCTGTGAAAGAATCTGTGCAAAACCATTATGGCAGAATGCAATGCCAGTGTGGTTTTCGCCAATACAATCCACGAGCCAATTCCTGCTCCCTCCTCCAATACTGAACACATTTTTTAAGAATGACATTTTGTGCCAAGGTGACATTTTATCCTGTATTCCTCCATGTGTGCAGGAAGATTTTGCACTGGAATTACTCCTACAACCCCCAAATAAACTGTTGCAGGACGCAGGAAGCAAGTCTCCAGATACAGAAAAGGCCAAGCATACTTTTATGCACATGAGACATAAATAGCAAAACTCACCTGGAGGCATCCAGATGAACACTAATAATCCTGAACTTGCTTACTGTGAAGCTACGTGCATGGAACACTGGTTCGTGACCTGTGTGTTTAACCAGCACATCACTAACTCTGGTTTATTTGCCAGTCTGCAAAAGGATATAAATCTGGTGCCATACACTTTGCACTTACAGCTTTTCAGAAGTACTGCATTATTTTAGAGAGAAAGATGCCGGCCTGCTTTTTGTTCCTACAATTGAAAAACAACACACAACCTACTTATGCAGTTATTATTTCAAACTCCTTCTGCTCGGTATAGTCACTTGTGTGGGGTGTATGTGCTGACGTATTATAATCTGAGTGTAGGAATAAATTTATGGGTAGAAAGCAAGCTGTATATTGCCTGTTAATGCAGTGAAGAACCTTTCTGCAAATGAACCATGCTTGAATGTCTGTAAGTACCATGGATACATGCACATGACCTACACCACGTGCTATGAACCTGTTTTTCCTAGGCTTGATAAAACACATTCTGGCAAGCTACAGATGCCCTACAGCACATCTACACCAAAGCATTCAACACATATTCTAGTCTGACCTGTCTTCTTGCATTTCACAAATGCAGAAGTGGAATGGCCTGCTGTGAATATTTTTATATTTCCAGAAGGAATGCCTTGGAAGATAATGTTTTCCAGGTGATATACTTTTAATTCTCTTTTATGCGTTGCATCATCAGGGCATTACTATCTTTTACCCCTCGGTAAAAAGGAAATGAGTTGTGTCTGATCAATCTAAAAAGGCAGAACGATGGCCAGAGAGATGTGTTTCTCTCTCAGTGATTCATACATATTTCCAAGGAAGAAGTGTCAAAGCTCTGTGGAATTTGCTTTTAAGCACTGCTGCTTCTAATGCATTAAAGAACATTACACCATATATTTTTATGAGGGGAAAAACAACAACAACTCAGATATCATTTCACCTGTTTTTCCAAGTCAACGTTTAACCCATTTGAACTTTTTGCACTGGGGATTTAATAACAGGAGGAAGCATGATGCTTAATGAAAAAGAATGAATTTTGAATTTCTCACTTAGTACATCACGAAAACAGCAGGAATACACCATGCCATGGAGATCCACTCTGGTTTGCATATCACATTTGCAACTCATTAATATAATTTGCATATATTGATGGACGTGTGGTGCTATATCTGAAACAGGAATCCACAAATCTGAAAAACTTCAGCCAACCCCTCAAAACCCTGGATACACAAAATTAAAAATTATGTGAGATGGGAAAATAATAATGTCTGGGAGCTTAATTTTACTTCTCCGCTTATTTGTTTCTCTGGACTTGGAAGGAATCAACAGGGCAGGATGTCTAACTGCTGCCCTAGGCTCAGCTGGGGGACCAACCAGAGGCAGAGCAAGGGAAGAAGGGGACATGAGAAGATGACAGCTTTTAGAAGATCAGAAAAAGGTCCTGGAAAAATCTGGAATGTGTGGGTGTGTGGCAGCTGGAGTATCATGGATGTGCAATGCCTGAAGGGGATAAATATTCTTTGGCATGATATATTCCACAGTAGTTTGCATATCACTGAAACTATAGCATCTGGAAACCATTGTATTTCAAAATACTTTTCTTCAAGACTTGATTATTTGGAAAACACTCTACTCGGGGCTATCCTTGGACTTTGTCCAGAAGCTCCAGCTGGTGAAAAATGTTTTGGTGACGCTTTCAGTGGGGACAGACCATGTCCAGCACATCGCTGTGGCACTTAAAACCATGAACGGGCTGCCCACATGTTTGCAGGCCAAAGCCTGGGTAGATTAAAATACCTTAGTGTTTTAGTCCACAGACATATTTTTTTCAAATATGCACTGGCCTTCAGATAGCTAGTATCACTAATTCTACAAATTATCAGCAGCATGTTTTAAGCTAATATATCCTGTTGAGGAACAATTGTTTCTGAACTACCATTTCTATTTCACAATTTTGTGCTAACTGGTTTTCGTTGCACCCGAACTGTAAGGCAATGCTTCTTATGTAGCTTTCCTCAGTCTGCTGAAGAACAAACAGGTTCTGGATTCCTAGACATTTCTAATGTAAATGGTACTTAGCCTGAATGAGATAATTCAATTAGTTTTCAATTCAGTAACTACCATATAAAACATTTAATTAATTTTTCTACAGTGCCAATCTGGGACATGGGTGGCTCTGTGGGTTAAACCACAGAGCTTAGGACTTGCCAATCAGAAGGTCAGCGGTTTGAATCTCCACAACAGGGTGAGTTCCCGTTTCTCAGTCCCAGCTCCTGCCAACCTAGCATTTTGAAAGCACGTTAAAGTGCAAGTAGATAAATAGGTACCGCTACGGCGGGAAGGGAAACGGTGTTTCCGTGTGCTGCTCTAGTTCACCAGAAACGGCTTAGTCATGCTGGCCACATGACCCGGAAGCTGTACGCCGGCTCCCTTGGCCAATAAAGCGAGATGAGTGCCGCAACCCCAGAGTCGGTCACGACTGAACCTAATGGTCAGGGGTCCCTTTACCTTTACCTTTACAGTGCCAATAAGTTGCTAGCATGAGCTCATTCTTTTTGTTAGCTGGAAGAAGGGGAACTTAAATCTTGTTCTCATCTCTGGTATCTATTTTTATCATGCAATCTTCTCCAGTGGCTCCACTAATATTAATACATTGTACGCAACATTTTATATGCAGTATTTACTGTCACTGCTAGTGGTGAGCTCCACTCCTGATAAACTACTGGGGGAATTTCTCCTCCCCCTAGAGAAATGTGATGAAGTGGGTCTCCCCAATTCTATGTCCACAAATAGGTCATAAGTGCACAGTTTTACCATTTATTGGGGGGGGGGGGACAAACACCAGTTTAGGAGCCTGAACTGACCACCCAGCAAACTTTACACACATACACACAAACACACATCCCTACCTCTCCGAGTTGGGCAGTAGCAGAGAAAAAAAAGGGGGGGGGGGACACCAAACATAGCACTGAGGTGGATGGAGCCCAGAACCCTGATGGTAATGCACAGTTCTGCTTCACAACCATCAGACTGATGAGGGGAGAGAAGATGATTTGATGAGGGGAAAGATGGTAACCCCCCCCCTTAGTTGATCATCTGAGGAGTGGGGTTCTGGGGTGTCCTGTGTGTGTGCATGTGGACCATTGTGGGGGTTGGTCCTCAGGAAAAATCTAGTTAAGACCCACCCCCCTAGATATAGAGGACAGTGTTTTTGCTAATTGCACATTTATTTATTTATATTTTATTTAAGAGATATATACCCATCATTCATTAAAAAGGGAGAGAGAGAAGTCACTCTTTTTTCTTTTTCTGTTCTTTTTTTTCTGTTTTTTGTGGATATGTTTTGTTTTGGTGTTATGTTGTTGGAAAATCTCAATAAATATTTTTTTTTTTTTTAAAAAGAGAGAGAAGTCACTCTGTAGGTGCTGCTTTTATAGGTGCTGGATAGGACCAGTTTTGTCATCTCACTTGCTGTGATGTTATTCCTAGGAGGCAATGCTAGCGTGAAGCCACAATATTAATTCTGTAGAGTGAATTAATCCATGTGACACAAACCAGGCACTGGAGGACTCCCATCTCTGTAATGGAGGAAGAATTGAAGGAAGAAGGCAGTTCCAGTTCAGATGGTGAATTCAGCCTCCAAGCAAATTATTACCATTACAGACTAACTACTGTTACTTCCACCCCCTTCAAAGTCCTGGTGATGTGCTTGCTGGCATAAATGGTTTTGGTCCCCCCCCTCCCCAAGCAGACCAGACTACATACTTTTTTAAATGGGGCAATGGATTGGATTTGGACACTCACACTTGAAGCTGAGTAGAAGTCCTCCTTTGATATTCCAATGCACCAGAAAGAGCATTTGTATATTTTGTTTATTGTATGAATCATTGTTACCACTGGGAAAACCAGTGCAAACTGGGGAAGAAGAAATGGATGACTTCTAAGAACCCTGGGATATTTTCTTCACAGGTGGCAGGGTGTCCTCAGCACAGAAGTGGGGTGTCTTGAGAAGCCCCTGCAGTGGTGTGACTAGGAGGTAACATTCAGTATGCAGCTCCAAGTCAGAGTGGAGTTACCCATAGATCAAAGATGGGACACATGAGGATCTTCAGACCGAAAACATCTGGAGGTCCACCATGATAGAAACATAGGGAGTTACCTTGTACACGTACACAGTCCTATAAATTGTTCCACTTAGCTCAGTATTATCTGCCCTGACTGACAGTGGCTCTCTGGGACTTCAGGCACTGCCACCATGCTGCTATCCTGCCCCACCCTCATCCCTGTCATAGTGCTTGTAGACAGGCAGCCTTTCTTGCAGCAGCTCATAGCAAGTCTGTAGCTTAGTGACAATAATCTTCTTTGTATGCAGAAAGTCCCAGGTTCAATTCTCAGCATCTCCTGGTAGGTCTGGGAATGTCCTTTGCCTAAAATCCTGTACTGCTACTGCAAGATCAGTGCAGATAGTATTGAGGTAGACAGGCCAGTGGTCTGACTAAGTATAGGCCAGCTTCATGTTACAGCAGTGTGTTGTGAGTTCAGGCATTAACAAGTTAAGTTGAATACCCCATGCAGATTCTTAATAAAATGTGTCCAAGTTAATTCCAATTATTGTATGTTGTCTTCACTCAGCAACGAGGGCAATGGGTCATTGAATTAGTAATGTATAGGGAAAAGCAGTTGAAATAATTAAATGCAGTGGCGTTTGTTAGGGGAAAACACAGTAATTCCAAATTAATGGGGAATAATTGTGAAAATTGCCGCCTGGAAATAGATCCAGGAGACAGTAATTCAAAGTGGGAGCTCTTAATTCCTGGCAAATGTGATAATGTTGGTGGAGACCACACTCAGTAATCATATATTATTTCTGCTTCTCTAACCCTTCCAAAAAGCAATATAGGAAACTGACAGAGTAAATGGGGGTATTTAAATGATGCTGAAAATCATGAAGGCTGCAATCCTGTACACATTTACCTGGGCATAAGCCAAACTGAAAACAATGAGACCTCCTTCCAAGTAGACATGTACACCACATTTAACACCACAGGCTTAGGTTTCACAAGCAGAACCTATAAAAACTCAAAACCCATAAAAATGAAAATGTCAGCATCTTTTTTTATCCAAAAATGAATATTTCACAAGGAATTTAATCATCCGCCACCCCGCAGAAATCAATTTCTTAAGAATAATATAATAAAATCTCTAAGTGCTAAAAACAACCCGCCTCTCACTCTATGTGAAAGGAAAAATGAAAGTCCTGTATGTGCAGGTTTAATTGTTTTGTTTCAAAAACAGACATTTCTCCACCACCACCAACTTGGTTACTTCTCTTTTGGATACTACTGCTTAGTGAACTGATCAATAAGAGAGCCAGTGTGATACAGAGGTAGACCAGGGTCCCCATCCCCACTTCTTCACCAAGAATCTCACTGGGTGACCTTGGGCCAGTCACTCACTCTCAGCCTAACCTACCTCACAAGGTTGTTGTAAGGATAAAATGGGAAGGGAGAGAACTATGTATACCACCTTGAGCTCCTTAGAGATCTAAATGCACACAATCAATCAATCCATCACCAGAATACTGTCAGTGTCTGCCTAAGTTCAGAACCAGGTTGTGTTGTTTCCACATAAATGATGTCACTACAGAAAAGGCTCGCCAATCAAACCTCCATTAACTGTGGCACCACCAGAAGTGCCTTACCTGATGCCTGGACTGTTTGACCTTGAACAGACTTCAAATTTTGTGCTCTTTGTCTATCTTTCCCCAGAAAATATTTTCCCCATTGTCATTTCATTTGTGTTAGCCTTTGTGATTTCAACTGTCTCAATGACCTGTGGACCAAAAGCATTCCCGTATATTACCTATCAGCCATTTCACAGGACATTTGTTCCTCTTTTTATTGTAGAAAATGGGCTTAACATCTACTATTTGCTGACATGGGTGTTTTGGGCCATTATATTTCATGTGCAGAAACCAACACTTTATCAACAATAAGCACCACTGGAAAGAGATGGAGTGAGTCGAAGAGTGCATCTCTGATCATGTCCCAATCTC
This sequence comes from Podarcis tiliguerta, assembly GCF_965153285.1. Classification (NCBI taxonomy): domain Eukaryota; kingdom Metazoa; phylum Chordata; class Lepidosauria; order Squamata; family Lacertidae; genus Podarcis; species Podarcis tiliguerta. The sequence continues at coordinate 58,517,908 of NC_139538.1, forward strand.
CTAAAATTGCTATAGCCGCAGCCTAAGGTCATCAATCTGCAAAGAGTAAACTATGCTGAGACTCTGGAAATAAACAATACATTCTGTGGCTCCTGAGACATGTGAAGCTCATTTTCAGAGGGGGAAATACAGCCAGACTTTGTACCTGGAGATTGTGTAAAACAGCAGGTGTGTGGCAATCTCCCCATTTTTTTATTGAAAAGAATAACATCTGAAATGACCTTCCGATGATACAAAGCCTCTCCTCCTTACAGAGGAGAGGGGTTGTGACGGGTGCCGTTTCCAGCATTGGCAGGGGCATTTTGGCCCCTGCTCAGCTATCCCAGCTGCTGCGTCACACCCCTGGGCAGTCAACCAATCAGGTTGAGGCTTGGGGATGGGGTTTTGCCGCCCAAATGCGGCTGCAGTGCATTATCCAATGCCTAAGCCAATACCTCTCACATGCTGTAATCAATAAAGTTGTGGGTTTTTTTAGCCCATTAACCTAATATACCGTGTCCATGTGTCTTTCTTATTCTCAAGCAGGTGGCGGGTCTTTGAATCACAAGGTAAACTGCAGCGGATTGGCCTACCATGAAGAAGAAGAAGAAGAAGAAGAAGAAGAAGAAGAAGAAGAAGAAGAAGAAGATTTGATATCCTGCTTTATCACTACCCTAAGAAGTCTCAAAGCAGCTAACATTCTCCTTTCCCTTCCTCCCCCACAACAAACACTCTGTGAGGTGAGTGAGGCTGAGAGACTTCAAAGAAGTGTGACTGGCCCAAGGTCACCCAGCAGCTGCATGTGGAGGAGCAGAGATGCGAACCCGGTTCCCCAGATTATGAGACTACCGCTCTTAACCACTACACCACACTGGCTCTCAAGGCTTAAGAGACCTCAAGCCTCCACTTAGCCTTACTTCACGTTACAAGTAAAACAAAAGGTGTTGTTCTACTCCACTCCCCACATGATGGCAGGTATGGGATTAGAATGAAGCATACATCCTTCTCTGACAGCCTCTCACAGCTGAAAAAAGCATCATTGGTGGAGGGAGGCTGCCCAAAATGGAGTTGAATTGGCCATAAACCACTGAATTTGTGTGGGGTTTACTCCTTAGCTTTTCCTTCTCCCAAAGATACCCTGAAAAGCACTGGAGGTTTAGGACCAGAGTTTTCCTTCTTCTATAGGTTGCTCAGACCTTTGGAGGGTGCGGGATATGAAAGGAGTAGCTCTCCACCCTCTGTAGCAGTTTCTTTTTCTTCTTCTTTTTAAAGTTGTAATTCAAGGGATTTTTCAAGTGCAGTTTTAATAGATATTTTTAGACTATGCTTTAAAATTGTCAAATTACCTCTTTCTATACCCTGCCCTGGGACTATATGATATAGGGTGGGCTATAAACATTTATAATAAATACATAAAATAAATATAGGTATTTTGCTTTGAGGATAGTCATATCAATGAAATATGGTCCCCTGAAGTCTGCTCTGTGCAGCACTGTTTTTGCTATCCACTCTGTTCTAAGAGCTATTCCACTAAGGTGCCATAGCACTTGATGATTGATGGTGATCCATTGGTCAAAGTGAGGAAGTCGCATTCTTTTACTCAGTTGCCTTACCGTGCTGCTTTTGAAAGTTGTTAGGACTACTATGGAACTTTCCATGAAAAGCTAGCCTACCAATGATGAGCTAGTTAGACTTCTGGCTGGATTTGGTGTATGGCAGCGTTCTAAGCCCTCAAAGAGCTTGATCCACTGTCCAGTTAAGCCAAAGAACTTGGATTGAAGTCACTTTGTATAATATAGATGAAAAAAGACTTCGAGCAAGCTCTTCCAGTTCTTTTCACCAAAGGGAAGGCTGAAGCTGAAATCCTTTTCAACTTCAAAAGGATAAAGGCTGCATTCCTAAACTGGTTGTGTGCTGGAGGTTTTGAATGTGTTCTTTTTCATTCACAGACAAAAGCTAGTTTTGTGACAGAAGTGAAGAAGCAGTCTAAAGGAACGCCAATTGTACATATTATAACAGATATTAATTTGAAAGACACTTATTCCAATTTTATGTTGAGACGGAAATTATCACTCAATAACTATAAACATTCATTTGCTTGCTCCATTACATTGCACTAATGCTGGGCAAATAACCTGCCATGAATAAATGAACTGCTGGATTTTTCCTCTTCATCTATTAGCAAATTAGCCACAAATGATCAACATTTGTCATTATTGAATTATTAGAAATATTTGAGGGGAAGACTTATGAGTTGAAACATATGCACGTCTATTCAAAAGCATGTCCTCTTAAATTCAGTGAAACTTACTCCTGGGGCTAAGGTGGTGAATCTATTTTCAGATCAAGGGCCAAGCATAGCCCACCCATGAGACAAGGTGAGGAGACCACCTCAGGCAGCAGGATTCACAGCAGCCTCTCAGCAAGTAGGAGGCATTGCTATTCTCCTCCCACCTCTCGGGAGGAAATGGTGTATGCTGCCCTCTAGGGCCCCTGCACCTGCCTGGTGTGATTCAGAGTGGGCCCCATTCCTCATCACAATGGCCTTTGAGTCCCACTTCAACCATAGGGTATGGTTCATCTAATTCCCTTGCTTGTAATGAAAACAAATCATTATTCCCCCTCATGTTCCCAATGTAGATCTTCACTCACCCCATCTTCCCTGGTAGGGATGGCCAAGTGGGAATTTGAACCTCGGTTTCCCAGGTCCAAGTCTGGTACTCAGACTACTACACCATGCTGGCTCTCAGATGACTAGCCTATTCTCCATGCTTGAATAGCAGTTCTCCTAGTCGTCAGCAACAGGTGGATTAAACATGGACAAAAGATTCATTCCGCAAGCAACGTGAAGGAGGAGACTTTCCAGCTATCTTACAGACTGGCAATAAAACCAGTGACACCATTTTGTATCTGCCACTTATCGAGATGGTCATAAGTATTATGACCAATTTGAAAGGGGCTTTGGCTTTGTTTATTGCAGAGGAGGAACATTTCTCCCAGAACACAGCCACCGATAATACTTGGATAATGGTGGCTATTAAAATCCTGTTTTACTGTCAGCAGAATTTGCTAATGAGGCAAGCTGACAAGTGCATGAAAGTCCATGTGGCAACATCCCTGGCATTAAGAAGCATTTTTGAACATGTAGTGTTGTTTGGCCGTTAAGTTACTGATAGGAAAAATACTTAGTCACTTCCCAGCTGTTCGGTGGCAAGCTACGACATAAAATTTAAACCATTAAATAAGTCTGAAAGCAAGAGAACAGGTGGCAAATGGTTTATATGGCAGATGGTGCCTTTTTAATATTTGCACTGGCTGCTAATTTACAATACAAGAGTCCATAACAACCATGCCGTATTTTACCTTTCTTATTCCAGAAATTGGTGAATTGTAGGAGGGTATATGACAATAAATACCACAATTCTTCTTTGTAACAGGTAGAGTTATCCTTTGGCTAGCCTGATGAAGCAAATATAAAATGTATAACAATGGATTTCTATTCCAGGTGTCCTTTGTTCCCAAAATGTGAATGAAATTCTAAAGCTTGTGTATTTTAGACCCTTAAACTCATCTCAGTTTCACAGCACCATCCTAACTACATCATGCTGAATTTAATGTGGCTTACTCTCAGGTAAGCGGGGCTAGGAATGCAGCTGAAATTTATGTTTAAAAAACTCTGAAAGTTCTATGAAGGTCAATAATAAGCAAATAAATCCCCTTCCTTTTTGCTTTCTAGAAGAGAGCATATTTTATAATAGGCAGATGCACTGAAGAGTTGCCTCTTTCTTATTATAGTAATTCTATAGTCAGATCTCTATGAGAAAACCCTGCTTCCATGGCACATTTCACCCCTTTGCCTGGTTTATGAATAGGTAAACAAATGAATAAGTAAAAAATCCAGAGCAGCTAAAAAGAGACACAGAGACAATTGTGACAAACAAGACATGCAACATCAATCCTTCTAAATTAAAATGGGAGCAATCATGGCATTGTAAATACCATCTGATATGCAAAATCATCACCTGCTAAATCCACAATGCAAGATAAATAAGGGTAATAATCATTTTATAAAGCGTGGCATCACATAATCTTATGAGAGCAGTACCTATAACATGGGTTTGCTCTTATTTGAAATGTAAAGTATGGCACAGGTGTATAGGCAGTAATTTGAAAAGATCTGTACTGGCCAAGACCCAACTGCTTTGAGACTTGGATCTAACCACCAAACCTGTTTTCGAAGCATTCTCTGGAGCTCATATCAGCCTGAGCTCATTGCCCCAGTTCACTTCTGCTCGCTATGGTGGTATGGCTGCCTATCGCTATCATGTTGAATTAAACACCTATGCATTAATATGTGCTACATAATCATTATTATTTATAAGGTACCTGAAACACTGGCTCAGTCTTATCTACACCAAGGGAAACCAAAGTGATGTATTCCAGATGTTGTTAGACAATTGCAATATTCATCTGCCCCCAACCAGAATAGTCAATGGTAAGCTGTAGTCGCATTGGCTATCCCTGGTCTATACTTTCATCAGGCAGCAGCTTTCCAAGATTTAAGAGAAACCATAAATTGAACCCAGGTCCTTTTGCATTCAGAGCACTGAGCTACATACCATATAGTTATTAAAAAGAGCAATCCCTAACTACAGACCTACAACGTAATGGCAAGAGCAGGGAAGCTGCAAGACTTGTGCTGTTCAGCACAAATGCGGCATTGTATTGTATCCTTCTTTGGGTGTGGCTTGTTTTGATTCCAAGAGCATTGTAGAGGCCCTTGGGCAGAAAAGTGACCTAGAAATACGGATATAATTAACTAAAATAAAAAGGAAGGAGGAATGGACATTTATAGTCTAGCCTGGAGGTGATAGAGCCAACAGTTGCTCAGTATGACTTGTCTGCAAAGCATTTTGAGGATAACATTATTTACATCTGCTGGGACCTTGACTCCATTGTTACAGAAGATGAAACTCAAGAGGTGTCTAGAGCGCTGTCTAGTCCTATTATGTTGAATGAATTTCAGTTAGTAAGGCTTGCGGATGTCGACAAGGCGCTTGGATCTACCAGGGAAGCCATGCGTGCTCTGGATCCTTGGCCTTCTTGGTTGATAAAAAGTCGCAGGGAGGGGACAGTCGGCTGGGCCAAGGAGGTGATTAATGCCTAGGACTGACATACATCTGGGAGAAGTTGAACGTATCCTCCTTTTGAGGGCCCAGCATGCCCATCTGGCTGGATTTTTACATTTTAAAGGAAATGTCCAGTTTTGGGGGACTCGGGCGGCTCTGGCTCCAGCTCTCGTTTGGGATGTTCTGCATGCCATGGCTGCTGCCAGCTGAGCTGGGTAAAGAGGTGAGGTGGCAGCAGCTCTGCATGCCTGCATGCATCTTTCCCAAGCTTGGTCTGACAGTGGCTTGGGCTGTTCTCTGTTTTGCTCTCTAAGATATGGCAACCCTATTATTTCCTCCTTGTGAGAAGGGGTGGTCCCTGCTGCTTGAAAGAGGCAGTGGTAAAACCATTTCTCAAGAAACCCTCCTTTGATTCAGAGTATTTAATTAATTACTGGCCAGTTGCCATTCATTCGCCCCTTCTTGTGCAAGATTCCTGATTTCTAGATCCATTTCACTTGGGGTTTAGGCCCAGTTTTGGCACAGAAACTGCTTTGGTCACCCTGTATGATGACCTATGTTGGGAGAGAGTCTGGGGAAATGTTAATTTTCCCTGACCTCTCAGCAGGTTTCAGTACCATCAGCCATGGTATCCTTCTTATCCTTCTACAGTGGTTGTCTGAGTTAGGTGTGGGTGGAACCACTTCGTGGTGGTTCCAGTCATACTTGGATGGCATTGTACATTTTCAAGAAGTGTATACCTTAGCGAGAAAAATTGTGGAAGGGGGAGAGAGCCTTATATTTATATTTTGTTTAAGAGGTCTACATAAAATGGTCTAAAACATTCATTAAATATAGCAATAAAAGCACACTTATGTAATGTTCACCAAATGCATACACATACACACATCAATTCCTTTGAGTTCAGCACTAACTAAAATTTGAAATCTATAGAGCTACACTGCTGTCAAAGTGATGGAGAATTCAAGCTTCCTTGCTAGACAAAAAAGAAAGAAAGAAAGAAATAGACCTTACAATAAGCTGCCTCTGTATCGATTCACATGCAGCGCCACCCCGGGCCTCCTGCTTGCTTTATTTATTATCTCCGTTAATCACCATGGGAGCATCAACAGATTCTTCCCAAGGGTTTCATGGACAAAGCAATTTGCAAATCACAGATACTACACAAAGCCCTGGAAATGCATGCGAACTTTCCCTTCGACCGATTTCCCTTTCCCCTCTTTCCCCTTCCAAATTAATTGTAGCTTTCCGCTTCCAAAACAATTCAGGCTGCTCTCTTGAGATGTTACGGGGGACGGAATGTATGTCCCCAAAACTGGCCTTCTAATTTGCAAACCATAGTTCATAGGGAGCCTGTTCTGCATCTCACTACTGGGAGGAACAGGAGAAAGAGAACAAACCTGAAGCAGCTAATACTGGATGGAGTTTTTGCATGTGTGATTGATTCTGGGCTGCCCCTAAATGAATTAACACATTATGAAAAATACTATTTGTATTGATATTGGCCACAATCCAAAGCATGCCTAAGCCCAGTGATTCCATGTTAAGCATGCATAAGCCCGGTTAAGCACATGTAAGCCCAGTGATTCCATGGAGGAGCAGCCTTTGGCTATCATGAAAGGCGAAGACTAATTTTTAATGTATTTTGAGAGGGAAACTTGTTGGAGGTGAAAAACTCTCCTGTTATGCTACATCAGTAATTATATTGGTCCTATAAGGGAGAGTTTATGGAAGAAAACTTACTTCTTTGGCTGATTTCTAAAATCTAGATCTTGTTATTTAAGTGTATCTGAGCATTTTCTTCTGTTTCTTCCCAATTTTGGGAAGCAATTTCTTTTCACTTGCTCTTCCCATTCTCTGTCAGTGTCCAAAAGGAATTAGAACAAAAGTACTGGCCCAGCTCCCAAAGAAACCAGGCCAACTGCATGAGTTGATATATTAATGACCTTCCTGGATCAGGCCAAAGGCCCATCTAATCCAGCATTCTGTTCTCACAGTAGCCAACTAGATCCCTGTAGGAAATCTGCAAGCAGTACCCGAGTGCAACAGCACCCTCCCTGTATGTGATTCTCAGCCTGTGATTCAGAGACATCCAACAGCTGGAGGTAGAACACAGTCGTCATGGCTAACAGCCAGTGACAGAAATAGACCATCTGTCTATCCACAAAGCCCTTATGGTTGACAATGGATGAGAGCAGCTGAGACACAGGACATTAGGGTGTCTGCTGAAAACAAGCCCCCCAACAGAAAATGGAGATGTGGAAAAAGAGATCAAACTCTTGCCTTTGATAGCTTATGAAGCTGGATGAGAGGTTAAAATTTGCCGGGAGGGGGTTGAATTCTGTGAAGTTAATAACAATGGGAAAACTTAGGGGAAAGAATACCTTTCTCACTCTCAAGAACTGTGAGTTCTGTGCTTATACAGCTATAAAATGTTCTGATGTGGGGCCGGTGCTTCTCTAACATGATATGGTATGGTAGAGAAAAGCTGGAGGGAGATAAAAGCATCCTTTATCTCTTCCTCCCTCTCCCAGTCTGAACAGCACTGCAAACTTCCTCTTTCAGGTTGCCTGAAGACCTCAACACAGACATTCCTCTTGATGGGTGGAGATGGTGTATCATCATCATCATCATTAAGTAATAATCAAAAATTGTTACTAACAACATTATTAGTTGTAGTGGTATCTAACGTTCCCATTCTATTAGAGAAAGAGACTTGCACTAGCAGAACGTAACAAACACAAACACAAACAAATGATGTATTACTTATACCCCACCCATCTGACTAGGTTGGTCCAGCCAATCTGGGCAGCTTCCAACCAAATGGTGTCCCCTGCACACACACACACACACACCGTTAGCTCTAGAGGGTTGGGGGACTCACTACCTTGTAACCCTCCCTCCTCCCCTTGACCCAAAAGCCTTTGCCAAAAGTCTCCACATAACATTATTATCAACTAGTATGACATGCTCCATTTGAGCAAGAGAAAGGCAGGCAGGAAGCCCCTGGTGCCAGTTGTTGACACAGATGTGCATCTGTTTCTGTGACATTGATGTTGCAATGCTCACCCAAGCCCAATTAAACTGACTGGATATACTTTGCGATACAAATGAGATTTCACATCCACATCCAAAAACGATTAATACATGTCTAGCTGCCATCAACTGCAATTGGAATGCTATCAGCATCACCACCACCACCTTGATGTGCAATGGAGTCGTACCATTAACTAACAAGCATATATATACGTAACAAATATTGTTTTCTTTCAAGGCGCTACAGGAGAGCAAACCACTAACTGTTTAATATACTCCTGTAACACTATTTCCTCAGAATCTAACCTGCTATGCAAAGACAGGACGGTGGTAGTATTAAATGAAAGGTTCTTATATTATTCCATTTTGTTTGTTTCTATTATGATTAGATTGCCCTCTCTAAAGTTTATGGATGGCAAATATGAAAAGAGAGCTCATTATCATATTATTCTGCAAACTTGATAATGAAAATAGAATAATCTCTGGGGTTCACAGATGGCACTCTTCTGCCAAAGATTTATTTTGGTAGGAGTTGAGGGCAATAAGTCATGCTTTATAAATGTCGACATACTGATCTTTTTAACTGAAAGGCAGACTGGCTGTAAAATATACTTTACACATGGGATTAGCTCTATATTAGATTATTTGCTTCCTTGATGTTTTCCCAATCATTAAGTTCTGTAGAGAAACAGAAATGTAATTTTGTTCTTGACAGCAGAGTACTACTTTTTGACCAATTGACCATTTTTTTTTTTACCTTTCGGGGAAGGAACTTTAATTTAACTTCAATATCTTGTCAACCGTGCAGTTCAATGGGAAAATATCATGACTAAGGTGCTTTTCAGGAGAAAATGAGTACTCCACATATTTTACTATAGGAAGAGTTTCCTCTGAAGTAGCATTAAGTCACAATTAGACATTTGTTTCAGGGCCAAAATTATGCATAGATATTAATTATTGCCAGGTATTGCTCTTGCTTAATCCATTTGAACTCAGGATTCCCTCATATTTCAACCTATTTGCACATACTCCAAAGGTTCTGGTGAATTATATTGTCAGATAGTGTTATTACAATTAATTTATCAATTGCCTTCTAAACTACTGTCTTGAGGCAATTTACACATAAAATAATTAAAAACAGTTAAAAACACAAAAACAACAAACAGCATTGAAAACAAAACTAAAACCCTAGCAAACGGAAGACCTATTTGCCCCACCCCCTTGGGAAAGTTTAATGAAAAAAATATGTCTTCGGCTGTTTACAAAAAGTGCAGATCATCTTTCAAAGATGCCTGTCATCTTTCAAAAACAATGCTGTTCCACAGAACAGGGGCAGTCACACTAAAAGCCCTGCTATGAGTTACTGCAGAATGGACTTCTGAGATCTTTGGAACTCACAGAAGAGACTCTCCCACAGACCATAGTGATATAATGGGTACATAAGGAATAAAACAGCCTCTCAAGTAACCTGGTCCTGAGCTATATTGGAACTTATATCTTAACACCAACACCTTGAACTTGGGCCGGGTAGCAAATTGGCAGGTGTTATATGCTTGTGGTAGTTTGCCCCCACAAGCAACCTAGCTGCCATGTTCTGTATCATTTGCAGCCTCCAGATCAACATGGGCAGCCCCACAAAAATCGCATTCCAATAATCCAACCATTAAGTTCTCCATGACTAGATGGCTGTGGTGAATGTGAAGGTGAATGTGAATGCAGGTATGCAGTGAGGTTGAGTTGCCTTCCCAACACTGGCGTTGCTCGCCACCCCCACCCCCCAATCTCTGATCATGTACAGGACACATATTCATATTGTCATTTTATCCTGTGAACCACCCTGAGACTTGTGGGTGTAGGGTGGTATACAAATTTAATAAATAATAATAATAATAATGAAATTCTCTTCACTGCCAGGAAGGTGGTTACAACAGAGGTGCTCACCTCACCAAGTAACATATCTTGGTAAATTACCACTTGGTAAATAGTCATATGTACTCACCCTCAGTTTACAATTATTTACTGCTATCGTGCATCCTGGAAACATGATTTTCAGTTCATTGTTTAATTAGACAGCTATCGTTGTATCCCATGTTTGCTTTGCTATGGAAGATTTATTTACAAGCTTAAGTAATTAGCATTTCCCTCCTGCTCTATGAAACTGTTGTAACCTAATTAGCAACAGAAGGCATACCCACAAGGAAGCTTCCCATAATTCATGTTCCTTCCTGTAGCACCAAATAGGAATTCTGGGAAGCAAACTCGGGGGGGGGGGATGGGGACAGGTATATCCTTTTCAGGGCTGCACTGTGGACTTTTTGCAGTTCCAAGAGACATAGTGCCAATCTGGGTCATGAACCAAAGCCATATGGACTGCAGTGATCAGATCTCCTAACTGAGCATTATCAACTAAATAATTGGTCACTGGCAGAGAGTCCACATGTACAGTCATTTCAAACTCCTGCCAAGGGTCCAATGGCCTCCAATAGTGGTTCTCCAATTATTTTCCCCATGGACCATGTGAAAATTGATGAAAGTCTTGGCAGACTACTTAATTATTATTATTTTGTACGTTGTAGTAAGTCTAATGCACTAGGCTAGATGCTATGTGATTTTTAATTGTATTTTGACACACACATCCTAGACCACCTGAACAAAGCTCAGATCACAGTTTGGGGACCCCCAGCCTAGACCATTAGCTCTTAGTATTACAGGATCTGGCCTTCAGGTAAGTTTTCAATGGGCCACCATGCTCCAGGTAGACAAGAGAGCTGGCTTCAACCCACATCTATAGTTTTCCATCTCTTACAGAAGATCACCAATAATGCAGTATGAACCAGAAGATAGGAAGAAACAAGGTGCTTGATGTCAGAGGTGTTTACACAATCCAAACTGTATCTGTTTTCATTTTTTTTTAAGTCCTATTGTGCATTCTGCAAGAGAGGATATCTATGAATAATGCAATTTCTTGTGCATGATTGATAATGGTTTTATTGCTTAGGCACTCCTAACATGCCATTTGATATCCTATCTGCCTTATTTTCCCGAGGAAAACAACTGCTGTCGAAACCTGACATGTTTATCATTGCAAAGCCAAGCCAGTTATCTAAATGGAAGAGCTCTTCTGCTGTGATAATCTTCTATCAAGCCTTAGGTAAGTTCACATGGAGTACATGCTATAATAGCTGTACATTAAAAATGCATCTAGTATGACAACTGCTTCTCACTGGAATGCTTCTCCATTGATATGGAAGGAGCCTCTTGCATAAAAGGATGGAGGCATAAATCGTGATAGGATTTGAGGCTGCTGTTTTTCCTGTACTGATTAAAGAACGGCTCATTTGCCCTTGGAAAGTCCTCAGAAGATGTTTACTAGTTAACATGGAATGAGGGTGATAGGCCAAATAAGGATATTTTGTATTGACTGTTGTAAGTCATTCTGAGAGCTTATTTCAAGTAATAAATGCATGAGAGGGAGAGGGAAAGAGAGGGGGGGAATGTGTCTGTCATTCAGATTGCAAGGCTGATGTTTTATAGCTTTCATGTTAAGTCAGACCCTGGTCCATCTAGTCTAGTATTGTCAACACAGTGTGGCAGCTGCTCTCTGGGGTTTCAAGCAGGTATTCTGTTCCATCCCTACCTGGAGATGTCAGAGGCTGAACCTGGAACTGTGTACATGCAGAGCAGATTGCTCTGGCCCCTCACTCCATACAAAAGACACAACTTTTGAGTGAAACTTATCATGTGCATTTTCTCTTTCACATGCACTGTCCCCATGCTCACCCCAATAGCAATATTACGTCACACATCATCAAAACACCACCAACGTTCTTGAAATCACTGAAGGATCATACAGTTCAAGCAACCAATGAGCACAAATGGATATGTCAAAACGGATGCCCCCAAAACGAGTTCAAAATGTGGGGCCATTATTGGGAATAGGAGAAATGGGAAGACAAAGCTTAAGCAATTGAACATGAACAATTTTGGCTTCTTAGAAAAAATTCTGTCAGGGTCTACTTCAAAGTTGAAATGCTCCAATGTTCTTTACGGTATCCAACTTCCACCACAATTACTTTGGAAACCTAAACCAGGAACTTTACAATGTAGTAGTATGTCTTGGTCTACCAATTTGCAAACCACAGATGATTTTTCTAATGTTTAACAATGATAAATAAGGGAAATGGATCATACCTGGGAAAGGTGATGTCAAAACTGGTATTTTGATTGGTGACAAAGTCAGCACACGACATGGCTGAATACTTGTTGATGGTCCCTGAGGGGCATCTGCATCTACTGATACCATGGCTGCTGCAAATGCAATGGTCTGGTTACTGCCAGCTTGTTTAAGGCACCCACCTATGAGAAAACCAAGTATGATTTGCATTACATTCATTGAACATTGAAATTTTTTGACATTCACATAAAATCATGCACTCAGCAACCTAATCCTGCAAAAGTCCCAGAGGAGTCAAAGGAAAGATTCTACCAAAGCTGTTCCTTTCTCCATCTCTTTGACATGGTTAAGATACTCCCTTTCTTGTAGTCCATGGAACACCTTTACAACCTAGTATGTATCAGATATGTATCAGATATGTGGTTCAATCACCAGATGCTGAAGAGTGGATAGAGAGTTTGGTTTGAATATAGAAGACTCAGATTGAAATCATTGATCATCTATGAAACAAGTTGAGCTCCTTGGAAGAAAAGGTGGGAACTGCATGCAACATCTTTGCACCTTGCTTTCTACATAATATAAATAAATCTATTATAATAAATGATCTGTTATTTTTAAAAAATCTATTGACATATTGCTTATCAGAAGACTTTGAGGAAGTTTACAATTAAAATTAACAACCCCCCCCTAAAAACAAGTCAGAATAATTCACCATCCAGAAGAACAACAACTGAACAGCTGACAACAGTGAATTTTTTCAGACGTTACATATTTAGGTGTACATCTGAAAATATAAAGGAATAAAGTGATAAAATGCATTTCCAAACACACGTTAGATTCCGGTGGTCCACTTGCCAAGAAGCTATAATGGGGTACAGCTCCTCTTCAGTGTATGATCAGGAGCAAGCCAAAGCTAGCCTCTGTGCAGGGGCTGCTGCTGCTAGGCATTGAAAGAGCTTGGACACAAGCACATGGTACAAATTTGCATAAAAATGCATATGCTAATGCATGCATATATTTGCCTCTGAGAAATTAGCATGAAGGCACCCTATTAGTAAAGGGGGGAACCAATTATAAAATGGGTTAAGAGGCAGCCCTTATGAGCCTGCTGCACAAAACATGGGGATCAGACCCCCTAGACCACATTCTAACAATTGCCTACTCCCAGTAGTGGCCAGTGTCCATTGGGACTAGCATGGCAGAGGGACCAATGGTAAGTAGAGTCAGAGCTAATCACAGGGAGAACCTATTAATTCAAGACTTGTCCCCATCCTCCTCCTTGTTGAGTTGTACTAACTAAGGCTAAGGAGGAAGCTGGTGGCAGGTGGAGGCTGGCTGAGGGCAGACTGCAGTTAGTGAGGCAGTGCCCCACTTGCCCTTATGGTCTGGTCTTTACTGCCTGGTTCTGTGTAGCTGCATATACACTATACTTCCCCTGCCCAAGAATCTTGGGAACTGTACCTATCATGGATCTACAATTCCCAGCACCCTTAGCAAAATACAGTTCCCAGGATGTAGAGGGTGCGTGCTTTAAGTTTATGGTGTGTACACAGCCTTAGCATGTGAAATGGCCCTTATATTTGCTCCTCAAATGAAGCAGAAGAATACGTTATCAGAGGGTTTCTAACTTTTAAGAGCAGAAGAGATGTGCTAGTTGATTCCATTAAGGAGTGAGAAATACTGTGGCAATGAAGAAGAATTAACCTTTTCCTGCATAGCTTTTACCTCCACAAAACAGGTTTAGGAGGAGACCTTTGGTGCTTAATCACTGCTAAGTATGCTAAATCAACAGGAAAATGGATAGTAAAAAAATTTAAGGAAGGTTAATTTGACAAACAACAGCTGTTACCCTCTCTGCACTGAGCTCTGCATTCAAAAATTAAGCAATCATTAGCTTATTACATCATTTAGCAAATGTTTTCAGTTCAGGCGGAAATCCTCACAGCAATAGAAGGCGAGTAGTAATTCTGAAAAAGCCCTGTTTGATCTGAGTCATGACTTTAGGCATTTCCTAGCGACATATATTATATGACAGATTTTCTTTTGATGCCATTACCTACATGATTGCTGGGGATATATAGTCTATCTGCTCAAGGAGGTGAAAAGTTTAATAATGAACTGGCCTAGATATCACAGGATGCATTTGATCTACTTTTTCTTTTAAAACCCCAAATAAAATGTAGAAAGAAAAAAGAGGGTATACGTCCAGAAAAGATGCAAGAGAAACAAAACAACCACCTGACTTGCTACAATTCCTCAAGTGCATTCCAAATCTAGTTTTAAGCAGCATTCTTCCGCTTTCAGAACTTTGTCCATCTTTCTCTTGGGACTAAGGCAGACAGCTGGCTTTCTGCATATCTCACTTTATAAATAAAAATGTTTTCATCAAAATCAGGATACCTGACTAACCATGGCTGATTCCCCTGCTGGATGCAGATTTGGGATTTTAGAATTGGTTGGTTTTTTGTTTTTGTTTTTAACTAGAGAAGTGTTTGTCATCATACCGGATGTTGCAGAGATGGAAATACAGTGGAACCTCGGTTTTCAAACGTAATCCGTTCCAGAAGACCGTTCGGCTTCCGAAATGGTCAAAAACCAAATATCAAAGGGCTGGCTGCAAAGTCAATGGGGGGGGGGGGGGAGAGAGAAAAAATACACCCTGGAAGCCGTTCAACTTCTGAAAAATGTTCGAAAACAGGAGCAATTACTTCCAGGTTTCTGGCGTTCGGGTTCTGAATTGTTCGGCTTCTGAGATGCTCGGCTTCTGAGATGCCCCAGGCACGGGGCTGGCGCGGGAGCTTCCCCCGAACCCAGCCCCCAGAACAGCCTGCTATCCGCAAGCCTAGGGAGCTGGGCTCCAGAGGGTTGCGCGGAGCCACATGGACCCTGGGAGCGCAGGCAGCTCTGCGCGACCTTCCGGAGGCTGGCGCGGCTTGGCGCCGGGTTCCGGAGGGTCGCATGGACCCTGGGAGTGCAGGCAGCTCTGCGCGACCTTCCGGAGGTCGGCGGGGCTTCGCGCTAGGCTCCGGAGGGTCGCGCAGAGCTGCGCGGACCCCAGGAGGGCAGGCAGCTCTGCGCGACCTTCCGGAGGCCAGCACGGCTTGGCGCTGGGTTCCGGAGGGTCGCACGGAGCTGCATGGACCCCAGGAGGGCAGGCAGCTCTGCGCGACCTTCCGGAGGCTGGCGGGGCTTCGCGCTAGGCTCCGGAGGGTTGCACAGAGCTTCCTGAAGCCTGGAGAGTGAGAGCCTCTCACTCTTCAGGCTTCAGCGATAGCCTGTATTCGCCCCATAGGACGCACACACATTTCCCCTTCATTTTTGGAGGGGGGAAAGTGCATCCTATAGGGCGAAAAATACGGTACTTGGAGGAGCTGACTTGTATGGTGGGGGAGGGGGGAACTGTTGGAACTCCTAGGCATAGTTGTAAATGGGTACTAGACAGTCAGAAACTAGAGCAAACCAAATTCTTCCAGTACCTAGGGCTTCTATTCCATCATTCCAAGTCCTGGAAACATCATTGGCAGACCACCTGTCAAAAGGCGGAGGTAGGCAAACTGGCTATACTTCAATTCTTTTATACAAGGGGAGGCCATTATGTTCCATCAGCCATTAAGGTATTTAATGCAAAATCTGTCTCTCACCTCCTCTACCCCCCAAACGTCTGGTTCAATGGCTCATTCTCCAGGTTCAATGGCTTCCAGGCAAAGTTTCTCTGGTCCCTCCTACAAGTTCCAAATTGTGTTCCAAATGCAATACAGTGGTACCTCGGGTTACATACACTTCACGTTACATACACTTCAGGTTACAGACTCCACTAACCCAGAAATAGTACCTCAGGTTAAGAACTTTGCTTCAGGATGAGAACAGAAATCGTGCGGCGGCGGCGCAGCAGCAGCGGGAGGCCCCATTAGCTAAAGTGGTGCTTCAGGTTAAGAACAGTTTAAGGTTAAGAACGGACCTCTGAAACGAATTAAGTATGTAACCAGAGGTACCACTGTACTATTTTTAGAAACAGGTGAATGTCCTCTATCAACTAAAGCATGGTGGGCTGCCCTGAGATACTGGCTCAAGATCTCAGTCTTTGGCCTAGGGAAGGGGTTACTTGCATACCTAAACAATGAGGAGCTTACCAGCTCATGGATGGAAATTATGGTTAGAAAAGCCACTTCGATTGGTATGCCGCCTTCTCTCCTGTACCATCTGGGCTATGATACTGCTCTTGAATCTCTGAGGCAAAGGCTCTGGGACATATCACATAGTGATCTCTGATCTCAATCTCATTTTATCTGTGGCCCATTAGCAGTAGGAATTCACTATGGGTTCGAGTTTCAGACACCTGCATATCAATTTGTCTGTACCAACATATTGGCGTCTTTTCACCAAGGCCAGACTAAATGTATTCCCATCAGAAGTGTTAAATGGCAGACTGAGAAGTATCCCTTATCAAAAAAGGATCTGTGTGTGTGCTGTGTGTCGACTGCATGAGGCATATTTTATTGCATTGTGGACAATACGATCAAGCTAGGGAACTATTGATTAAACCACTATTGGCAAATCGGCTGGGTCAATCTGAAGCCTACTTTATCAAATATCTTCTGGACGACAAATCCAATGATATCCTAGTGGCCGTGACAAAGTTCCTTTCAGTAGTCATACGAATCAAAGATCAACATACCCATGACTAAACAAATAACGCTTTGGTCTTCCTTCCCTGCGGTGTCGTCTGTATGAATCTGTATTTTATTCTGAATCCATGTTAAGGGTCATTGGACAGCAATAAAGATTATTATTATTACAGTTGTTGTTCTTAGAACTTCCCAACTTGGACAATGGACATAAAACTATATCATGTAAGTCACCATCTCTGGCTATAACTCTTTTGTCTTAAAACCCTACCAAGCTTATCAGGAGCGGTCTAGGAAGAAGCACTTGTGACAGAAAGTTAAGTAACTAATTTGGATGTTAGGTTCTTCTTTTATTAGGAAAGCCAAACATTCTCAAGTTTCAGTGGATTATCCTGGTTTATGTAATAGTGATCTTGCTGCTTTGGGCATGTGCACACTCACGCACTACACAATTACAATAGCATGGAAGGAAGGGCATTGTTCAGCAGTAGAGCACACGATCCAATTGCAAAAGATCCCAAATTGCATTCCTGATGTGACATCTACAGGTATGGCTTGGAAAGATTCCTGTCTGAAAATATCTCAGCTGCTGCTTTGTGTTATAATACTGAGCTTGGTGGCCTGATGTTCTGAGCCAGTACAAGGCAGCTTCCTATGTTTCAGTGAAATATGGCCGGCACTTGAAATCAAAGACAGAATAAATGGAGTTTGTGAATCAAAGGCCTCAGGGGGAAAGGAGGAAGCCTGTCTAACCAAAGAGAAGCAGAAAGGTAGACATTTAGCAGAGAGTTTGTTCCTGTTTCCCCCCGCAAATGATTCGGCAGCTCCCATGATTATTGATGGCTATGTGTTGATTATGTTCTTCTGTCTCATATTCCTCAGAAAACATGCCACTTGCTCAGAAAATTTGATGGATTGCAAAAATAGAGTGAGAGCTGCCAGTCCCGGCTAGATCTGTATCTGAAGTTAATGGTTGTTAGGATTATACATTTTCTTGTTTTGCTACAACAAGTCTGGCCGCATGTTTCTTAATTGTTGCTGCCGCTACTGCCGGCTTCTGCCATATGGATATTGATTGCTGTTGCTGTTTCTCTGTCAATTCAACTAGTTGTTGGCTGCCAACATGCTAGAAGGCTCTCACAAATGTGAAAAACAAAATATTTGGGAAACTGATGAGCCTAAGAAACTTCAGTGAGTAATAAGAGAGAGAAAGATCTTTCGTTAGAAGCAACAACCACGCACCCCCACCTCTGCACTCTCTTTTAAAAGAACTTCCATTAACCTTGAGAGAACTCTACCAAGTACTTTTCTGGAGCAACGCTGGCAAATTCCCACTGTGTCAAGGATATGTTCTGATATGCACGTCGTGAATGATCACATGGGCGACCTTGTTGGTACTGTACTGCATTTGGGAGACTGCTTGAGGGAAACCTACGAAACAGAGCTCGGGGTAGGCAGCATATGCAGAACACTTGAACATCTCTGCATTAAGCAGAAACTGTATAGCCCTGTTCAGGCATTCTTAAATTGTTTCCATGGAGGGGGTTCTAGGTTGTGCGTGGGACCTCAACCACTCTACACTTACCCTGCCCCTCTGAGCAGGAAGGTCCTGAAGGTGGATTTGTAAGTGTGTCACCTGAATCTATAAAGCCATATACAGCTTAAGCCCAGGCTATCTGTTCTCCCATTTGAAGCTGCCTGGCTCTGAAGCCTTCGAGGGAGGCCCTTCTTTCAGTTCTACCACCCCCCCCCCCAGGCATGCTTGGTGGGGACACGGGAGAGGGCCTCCTCCTAGAGAAGGAAAATTGGCTCCCACCTTGTTGTCCTGCTAGCAGAAGGCCTTTGGGAACTGACTGTTTTTTAAGGAAAGGGCTTTAATAGTACTGTGCTGTTTTTATTAGCTGTATTTGAATAAATTTGTATTTATATAGTTTTAAATGGCAAACCTAGATAGCATTTTAAAAAGTAGAGACATCACCTTGCCAACAAAGGTCCGTATAGTAAAAGCTATGGTTTTCCCAGTAGTGATGTATGGAAGTGAGAGCTGGACCATAAAGAAGGCTGATCGCCGAAGAATTGACGCTTTTGAATTATGGTGCTGGAGGAGACTCTTGAGAGTCCCATGGACTGCAAGAAGATCAAACGCATCCATTCTTAAGGAAATCAGCCCTGAGTGCTCACTGGAAGGACAGATCCTGAAGCTGTGGCTCCAATACTTTGGCCACCTCATGAGAAGAGAAGACTCCCTGGAAAAGACCCTGATGTTGGGAAAGATGGAGAGCACAAGGAGAAGAGGACGACAGAGGACGAGATGGTTAGACAGTGTTCTCGAAGCTACAAACATGAATCTGACCAAACTGCGGGTGGCAGTGGAAGACAGAAGTGCCTGGCATGCTCTGGTCCATGGGGTCACGAAGAGTCGGACACGACTGAACGACTAAACAACAACAACAACAAATTCTATTGAAAGTTTAATTCTTATTATCTTTTAAGCTTTTTCTATTATGTCTGTGCTATTTTAATTTTTGTAAATTAAATACTTGAATCCTGTTCTGGGGAAAAGGGGAGTTTGTAATCATCATCATCAACATCACATGCTTACAAGCCTTCTTCAGACCTTCTCATTCAACATGTGAATGCACTTGGGCACCTCCTTGAAGGGTACAATGTCAGAACAGAGCTTCAATTGGTTATCAACTTCAATTGGTTATCAGCTTCAATTGGTTATCAACTGCCCCTCCATTCAATCAAAATGAATACAAATCAATTCAAATCTGAGGCTCTGCCTTCCCCCACAAAAGCCTGGCCCACCTAACAAAAACCCTGGCTATGCCCATGCCTTATAGAATAGATTGTAGTGGTGCCTTTCAGAAGCAGTTTGAATTGCGGAGGAGCCATTAGCCCCCAACCCCTAATCCAGATGAGCCCCTCACAACAAATTGGGGGAAGCAATGGGGAGCACTTCCACCTTTGTGAAGCCCTAAACACTCCATTGCCTTGATTGATAGTGGTGGCCCCAAACTCATGGTAAGCTCCCCTTCCTTGCAGGTTAAAGATCTGTGGTAGAAGAACAACCTGTAACCAGAGACAGAGTTCCAATGCAACTTTGAATGGATGAATGAAGCCTTAATGGATGAATGAGCAAGGACATTATTCTTCCCAACAGCTTACTTCTAGGACATGGGAGACTAGTGGAGAGATGACAGAGTGTATGGAGCCTTGCTTGAGGTATACATGTATCCTAGGCTGGAGCCATCCAGTCTCAATCACCTCTTCAGCAAGCACTCAATCACAGATAATGTTCTCCGCAGTAACTATCCATTATGCATCACTATTCCCATGTTTTTGTCTTTTCACTGCCAACCAAGCAGCTAGGCAACACTCAGGGAGGCAAGAACATGCCATTCCCAGTCAATTCCAGTGTTTTCTGCCTGGACAGATATTCCAACCTGTAGTTCTGAGACGACTCAGCAGCCACCCACAGACCTGAATTTCCTCAGTCTGAGCCACGGGGGTCTGCCCAATAGGTAATGTGAGGTGGGGGAAACATGAAAAAGTGGATTGAACTGAAAAATGTGGCAAAGTGTTTGTGTGGAATGCTCCTTATTAATACAAAATTAATAATCAGTTTGTTTCTGTTTTTGGAAGAGAGAATAATTATTGATGCATTACTTTCACTTCTGAAACAACACCCAGTAATTCAGGACACCAAAATCTGGGGAGAAATTCAGATGAGGAAAATCTCATCCCTAATTCTGATTGTGCAGCACAAAACTGAGAACCACTCCACCCCTGGGCTCACGAATTCTCAGAAACATCTCAACTTTAAAATGTTTGCATTCTTAAATGCCAAAAGATGAATGTCTGTGGCTTAGAAGGCACCACTTGGATTGCTAACATGGTGCTCTCTAGTTGTTGTGGACTACAACTCCCATCAGATCCAGCCAGCATGGGTATTTGCCAGGGATGATGGGGGGTTGTAGTCTACAACATCTGAAGCTTAGCTAACCATAAACTACAGAGTTTAAAAAGTACTATCATTTAAGTTGTTGTTATCCAACTCTATTACATTTTGGCAACTTTAGTAATTCTTAAGCAGAGCAAAATAGCACTAAAACACTTTTCATGAACACACACACACACACACACACACACACACACTTACATTTTGGTCACCTAATGATTGTTTCTGAGCTACCACAATACAGCTGCTTCTGCCTTTAGTTTAGCAGAACTATAAAGGAATGTGCAGTGTCCATTGATCTTTCCAGAGCAGATACTTTTTTCTGATGAAAACAGATAGATTTTCTTTACAATGGCACACGTTGCTGTGGTCCTGCTTGCTGGGAAATGCTTTCAGTGCAATACTAGTGATAGAGATGTCACCTTTTCTTGTAGATACCAGAAGTGATCAAGAGCATGTTTATATCTTCACAAGTACATAAATGCTACACGTTCTGATCTCAAAGTATTTGCATTCACCTCCATAGATTTCAAAAGCCGATTTGGAGGGTCCTATGCAGGCAAAACGTACAAGGATGTTAAAAGATGCAAAAACAGTTGGTGGTGACATCTCTCTGGGGGAATCATCACATTCCTAATTCATTTAGCTGCTTCAGAATGAGTAGGTTTTGACAAGTAGAGTCTCACAGCTGGTTTCACAAACAGCTTTAGTCAACCAACATATACTTCCTGGGCTAGCTATCCTCTTTGTGAGCAGAAATGGAAGGTGCATGCCCACTCACTTCTTCAACATATGAAAAGGATTGTCAACGTGTATGTGTGTTTGTGTGTACTGGCCATTCCCAGCCAGGAAGGTTTCTTCAGAAGCAACACCTAATTGGGGACTACTTCCATGTATGTATGCTGTCTCTGTTTAGAGTGGTCTCACTTGGGTAAATGGGAATGAATGAAATATGCAATAATGTCAGTTGCTTCCATGAAGCAAAATGGGCTTATAGGCATGCATGTTTGTTTCAGTGGGTCTCAGTATGTTCTGCTTTAAGAGTGAGCATGCCAGTTCAAATGATTTGTAGTTTCTAATGTAGAGAATAAAGGAACCAAAGTGCAATGTCAACAATGGCACAGGATCCCTATATATTTGTGTCGGGGGGGGGGGAGATAGGTAGGTTTTGTGCTTTGCAGCTGCCACTATGCTCTCAATCCACAAGAAGCTAGAATACATCATGCCTAGAATTTGAGCCTTGAACTTTTACTAGCAGATACTTGGATTGAATGCAAATTCCAGGCAGACAATGGGGAATAGGAAAGACTTAGAGAAAGAAATGAAATGTATCTAGATCAAATTGTTTGCTTAGCCTTAGAAAGGGGCAGACAGGAACAGGCACATCATTCAGAAGTGATCATGATTATTCACTGTCCTTTCAATATTGTACATAAAGGTCAAGGGGATTTTAAACACGTGATTTCCTTGGCCTGTACTATGTGCACATTCTGATAAAGTGGTTTAATTATTTTAAGGTTCAGTATGAGAATGTCAGGTAACAATGGTGTTTACTGAAAGCTAGACCTTTGCATTAAGAAAAAAAAAATATTTATAGAACCATGAATTTAAAAGAATCCTTCATGCTAAGGTTGCAAACAGTGACTCGCTTGTCACCTGTGTTTAGAAAGAGCAATATTGCTCTCTGGCTTCAGAGCCAGCAGGCATGGTTATTCTCTCTGGCTACACACGATTATAATCTTATGAGTGATACCACCCAAATAGGATATAGGTCTTTGCATCTCTGCTCACTTGTTTCCTGGCAAAGCTACATTAGGATGCACTAAATTAGAAACTTATAAAATGGCAATCAGCAGTGTGTCACTTTGAACACAATATTGTAATCCTGAGACATGCAAAGTAATAATCAATTAAAAATTCACAAATCCATAAATGCAAGCTTGTAAAGTCTTTTATAATACTAAAGGGACTCACAAAATATAAACATTCCTTCAGTTTTTAACCATATTGATTTTTATTACCTGTTTGTATTATGTTGGAAATCATAGTGTTACCAGATATATATTAATTTACCACACGCTGTATTCCAACCATGCCAAAGTGCTGTGACTCTAAATCCTGGGAACAGTAGCTATAATTCCAGAAACCCTTAATAAACTACAATCCCCAGGATTCTCTGGGAGGCAGGGAGCCATGTGCAATGTATGGTGTAAATGTGGCCTCTATCTCACAGGGAGTCTTTATGAGTTCTACATATGTTGCCCTCTAATGTGTGGAGGACAAAAGGGATGTAATTAAATGTGGGGCGAGTCTGACCAAACTGCGGGAGGCAGTGGAAGACAGGAGTGCTCTGGTCCATGGGGTCATGAAGAGCTGGACACGACTAAACGACTAAACAACAGCAGCTAACACAATCCCACTCTCAAATGAAGGGCACTCAGGCTTCAACACTGCATGCAGTTGTGGGTTAGGCAAGGCTCCCTGCTAAGTCCACCATCTAATCATAACTGTGAGTGACTCTGAATTTGTTAGGGCCAGTTGTCAGGCACACATTGGCTTCAAAGCTTTGGGAACCTTTGTTGCTGAGCCTTTTGGAATATGCCTGGTGAATTAAAAGGGCTCCTCTGGACCAAACAATAACCTTTTGCTGCTGCTGTTTTTTTCTTGCAGCAGAAGCGGCATGTAGTATAAATCAGGTTATTTTTTTGTCCTTTAAATAACCCAACTCCTCAAAGTAATGTCACCTCCTTTACAAAGGGACTCATATTGATTGCAGCAAGTGACAGCTGCTCCCATCTCACTAGCACAGACTCCTGCTGCTTGCTTCTTCTCTCGTGTTGGCCAGCACCCATACCTCAATCTTGTTTATTTAGCAAGATGTATATACTGCTGATTCAGAAAACCCCCTCCAAGCAGCTTATATAAAACAATGTAAAATATTCATAATACAGATAAAGAACTTAAAAAACAACAACTAGACAAATATGTGTAATTTGGTCAACTATAGGTAAAAGTAACACCACACACACAAACATGCATACTATATATATATATATTGATCTCTATCTCTCTGTCTGTCCAAATGCATCTCTCTCAGTCATTTCATGGGTGAAGCAAGCATCCACAGCCAACTTCACATTGCCAGCATGCCAAAAGCAAGTTCACAGGATGGGCCACTGGATAGTGGGGGAGAGAGTACTCCCACCTTCCTTCCACATCCTTCAAACCTGGTTTGATTGCAAGGGCACAGAGCCTTCCAGCTCTAGCAACTGATCTGCCACACCAAGAAATAAGATAAAAACAGAGAATTGTCAACCTGGTGCCCATAGGCACCAAGGAAATCCTGTGTGGACACGTTGGTGGTCACATGTACTGGGTTACCAATCACATACACAGGAGAAACACTGATTCATATTCATAAAAAGCTCAGTAAATCCATGGCACAGAATTCCTAGGCACAAATATCAATGAAGTAATAATAGTGAGTGCCTCTGAGCTTATGAAGAGCTTATTTCTCTCACCAATGA
The DNA here is from genome assembly GCF_965153285.1 of Podarcis tiliguerta. NCBI lineage: Eukaryota > Metazoa > Chordata > Lepidosauria > Squamata > Lacertidae > Podarcis > Podarcis tiliguerta. The sequence continues at coordinate 58,542,342 of NC_139538.1, forward strand.
GCAACTGTATCCTGTGCACACTCTGAGAATTAAGACATTTTTAAGGACTATAAAATATCTGAGCAGCAGGTCTTTCTGGCCCCTGAGCATTCCTCGGTGTTCTTTGGCTAAATATTTAGTCCCAACTTCAGGCTTGGTCTTTCGTTTGTACTCCTGCCTTTACCATGGGCTTTGACCTCTGGACCACTTCTCAGTTCCAATTCCTGCTTGTTCTCAGACTCAACTCCAGATACCAGACTACTCACTTGCCTTCAACAGCTGCTTAAATCACTGCAAGACAGCAACTTTTGCTGTGACTGCCTGGTACACATGCCTGCATCAAGATGCTTAATTAGAAGGTGCTATTCCTGAGGTCAAGAGTTTCAACTGGGGGGAGTGGAGCTGAAAGGACAGTGTTGGCAGAAATTTGCACGAATAGGCCTTGCCAGTTCAGGTGGTTCATGCAGCCTGCAAATCATATGGGCTGGTGTTGCATATCCCTGAAGCTGACAGAGGCCTGAACACACAGTTTCATGGTCCTAGACAGAGACCATGAAGTTCTGTAGGTGCACAGTGAAACACTAAAGCTACTGGCACTTATAACATTATGGTTTGCTTCCTTTTGCCCAATGACATAAACTATGAAAATCTAAAGTCTCTAGATAGTGTCTACCAAACTTTGCAAGGCTCACATTTCATTTGACCATTTCAGACATATTTGGAGATTAGTATTGTACCCCCATTCCCAATGGGTCATGTGACAACAGGGTTGAGGGACTAGATCAAGCTAATGGGCTGGATTCCTATCTCCTTCCACTTTGAGCCAATATTGACAGGTGGGTGAGGCTGCCCACCTTGTAGTCATCTTATGCCACAAAAATACCAGGTGGTTAGTTTACCTTTGCCTGCACGGTTTTTGAAGTGCCAAAAATCAGCTGATTGTTGTCTTTGCAAACACCGATGCCTGCAGAGGCACAGGACCTGAGAATGTTGGGCGGTAGTCAACTAAGTGTTACTCAGAGTAGACATATGGGACTTAATAGGCCTTACTCGGTCATGTTCATTGATTTCAAAGGGTCTGCTGTGAGGAAAACTTAGATGAATACTATTCTCTGTTTTTATAGGGAGCCACATCTTTACCTGCCCCACACCTGGCATCATATATAACATAAGATGTGGGGCAGGTGGATGTGGATTGGCCAAAACAGTCTCACAAGCCAAATGGGGAGATATAGGAAGCTCATTTAGATCTTCAGGCCAAAGATTTCCATAGCTGTTACAAAGTGTGAAAACAATGTGGCAGTCTGTTAGCTTAACTAGTACCAAACGATATTTAAAGATGTATTTACTGTTTGCAGCATTTATATATGCCAACACATATATGCATGTTTGTCATATTTGTGGGTGTGCATGCCTGTGTTTCAATGAATACCTTGCCTTTTGATCAAAAGATGTCCCAGGCACAAGAATCCACTGAATACCAAGTCTGGCTACTGCTCCATCTTGCTCAGTACTGCCTACACTGACTTCCCAGGGTTTCAAAAATAAGTCATTCCTAGTCTTAACCGGAAATGCCAGGGACTAAACATGTGCTACTTCTGCAGGGAATGGGGGAGGAAGCTGGCTCCTTTTAGCTGCTCAAGCTGTGGCTGACAGTGGAGTCCAGGCTGTCAAAAACCTATAGGTGCTATAGATATCATTATTCTCAGTGCACAAATAGGGAAACAGTTGGTAGAATGACCTGCTGCACCTGCTCTCTGGCCATTAAAGAACACTGGCTCTGCACCAGTCAGTAGATCATAATAATACAGGGCATGGACCCCAAACCCCACAGAAACTATGCAGAGGTTGCGATCAGGCTACTGAACAAGCCAATCACTTCAATCCATTCCTTTAAAATTTTTCCAGCTTCCCTTGAGCTTTCCAATTTCCCTTGACTTTCTGCCATGTAACTACTTACTCCTGAGAACTGCAGAAAGCATAATAAATGTGTATGGCTTTCAGGGAAGAAAAGAAATATGCTAACTAATGTTGCACATCTTGAAATATTAAGTTCAATGAAGTAGCTTTCCTTGGAAATCAAAGCTACTTCACAGTAATCAAAAGGCTGTGTGTAACTTGGCTGAAGGTCAAGCTGACCTTGACAAATGAAGCAGTATCTAATGAATGGTTGATTATGTACACCTGCTTTTTAGGTGGCACATCAGATAAAATAAGAACATTGCTAACTTATCATTAAATGACTTGAGTCCTTTGACCCTTCATAAACTGAAGCAGACAAAATTATTTTTGCCTTGCAGTCTGTCCTCTGTTTAAACAACAAATATTGACCAGATTTGGGGAAGAACAAGAAAATAATCTATAATTCCTAGGTGATAAAATAATGTGTCATTTTTTCTATCTTTGGGTCAACAAAAAGATTATGCAGGTTTCTGAAATCTGATTTTATCTGCCATAGTATATTGACCCATTGCTCTTTCCTACAGAAAAAAAAATCAGCTTCCAGGTATTTGCAATTGCCAAATCAGACATCTGAGCTTTGCCAGCCTTCAATATTTCATAATGAATGAGCAATCTGTTTTTATTTATTCAGCTGTCACTCCACTTGGGAGAGAGGGAATGCTAATAATTATGGACAGTGGAATTCCTTATGTGAATATTCTGTTTCTCACCATGAATCCCTATATATCTTCAGCCATGACAATCACATTAAAACTGTTCTAAAATAAATAAATAAAATAAATAACTGTTCTTTTAATAAATAAAACTGTTCACACACATTATTTGACAAATAAGTATCTCATAAATGCAATCTTCCCAGCACAACTTCCACAGAAGAACAATTGAAAAGAATTTTAGATATCAACAGTTCTTTGTGTACTGGATTGTTTTATGCTTCAGTATTCCAAGCAAATTATGCAAATCAGAGTTTAGTAATCTACCTCCTTTTGGTCATTGCATAACAGCATCCCACAACCTAGTGTGCTTCATGTGTTTTGGACTACATTTCCCATCAGGCCCAGCCAGCAGAGCCAGTGTACAATCGTGATGGGACTCGTAGTCTAGAGGGTATCAGGTTGACAGAAATCTTCTGTATGGCATTACTATCATCTAGTTATCATTCACCAGAAGGGACCACTAACAAATACCCTCTGAGATATAGGAGCACAGTCTTCATGGGTCTCTACGCCTCACCCATCTGTTCCCACAGTTGTCTTTTACAGAACTCCACCTTTCCCACAGGATTGATCTTTAATGGAATAAGTTCAGCTGGTAGACTTGCAAAAGTAACAGAGCAACAGGAGTTTGATAGCATAAAACAACAGTAGCACAGTGTCCAGTTTGTGTAATCTTCAATGCATGATCAGGAAAGCTTCTGGGACCCTTTCCTGTAAACTTTAAATTGACTTTAACACAGGTCACTCAAAACCACTTGCATCAGGTGAAGTGGACTGTAGTCCATTATTATGACATTCATTTCTTTTTATTTTATTTTATTTTATTGCTGCAACAAACTAATATGGCTGCCACTGGAAATCAAATGAAGTCCAACATAGCATACTAGCATGATCATTTAATGAAACAGAAGCTCCCTGAACTAAAGCTGCTACACAGAAGGTAAATCAGCTGAAAAGAGTGAAATCTGCTGCTGCACCAAAGCATTAAAAGTTAGCAGAATCCCGAAGGAAGGGATTACTGTAGTTTCCTATTGGAAATTTTGCTTTAACTACCCCCACCCTCTACTCCCAATCAGATATTTCACTTGGCCCTTCCCTCTCCCTATTTGCCTTCCACGGGAACATAAGAAGAGCCTGACTATCTAGTCCAGCATCCTGTTCTCACTGTGGCCAGCCAGATGCCTATGGGAAACTTGCAAGCTAGATTCAAGTACAAGAGCACTTTCCCCTCCTGTGGTTTCCAGCAACTAGTATTCCAGTAGTTCATGCGAACTACTTATGTCAGCTTCATCAACAAAAGGAGCTTGTCCTCCAAGGCATCTTCCATCTTTCTGAAAGGTTACAATATAGTCCCCAAATAAGTGGACTGTCAGTTACATGAATAGGGTTCACCAACAAACTAGCTAGTACCAAAATAATGGCCTATCCTAAGGAGCTACGTTTTCCACATTATACCCCCTTTTAAAAAAGAGTATAATGTGAAAAACTCACAGTAAGTCAATTGCTCTTATTCTTCCAATGAAGAGAAAGATCAAAATGCAACAATAGATTTCAGTTTGGTGTTCTTGTAATATCTGGCCATTAGCTGGAATGACTACTAATAATGGATCCTTGCTGGGATGTAGACCACAACTCTCTTTCTCATCCAGATGTAGATAAATACACAGCCCTGTTATTTTGTCCAGCCGCAGAGTATTTTATGGTTTTGTATAATTTTCAGTGGAAGGCACAATAGTGGATCAATAGTAAAGAGCAGCAAGAAGATAAGGCAGCTTTGTGTAAAACATCTGAAAAGCCATTGAAGTTCAAGAATTATCTAACTTGTCCGACATGTATCAATGCAAAATAAAAATCTAAGCTAATTGGAATAAATAAGTCTTGCTAGCTGGCAAAGAATCACATTTTTTCCGCCAACAAAGAAACTCTGTGCTGTATGAGAAAATTATCTCTTCTCATTGTGTAGCACTATTCTGGGAAAATACAAGAAAGAAGAAAATTGCATTAAAGCAATACTGTTTTCCATTAAGAAGAAGAGCTGTAAAAATAAGACAGGGCAATTACCATCTGGTTATTGTTTGAAATACATTTTTTTATCTAAGCAAATGGAGGAAGGACCAGTACAATCTTTAAAAATTCAAGTGGTTTGCTATGCATTGCATTCTCTAATTATCATTATTCAGAGGCTTTAAAAAAAAATCAGCATTGCTGCCAATTAGTATGCTTTTGGGGGAATCCATAAAATACAAGTCCAGATTTATCCTTTGAAAGATATATCTTCTGGCCCTTTCTAGGCATATACTCAAAAACAGCAAACAAATCAACCAATTTCAGCTTGCTTAGCTGTGTACCGTACCTGAGACATGCAAATTTATGGAATTGATTTCATGCATATTGTGGTATGTAAGTTGGTTTTAATGAACTGATGGATCAATTAACCATCCATGTTAATAACCATCTACATGGGATAATCTGAGTGCTAAAAATACACATTTGAAATTAATATTCTACAGAAAGTTGGCTCAGCTTCTTAAAAAGCTAATTTTGTTGTTTGACAGCAAACTAAGCTATTCTGGCAGGCTCTTGCTGAGTTGGGCATGTGGTAAAACAGCCACATGAAGGTTAGATTAACTCAACACATGCCCCCCCCCCCCCGAGCAGACTATTGGAATGCCATTCCCCATCTCAGCATGCTGAGGCAAACATGTGTGGAGGTGTCCAGAACCTATGTATACGAGAGACTTCCACTGCCGCCTCACCTCTGATAAAGTGGTAGTGTGCAGGGAAGGTTCTGTTAGCAGACTTTGCACCTTGGGTGAATTAGATTGGAATAATCACTTGGCTCTTTCAATACATCAGGTTATGGTGTCCCATCAAAGTACACTGTGTTGAAGACAGCAACTTTGTACTAGGATCCAGAATTTTGTAGCTTTTGCAGGATTTGCTGTAACCTGTCAACAAGCCTGCTACAGTTTGGCACATTTTGCAGTTTGGTGCATTTTTCAGGCAGAAGTAAGGCATAAACCTTACAGCCCCAAAACTCTGAGATAGCATACTCAGGGTTTCTTTCAATGTCATTTTTAAAGGGTGTAGTGTCTATTGCTTTCTCTTCTGCAGGTGGTTGGCTGCATTCATGGCTTCACCCCAGATCTTCCTTGAGACAGCAGCATTAATCAGCATGCTCATTGACATTTCCATTAGAGAATGATGCTTTCTCTCCGTGATGCCATTTTGAGAGGGCATATACAGAGCAGGGGTTTGATGCTGTATACCATTCTCCTTGAGAAACTGCTTGATATTATGACCCGTAAATTCACCACTTTTGTCCGTGCAAAGCACTTGCACTTTTCTCTGGATTTTTTTTTTTGCTGGTGGATGTTACATAATCCTTCAGTTTTTCAAATAATTCTGCTTCGCTCCTAAGAAGGTAGGCCATGGAGAAACTTCCACAGAGATCAAGAACATACAACTTGTTGAGAGTGGGAATGAGCTTCAACTTGTCCCTTGACTGGACACACTTGAGAAAGCCTTGGCCCTTCCCTTCAACAGTGATGCTGTTCCCATCAGCAAAGTAAATCTGGTCATTTGGATTGAGTGATGCAATGAAGGACTTGGCATTTGACATGTGACTACTTGTGCCAGAAACAACATACCAGTGATGAGGCATTCTGTTGTGGATAGCTTTGAGGCTTGTGTCCCAGATTTCTGTAGAAGCATCACTTGCAACCTTTGCTTAGGGACTGAGTCTCTTTTGAGTTTGCTTGAACTGCTCAGACTTCCACTTGTGGCAGTATTTCCTTAGATGTCCCATTTTCCCACAGTGAAAACATTCTCTTTGCTCTTTGTGCTTTCTGGTAGCCTTAAGAGATTGACCTTGACAAGGGTCTGTGCTACATTCACCATCAAGACATTCATTTCTCCTATGATGCTCCTCAGTGAGTTTGGAAAAGACATAACTTGATGTCAAATCAGCTTCTGCTTTGGTTTCCAGGGCGTTTATCAGCAGAGTAAATGACTGGGCTAAACTGCATAACACGATAGCCACTATGTAGTCACCCTTCATGTCCTCCCTGATTTATCTCAATTGCTGAATAATCTCTAGGATGGCATTCAAGTGAGTCTGCATATATCTCCATCCTGCTTCAACCCAAATGAATACAGCCTCCTCAAAAGAAACAGCTTTGAATTCAAAGTGAAACATTGCTGCAAATTGCACAGATCAACAGGAAGGAAAACATAGAGCTCAAGAACTTAGTTATTTATTTTTAACTAACCTGGAATAGGCTGGGGTGTTAACACCACTGCAGGAAGAGGCCTAGGGGCAGTAGCTGGCCTAGATAAAGCCACAGCTACTTGATTTGTCATAACAAGAGGTTTATCGTGTCCCTGGTAGATTCGTAGCTCCTCAGGATGTATCCATGATGAATCCAGAGCAAACGCATTGTTTAAATAAATCTGCCCAGAAGAGGAGAAAGAAAAAGAGAAAAACATTGCTCATGATATAATTCAATTGACTGCTATGGCTTCTTTAACATTCATTGGAACTCTCCATTATCAGATTAACCTTGGCTTTCTGAAAAGCTTCTAATTATTTGAATTCTCTGTATCTACCCAAGCGATCTGATGTCAAACCTTTGTAAACAGCTCTGCCAGAACAAATATATAGCTTAAAAATTTGGAATAGAAAATAATTGTACCGGCAGAGGAATGGAAAATAAAGCTGAGATATTGTTTGCAGTGGGTGCAGTTGTGCCATTCACTATTCACTGATAAATCCACTGATCAATGAATAAGACTTGAGTGAGAGAATGAAAGGCAACCAGTTAACATCATCAGACTGCATTGCTTCCTTCAAGTAAAAAGAAAACTCCTGTTTCATCTACATCTTTTATGAGTACTTATAATAAAAAATAATGGATTTGATGCAAAATAACTTCATCACAATTTAGCCCTGTAAAAGAGAGAGAGAGAGAGCAATCCCAATGCCCAGATCCACTGACTAGAGAGGGTTAGGATATGGCAGAGGTTCCTCTCCACTCATGGAGAGGTGGGGAGGCTACACCCACAAAAATCTCCATAGCCATAGATCTAGCACTGGCGGTACTTCTATCCCTGGCAGTTGGCATTAGGCCTTGGAACAGACCTTTTAATGCAGTGAGAAGCTGGGACAGATTGCAGCCTGTACCCAAAGTCCCTTCATTCTCTGGAGAGCCTCAAGATTTGGCTCCCCATGCACCCAAGAACCGAGGTAAATAATTTTGTTTTACTGCAACCAATAGGGGGATTTATTTATTTATTTATTTTTAAAGATACATATATGAACAAATATAAGGTAAGTCCATCCCACTGCCTTCTACCTTGACTGCTGCAAGTTGGTAGAACTTTGGAAACTGCAGATAACCCACCACTTCACATCCCACCCCCACTTAACAACTGTCACTCAAGTTCCATTGGTTTCAATGGGCTAAAGCATATGTAACCTCCTCTGCCTTAAACCATATCTATCGACCTCCACCTCTTTATATCTATATATCTGCTTCCCAGTTAATCAGAGATACATTTTAGTGGATCAAAAGTGTTTTAAACAATTCAGCTGATAGAGTGATTAATTGTGGCAGGCATGGTACTTACCTTATTTAATGCAAGATAGTATTCAAGCTACATAAGCTTCAAACCTGCTCCATTAAAATTGGAAGTTTCTTATTGATTTGATTAGGAGAAATACTATACCCACTGTGAATGCATTTCCATTTTTGAGACTATTGATTCATATATAAACGCCAGAGCCCTAAAAGACTATCCAAATTACATGTCTCCGAGGAGCTTCTGGGATTCTGTTTATCAAATGACAAACTTTGTGCCACAAAGAAAATTGCTTTGTGTTTGTTATATAACATACAACAACCCCACTTGGCATGCCCAAGTCCTTTTGACCCTGGCCATGATGCATAAAGCGTATGATATCAAATGATGCATGTATATCACTTCCTCCATAACATTCTTTCCTAAAAACAGGGGTGTGCATATATCTGAATCTTTGTACAGACACACAACAAATAAAAATCATAATTAATTTTCTTAGTATATCTTGGTAAGCCTAAGAGTTAATCCAAATGTGCAGGCAGACTCATGGCACTGACTTCCTAAAACTTCCTTGAAAGCATCCCTACATCGTAGAAAGGAAATATCATTAAACTGGTAGGCAAAAAGCCTTCTCCTCAAATGAGAGCTTTCCATAAGCTTTGAAATGGGGATTTTTCAAAATAATAATTCCCCACAGGCATTCCATGATGTCTGGTGTGACCACTTTGCAAATACATATGGATTGATTTAAATAGCTTAACGAGACTGGGATCTTTTATCAATATCTGAAATGCCATTAATGCTATTGTTGGAAAAATCTATGTCAAACAATTCCATTTGTTTGTTTGGTTGGTTGGTTGGCTCCAATTCAATTTCTGCTGAAACTGACACTGTTCCAGATTGTTAAAGTTCAGGTTCTAATAACAGCTCAGGAACTGGTTCAGTTCACAGATATGAAGCTCACAGTAATGGTGATTTGCACAGTGATGTGGAGCAAGCCCATTAATCTAAGACAGTTACAACCAAGTATCAGTAACCAGGAAAGTTTTATGAGACCTTCAAGTTGACATACTGCATTCCTTCTAGTAGGGATTCGGGCCTCATCATGGGACTGAAACTGCCTTGGTCGCACTTGTCAATGATCTCCAGTGGGCTAGGGACAAAGGTGAGAGCTGTTTCCTAGTTCTGCTGAATCTCTCAGCGGCGTTTGATACCATCGACCATAACATCCTTCTGGACTGTCTA